>NC_052244.1:2949293-3591086 GCF_013401445.1 Tripterygium wilfordii | reverse complement strand
TCTATTCTTATTTTTTATACACAAAAAATTGGGTAGTATGGAAATTGTAAGATTAAAATTCTAACACTCATGCTCACTCTTCATTTCATACCAAACATGGTAATGTTCATCTCATACTCACCTCACACTCACCTCAAGCTCGCCTCACTGGATGAGCAACCAAATGCCCCGTAAGATTCATCAATGAAAATCAGGATTACAGATTACTATTGGCTGAACCTTGGAGAAACATTAACTTCCTGGAGAAATTTGTTATGATCTTTGTCAAAAGAAACTGAGTAGAATAGTGACGTAAGAATGATCCCGCCAATTCGTTTGTTGGGAATCTCCTCATGCAAATCCTGGTGATATTAATGTCAAGTATATTTTTTTACATCCTTGTATGAAATGCATGCCGCTAGTTCTCCAATGTCACATTTAGAGTGGATTCTTATTTTTTTTTATTGGTCCTTGTGGCAGGATATTTTCGGCGGGCTTCATGTTTGGAAATTAATTGTGTCGGTTTTTGCCTTTTCTTCTACGCCAGAGCTCGTATTTGGACTTTATCTGCTATACTACTTCAGGGTATTTGAGAGACAGATAGGCTCGAATAAGTATTTGGTGAGTAATTTTACCTGCGATAATAAATTTATTTCAATTTTCAGGTTCTCTAATTTTTGTGGCTTAAGTAAGTTTTAGTGATGGGTGAGAGGAAGAATTGAGAAATGAGGCTTATTGTCTTTGATTTAGTTCTCTGTGTTTGATTACTTGATAAATGTGCATCTACTGGAACCCCTTGTATGTTTGTATATATATTTTCAATTAATCGGGATCTCTCTCTCTGCATTTTATTTTCTTTTCTGAATAGGAAAACATTCTGAAGGGAACCAAGCTCTGCTTTATTAAGAGCAGGGGAGAGTTGATCATCCTCTCTCCATAATTTGAAAATGAGTTTCTTTCTCCTAAAATGCCTTAGTGCTTCTCTCTTCCCAAACAATCCACGGTATGAATAAAGGGATGGAGTTCTCTAGTTATTACTACAAGATCAGTAAAGTAACTAGAGAGTGAGAATAAGAGAGTAGAAGTGCATTTGGGTTTATGATTAGTTGAAGATCATTAAGACAGGTGGAGCAAATTGAACTTGGCATGTTGGTGTATTGAATGGAAAACGATCATATTTCCGTGGAAGGGATGAGAAAAGAAAAATATAGAAAATAATGGCAAGATTTAAAGTATTGAGGAAGTTGGAATATGACCTTGGATAGAGTGTACTGGAGGAGAAGTTTCAACATACCAAATTGCAACTGGATCGATGTCAAGGGTTATCCTATTTTGTGAACCATCCAAATTTGTTGGGAAATGTTACGTGTTAGGTATAGGTCTCAATGTGATTATATATTTATCTTTCACTGATATAGAGGTTGGCTTCACGAAAAACTCTACTTTGATTGCTTTGTATAAGAGCTCACGTGGGCCTCAGGACAGCTGTCCAGATGTAAGTGGGAGCATAATTTGAAATGTAAGTTAAAGTTGGCAATGGTAACAATGAGGTAGCTTATAAAGCCATGCTTCAAGGATATTAGATACATATCTTGACAATAGAAAATCAGGGTGCTTGTGTTACCATCCTATAATCCTTCAATTTTAGCTAACAAGGAAATATCTTTTGTTGGCTTTGCAAAGCTTTAACTTGTAGGGCATGCCATTTGTATGATTATCAAATGAAGTCTCTGTGTCATATGACACAACAAGTATATTGAATTACCCAAATATTCCTGCGAATGATTCAATAACAAGGAGCTCTTGGTGGCATGCTCCTTATCCTTTGCACTCTCTTCCCTGAAAATTTAACAATATAACCACAACTTATTAAAAAAAAAACAAAAGCATTCTTAAATATGAATACACGTGCTCTTATCTTTCACAAAGGCTATGTTTGATCAATTGCAGGCCTAAAATATATTATTCTGTGATGCCATGTACATAACTTACAAGGACCATGTATTGTTGATGGTATTATGTGCTTATTATCTTAACTTTAGGCTCTCTTATTATTTGAACCTGGGGTTTTGATCATGGAAAGGACACGTTATTAGTGGTATGAATGTCCCATTCACCTGATATGGTGTGTTTGCATGTAGTTTGCTGTAATCAAACGAATTGTGAAAGGTTATCCTACCTTCCTACCTGGTTCTTTGTGCTTGCATCTGACCTCTACCAATTCTTACTTGGGTTGGGATGTGGGAGTCCATACAGTGCATGATAATGAGTGACTTAGCTGCATAGTATTCTGTGACTGTTAGATATATCTTTGGTTTGTTGATAATAGCTGTATTCCCTTTTATCTTTTTTGCATACCCTTTTATCTTTTTTCAATCGAGCAAACAATAGATGATTGCTTTACGCTTCTGCAGATGTTTTATTCCTGTTCTGTTTACTTTAAATTTGTCTACCCCAATGCAGGTATTTATCTTGTTCTCTGTAGTAGTTTCACTACTCCTTGAGGTTCTAGCTTTAGCGCTCCTGAGAGGTATGTGCTTGCTGCACATGCATATTAAGTTAAATCCTAATTTTTGATTCATTAATCTCTTCCCTCTCTGCTAATTATCAGTCATTTCATTTATTATCTTTTAGTTTCTGGTTGGACATTAATTACATTCATTTCTGAAATATCAGGCAAGAAATATTTTGGGGAAAAAATTAATGAGAAGTCAAAACCTAGATTTTCCTTTTTATTAGTTTTATTTTCAAGAGCTTGAGGCGTCGCTAATATGTGTAAGGAAACTGGCTTGGTGTAGACTTGAATAACAAGCTGACCTTGTCCATCATTTTCTAATCCTCTTTGGCTCTTTCCACTGACTCTTTCTTTTAATGTCGCATTGGGCCATGGGGCATACTAATCCATTTTTCTTCTTTTCTTTATGAAATAACCTTGTCATACTCCTTTCCCTCTTAGCTTAACTGGAGAATGCCCTATCTCGTGTATGCCTCTTCTCAAACCTTCATGTCCTTGGATCCTTTTGCATGTTCTATAAGGAAAAGTGTGCTTTCTGTATTTTGTTCAACTCTACAGTAGCTGAGCAGATTGTGCAAGTCCTCCTTTCTTACCTTTAGGAATTGCATCAGCCTGAGTAAATGGATTCTTTTCTCACACTCTTGATCAACTGTGATCCTTTGGAATTTCATATTTTAATAATCTGAGAATACCGGAAATTACTTGAGAGGATAGTAAAGAGAATGGATAACAGTCATTGCACAAAGCTCCCACAATGATGGAATGGAAAGCTTAGATGCATGTAGAAGAGGAACAAATTCCTCTTCATATTTGTGGAATTATATGTACCTCTGGTTGGTGATCAGCCTTATTCGGTCATTCCATGTGCAGAATTTAGAACCAAAACAAATTTATATAAGGTCAAATTCTTGCACGAGGCTCCACTACCATGGTAGGTTATGGAGAGGGAAGATATATGCAGCCTTACCTACATTACGGATTGCAAAATGACAAAAATTTTATAAATAATGATGAATGGAAGGCATTGGATATGTGCTATCAGCTATTTCCAACAGTTTTTTTTTAAAAAAATAAAAAAAAATATACTGGAGTTTACCTCTTTAGTGCCTTTCCTTTTGTATCCAGGATTCAATGCCTAGTTGTGTGGCTCTGTGCATGTGAGAGAGATAGAATTCACAGTTATTTATGTTTTTGCTTGAACTTCTATAGTCTATAGATCAAGAACATTTTACAGATGCAGCGTCCTCCTCATGATTAAACTACGCCTCTGTGTATGTTAATATAGGGTTGTTTCTGCAGATTTTGAGTATAATTTTTGTGTAAAGTACACTTATTATTATGCAGATCCCATGGTGAACCTAATCACATCTGGACCCTATGGCCTCATATTTGCTTCATTTGTGCCCTTTTACTTCGACATTCCAGTTTCAACATGGTTTCGTGTTTTCCGTGTTCGCTTCTCTGACAAGTCTTTTGTATATCTTGCTGGCCTTCAGGTAAAGGGTGCACATTGTATATTTCTTATTTTGTTTCTCAATATTTAAGGATCTCATATTAAATCTGCCTGGCAGCTTCTATTATCGGCCTGGAAAAGATCCATTTTACCAGGGATATGTGGCATCCTTGCAGGTTCATTGTATCGTATGAACATCTTCTGCATTCGTAAAGCAAAGGTTACATTTCACACTTGATCTTGCGTAAAGGGAAACTGCTATGTCCTTTTCTTTTTCTTCTGTTATATGTCAGCAAATTATGTATATCGCCTTGGCATTTGTGCTTTGACTATTCATGAGTGCATGGTTGGGATAGAACAATAAAAAAAAGTACTTGGATCGGATTTCTTTCCTGCAAGAATTTTCTTACAATTTTTTAGTTTACATGTGATTTCTGCCAGAATAGAGAGTGCTGCGTGTTTATGGTCGAGGAGACATTAGGTTTAGGGGCTGTAATTGAGAGATTCTTATTACAAATGTCAATCTCTGAAGCTGGGGCCGTCTATTGAGCTACCCACCTGGGTGGCACTTTGAGTCTTCGTCTTAGGAAAGATGTGAAGTGAAATTAGGGCTGCAAAAGTACTTTCTTTTTCACTAGTAATTCACTCCGACTTTCAGTTTCATTTTAAATCAATATTTAAGTTTTTTGGAATCTCGCTTTCTTTTCTTTTTTTTGTGCATATGCTCACTGATACACAATGTTGCATGTGCATTACAGTTCCCAGAGTTTGTTGCTTCATTCTTTTCGAGATTTTCTTTGCCATCCATGGGGAGTTCACCTGGAGCACCAAGTCGAAATGTTGTAGGAACTGTACCATCCTACCCAGGTCGCCATGTGGAGGCAAGTATCCCTACTGAACTTTTCCTTTGACCATCTTCTTGAAACATACAATTATCTACCGATGGCAATGATGATAGGTTGCACGGCCACCATTGTGTTATTTGTTTTCAAATTTCACAGTATGTTGGTTTAAACTTGTTTTTGATTTTGAATGGCTGATGCAAAATCATTGGGATGACCATTTGTTTTAGGTGCTTCTGAATCCCAAACCATTTTTCTGTTCTCATGGCTTTTCTTATTTGATTCGGTTGAATAGTGCATATAAATTGAATTTGAAGTTCATGTCACATAGCAGCCTTTAATTCAATAAATCTATGTTAATACTTTTATTTTATACACTTCCTTCGTTACCTGAAGACTCATTCACTTTGTTCGTCTCAGAGAACCTACAGCGCGCCTTCAGCTGCAGAACCACCAGAGGATGCCATTGCCACCCTTGTCTCTATCGGTTTTGACAGGAACTCAGCCAGGCAGGCACTTGTGCATGCTAGAAATGATGTTAATGCAGCTACAAATATTCTTCTTGAGGCACAGTCCCACAACTAATATATCAAGGCTTTAGAGGAACTGAAGAAGGAACTGTTATGAATCGACGAAACAAGATTTATTGAGATTGAGGCTTATGGTTAAATTGATATTTCCCATTTTGATCAGGAGTAACTAGCCTTTTGGAATCCCACCAAATCGCTTAGGGTATCATGCTAAAGGGTTTATCCTTTCTTTGTTCATTTTATCCTGGTTTCTTTTGGGTTTTGTCGCTGCCATTCATTTTATAGTAGTATCAACACATGATGCTAATTGAAGACTAGGAGCCTGTAGAATTGTTCATACACCTTACTTGTAAAGATGCAATCTGAGGTAATGTTGCTTTCTCAAGCAGTCAATGCGTTTCTGATTGTTAACCCGTTTTCTAGCTGTGGGATGTAATATGGTCTATTTACATGCCAGAATCGCCTGGTTTGTGCCATGCAAATGATGTCTCGCCCTCACCTGGAACATGGTCCG
Source organism: Tripterygium wilfordii (assembly GCF_013401445.1). NCBI lineage: Eukaryota > Viridiplantae > Streptophyta > Magnoliopsida > Celastrales > Celastraceae > Tripterygium > Tripterygium wilfordii. The sequence continues at coordinate 3,585,253 of NC_052244.1, read as the reverse complement.
CGACATTCTCCTTCAGTTCTGTTTTTTCCCTCTAGCCGGAGATGTTTGTACTGCTGGCGAACCAGGATCAGAACGAACTTAGGACCATCTATTCTCTCCACGATTATATGAATCGCCTGAAAGCCAAGAGACATGATCTTATGGTATCATGCTCATTACCTGATTTGGTCCCTATACCATGCTTTTCAAAACAGGAAGGAAGAAGGCAAAAAAATCTCTTCCCCTTTTCTTGCTCTTAACATTGCCGATTCTCTCTTTCATTGATAATAATTTTAGCATTGAAAATAAAGTTTTGCTTTATGTCATATGGTGTGGTCTGAGATTGTTTCCATCTAATTCAATCATCACACGAGTGCATTTCGATATTCAGTTAGCAACTTAGCATCTAGCATCACTTCTGAATTTCAATTGCAAGCAATCACACAAAACCCTTCCCAAGCTCCGCACTTTTTGGCGATTCCCAAGCTCTGCACCTTTGTGCCTTATCTTGGCTTTTCTCGATTTGGAAATGTAAACATGAATCTATGAGAATGCCATCTATGAATGTCCACCATACAAATAGAGTCAAATGGATGGTTGGCATGACAAACCGGCTCGAGCCAACATGTCCACAAGGAACGGGTGATATCTGAATTGGGTTCAAGTGGGATTCTCTCGGAGAACCACAAAGCATTAAAAGGCATCCCAAACAAAAAGCTGCAACTGTGGATCACTTGGAAAATAAAGAACAAAAGAGCATCTAGTAATACCTTAATCAAACAAATAACCATCTTATGCAAAACAGTAGAAAAAATGAGTAAATAACACCTTGCTGTTCCGCAAAAGATGACAGAAATTAAAAATAGCATTTCTCATCCAAACCCAGAATCCAAAGGTTTTCATGCCATATATCATCTTTTATATTTTTTATGCCTGTAAACAAGACAACCGCTGCAGAAAACATGCATTTTGGCATTCTACATGTTTTCTCCTTGGCTTCATATTCTTTTAAAGGGGCATTTCTATAATTATTTCTACTTGTTGCAAATTCATAGCCTGAAACATGAATATTAAGCATCCAAAAAATCTATATTCAAGCTAAGAAAAATATACCACCGTGATTCACAAACTTAACCAGGTAGGCTGAAATTTTACCATCTCAAAAGCTGATAGATCAAAATCACAAAAGCAAAACAAGAGATGTATGAAGTACGATATTATCAAAAGCATAGTAAGATTTCTTAAAGACCTCATTGCCAAATACAATACAGAGGCAAAAGTAAGCATCCAAGCAGCAGTAGGGTAAAACCGTAAAAGTAAAGAAGGGGGTAAGTAGAGAAGTAAAGAAGGGGGTAAGTAGAGACTCCCTCTCAGATAATGCTATGTAAGTAGACTCCCTAACCAGGTAGACTCAAATTTTACCATCGCAAAAGTTGATAGCCTAAAATCACGAAAGCAATAGAACAGCTGTACGAAGTAAGCTATTATCAAAAGCATTGTAAGATTTCGTAAAAACCTCACTGCCAAATACAATTCGAAAGCATAAGTAAGCATCCAAGCAGTATGCTAAAACCGTAAGTAAAAGGGGGTAAGTAGGGACTCCCTCTCAGATGATGCTATCACATGCTACTTCCTAGAAGATAACGAACCCTGCTGAAATAGAACACCCAAAGTAAACTACAACCTATAAATACTAAATAAGAATTTCCAAACATCGATAAATTAAAATTCATTAAATTGTAAAGGGCAATCAGAAACCATCATACCTAGAAAATAAAAGGTAGGAAACACAAAAGGCTAAATAAATTGTAGGAAATCATCATGATCGAAAGGGCCAAATAAACAACACAAGCTATGTCTAAAGCTCCTCAAAGAGGATATATGTAAGATAGCATACCTTTACTTTCTGCAAGCAGTAAGAAAAAGAGATGCTAGCAGCAGGCAATGATTATCAGAGGAGAAAAATGCAAATATTCCTCTCCTGAAACATAAGAATATAGTTATTGCATATGTCCAAGAAAAAGGTTCCTATAAATATTATAAAGAATGCATTACAAGCCTGAGGCATACTCCTTTGGGCATCAGACAGAATCTAAAACATCTATGCAGGGGCCTTTGCTGCAATTGGGGATGGCAGAAAATTATGAAAACTCAAAAGATAAACAAGAAATGAGCTCTATAAATTTGTCATCATCTCATCCCCTTTTTCATTAGCTCAAAAAAATGAGGTGAAAAATAGTTCATCCTACATTTTACACATAAAGCTAGTGTGTGAGTGAGGCACTGTATTGATGCAACACCACATATAGCAAGAGGACCCGAGATTACAGTGAGACTTTTCCTCTGCCATACAAAGTCAAAGAATAATGAAACCTACGAACATTTGGAAGAATCAAGTGTTCATCACATAAAGATAATTAATGGACAGTACTCATAGAGTATACTTTCATTACTAGGAAAAATCAAGTCAAATTCCATTGAAATAGATGTTATTTCCTCAAGTTAGTGCATTTCATGAAAAGTACAAACGATGAACAGACCCATCCCATTGAATGCTTCTTAATTCAAAGATAAAGCCAGTGACAGTTAACCAACATATTGATGCAACACCACATATAGAAACAGGTTACCATAGGACTTTTCAGCTGCCATACGAAGTAAGACCAATGAAAGCTATAAACAGTATACTCTCACCACTTAAAAATGATTAAGAGTTCATCAAATAAGTACATGAACGGATAATACTCCTACTCTCCTAGAGTAGGCATTCATAAGCTACAAGGGTAAATCATGTCAAATACCATTAAAATAGATTTTATTTGCTAAGGTTAGTATATTTCGTGAAAAATAAAAAATATAAATGGATATGTCCATTGAGTGCTTCTCACTTTTTCCCCATGCCAAAGTCCTCTCTCACCATTCATTCATTGAGTTTTGAAATTCCAAGCCAACTGTATAGCAAAGGCTCCAGCAAATAAATGTTTCCTCATGTTAATGTATTTCATGAAAAGCACAAAATATAAACAGACATGCCCATTGAGTGCTTCTCACTTTTTCATATGCCAAAGTCCTCTTTGACCGTTCATTCATTCTTTTTCAGTTTTGAAATTCCAAGCCAAGTGTACAACAAAGACTCCATGAAATAGAAGTTATTTCCTCATGTTAGTATATTTCATGAAAAGCACAAAATATAAACAGACCTGCCAATTGAGTGCTTTTCACTTTTTCCCATGCCAAAATCCTCTCTTAATGTTCATTCGTGCCAAGTGTACAGCAAGGACTCTAGGAAATAGACATTATTTCCACAGGTTAGCATACTTCATGAAAAACACAAAATATAAATGGACCTGTCCATGGAGTGTTTCTCACTTTTACCCATGCAAAAGTCCTCTCTCTCCATTCAATCAGTCGAACCTGCCCACTGAGTGCTTCTCACTTTTTCTCCATGCCAAAGTCCTCATAGTTCATTCATTCTTCCAAGCCAAATATACAGCAAAGGCTCCAAGAAATAGAAGTTGTTTCCGCAGGTTTCATGAAAAGCACAAAATTTAAACAGACCTGCCCATTGAGTGTTTCTCGCTTTTTTCACATGCCAAAGTCATCGCTTACCGTTCATTCATTCTTTTTCAGTTTTGAAATTCCAGTGCATCAAAGGCTCCAGGAAATAGATGTTTCCGAATGTTAGTGTATTTTATGAAAAGCACAAAATTTAAACAGACCTGTCCATTGAGTGCTTCTCACTTTTTTCCCCATGCCAAAGTCCTCCCTCGCCGTTCATTAAATATTTTTCACTTTTGAAATTCCAAGCCAAGTGTATAGCAAAGACTCACAAAATAGATGTCATTTCCTCATATTAGCATATTTCATAAAAAGCACGAAATATAAATGGACCTGCCTATTGAGAGCTTCTCACTTTCTTCCCATTCTAAATTCCTTTTTTCTCAATGCCCTGCTACACCTCTTTCCAACGAATTGAGAAAGCTTTACTATCTCTATAGGGCTGACCCCCCAAATCTTATAATTTGACTAGCCGAGATGTAATGAGGCACCGAAGGTGTGTAGAATGTCAACTGTCAGAAAAAGGAGGTTATGAGAAAGACAGAGACGAAGTTACTTGACCTATCATATAGGGAAAGGCGTGTTTTGAAATCCATGTTACACTATAGAATGTAGTAGATGAAGTATATGTATAGATATCACAACAACTCAGCTAAACAAGACAATGACATCATAGATTTCAGGATTCAAGTTTAAATCACAGTTCTGTCCATTTGGGGATTCAAAGGTGACTGCAAGAATTTCCCATATTAAAACTTTGGCACAGTCCTATCTCCACAATTTCATACAAAAAGGCAACGGCAGAAATCGACCCAAGATGACTCATAAACCATATCAAGACTCAGTAGTTTAACAACTAATCTAATATAGTAAGAACAAAAAAGTCTACAACATAGCTATATACAAAAGCGGTCAGTAAGTTAAAGAAAACATCTCTTAGATCAAGAAGAATATCTACTGACCTTTCCGTATGTATATCATTTTCCGCGTGGCAGCTTTTAAAATGAGAATTTGATGATAGATACTCTTTTTTTTTGGCAAGTGGATGACAAACAGAAGGTACGCATCAAGTTTTTCAGTCTCTTCAAACTCAGAACCATTACGAACCAATTCCTTTAAATCGTTGAAACAGTTGGGCAGAGAATTAGAAACATTAGTGTTGCCAACCTTTTCCCCTTCAGTAGCATCTCCCAAGCTTAATTTCATATAAGGTTGTAATATACCACCAGTAACAGCATTAATCAAGCTTTTACAACCAACGACCTGAAAAGGACGATTAAGTATATAAAAAGAAAGTAATTGCAGATAGACCTTGAGTCCTGAAACAAAAACAAAAGGTTGTATATACAATTCTTGATTGAAGTGAATCATAAACGAGTCAGTGAAAACTATCTATATGTTCACAATTCACAAATATAGTTTTCCTACAATCAAATAGGTGGATGGTTTGGAGAGCACAAAAAGGGTTAAGAATACAACCACCACCATACTTGAAAATTGGAACTGGTTATCAGTAACAAGCTAAAGCGACAGAAGAGGTAAGACATAAATAGTGTTGAATAAACAACTGAACTGCAAGTCAAAATTTCACCTCACAAGATTTTATAAAGACTTTTCCGCTCAAAAGAGTCTTTAATTACACTTAAACTACTCAGTTCAATAAGGACAGTGCCAGTGATTCTCGGACTGTGTTGACTAATTGTAATTCATGCAATCTAGAATCTCACCATCCAGACATACGTTACGTGGACCATGCGTATTCCACATATGAGTCATAAAAATTCCTGTAGCTCCATAGTGAATTGTGGGGAAATGATGTGTCAAATGATTCCCTGCATTTGTGATTCCTAGTGGATCTCATCAAACTGTATGATGAATGTTTCTAATTAAACTAGTTTTAAGCTAAAAAGAAAATGCACATACATCATTCTTGACAAAACCCCCAAGACCCTACTTCTGACAAGCATAAAACTTGCTACTTCTTGAAATTTCTCAAAACACACAGTCAATGACAAAGCCTTACAAATCTAACCTAAATAAGAAAATACATTCCTATTTAGCTCATTTACAATAAAAAAGGATACCAGGAAGAAAAGATCTTACATTACTCAGCCTTAGCAGGAGTGCTGAGAGCAGCAGTACAGGGAAGACAAGCAACTTAAGAAGATTTCCAGTAACCAGTCCACTCAACCAAGTCTCAAAAATAGAAATCACATCTTTAAAATAATGCAAATCATCAAGAATTTTATCAGTTTCCACAAGCAATCGCTTTATTCTCTCATCAGTGCATGCCCTCAGCAACAAGCCAACCAGTTTTTGTGTTACATTGCTTTTAAGTATAAAACTATTACCTCCTGGGTAAGGAAATATATTTTTATGAAAAAAAAAATGAAAAAAAAGATGAAGCATACTCTGTTGTATGAACAAGTTCATTGAGACGAGCACGATGGTCTATTAAGCTATGGAACAAGTCCGAGAAATACTTTGACGCTGGAGGAGTGATTACAAACTAGTGTTAACATATCATCGCTAACTGCACAAACAAAAGGATACCTTCACAGAATACTAAATATACATTCTATATCCGATCATCTTCACTTGAATTTGAAGATTCAAGCAGAAGTTAGCAATAGAATACCATTATAGATGTTCAGGGTTAATGCCCGTATTGCTTTCTGTGTCATCTTTTCTCCATGGCAAGCGAATTTAAGAGGCACAGTATTCAGGGGAATGAAACAACCACATTCAGCAGTCACAGAAGGGCACTTCAAATGAGCGATGAAAATCACTGCCACAACTTAATGTACTAAAAAAACTAACAGGAGTAATAGCGCATAACAAACACGTCAGAACATCAGCATATTTAATTGGGACTTAGATGTTCTAATTAAACTCATATCATATGATCATAACGAACACCATGCAGCTGAGCCCAACAATCTCCGCTAAACAAATGCAACGAGTAGCATATGTGCATCAACATGCAAATACACCGCATTGCTTACACATGCACCTCGTAAACATATGTGAACATCAGATATTTTTCAAAATGAATAACCTTGGCCAAAAATCATCTTTAGCATATTTCCTATAACTAAAAGATGTTGATTCCCATATACTGTTTTCAAGTTGGTGTGAGTGTCCCTTCCCCATCAAGACTGATCTGCTCTACACATAAAAGAAAAGGTATCATATGCTTACAAAAGGTGATTGTAGCCAGGCAAAATTCTGGGCTCAAACGCAGCACAGGGTTAAGATTCAAATTGGTTTTAACAGAGTTAACTCACTAATGGCACCAAGTAGGAAGCCAGCAGTGTTTAAAATAACGGCAAAACTCAATCATATTAAACAAAGGAACCTAGTTTTGGATGCAATAAACCCTAACTCACACAAATCGACAGGTATGGCAAGGAATGGACAACAACAAAAAACAATCATTGATCCAATCCAAGCCCTAAACAAACATCATAGAAAACATGCAACAAGATCTTGCAACAACGAAAGCCGATCAGTTGATGCATCATCGCAGCTTAGATTTACCTGTGATACTGAAGAGAGAAACGGTTGATTGGTCGCAAAAGAGAGGGTCACATAGTGGTGAGAGAAAGAGAGAAGTTCCGAAAAGGTCAGTGCCAATGTCGAGAAGCTGATAGCAAACTTAACCAGGTAGACATAAATTTTGCTATCACAAAAGCTGATAGCCTAATATCAACTAACAGGAAAAAAGAAACGGAACTCCCCATAGTGATTCACAAACTTAACCAGGTAGAAACAAATTTTGCTATCGCAAAAGCTGATAGCCTAAAATCACGAAAGAAATAGAACAGTTGCTACAAGAGCTAAAACAATACCAATATCAGAAAATATGCTATAATCAAAAGCATAGTAAGATTTCTTAAAAGCATCACTGTCAAATACAATATAGAAGCATAAGTAAGCACCCAAGCAGTAGGGTAAAAGTAACAAGGGTAAGTAGAGACTCACTCTCAGAGAATGCTATGCCATGCTACTTCCAAGAAGACCAAGAACCACGGCCTCACAGTAACCCTGCTGTAATAGAACACCCAAAGCAACCTACAGCCTTATCATGAAGCTATAAATATGAAATAAGAATTTCCAAACATCAACAAGTTTAACTTCAAACTAGGCACAACAACAATAACAAACTACGAGACCAATCATGTTAATGAGACCCATGTTCCTCTTCATTAAAAAAAAAAATGCTTGCATAGATAGTAAAGTTGTTCCAGAATTATGTGCGTCATGAAGCCTAGAAAGTTTCAAGAAAAGATGAGAAAAGTAACAGAATGTCCTCTAACTTTCAAGAGAAGATGAGATTCGAATCTTTCATAAGGGACGATCGTAAATTTGGGAAGAAAATTTCTGCAAATAACCCAAAGAAGATTACTTAAATGCATCATGGAACCTAATGAGCCACAAATTTATCAAGAATGCAACTGCTAAATACAACATAAGGGAACATAGTGAAAGTTCTCGTAATAGGATCATAGCAAAGAAAAAGTAGATAGTCCCGCACAGATTACATGCAATCAAAATCTACTCCTAAGAAACATAGAAACCAATTGTCTTTCAGTAACCCTGCAAGAGTAGAACAATCTAAAAAGCCTCACCAAGCCAAACTACACCTGTTGATATCAAAAGGCTGTCACACCTTGAAGGTGAGAATGCAACAAACAACGAACATCATCAAATGTCCTCAAAAGACAAAACACCTCACTTCATATCAAAACAAGGTAAACAATAACAATTTTACTGATTCTAAGGAAGGCACCAAGAAGCACACAATTGACTTATAAATAAGTTGCAACTGAGAGGACCTCCAAAAGAGTGAAATGAAAATGAAGCATGCTAAAATAGAGTATGCAAAGTAATAGAAATCCCTGAAGTTTTATTGTCAATAACTTGGCAAGCTCAAAAATAGCATCCCCGTTCATGAAACCACAAATAAGGACGAAAGAAACAATGCCAACCTTTAACATGTACAGTCCATCCCAAACCGTGTGGCAAAATACACCACCATAACATCTTACAGGAGCGCACACCAATCACCTAAAACATCAAGGAAATAGAACAGCTACACAGAACGAAAGAAACAAATACCACCTGCGGAAACAATTGCTTGTTTATAGATGAACTATATCCAAAATATAATAAACAACCAAGCTTCAAACCAGGTACCACAAGCATGTCCAGCCACAATAATCACCTCCAAAGATACCTTCCTAAAGGTTGCCTAAATTAACTCAATCTAAGACGAGCCTTGGCCCCCAAAACAAAATTGTATATATTGAGTTGTACGAGAATTTTGAACATTCCAAGTAAAAACTTAAATTGAATGTCGAGAAGATCATAAGAGAACAAAAATAGATGACAAAGGGCTTCCAGGATAATAGGATTTTAACTTTCTTATCAGAACAATAAGCCAAGGATTTCACGATAATCTTTACCACCAAAGGTAACAGAGGAAAAACAATAAGCACACTGGCTATTGAACCAAAAAAAAGAAGGAAAGTAGAGGCTCGCCTCTCATATCATGAGATCACATGCCACATTCAAGAAAACCAATCAACTCGTGGCAAAATATTAAACGTGCCCAAAGATATGAACCAGATTAACTTTGTTCTGAGATCAGCTACCATATTGGCATATTGCTTACTTAAAATAGGATGAGCATTGGCACAGCAGATGGGACTGAACACTATTGTGCTGGTTTGGAGTAAGACGGATTCCTGCTTTCAGGAAGGTGCCTAGCCTTAGCGCATTCGATGCATCAACTATGGCAGTTCCTTTCCTTCCTCCAAGACCCGCTTATTCATCTGCACCTTCCATGGAACCGGGGGAATTTTGTTCAACCATTTCTGCTCGGACATTTGTTCAATCATTAATTGTGGAAATCGAATAGAATGGATGGAAATTAGTAGATTCTAATGAGCCGGAACGGTAGAATCTCTTCTCGAATCATCGTCCCAAGGAAAGAGCTCATTCGCCAAGTCCCAGCTCCCTCTTTCTCATCCATGACTACTCTTTTCTTTTTTTCCTACCATACGACCCTTCTTTTCCATACGACATGTTTCAACCTTGTAGAGTTTGAGAAAGTTGGCTCTGAAGAGAACAAAACCGCCGCCGCCGGAAAGAAGGCCCAATCAAAGCATAAGTAAGAGGATTCATGTACTTCTTCGTATCTCTCCCCCAAATGCTTTGTAAGGTGTCAGCAGGTGCGTGGAGGTGGACGTGGAGTCGGAGCCCGGCATGTTTGCCTGCATGGCGGAGCATTCGCCCAAATAGGTTCATTGCTCCAGCCCAAAATACAATTAATCCGTCATGAGCTACATGAACCCCTGGTAGTTTATCAAATACATGGAGTTGTCTGCCATTTCCAGACCACCAAACAAAACCGTTCCTTAGCTAGGCTGGCAAGGAGAATTGTAGTCTCCAGGTTGGGGATGGACAGAAATCTACGGCGACAATATGTCTCATCTTTTGCAATGGTTAGAGACGCATCTCATGAAGCTCAATTTTCACCACCAAAAAGATCACTCGTTTCTATTCAATGCATTTGTCGGGAGAAAATCCAAATTGTGATTTAACTTGAAAATATTTCTTCCCCTTTTTTTGGCCCTAAACATTTCCGAATCTCTTTCGTGTGAGAAAAATTTTGGCACAGAAGATAAGTTTTACCTTTCTGATGTAATTTCTTTGTGGCCACTGAACTTAATTAGATGAAACCATATGCTCCCACGAAATATCAAATGTGCCCCATGGCACGGTTTGCTACAACAATCTAACCATGAACATATAGAGGGTACTCAATCATACTTTCTGCATCATGTTTTACATTCTTTTGGCCTTGTACCAAACTCATGATGTTGCTGGAGACCAACCTATGGAATTATAACCCATCTTATGAATGCATTTGGGGAATGTCTACATGAATCTATAAGAACTGATATCGTCTGATAATAGAGCTCTGCAAGAATGGGGTTAAATATGGGACTTGTTTAGGGTGTGCTTAGCTTCCCTTCCCTTCAGGGTAGCATACAGGGACAAAAATTGGAGTCGACCACAAACAGATGATGTTCTAATATCACTGGTAATTATCAAAAAAAAAAAACTCACTGGCAATCGAAGAGGAAACTCCATCCGTTGCAGATCAATACAAAGGAGCACATAACCCTTAATGTCAGGCAAAAGATGACATTTAAAAACAGGTCATTATCAGATATCAAAAAGTTCATAGTAATCAAATCAGCAAGAAGAATTAAGAAATCAATTACCTAGTTTAATTTAGGTAATAGGTAAGGACCGGCTCTTTCATACCATAATGAGCCACGGATTTCTCAAGAACTCGACTGCCAATTACAACATGAAGGACGATAGTAAATCTGGGAAGAGAGTTTCTGCAATGCGCCACAAGTTTCTCAAGAATCCAACTGTTAAATACATCATCGGGGAACGTAGTGAAAGGTCTGGCAATAGAATCCAAGCCAAACTACACCTTTTAATATCAAAAGGCTGTCACACCTTGGAAGGTGAGAATGCAACAAACAACGAACATCAAATGTCCTCAAAAGGCAAAACACCTCACTTCAGATCATAATAAGGTAAACAACAACAATTTTTGCTGATTCTAAAAGTCTAGCCTAAATTAACACGGTCTAAGACAAGCCTTGGCCCAGCATTGACTCGCATATATTGAATTGTGCGAGAATTTTGAACATTCCAAGTAAAAACTTCAATTGAATGTCAAGTAAGGTCATAAGAGAACAAATATATATGACAGAAGGCTTACAGAAGATTAGGATTTAAACTCTCTCATCAGGACAAGAAGCCAAGGAGTTCACGATAACCTTTACTACCAAAGGTAACAGAGAAAACACATTAAGCACACTGACTATTGAATCAAAACAAATAAGGAAAGAAGAGGTTCCCTCTCAGAACATGATACCACATGCTACTTTCAAGAAAACCAATCAACTCGCGTTGGAAAAATATCAAATATGCCTGAAGAGATTAATCTGATCAGCTTTGGTCTAAGGTATTACAATGAATCTATGAGAACTGATATTTGTCTGACAATAGAGAGCTGCAAGAATAGGGTTGAATATGGGGCTTGTTTAGGGTGTGCTCAGCTTCCCTTCAGGGCAGCATATAGGGGATCCATGTACTGGACTGTAGAAATAATAACTCAAGGTACTGTCAAGACAACACAACCTGAACCTGGAAGAACTTAAAAGACACCAGGTAAGCAACTAAGAGCTGAGTTATGGCACATTTCGATCTACAAAGTTTGAACAGGGCAAACAATACAGTGGCTACAATTCTCAGAAAAGCAAAAATATAGTCATTATGCCACAGAAGGAAATCTCAGGGCAATCTACTATTGGCACAAAAATTGGAGACAACCACAAAAAGATGATGTTCTGATATCACAGGTAATCCAAGAGGAAACTCCATCCGTTGCAGATCAATAAAAAGGAAAGGTCTAACCATATCTTCTGGAAAACCTCATATAAAGAGCACAAGCTATGAAGGTCTCAATTTGCCATCATCACATGAATCTTGTTTACAATCCATTTTTCACTTTGAAATTTTTTTTTGCTCTCCCTTGTTTTGGTTTCTGTTTCCCTTCCCTTCCAAGGCCACCCCATCCGATGACCTGTTGTTTTGAATATATCAGCTCTATATCAAAAAAATGAATCTATGAGAACACACTTCTTCTACGAGAACACCATCTATGAATGTCCACCATACAAAGAGAATTCAAATGGTTGGCATGAAAAAACAGCTCGAGCCAACCTGTCCACGAGGATCGTGTATGGAAAGGTAAGTTTGGAAATAAGGAAGGGGTCTGAATTGGGTTTGAGTGGGATTCTCTTGGAGAACCAAGCAAGCACTAAAGGCATCAGAAAGAAAAAACTGCAATTAGTGGATCTCTTAGAAAATAAAGAGCAACAGAGCAGCCAGTAAGACATGAATGAAACAAATAACCATCTTAGGCAACATGCTCTGCCTCTAGGTTCTCCATAATCAAGCGAAAAGTGTCAGTACATGTCAAATAAATGTGATGTCATGCCACTTCCAGAAACTTTCCCTCACATTTAAGCAGAATTGATTCAGGATTCACAGGGATGGGTGGGAAACACTAGCCCATAATAATGCAAAATTGACAAAATGGCACAGGAGCACATAAAAAACAATAAAAAGGCCCGCATAAATGAGTAAATAACCCTTATTGTCCGGAAAATGATGGCATTTAAACAGAGGTCATTATCAGATATCGAAAAGTTCATAGTAATCAAATCAGCAAGAATTAAGAAATCAATTACCTACTTTAATTTAGGTAATTGATAAGGTCCAAATCTTTCATATCATAATGAGCCACAGATTTCTAGAGAACTCAACTGCCAATTACAACATAAGGGACGATAGTAAATCAGGGAAGAGTCTGCAAGTAACCCAAAGAACGTGACTGTATGCATCATGGAACCTAATGAGCCACAAATTTCTCAAGAATCCAACAGCTAAATAAATCGGGGAACGTAGTGAAAGGTATGGCAATAGAATCCAAGCCAACTACACTTGTTAATATCAAAAGGCTGTCACACCTTGAAGGTGAGAATGAAACAAACAATGAACAACATCAAATGTCCTCGAAAGGCAAAACACCTCACTTCATATCATAATAAGGTAAAACAACAATTTCGCTGATTCTAAGCACCAAGAAGCACACAATTGACCAATAAAGAAGTTGTAACTAAGAGAAACTGCAAAAGAGTGATATGAAAATTAAGCATGCTACAAATATATATCCCTGAAGTTGTATTGTCAATAGCTTGACAAGCTCGAAATAGCCTCCCCGTTCATGAGACCACAAATAAAAACAAAGGAAACAATGCCAAACTTTAACATCAGACTGCACATCCCAGAACTATGTGGCAAAATACAATGAAACACCACTATAATGTCTTGCACAAGCAGCAAACCAATCACCTAAAAGATCAAAGAATAGAACAGCCACACAGAATGAACTAAACAAATACCAGCCTCAGAAATAACCTTGCTTATAAATGAATTACATCCAAAATATAATAAACAACCTAGCTTCAAACCAGGTACCACAAGCATGACCAGCCCACAAGAGTTGCCTGCAAAGCAACCTTCCTAAAAGTCTTGGCCCCAGCATTGACCCTACAAAACAGAATCGCATATACTGAATTGTGCGAGAATTTTGAACATTCCAAGTAAAAACTTCAATTGAATGTCGAGTAAGGTCACAAGAGAACAAATATAGATGACAGAAGGCTTCCAGAAGATTAGGATTTAAACTTTCTCATCAGAACAATAAGCCAAGGATTTCACGATAACCTTTACTACCAAAGGTAACATAGGAAACACAATAAGCACACTGGCTATTGAATCAAAACAAATATGGAAAGAAGAGGTTCCCTCTCAGATCATGAGATCACATGCTACTTTCAAGAAAACCAATCAACTCACGTTCGCAAAATTTCAAATATGCCTGAAGAGATTAATCTCATTAACTTTGTTCTAAGGTAAGCTACCAAATACAATAAGTCCCTGTAAAAAAACTTTAATATAAGATGAGTATTGGAACAGCATGTGATTTCAATCTTTTAACATTAAAGCAACTAAACTGCTGCTTACCATAATGAACAAAACCAATACCCAGCTCAAAACCCAAGCTACTCATACCATAATTAGGTCCATAATATCATAAACAATCAAACTTCAAAATAGGTATCACAAACATGACCAACAACACAAATCACCTTCAAATCGACCTTTCATGTGAATTACTTTCAAAGCGAACTTCCTAGAATTCCAAAGTATCAAATGACTAAGGAGATTCATCAAATTAAACTTTGCGCTGTGATAATAAGCAGCCACAAGATACAATAAGTCTTGTGCAAAATAACACAATATAAGAGACGAACTGCCCCTACGAAACAAAGTAGCATATACTGAAGTAAAGTCATATGAGAATTTCGAGCATCCACAAAAAAAAAACTACAATTGAATCTCAAGGAAGGTCATAAAAGAATAAAACTCCATCATACGTAGCAAAAAATAAGATAAAAAATGTAATCATCAAAAATAAATATATATAGTAATAATGAAAAACGATCTATGGATCATATAAATAAAAGGCTCGAAGCCTGCACAATTAGAGCACAAAAACAAAATAGAAAACAAAAGGTAGAAAACAGAAAGTAAAATAGGAAAAAAAAAAAGGATCATATAAATAAAAGGCTCGAAGACTGCACAATTAGAGCCCAAAAAGGCAAAAACAAAAGAGAAAACAGAAGGTAGAAAACAGAATGTAAAATAAAAAAAAACAATTATATAAAATAGAAAGTAGAAAACAGAAAGTCCATAAACAATTATATATACAATATATAATTTAGGAAAATGAACAGATCGGAAGACTACAATATCACAGTCCCATTGGAGTTCATTAAATCATAAAGGGCCATGAAAACTCCATTGTACATAGCAAAATATAAAGGTAAAAAACATAAACATCAAAAAGATGAATATATATAGATATAGCAATATCGGAAAACGATCTACGGATCATAAAAATAAAAGGCTGGAAGCCTGCACAATTAGAGCCCAAAAATAAAATAATAACAGAAAAGAGAAAACAAAAGGTAGAAAACAGACAGTAAAATAGGGGAAAAAAAAACAATTATATATAATAGAAAGTAGAAAACAAGAAAGTCCAAAAACAATTATATATATAATATATAATTTAGGAAAAATGATCATAATATATAATTTAGGAAAAATGATCAGATCCCAAGAATAGACTATCACAGTCCGATTGGAGTTCATTACAAACAATTACAGCCCAATTAGAGTTCATCGAACATCTTATAGAAATCTTCCTTCCTCATGTCACAATCTTATTCATGTAGGAAAAATATAATTTAACAATCCCCAGGATATCTCGAGACAGGTAGAGCCAGTATTTGCATTTGCATGTTCCAATCACAGAAATAAAAATCCCATCGCAGGGAGTAGAAAGCCCACACAATTTATATCAATATCAGATATTAGCCACAATAGGGTCTGCATTCATGCAACGTCATGCAAAAGCGAAAATACTAGATCAATATCAAAGTATCAATCAGCATCCAATCAAGCCCTCTTTAACTCGAGAAAGGAAGATTATATGAAGCCAACAGTAAAACAGGGAAAAGCATACCGTTGTGACAATATGTGACCAACCGCCGAAAGAAAAGAACGATTAACCCTTCCGAAGGAACCAGGGAGAATCCTAGGAGAATCCTAATTGTCATGATCTGTCATGATGGACAATCAAGTCCTCCAATTTGATCGAATAATTGCCCACAAAACTCGAATATTTTCGGGATGGAACACGAATTATTAGGAAAACGTAAACCCACAAAACTCGAATGATTTTCGAGACCGAACATGAATTATTAGGAAAACGTAAACCCACAAAACTCGAATGATTTTCGGGATCGAACATAATAATTAGGAAAACGTAAACCCACAAAACTTGAATGATTTTCGGGATCGAACATGAATAATTAGGTAAACGTAAACCCACAAAACCGAAGGGCTTTCATAAAACACCAAGGACCAAGGAGATACCCCAACATGAATTATCGAACAACAATCAGAAACTCGTCTGATATGAAGCCAACAATAAAACAGGAAACAATATGTGACCAACCGCCGTAAGAAAATAACGATTTAACCCTTCCGAAGGAACCAGGGACATTCCTAATTGTCATGATCGACAATCAAGTCCTCCAATTTCGAATAATTGCCCACAAAACTCGAATATTTTCTGGATGGAACACGAATTAATAGGAAAACGTAAACCCACAAAACTTGAATGATTTTCGGGATCGAACATGAATAATTAGGTAAACGTACAAAACCGAAGGGCTTTCATAAAACACCAAGGACCAAGGAGAGACCCAACATGAATTATCGAGCAACAATCAGAAACTCGTCTGATATGAAGCCAACAATAAAACAGGAAACAATATGTGACCAACCGCCGTAAGAAAATAACGATTAACCCTTCCGAACGAACCAGTGACGGCAAGAGTCCTAATTGTCATGATCGACAATCAAGTCCTCCAATTTGATCGAATAATTACCCACAAAACTCGAATGATTTTCGGGACCGAACACGAATTATTAGGAAAACCTAAACCCACAAAACTCGAATGCTTTTCGAGATCGAACACGAATTATTAGGAAAACGTAAACCCACAGAACTCGAATGATTTTCGGGACCGAACATAAATTATTAGGAAAACGTAAACCCACAGAACTCGAATGATTTTCGAGACCGAACATAAATTATTAGGAAAACGTAAACCCACAAAACTCGAATGATTTTCGAGACCGAACATGAATAATTAAGAATACGTAAACCCACAAACTGAAGGGCTTTCATAAAACACCAATGACCAAGGCGAGACCCCGACATGAATCATCGAACCCTAAATCTTCCAAAAAGAACCTGGAAGAAACAACAATCAAAAACTCGATTGATTTTCATGATCAAATAATCAGAAGCTCGACTGATTTTTGGGGATTGAACATGAGTTATCATGAATAATTAGGAAAACCACCGAAACCCACAGAACCCATCTTTGGAGACCGATCACCAGGACAGAAGATAAACTCCGTGAAACTTAGACGAGAAATTTTATTTAAAGATCCAGAAATCAAAATAGATGGCTAGGATTAAGAAGTGACCGACGACTCACACGGTCAAGATTTAATCCTACTAACGGACAAGAGACGGTGAAACGTTTGATATTTTAACAAAGCTTATGTTGTACGCGTTGTCGGTTATATATTATTTTATTATTATTTTTAAATATCCCATTTTTCCCGTTGTCAAGCGAGTCAAACGGGTACTTGTATTACGATACGAACTATACGACGTGACAGAAAATCCATGCATGCAACCTTGACTTGGTTGCACTATCCGCCATCAAATCCTTGTCTGAATCAAAATATGGTGATCTGATACTGTTAATGTTTTTTTGAGATACAACTAAAGTAGATGTAAGCAATACTACAACACACTACCCGTGAGTATTACATCACAGGCAAAAAAGTGTGTTGTAGTGGGAACTTATATACTACTCTAGAGGAACTAATCTAACCGATGTGGGAGTACACAGAAGGTAGACAACAGTACTTCAACCACTATCGAACCAACACACACACTCCACCCAACAGGGCTACAACTGTTTTTTTGAGATACAACTAAAGTAGATGTAAGCAATACTACAACACACTACCCGTGAGTATTACATCACAGGCAAAAAAGTGTGTTGTAGTGGGAACTTATATACTACTCTAGAGGAACTAATCTAACCGATGTGGGAGTACACAGAAGGTAGAACAACTCCATTAACTATGGTCCCGTTGGGCCCGCTTCACCAAACAACACAATTCGTTGACCGTCTTTACTCTTTAAGGGACGGAACCGCCCTCCCGAAAGAGTTTATTCCAGGGCGGATTGTCAAAAAAAAGCAATAATAGGCAATTATGGCTTAACCGAATATTAGGCAAAAACCAATTATATTTTGATTTTTTTTCTTATTTAACATCCCTACAGTTTTTATTTACCAATCTAGCATTCGGTTCAACATATTTCCTAATATACCATTCCAAGCCTACGTGACACAGTAGATAAATTCTTTTTTTTTTTATCTCTTTTAGTGTATTTCACGATACGAATTCACTTTTCTCTCTCTTTGTCAAAAAGCACAAGCAGATAGAGCTTTAAAAGCATCTCATCTCTCTATATATAAAAGCAGACACATGAAGATACATATTTAAATATTTAAATAAAAACATATACATATTTAAATAAAAGCAAATACATTATAGAAGCTTGAGAGATGTTTCAAGCTCAAACCCACTGATGATGTCTGAAACAGGTCTACCCTATTAGACGAATCAGCCAAGTCAGATTGAGCAGGAATAACTGATCTCTCCTTCTTCGGTATGTGGTCTCTTCCTTCCAAACGTAAGCTTCGGTAGGGCCCCGAGGGTGTACTCGGGGGACCTCTCCAACGCTCAAGTCAGTACAGTACTAAACTTGGGAGGATGGCTCGTTGCTTCGAGCGTTGCCTCTTGCTCAGTAAGTATTTTTAGAATGCAGGAATTAGATGGCTTACCTGAGGGCAGAGGTTCCCCTTTTATATGAGTTTGAAGTGTTTGAGTTGTAGTAGGGGTCAAACTCTCTCTCATTGGTTTTCCAAAGGGTTTCTTGGATGGTAAATTCCATCTGTATCCCTCTCCCAAGGGGAGTAGGACTCTTCTGTAGCTAAACCTTGTTTACCGAAGTAGCCCCTTCTGTTATGCACCGAGATGGGCACTTCGGTTGAGCCGAAGTGCCTTATTCCTTATCGTACCGAGGTGCATACTTCGGTTAAGAACCTAAGTACACCTTTCGGTTCTTCCTCATTCATGGCCTTGTCGGCATCTTTCCGCCACGTGGCATTCTCCTATCATGAGGGTTGTTTTAGGAATATCACCCACATATATAAATATTCAACCGAAGTGTCTTATTCCTTATCGTACCGAGGTGCATACTTCGGTTAAGAACCTAAGTACACCTTTCGGTTCTTCTTCATTCATGGCCTTGTCTGCATCTTTCCGCCACGTGGCCTTCTCCTATCATGAGGGTTGTTTTAGGAATATCACCCAAATACTGCAACATATGTCCTCTTGTAATATCAAATCCGGAATGACATTTAAGTTCACTTGGCTAGCTCTAGGATCCATATTCCTTTCAAATCACAAGTGATAATCTAATCATATGCATAATCAATATAAACAATTAAACAACTAAGCATAAATAATATATATTACCTTGTAGTTTGACAGGCTTGAGAGTCGGGGGAGGGGTGATTTTTTTAAGAAGACAGTCTCCTTTAAACCTATATATGCTTATATGTATGTGTGTATATATATATAAATGAGAAGCTGAAGTGGTTGAGGACATGCAAGTTACGGAGTGCATAACGTCAAAATAATGTTACAAAAAATAAGACATCATCAGTCACTTTCATGACATGAGCTCTCTCTGCAAAAGTAAAGTTGTAATAATGAGAGAGAGAAATGAGATACTTTTTAAACCCCTCTCCGCATGCTTTTTAACAAAGAAAGAGAAAAGTGAATTCATAAAGTATGAAATTAAGAGAGAGAAAAATTTATACATTTAACCACACAGGATTGGAATGGTATATTAGGAAATATGTTTAAATCAATGCTAGACTGGTAAATAAAAACTGTACGGATGCTAAATAAGAAAAAAAAAATCTTATATCTTCTGCCGACGTACATCACAGATTGCAATTCCTTTCAATTAGACAATTGAGGTTTGTATTGTCAGAATTAAGTACCAAAATTTACAATGGCAAAATATCAGCAACACCCTTATTTCTCCCGAGATTATGATTCTTCGCTCAAGCGCTGTACAGCTAGACAAAAAAAAGAAGCGGTACTGCTATGAATATATTGTATAGGAGAACTCTTAACAGATGTATTTTCAGCTTCCCTCTTCGTCCATGGTATAAACAGGTATTTGCCAGCTCTTGGTGTTCTTCTTTGGGTCATCAGTCAGGCTGAGATCTGTATCATCGTCTTTGTACGTTCGGATGAATGTTTTGGCCCCCATCATTATTAGTCTCTCAATCATAAACAACTGATAATTGTTCTCGATCAAGGGATCGATAATGCGACTGAAATTCCAAGAATATGCCATATTGTACCTGCAAGAAAGGTTTTCCCACCAAGTATTTGTTTCAATTTAAATGGGAAAGAGGCAAAATACAAGAAATTAATTGTTATTGAAACTTATCAATACCTTGAGATTAATATGAAATGCAACCAAATTAGCTCCCACTTTTGGCCCCAGAGAAGAACATGGAAATCAAACAGAGACCCACCTTATGTTATCATGGCATTCATTAAATTAAACTACCTTGTTTAATCATCATTTCTTCATGGTATTTTCCATTGCCATTACCTACTAGCAAGTAACGACCACTAAAACCTCTATCAGTGTCCCCGTGCTCCAGACCATAATCTATTTCACAATTCACAACCACCATTAGCATTGCCCTTCTAAAGTTCTAAACAACACTACCATAGGTACTAGAAAATTTGATGATTGGTTGCGCTTTTCAAAGTCCTTTTGCTTTCCCAAGTCATAACTGATAACTCAAACTAGTCATAACATGGCAATCTTTAGAACTACGAACCACACTTTGTCGGACCTTTCCCAAATAAAGTCTTCAAGTTCATACAGAAAAGGACACACACTTCCCCAAAGACCTTAGGCAGATGCATATAGGTAAAGTTAAACAACTCCCGTGCACAAGGCTCCGCAGTGAGCGGGGTTGACGATAGGCAGGTTGTACGCAAACCTTACCCTCACATAATACAGGAATTGAACCAATGACCTCTGGGATGCACTTGCACCCCTGCAACTCTACCATTGATGCATATATATTCTTTTATTTCCCTAGACATTTTTCCGGGGAACACAAATATTCACAGTTCTAACTCCATAAGAAGAGGAGCACAAGGCTCAAGAGAAATTTACCTGACTGATAGAGGTGCGAAAAAATCAGGAGTCCTCTCATTTGAAGCAATAAAAAGAGTTCGTCCAGGTTGGACCCATTTTTCAATCCTGCGCATGATAAACTCTGGATGTGTGTCCCTGTCGAGGTGAGGATGTAGGGTCCTCTCAACACCAAACCTGTCCTTCCTGGTTTTTATTTTGTCACCCCGACGGACATGGATGGCATCATAATCGCCAAGAAGTGCCTTGACCTGTCAAAATGAAACAAATAAAATATATTCTCAACATGGAAGACATGGTTGGCTTTTGGAGATGATACATACAACCCTGAATTTATACACACTTAAACTCTCTTCTGTTCCACAAGAACAACATCCAAATTCCTAAGGAGACCACTCGATTCTAGTATTTGTTCCTAATTTCTCGAGCTTTCTCAGGTGCTTATGAGGCAACAAATGAGAATTCTAGGACTTCGCATTTGAGTGAATTGTCCACCTTCAAAATAACAATTGAGAAATCAAGGAATTCTCATTAGAGTGAATTGTCCAACTTCAAAACAAGCAGGCAGATGCCCTGACTAGCAGGAGTTCACCTTGACAATGTCATTTTTCCACAGGAAAGTAGATTCCATCAAGAGGGTAAGGATAAGGCCATGAAAGTCATGCAGATAAAAATATATTTCATCAACTCAATAATTCCTGCTAATGAATTTTAAATCACTAAATAAGATTTACAAAGCATTTGGCAGTTGGCATAAACATATGATGCCCTGCTACTAACACTTATTTGTCATGCCCCATCACATCTCCAATTTAATTTTTAGGCAAGCACCATAGCTGGTTTTTAACAAGTACTCAGCATAAATATACAATGCACTGCTAGTGACAAGTGCAAGCATTTTTCCAGCCCCCAGCACATCTCCAGCTTAACTATTTGTGCAACCACAGTAACTGAAAAGCATATTACCAAGAGATTGGACTTAATTTTGTTTAATAAAATGAATTGCACGACAAGTGTGTGTGCGGATAGAGCACATTCTGAGGAAAGGGGAGGAAGGCGTTTTATCATAAATAAATTCAATCACACCAACACCACAAATTTATAAGGACAAAATCACAAAACACGTGATGTTACATATGACAAATGACAAACCTTGTTTGCTGCATCCCTTAATTTCGGTGCTGCCATACTGGGTAAAAATGAATATGGCAACATTATGGAACTGCGATTCTTCCGATCCTTACACTCCATAAACCTGAACGACCATCAGTTTCAGAGCCTATGTCAAAAAGAGGGAGGAAAACGTAACAATAATAAGAAGTGTTAGCTGTTCCATAAAGAAGCGCAGAAAAAACAGTATCAATGACTAATGAAATACGAGAACCATGCTAAAAGCACATAAGTTTCTTTTCTTTTCTTTTTTAGGATTTTTAACCGCACCACACAAGTATAACATGTGACATCCAATTCAACTTTGTTTATGGGCGAGGTCATTCAACAGAAAGAGGAAGACAAGAAAAGCCTAACATAACAAAGATGAGAAGAATCACTAAATGGACTTAAGAGTAACTCCAGCATCTATACATCTAACACAACTCAATTTCTAACTTCGACAAATTAAGAAAAGAGCATCAAATTAAAGACATTTAGATTACCACGAAAGAGGACTTGCTGTTCGATTTATGAGCAAGAGATTTGAGTAGAAACCGTTCTCTTTGAGATGAACTTTAGAGACCCCTTCCACATGGGCAACCCCTCTAGCTCCCAACTTCATACTTGTAGATAATACCCGATACCACATTTTTGAATTGTCTAAAATGACAGGTATAGTTTGGGATATGAGGTTAATGTCATACAAAGAGTCCATGGCACAAGAGTTTGCTGCCCACCTACAAAATAAAAAGACCTAAATCAGCATGCACTACTCTTTTTGTCTCCGACCGATCATATAATTACATGATTATAAATGATTAACAGAACCCAGAGCCCCAAGTTCAGATATAGAATTTGGAATAAAGCTTCTCAATAATAAATATTTCCCACATATTCACCTTTCCTGCGAACTCGCATTGTCGGAGTTATGAAGGATCCCCTTCTTGTTGTGTATTGGATTGATACACATCCTAGAAGGCATCACAAAAGTTCTGCAACAATAGGGGGGAAATTGTAAGATCTTGGGAAACATCATATAAAGAGTAAGAGTTCTTCATAGTATATTAACACTAAATAGTGGTTGATTTACAGACCATATAAAACAAAACAATGTATTTTATTGTTACATTGCAATACAAACGGCTAAAACTTTACAATAGCGAAAACGTTAACGTAGAGTATAAGTCATGCCATTTATTGACATCCATGAATTCTCTTATTATCTTATATTCAACTACACATGAATTAACTACTCTGAAGTCAATAAAAAATAAACAGTCTGCAATCACTTAAAGCAAAAATACAGAGACAGGAGCTGCGAGTGAGAATTGAGAACAGATGCAGAAGAAATTACACGTATTTCATTACCATGTATTAAGAATCCTAGTTCATTCAAGGTTTGATTTTGAAAACATTGAACCCTTTTTTTTTTGGTAAGCAATGAAAACATTGAATCCGTTAACAAAGGAACTCCAAACACCCCAGCAAGATAGATTATATATTAACTTCATATAAATGTGGAGTCAAGAATAAAATCCAAAAGATTTACATACATAAGCTAATTAAATTTTGAAAATCCACCAAAATACTATCCAAACTAAGCCAAATAGTTTGGACTGATACACATACTAGAAGGTATCCCAGCAACTTTCAACAAATCTCCACACAACCAACAATTCGATAATTCCCAGTTTTACACGATTTCCGACGAAATACAAATCACATTTAGCTTACTAAATATTTTTTAAGAAAATATACTGAATTCTAGTCTAGAAAACCAAATAGAACTTTACTCAAGGAATCAACAAACACGGTAAAGTTAAAACAAAGTGAGCATTCACCTACCTATTTAAGAGCATAGCCTCTTCAAGGGCGCACCTGAGGCTAGATTCTTGATGACCCAGACCTTCACAGGACTCGCAATGCTTGCCAGGGCAATCAATTCTGTTTCCCCAATACAAGATCTTGTCAGGGAGCACATGAGTTCTCGAATTCTTGTTTCCGGGACTCATCAAGTTTTTAAGAGTGATCTTCGTAGACGACAAGGAGAACCCATTAGTGGAAACCAGAGAGAAAAACAAACAGAGCAAGGCAATGGCAGCAAGGAAAATAAAAAGAGTGAGAATTGGGGATCTGGGTTTTGGTTTGGTCTTTAGGGTTTTATTAATTGTCGCCATTGGAACTGAAATTGAAGAGACAGAAGGAGAAGGGAGAGATTTTGAGTAGATAATTTGAGCATATCATTATTTTCTTTTGAGTCGACTCGAAGCGACGAAGGTGCTCTAATGAAATCCTACTTAATTATTACAGATCTTGCCAGCTGATCGGCTTTGGATCCTCATCATAATAATATTAAATCATTACATATTGGAAAATTAACGAAGACCCTCTGTGGTTTTAGATGAAGTCAAGGGATTTTGGGGTTTGGGATTAGTTTAGGTTAGAGGTCTTTCCGTTGTGTTTTTGGATTTTCGACATAAAAATAACCGAATAATCCATTGATTATTGACGGTTTAGTCGACTTTTTTGAGGTTTCAATCGATCATCACTAATACATCTTTAGTAATAACCAACCAATTGATTCGGATGGACGATCGGTTCAGTCCGAACAACTAATTTGGACAGCACTAGTTGAGGCATTCAGGGGTGGCTTTGCATTTGACACAAAGTTTAGGGGTGTGTATGTATATTTCCCAGAAAAAAGTCTAATACACCAATAGTTTATTTTTAAATCACACGATCATTAGGGATGGCAAAAAAATTGATCCGAGCACTATCCGTACGGTACTCGATCCATTTAAAACCCGAAAACCGATCCTATAGGTTTTGGAAACGGTTTTGGTTTTGGTTTTCAAACCCGTCATGATTTAGGGTCAGGTTTGGTTTTTGATATCGGGTTTAGGGTACCCAAACCGTTTAATAAAAAGATCCATTATAGTAATAATATTATAAATCATCTATAAAGGTATACTACTATGATACTAAATTATAACATGATAAAGTATATTAAAACGTATATATTTATAGAAGCATACTAATAAAACTATAAATTAGACTAATTTGAATTATAAAATCATAATTAATATAAATCATACTCAATATTAATTTATATTAATATAATCATCAAAGAAAAAAATAAAAATATTAAAATTTAAATGGTAAACGGATACCCGATGGTAAACGGTTATGGAACGGTTGCGGGTTTTGAAATTTAAATGGTTTTTTAAATGGTTTTGGAACGGTTTTGGTATAGAATATCTTAAATGGAAACGTTTTTGGTATTTCCTAATTGGAAGGGTACCCGATCCGTTGTCATCCCTAACGATCATAAATATAATTAATTAGATTCCTAAATTTAAGAAAATAATTTTCTTTTATTTTTATTTAATCTTCATGCCATATAAATTATTAAATTTCACAATTGGAGGTAATATATTAAATTCGAGTAAAAACTAAAGAAGGCCAATTTTTTTATGAGTATTCAATGTGTTTATATTTAATTTTTATTTCTATTTCTTGTCCCATGAAAATCCAAAGTCAATACGGAGATGTGCTCCGAATAAATTCATTGGATTGAGGGATGTGCACTAAGTATATTCATCGAGCTAACAGCATAACCCACAAACTACAGATGCCTCAGCCCGACCCACAAACTACAGATGCTATACCAGATGTGCTTCAAGAGTAAATTCATCAAACCGAGAGATGTGCATTGAATAAATTCATCGGACTGACAACATAACCCACAAACTCCGGATGCCTCAGCCCAGCCCACAAAATACGGATGCTAAACAAGAAAGTAATAGCATACATATTTATTTATGTGTGCATTGCATGCATGGTTTCTCTTCAGTAAGTTATGCATGACAAAAATTTCCATAAACCCTTCCAAATTCTCCAAAGTCTAAATCAGATAACATAATTTGGCATCAGTAGTATTTGCAGTATTAATGTGCTAAGAATTAACCAAGTTATCATTATATTTCAAGAAAAAGCACTCAAGTCATGATTATTTTTGCCAACTTTACCTTCTATCATTACAAAGGTAAGTAATGAGTGAATATATTTGGTTTTCAAAGGCTGTAAAAAGAAGTGCACAGCACAGTAGAAAGTAAGAAGTGCACATTCAACTTCTGATCATAACTTCATGTGGTTGATGATCACATGAAGAAGAATTTATTATTCAAAATCAAAAGAAGAAAAAAGAACTGATGGGTACACAAGAGAGAAACCCAAGAAACCACAACTCAGTTCAGTCCCAATCTATTATCTAAACCCCCCCTAAAATACACTCTCTCATTCTACCGTCATCTGTACATATCATCTAAACAAGCACAAAACAGGGACATTCAAGAAAAGAGGGAGAGGGAGAGGGAACTTTGTGGACCGACGGATAAAATGTGCTAATGGTGCAGATTGCAAATGATGCCATAAAGGCTATTAACTTGACCTTGCAGCAACCTTTTTGTAGCAACCTCTTTGTTGTGATCAAGATGAAACTGGTTTGTTTCAGATCACACCAGGCATGCAGTTTTGTCTTCTCAAGACATTTCAGCACAAAGAGAGTGATAAGAAAAGTGGAATTAATAGTATACGCTTAGCGGGGCTTCATTTTAAGCCTTCTGAAATGAGCGAGAGGAAGCACCATGAAGAAGTCTCACAAAACCCAAGAAACTGAGCTTTCCGTCCGAGTGTCTTATCCAGTCCTGAAGAACTACATGAACTGGAACGGAGGGGCTCAGCCCAAGTTCCTGCAATGCACCAAAATTAAGGGAAATTCAGTATCGCAACCAATTTGCAGATTTAAGAATACATTCTTGCTTCAGGTTTTGTATTATTGTGGATGCAGAAATGGAGAAATTTTGGATTTGCATCCCATTCACCCTTAGGGCATAGAAAAAAGAGCATGAACATGGAATTTTTTGAGCCTCTACTTCCAACGTCACCTTGAAAAGGGACTTAAAAAGTGAAAGACCATAATCGAGTGATGGGCAAGGAGAGAAGAGCCTACCGAGGCAAGTTCTTCTATCATAATAGGTCTGTTTCCATCTTTCTCAAACAACTCATAAGCACGCCTTGCATATTGCTCCCAACAGTCCATTCCTTCCAGCTGATGCACGCTTATGGCAGCTGCACAAAATTCTTCGAAATCCAGTTTTCTGTACTGAATGGAACCAACCTGGAGCAAGTAAGGATGGACGATCAGCTACCATTTTCATCATTATTTCCATTCCAGGAAATAAATCTGTCTAAATAGCAACCAATTGCAATGAATGAGATTGAGTTACCATCTGGGCATAATCAAGAACCAGTGAATCCTTCATGGCATTTGTGGAGTTCCTCACTACTGCCTGCTTATTCCAAAGAAATTTAGAACGATGAGAGATTATACAAATGTTACATAAGATGATGTCAAAGACCCAAAGGAATACAAACATACACAAAAAAAATATAGAAATGAAGCTAACCGTTTTAAAGTTCTGCATAGAAATGAAACCATTTTTGGTTGGCCCTAACAAAGTAAATTGCTCCCGGAGATAAGCTAGCTGAGACACGGTTAAAGTCTTTGCAAGAGCCTGTCACAATAGCAGAAGCTTACTCTAAAATTTCTTGCACCACCCAAGCAAAGTTTCAGACATGTAAATAAGGATGATCAATAAAATCAAAAGGAACTTCAAATTTTTGCAAAACCTTTCTCAGTGTTGGATTTATTTAAGGAAATAAACTACTTACCCCCAGTGCTGATTTTCGTAAAGAAGATGAGCATGTATAAGCTCTTGCTAGCTTGAACACTATCATGTCTAATGGTATCTTTAGGTCATGATGATTGGCAAGCCATGGATGACCTGAACACAATTCCAGACACTGATATTAGAATCCTCTTATCTTAGTAAGATGTGAATACATATTGACAATCGTGTTCTCAATCAACTTTGTGTTGCAAAGAAAATCAAAGTACTGTCCTTCCATCGATTAATTATCAATTTGTTTGAAATTCCAAATGAGTTTGCAGGAACAGAGCAGACTGGTACAATAAAGTTGGCAGTCTAAAATGCCACATAAAATTTTCAGATTTGCTTCAGTTACTTACTCAGAGCCTGAGATGCAGTTAGTCTCTTTCGGTAATCCTTATTTAACAACCTCTTCACAAAATCTATTGCCTCAGGCGACAAAGATGGCCAAGGAGCTTCATCAAAGCTTGGATCTGCCTTAAGGACAGCTCGGAAGATCCCAGATTCCGACCTAGCCCAAAATGGTCGGCTCCCACATAAAAGAATATAAGCTATTACACCAATACTCCACATGTCAGCCTCTGTCCCGTATGATCTATGCAGAACCTCAGGAGCTACATAATATGCACTTCCCACAATGTCATTCAGCCTTTCATCTACAAAATTAATCAACAGTTAAAATCCTACATTTCTGTAAGGAAAAATGGAGAGTCTAACAGTGTAAGGGTGTGAGGGTGCCGTCCTCGTGTATAATAGGTCATACCTGGTTTAACATAGTCGGACAGTCCAAAATCAATGGCCTTCAAAGTGGAATTCTCCTCTTTGGTAGTAAAAAGAAAATTCTGAAAACAAAATGCAATTCATTAGGAAAATCCACTAAATTGGAAAATCCACAAAATGTAAATCACTTTAGCAAACACATCACTTAAATACTCCGATCTCTCATTTCTTTAGTAATGAAAAACCACAGAACAGTGGGTGAACCTCAACTAGCAGAGAATAGTAATCAAAGCAGAATCTAAACCAAGCTTTGATGTGGTCATAATAAGAGATTTAAAACTTCTCAAATGGCGTGGACCATGTCAAATCTCAAACGTGATCATTATCAAATAAATACATGAAACATAACCCAGTGTAAAAAAGTAAACTACTCTCATGCACAAGGTTTCCACAATGAAGGTGGGTTTGGGGAAGGGAAAGATGAACAAAACATTACCCTGCATAGCAGAGGATGATTCCCATAATTAAACGCAAGAACTCTAAGTTGGGTGAAAGAACAGCAAAGTTCCTAATGGGAGGTTTTTCAAGCTGTTAACTCCAAGAATAGAACCAAATAGGGTTCAAGCAATTCTTATTGCCATTCTACCAGTAGTTCTGATTTTATTTAACTAATAATAGGGTTTTCAATATCTTTTAACCCTAAAAGTCAATCAACCAAGGTTTCTAACAGCCATCCTTTCATATACATGCTTGCTTGCCCACAAATTCTTCTTCATGAAAAAACATTGACAGCAGCGCATATCAACAAATATAAAAAATCAATTATCTTTATTACTCAATTACCTCTGGCTTGAGGTCACGGTGAACCACACCTTGGAGATGACAGAAGGCAACAACACTTAGTATTTGAACTAAAACAATCTTTGCATCTTCTTCTGAGTATTTTCCACCCCTTGTAGAATGAAAGAGTATTGAAAGGTTATGAAGGAAGGAGATGATTAATCATGAAGAAAAAAAATTGAGACAATATGAGTACCTCGAGAGTATTCTATCCAATAGTTCACCGCCTTCACAAAACCTGAAAATCACCACACAGATGGGGTTAAGTTCCAAAAAAGTCAACCACTACTATGACTTCTTTGCTTGAGAAATTAAACACAAAAAAAAAGAAAAGAATGTGCTAAACTAAGAGGCCTAATATATGGAGTACTTAATTATAATTGGGAGGTGTCAACTTTCAAACTTAGGAGTGGGCGTTAACTGCAGCTGGATACCTTGTGAAATCGCTGTATCTCTCAAAATCTTATAAGAAGCTGAATATTTTAGTATTTATTTATTAATCTGACAAGGAAAATTAGATAAACTAAACAAGTGATAATGTGCTTATAGAAATCCTAATAACTCACTTTGAATTTAAGGCTAGAGGATCTATAATTTGGCCATACATAAACAATCTGACAGGTTTGTCTTCATTTTCATACAATATAAGGGCGCTGCCACTGCTCACGTGAATGACCAGTACACATTGAGTCAAACTTAGAGCTGCACAAAGTTCAATTCTACACGACACTCACATCTCCTCACTACTGCCATGTGTAAATTTCAGAATCTAACAATCATCGTGAATGATGAATATATATTAGCTAAACCAAAATGCAGTAGAAGTTTGAAAGAGGTGAAGCAACTCAAACATACTCCATTACGATATAAACGTTCTCATCATCTTCATAGGCATCATAGAACTGTACTAGGTTCTTATGTCCTGTCAAAGCTCGTAATATCTTCACCTCTCGTCTTACATCTTCGATAGCAATAGCTGTGGTCATCTGCCAAACATGAACATTTTTCAGAAGAAGAAAACAAATTCTTCATAAATATACAGCCAAGAAAAAAATTAATTATTAACAAATGTTCTCTTGTACTTGACCCAATAATCAAGGAGAAATAGACCTTCCTATTAAGAAAATGACATTAACATCATAGAAAAATCAATGAAGTGCCTTCTCTCGATGGAGTGAATAATAATGTCAAAATCATAACAGCATTAACCAACAACTACTTTTCGCTAAACTAAGCTAAAACAATGGTGAAATCAAAATGTCAGCATCAAACAAAGCGTACAAAACTCTATCATTGTATCCGTCTTCAAACTGCGTCGTTTTCGCATGATGCTGATCATGCACGCATCCATTATTGTCTTCATCAATACGACATGGTGTAATAATTTAGTTCCAGTTTAAGCCTGCCATAGAACACCCCTCTCCTAAGTAACAACACTAACTATGAGATCATTACAAAGACCAAGTATCCTCACGATGCCCGCATACATACATACAACAATGTCATAAAAAGACAAATCAGAATGAAAATGGTGGCAGGAGGATGCAGCCTCAAAAAATGCAAACAGACCACATGACATCATGTCCAGATCAAATTCTCCATTGCAGAAATTTGCATCACATACATGACATGCAAATTCAGTAAAGATTTTCATAACTAAAACAAGTAACTTCAGGATCAAACCTTAGATTTTGGCATAACTTTGACTGCCACATCCTGGCCCTTCAAGCTTCCTTTCTTGCCCCTGGCAGAGCAAGTATACCCGAAATGCCCACGCCCCACCTCCTCACCAAGCTCATAATGTGACACAAACTGTTTTGAATACCCAAAATTCTTGTCCAAACCGATCTCTCCCTCACTTCCCTCTGGGATTGAGGCCTCGTTGGGCTTGACAGAGCCGTGTCTTCGGGCAAGCAATGCACGTATGTGCTTGGCCGGAGATGGAGGCGGAAAGGGGCGTTTGAATAGGCGCAGAGGTGTGGAGGTCACGCTCGATAGCGCCGGCGAGTTCTTGAATAGGCTTGGGAGAGGACTTGGGCTGTAGAAAGGGAAGTTTGAGGACTTGTTAGACCGAGAATTTGGTGGTGGATCACTTTCGGTACTGGTTGTGAAGTTATTGGGTTGGTTTTGTAGGTGTTCAATGGGTTTTCCGTGACAAAGTCCCATTGAAACAGAGAAGCAGAAAAAAGGAGAGTAATTGGTCAAAAAAAATCAAAACTTTGTACCAATCTAAGGAGGTTGAGAAGGATAGAGTGAGAATTCACGGAATTGAAGTTCATGTACGAAGAAAAAAAACTGAATTTTACAGCTTCATCAACAAAACCCAGAAAGGAAAAGCACTAGAAACTGAATTCAACAGCTTTAATAAAGCAAACCCACAAAGGGAATCGCACTGTGAATTCTCTTGCAAATCAATTTCTGGTAAAATCCCAAAAGTTGAAACAGAAGAAAAATGATTAACGGGTTGAAATCAAATGGAGCAAAAAAGAAAGGAACAAGACTTTGGTGACCAAGAAACAATGCCAGGTAGATAGAAAGAGAGGCAGAACAGGTTGTAGGTGAAGCTATAAGAGGAGAGAATGAGAGGAACCAAATACAAGAAGAAGAAAAAAACCCAAATTTCTTTTTTCTTTTTTTCCTAGAAGGAGGAGAGAATTGGATGCAAAGGGCCAAAGGCACAGGGGAAAAGTAGGGAAAAGATGCTTAGCCGAGGCAGCAAGAAAAAGTAAGGGAAAAAAAATAAAGAAAACCAAGGAAGACCTCTTTTGCTTGCTTTTCTAATTTCTATAAGCTTTCTGTTAATGGTATTCGAATGTATAATGTGTATTGTGCATTTTGCGTTTGTTGAAGAGAGGGAGAAGGAGTTAAGGAGAGAGAGGGAGAGGAAGTAATAGATAGATGTTGATTGTCTTCTCTCTCAAAATAATAATGGAAGTGGGGTTGGAATTTGGATCCTTTCGGGCTGTCCCTATTGATCCCAAAAAACTCGAAGAAGATATATGATATGTGAACAATGAAAACTAGTTTAAGAAGAAGAAAAAAACTGTGGAGAGCATATGTCTTGTGTTCGAACTTTGACCTGCTTGTTGTTGGGTTGTGAAAGGGCTCTATGTTCTTCTATGGTCCTTTTTTAAAGTTACGAAAATGATAAAGATTGGCATCTCTGGCAATTGATATCCCAACAGCGGCTGAATTATAATTTGCACGTATAAAATTTAAGTGAAGTTGTGAGCTCCGCATGTCTTACATGATGCATATAAAATCATGTGTCTACAACTAAGATATCAACTGTTAGGAAAAGTATTATTACTGACTATATGTATATATGTATATTGCACACACCATGACAGTGATGACACCAATCTTGCCTGAAATTGTTGAATTTGTATGAGACATTTTGCAAACTTAGCATTGTTGAAGATACCACAAACAATTATATCTTGATGTTCTTGATGAACTTTCTATTCTTTTTGTTCATATTAGAACTCTATCTAGTTTGTGAAGACTCTGCATATAAACACTAAACAATGTAAAGAAAAGGAAAATGTTTATGAGTTTGTGATCCCAAACACCTCCTTAAAAATCCAAACACATGAGTTGAAGTGGTACATGTGGCCATTTATTTTTGTGGGCATTTGCCAAAAGGTGGGTGCATCTACTTCTTTAATTCTTTTATTATGTGTCTATAAAATAAAGGTACGTACAAATACAATGGCATAGTTGAGAGTTGAGACTCTTTATTCCTCTGTTAAAGAAAGGCAACACAATTGTACTATTTTGGAGTCTTTTGTGCAATCTATTGCCTTATATATATATATATATATATATATATATATATATATTGTACAATTGTGTTGCCTATTTGTTTAGTGTAATCTAATAGTATTTGTTTAGTGTAGTGGATAAACGGCTAATTTGTTTGAGCAAAAAAGATGGTTATGGTTAACAACAAAAGACAACACCACTTCCTTTATAAACCCATGCAAGTATGTATCAAATGAGTTGACTTATGTTTTTTTTTTCCTTCTCTTTTTCTCCTTAAATTTATTGTCAATTATAAAATAAAAATTCAAGTATAAAATATTTATACATGTTATACTAATTATTTTGATGGATCAAGTTTTTAATCCATGGTGTAATCAAGTATATTATGGGTTATAGACAGGATATTAACTCGCCAAACTAATAACAGATGATAATTAAAAATAATAATTTAACCTACACTTACGTATGTGTTCTTTGTCCTTTTTAAAATGGGAAGGGAGATTCGAATTCTGGCCACCAGGGTGATACACGGTCATCTTTACAACTCCAACTTGTGGTTCCGGTGTAATTACATTAAAGGAGGAATATTACATATTATACACAGGCTTATGATAAGAATTTATATACTTATGAGGATCAAGATTATATTTTTATATCAAATTATCAATCTCTTGTGTTATAGGGTTGGTGATTCTAATCAAAATTAATCACAAATGTTGATTGGATCTTAAAAATGAAATCTTTTCCATACTAAAAGATTTCTCATGACCACCCACCAACATTTGAATATCAAATGCATCATGAGAAAGTCTTCAAGGGCCCTCCCTCCAAAACTACTATTCAATCACTAAAACTTATTTATCCCTTTAATTAAGGCTCAAACAAACTACAGTACTATTCAATCATAACACTTATTTATCACTCAATTTATTTAATTATCCAAAACTTGCATTTGAAAATGTGTCAATGTTATATTAACCAACATATGTTGATACCAAAGTCTAAATGAAGCAAAACAAGATTCATTACTCAATCCACCTTTAAGGCAAGTGATAAGAAGAAGAAGAAAAAAAGCTTTGGTGTTTGAATTTCAATTTTGATCTCTCTTTTGAATATATTAAAATTCTATGACCATTTATACACACACTTTGCAATGTGTAGACAATATGTATGTATACATATGTGTGTGTGTGTGTGTATACTAGTATGGTCAGCTCTGATTATAAGCATAAATTGGCAAAAGTAGAGGAGGAATTGCTCTGATTCCCTTCCCTTTATTGAAGGAATGAAGTTGCTTTGTGCTTACAAGATAGAAAAGAAAAGAAAAGAAAAACATTCTTATTCTTTGATACCCTCTTCACCACCTCTTCTTTTCAAAACAAGGAATAAAGGTGGAATAAGAATCGGAAGAGAGAACAAACAAAGAGCTAGATAGAGGGAGGGAGGGAGAGAGATTTTAAAAACAGGAATTTAAAATTGTTAAGGCAACATGCAAGAACATGGAATACAGATGGTTTCCTATATATATTCCACCATTATAAGTAATTTTTAGTCAAACGTTTTTGGTTAAACACATTTCATAATCAAAGGGGAGAATCCAATGGTGATTTGAGCCAGTCTAATGAGAAGGTGTTGAATTAGGGTTTTTTCTTCATGTCATTTTTTTGTTTGTTTATTGGTCTTGCAATAATATATGCTTTTATTGGGAATTTACAAGTGATTGGAATCTCACATCGTGAGGAATGTAATTAAATATATATGGATGAGCTCATAATCTATTGGTTTTAGATTTAGATGGGTTGCAAACATGTATCCCCGTATGAGCACATGAATGTGCATGGACACTCTTAAACTATGTATTCCCCCAACAAGTGGTATCGGAACCAATGGTGATGGCGGGGTATAGTGTTTCGAAGCCCATGATGAGTTTTGGCTTAGCCCACGAAATTTGTTCGGGCAAACTCAAAAGGCAAATATATGTAACTCTTGGTGAAAGGTGTGGTTAGACGTAAAGACGAAAACACATGTACGTGGCTCAAAATTGTGTTATACCGATGAAATGGTTAATGTATGTGGATGGGCTTATAACCTATTTTCTTTAGAGTTTTAGGTTTGGATGAGTTTCAAATATGTATATTAATCACGTATGTTCATGGGTGTGCATGTATGCACATGAACCCTCCCCGGTCAATTCTCCCCAACAGCCTTAAGATGTGGCATTTTGTTTCAAATATATTAAACAAACAAATTTTTGGTAAAAAAGGGAAGTAGTCTAGAAAGGAGGTTTTGGGTGTTGAAACTTTGTGGTATTGTAAGTTTTGGCACTATAATGTCTAGAGAAATTTCATTATTTTGTGGACAATAAATATTAGGAGAAACCAATTGTTAGGTGACCCACCAAACCCAAGATTTTATTTTTCTTTGTTCTTAAAAACAATTAAATAAAAAAAATTAAGGAAATTAAAAATAAAAAATAAAAAAAAGATCTTCACCAAGAGTGGGAAGAAAGGGACAACCATTTTTGGGGGGATGGACTCACTCATCATTGGAATCATCACATTCACAGAGAGTATGGGAGGTCCCCTAATACCACTTTGAAGCACAAGGCTTTTTCCAAATTTTTATTTTTTTTTTAATGTGGACACATCTTAACAATGATCAAGTGGCTGTTTATCTTTATCCTCTGAGTATTCCTTGCCCAAGAAAGATTTTATGTGTATGTTGGACTGACATAGGGATTGGAGATTCTCTGCCAAGAACTGAAAAAATGCAACTTTGTTGTTTCTTTTTGTTTAAATATAATTATTCCTCCTATAATGACAATATACTTTATGTATTTATACATTGGGTTTAGGGAGCATCCTGAAAGCTCAAGGTTTGTTTTACAAATAATATTGAGAAAATAAATATAGATTAAAAAAAATGCTTCGGGCCTAAAAATTGCTATGTCAGCCTGTCAGGCACAGGCTTTTTTAGGGAGGATTGGACCACATTGACAGACCCAATTGAAGTATTGGGCTTAGACCCACTTTCCTACCAAATCAATGTCAAAATTTAATTTCATATTTCTGAGACTATTTGGTTAAAGCCTTAAAAGATGTCATAAATGTGTTTAAAACACTCAGTATTTTTATTTTTTTTTGAAAATGTTAAAACCTAGCGATTCATCCCATAATAGCAAACGTTACATCTAACGTCACGATAGCAGTCTAAGAATTTACAAACTATAGCAGAGGAATTACAAAGCCGAAGAAAAAACACCATACTAACACACCGAGATGTATCCGAATAACCATGTTCCGAGATAAATAGTTTAAAACACTCAGTAATGAACCTTCTTTTGTTACAATTCTTGCAACTCAGTTCTTTAAATAATTTGAAATTATTTATGTATAGCTCAAATTACCAAATGAGAGTGAGGGAAAACATGTTGGGCCCATAACCCACAAGTCAGAGGATCAAAGCCCATAAATTGTGGGTTAAAGGCAAATTTGATAAACATAAATCCATGAACAAGTTCTTATGCCAACTTCTAATTCTTCACCATTGTAAGCTTTAAAGTATGGCAGTGAGATCATAATAATTAAGAGTTTCAACAATAAAAAATTATACTAATAGTGGGGTTAATGAAATTTGCATGTTATTTATCCTACTATGGTCAACAATGTGTAATCTAATCACAGATATGGGCTTCTGTTCAGGCCCATTTTGAGCATCCTTTGGCCCATAAATTGACCTATTAATGAAATAACGCGAGGCCTTGGATCAGAAATCAAAGGTAATGAAAAATGCGCTCGTTTTTTAGCCCGTCCCGATCAAGCCCAAAATTTTAAAATATACTTTTAAGAATATTTATGTAAGGGCCGGGCCTGGCAAAAAATTTTGGCCCAAATTCTCAGACCGGGCCGGGCTCAGGCTTGAGTATGGGTCCTTACTCTAAGGTAGAAGCCTGGCCGGAGTCCGAGAATGATCACTTCTAATTCGTATAGGATTAGTTGGACAAATGATATTCCTCTGCTTCACAACAAAAAATTAGCATACACGTACTACTGTTGGGCCATGTAATCCAATCACGGATATGGCCTTCTATTTGGGCCCAGTTTGAGGCATCCTTTGGTCCAGACATTATACGAAATTAAAGGCATGGAAATTGGAAATGGTCTTTTTTAGGCCCAATCATTATAGGAGAGCGTCAAAAATGACTGGGCTTGGATGAGTACGCGAAACGGTAATCCAAACTGAAACAAACGCTTTTATCGAGTAATGTTATACACTCGCAAAATATAGGGGCGTTTGTTACATCATATATTGTAGTTTGACAATAATTTTTGGACCCAAAAACCGAGATAATTTGGACATCATATATTGCCTATTTTGAACAATTTTGAGACACTTTGAACCCTATTTTTCAATTATGTCCTTGATTTTAAATAGTTGATGATAATGCCCCCATCTTCTTCACCTCTCTCGTCTGTTTCTGCACATCTCTCACCTCTCTCATTGATGCAGTGCGCTGGTCGTTCTCATAATCCACATTGGGTAGGTGGGAGCAAATAAGGTGCTTTATATGTGGTGGACAACCCTCCCCTTGTAAGTTAGTTTTCAGGATTGAGTTAGACTCATACTGCATCACTCATCCTCACCACTCATCTCCTCCATTGACCCCCTCCCATCCTCTTCTACGATAAGCCAGAAACTTCAATCCTCA
Source organism: Tripterygium wilfordii (assembly GCF_013401445.1). NCBI lineage: Eukaryota > Viridiplantae > Streptophyta > Magnoliopsida > Celastrales > Celastraceae > Tripterygium > Tripterygium wilfordii. The sequence goes on along the minus strand of NC_052244.1, from coordinate 3,547,158 downwards.
ACGATAACTTGGGTCCTTCCAATAATACTGGGGAGAGGGTGCGATTGTGAGCTTTGGATGATTTTGATTTTACGTCGTTTTTAGAACTCGTCCTCCTCTCGAGTCATCTCTCTTCGCAAAACTCTTTATTTATTTTTTTTAATTATAAATAATTTGTTTAAGTAATTATGTAATTATTTTGTCAATAAAAAATTATTAATATTTAAGAAATTGTTTCTTATTTATTTTACTATTTATTTGTATCAATAATTTATCCAACAATTTTAACACTATATATATTGATATTCCCAAAATACCCCCACTAATGGGAGAAGGCCACGTGGCAGAATAAGTTCCGGTGAGGACAATACGGGTGACGTACCGAAGGGTACACTTCGGTACTCGACCGAAGTGTATACTTCTGCACTATCAGACCGAAGACCACACTTCGATAACCGTACTACAGAAGCATGTACGCACGAAGTCCAACTGATGAAGAGTCCTCATAGGACGCCAATTCTAGACAGAGTCTTACTCCCCTTTGGAAAGGGATACGGATGGAATTTACCATCCGAGAAACCCTCTGGAAAACCAATGAGAGAGAGTCTGACTCCTACTACAACTCAAACACTTCAAACTCATATAAAAGGGGAACCTCTGCCCTCAGGTAAAAGATCTAACTCCTGCACTCTAAAATACTTACTGAGCAAGAGGCAACGCTCGAAGCAACGAGCCATCCTCCCAAGTTTAGTACCGTACTGACTTGAGCGTCGGAGAGGTCCCCCCGAGTACACCCTCGGGGCCCTACCGAAGCTTACGTTCGCTTCTTGTGCAGGAAGGAAGGAAGAGATCACGTACCAGCAAAGGAGAAATTAGTTATACCAGCTCAGTCTGACTTGGCTGATTTGTCTGATAGGGTAGACCTGTTTTAGACATCATCAGTTTGGCGCCGTCTGTGGGAAAGAAGTACACTTCCCTAAAGAAACTCACAATGGTCAGATTGAGAAAGAATGTCGCTTCTACTTCAGAAACAAGCCATCGAGTTGATGACCCTAATGCTCCCGACAGGGGGCAGGGTGAACACCCCCATCATGAGGAGGTAGAACACCAGGAGGATGTTGCTGACCGAACCAACCAGCATAACCAGGACGCTGGACCGTCTCAAGTACCTTGCACTCAGGAACAATTCCAACAACTTTCCCAGCAGGTGCAAATGTTGACTGAACTAATCATGAACCAACAGACACAAGTGAACCAAGAAATCCCGCACAATGAGGAGGTGCGAAGTTCACACTCAGGTAGGTCTAGAGAACCAAGCCGAAGGGTGAATCCCGATGGTACCATTGGAGAAAGTACTAGAAGGGGAACTACCTACAATGAAGATGTCGGTCGACACCTAGATGAGATGAACAAGAAGATTGCAGCACTACAAGGAGTGTCCCCAATGGAGGGAGTATGGGACAGTACGTTGACCCCTTTAGCTCCTGAAATACTTGAAGCTGAAATGCCGCGTCACCTTATTGTTCCAAAGCTGGAGAAGTATGAAGGGTTAACTGACCCCTGTGATCATATCCAGGGTTTCAAATCAATGATGGAGTGTCGGGGGGCAAATGCCCTGATAATGTGTAAGATATTCCCATCAACCCTTTTTGGACCAGCAAGAACTTGGTTCAATCGATTACCGAGACACAGTGTGACTAGTTTTGGAGACTTGTCCGAGAAACTTGCGCTTCACTTCTCCGCCGCACGAAGGACGGCAAAGACTAGTTTGGATTTGATGAATCTTGACCATGAGCATGGAGAATCACTTCGATCATTTCTTGCAAGGTTCAATAGAGCATGCTTGGAAATCCCACATGTCCAGGTAGAAGTAGCTATTTCGGCCCTGGTAAGGACAGTAAGGGATGAAGCGTATGTACGCTCATTAACGAAAAAACGCCCGAAGACTATGGGAGAACTCTACGCTAGGGGAGATAAGTTCATGCAGTCAGAGGACATGATGAAAATTTCTCAGTTCTCTTCTTCCTCGGCCCCTGCCAAAAAAGGCTCGAGCGCCCTGGGAAAGACGGAGAAAGACTTACCCCTTCCAAGCAAGAAGCAAGGAAGAGTAGAAGGAAAGAATGACAAAAAGAAGGATGATCAATCTAGTAGGAACACTGACCAGGGTCCAGTCCCTCGGTATAGTTCCTATACTCCTCTTAATAATTCATTGCATAATATCCTTCTTGAAATAAGTAACAGGGATATACTGAAGTGGCCTAAGAAAATGAGGGCCCCGGCAGAAAAGTGTACTTCAGATAAGTATTGCCTGTTCCATAGGGATCATGGTCATGACACTGAAGAATGTAGGCATCTCAAGGATGAGATTGAAGGCCTCATAAGGCGAGGCTACCTGAAGCAGTTCACTTCAGATAGAGAAGAAAAGAGAAGAAGAACCGATGGTGATGATAGGGATAACGACCGAAGGAGACAAAGAAGAAGGGATAGGTCTCCTCGTCACCAAAGGGGGACTGCTGGGACAATCGGAGTTATTGTAGGAGGTCTGGCCGCAGGAGGAGAAAGCTCCTCAGCTAGAAGGGCCTATGCTCGAATAAATGAAGTAAGTAAGGAAAGAAAGAAGCCGAGAAGGGATGAAGAAAAAATTATTTTCTCAGAAAAAGATGCTGAAGGTATCCAGGATCCACATGATGATGCCCTAGTGATAGAAGCAGTCATCGCAAGTTTCACAGTGAAAAAGGTTCTGGTGGATAATGGAAGTGCAGCAGATATCTTGTTCTATCACGCCTTCAAAGAGATGAAGATCTCAGAAGAAAAATTGAAGAACTTTTCGGTTCCTTTATATGGGTTCGCAGGGGAATCCATAGTTCCCAAGGGAGTCATATCCCTACCTTTTACTCTGGGAACCTATCCAAGGACGGTTATGCATATGATCGATCTTCTTGTAGTAGATGTTCAATCCCCCTACAATGCCATCATTGGCAGACCATTGCTGCACAAGGTTCGGGCGGTGGTCTCTACTTACCACCTCAAAATGAAGTTTCCAACTTCTAATGGGGTAGGAGAAGTGAGTGGGGATCAGAAGTTAGCTCGAATGATGTACTATACGGACTTGAAGGACAAGAAGAAGACCTCCATATCAGTTGGAAGCTTAGATGTTCGGGAAGAAGAGAAGATACTGAAGCCAACACCGGTTGAAGCACTTCTTCCAATAACTGTGGAGAAAGGAACTGAAAAGAAGTTATTTCTAGGGTCTCTGTTAAATAATAAGTTAGCTGAGGAGGTAACCAAGCTCCTCCTCTCTAACATAAAGAACTTCGCATGGAGTGCGCATGAGATGCCAGGAATTAGTAGGGAAGTCATCTCCCACAGTTTGAGCATCATACCGGGGACTAAACCGGTCAAACAGAAAAAGCGTAACTTCGCCCTAGAGAGACAAGCTGCTATCAAGGAAGAAGTGGGGAAGTTACTTGAAGCCGGTTTCATCCGAGAGGTGCGGTATCCAGATTGGTTGGCCAATGTGGTCATGGTAAAGAAGGCAAATGGAAAGTGGCGTATGTGCGTTGACTTCACGGATCTAAACAAAGCTTGTCCTAAGGACTGCTATCCTCTTCCTAAGATTGATCAATTAGTGGATGCAACTTCAGGCCACGAACTCCTTAGCTTCTTGGATGCTTATTCGGGGTACCACCAGATCAAGATGAACCCAAGAGATGAGGAGAGCACCTCATTCATAACTCCAGAAGGGACATATTGCTATAAGGTTATGCCCTTCGGACTTAAGAATGCTGGTGCCACTTATCAAAGGTTGATAAACCATGTCTTTGCTGATCAGATAGGAAAATCAGTAGAAGCATATGTAGATGATATGGTCGTGAAGAGTAGAAGGGCGGAAGATCATCCTTCAGATCTTCAAAAAGTGTTTAACACTTTAGATAAGTTTCAAATGAAGTTGAACCCAGACAAATGCGCTTTTGGAGTAAGCTTAGGAAAATTCCTGGGCTTCCTTGTCACCAGTAGAGGAATCGAAGCAAACCCAGAGAAGGTTGAAGCCATTCTTCAGATGGAACCTCCGAAGTCTCCGAAAGAGGTTCAGAGATTAACGGGAAGAGCAGCGGCACTTGGGAGATTCCTTGCTAGGTCGGGTGATAAGTGTAGACCCTTCTTCCAGGCCTTAAAAAAGGCCAAGGAATTTCAATGGACTGAAGAGTGTCAGAAGGCATTTGAGGGTTTAAAGGAATACCTCGGACATCCTCCTCTACTAACATGTCCAAAAGATGGAGAGGTATTGTACTTGTACCTTGCTACGACAGATCAAGCAGTAAGTGCAGTCCTTATCCGGGAAGAAGATAAAATTCAGAAGCCAGTGTATTATGTCAGTAAGGTCATGATAGATGCTGAGACTCGTTATACCGAGGCAGAGAAATTTGCTTTAGCATTGGTTACTGCGGCTCGAAAATTAAGACCCTACTTCCAAGCCCATACTGTAGTAGTTCTTACTGACCAACCATTGAAGAACATACTTCAGAAGCCGGACACATCAGGAAGATTGATAAAGTGGTCCATTGAGTTGAGTGAGTTCGACATTCAATATAAACCAAGACATGCGATTAAGGTTCAAGCCTTAGCAGATTTTGTTGTTGAATGTCGTCGCCCAACCTTAGTGACACTGACCGAAGAGGACTACCCAAAATGGAACCTTTACGTTGATGGTTCTTCTAACCAAGAGGGTAGCGGAGCCGGAGTACTCCTCTTCGGTCCGGGGGCATAAGTATTGAACATGCACTTCATTTTCACTTCAAAGCATCAAACAATGAAGCAGAATACGAAGCGGTACTAGCTGGATTGAGACTTGCTGTCGAACTTGAAGTTAAGTATTTGTTGATCAACAGTGACTCTCAGCTAGTAACTGAACAAATGAAGGGAGACTATGAGGCGAGAGGCTCAAATATGGTCAAGTACTTAGCTGCGGTTAAGAAATTACTGGCCAAGATTCCCAAGGTAGAGATCAATCGAATACCTAGGGAGGAAAATACAAAAGCAGATGTCCTTGCTCGATTAGCTTCAGCCTGTTCAGCCAAAGGACCTACTTCGGTCAGAATTGAAGTACTTCCTCAACCAAGTATTTCGGCTGAACTAGAAGTTGCTCCGGTTGAAGCTGAACCAAGTTGGAAGGACCCAATCAGAGAATTCCTGCTTGAAGGGAAACTTCCTGAAGACAGGAATGAAGCAAGGAGTCTCCGGAAAAGGGCAGCAAGATATACTCTGATTGATGGAGAATTATACAGAAGATCCTTCACACTTCCATACCTGCGATGTTTGGCGCCCAGAGAGGCCGATTATGCCCTAAGGGAAGTGCATGAAGGAATTTGTGGAAGTCACATAGGGGGAAGAACATTAAGTTATCAGGTGCTACGTTGTGGATACTACTGGCCTACAATGGTGTCGGACGCCAAAAAGCTTGTTCAAAAGTGTGATAAGTGTCAAAGGCATTCCCACGTACCCCACCTTCCTCCTAGTCAGATGGTGCCCATTCAGAGTCCCTGTCCATTTGCTCAGTGGGGTATGGACCTTCTTGGACCATTCCCACCAGCATCGGGTCAAAGGACATATCTTATAGTAGCCGTGGACTACTTCACTAAGTGGGTAGAAGTGGAGCCACTTGCCACTATTTCTGAGAATAAGGTAATAGACTTCATCTGGAGAACCATTGTCTGTAGATATGGGATACCAAGAGCCCTTATTGTTGATAACGGTAGACAATTTGTTGGAGGAAAGATGAAGAAGTTATGTGAAGAATTGGGGGTTGATCTCAGAGTCACTTCGGTCAGTCACCCACAAGCTAATGGGCAAGCCGAAGTGACAAACCGAGTGATCCTCCAAGGTTTGAAAACCAGGCTGGATAGTGCCAAAGGAAGATGGGTGGAAGAACTACCGAGTGTGCTATGGTCCTACCGAACAACAGCACGGACTTCTACTGGAGAAACACCCTTCTCCCTGGCATTTGGCTCCGAAGCCGTGATACCTGTAGAAATTGGAATCCCATCTACAAGGATCATTAACTTCAATATCCAAGAGAATAATGAAGCACTTCTGAATAATTTAGACTTGGTGGAGGAAGTTAGAGAAGAGGCTCGAATCAGAACTGCTGCGTACAAGCAGAGGACGGCCCGGTATTACAACCGAAGGGTCAAAGAAAGAAAGTTCAACCCAGGGGACCTTGTCTTAAGAAAGAAGGAGGCCGCAGGACAACACCCCGGAAAATTAGGGGAGACGTGGGATGGACCTTTCAAAGTAATTGAAGCATTCAAGGAAGGAACCTACAGGATTGAAGACCCAGAAAACCCTGGGAAGAAGATGCGTCCTTGGAATGCTGATAATTTACGCAGATATTTTGTTTAGTTGAACAAAAATTTTTCAATAAGTTGTTACTTGTTAATCAGCTTAATAAAACAACAGTTCAGAAGTTGTTGCATAATCTCTTCATCCCAAAATAAGACCCTTCGGTCCAAACAGGCCCTTCGGCCCAAAACTTAGAAAAATTTTCTAAGTCTCAAAATTAGGCCACTTCGGCCCTTAGACCCTTCGGTCCAAATAAGACCCTTCGGTCCAAACAGGCCCTTCGGCCCAAAACTTAGAAAAATTTTCTAAGTCTCAAAATTAGGCCACTTCGGCCCTTAGACCCTTCGGTCCAAACAAGACCTTCGGTCCACATAAGACCCTTCGGTCCAAACAGGCCCTTCGGCCCAAAACTTAGAAAAATTTTCTAAGTCTCAAAATTAGGCCACTTCGGCCCTTAGACCCTTCGATCTTGAAGTGTATACTTCATCCGAAGCCAACCCTTCGGCCACGACAAGTACTTCACGCGCGAAGTACACTTCAAGCATTCACAACAAAGTAGAGCGAACTGAATATGAAAAGAGAAAGATATCATTACCAAAAGATACTTAATCGTTTACACAAAAAAAAAAAAAAAAAAAAAAGAAAGAGGAGCTAAATATCTTCAACTGAAGGAGGCAGTTCAGTCTCTGAAGGCTCATGCAGGCTAGCTTCAGGCTGGATAAGATCAGGAGGATTTGAAGGAGGAACATCCTCAGGAGTAAAGGCACGAACTTCACCTGGCTCAGTTGCTTGAATAGGAGAATCACCTTCAGCAGGGATGACACGAGGAGGATCTTCATCGGATGTGACTGCGGTAAGGTCAACAGTTGAAGGGAGTTCATCCCCCTCCTCGAAATCTTCTTCAGAGTCCTCCTCATCTTCAGCCTGGCCACGTACTTCATCCTCAGCCCTAGCAAGTTCAGCATATATGTCTTCCTTTGATTCCTCCAGTCCATCCTTCCCAACAAGAACGGGGCAAAGCTTGTCAAGAATACTTGGATCCTGCCCAGCATCAATCAAAGCCTTCCTAGCCATCTTGAAGGCACCACGACCACCAAAGTAGCCTTCTTGACGAAGAGTCAATTTGAACTCCTCTGAAGCTTTGAACTCCCGGACCCCCAGGGCCTTGCCTTCAGCAATCGCCTTCACTCGATCAACTTCAGCAGCTTTTGAAAGCCTAGTAACCTCAGCCTCCAGCCTGGATTTTTCCTTACGGTATTTGAGCTCCTTGGCGTTAGCAGCATTTAGAGCTTCGGTCCTCTCCGTCAGTTCGGCCCGAAATGTCTCTAGCTCGGCTTCAGCTTTCGCCTTCGCCAAGGCAGCTGCTTCGGCCCTTTCAATTGCTGCCGTTTCATTGTGAGCCATGTTCGCTATGCCTCCAGGAAGTGTAGCAAGAACAGAGACAACCTACATAGGCATAATGAACTTCAGTACTTCGGGACCAATTTCATCTGTAAAAATACCAAGTCAAAAAAGGAGAACCGAAGTTAAATAAAATTATTATACCTTCATAGCTGCAACGTTCAGCTCTGACACCTTGTCTGACAAAGCAAGCGCTTCGTATCGACTGAAGTCAGCCGGAGTTGGAGCCTTCGCAACCATCCTACCCGCAATGGTTGGGTTATTGGCAGAATCACTCACCAGAACATCCCAGTTCGGGGTATGAACAGTGAGATCTTCAATATCCATCCTTCGTGGAGGTTGGGTCACTGGAAGAGGGATGTTGACATAATCTGAAGTCCGAGAGGGGTTCGAGCTCAGTTGAGTCACCCTGACCGAACTGTGAACAGTTGTGGGAGCGTTGAGCACGTTGGCTGCAGCAGAAGTCTCTCCCGTTGTATTCTTCCTCGAACGCTTCGGGTTCGGCTTCCTCCTGTTTCCCTTACCAATGCCGTGCTTCTTGCCCTTCGAAGCCCCAGCGCTGAACATGTTGACGTAGTCCTCCATGCTCGCCATATCTGCACAAGGGATGACCGAACATGTTAATAAAGAAGTAATATAGACAAGTGAATTTCTCTAAGTCTAAAAAGACCAACCGAAGCACACCTCTCTGAAGAATGACCGAAGAGTAGGTATACGTAGAGTCAATCTTACTAAAAGATAGGTTGACCGAAGGGTTGGGAGGAAGGTAGGATTTTAGTCGGTCCAGTAAATCCCTATCTGTCTCATGCCTTAGCTCGCGAGGGTTATTGAAATGAAAGATGTGTGGAATGCCGAACTCAGTTCGAAAAGGGAGGTGTTCTCCAGGTTGAAGGGGCGCCTTCACAAAGAAGTAACCCTTCTTCCAATCCCTGATTGAAGCCTGATAACGAGGAGACTCAATGGGTGGCCGAAACTGGAAGTAGTATAGACCGACCTCCCTACCATGGCGACTTAATCTGAGAACGTGTTGGATGATAAAAGAATTGAAGGGTATAGTATATTTGACACAAAGGTTAAGAACGGTATTAAGGAAGAGCCAGGAGTTCGGGGCTAGAAGTGCGGGACAAATATTGAAGATACGGAAAAAACTTGTCAATGCAGGAGGATATGGAATCCTTGCACCGTATTTTATGGAATGGAGCGAGACGGCGAATTCCCCTTCCTTTGGATGAAGGGGGTGTTCGTCTGAAGGTATACGACGGCATGCCCAGGGGATACCGAAGTCCCTCTTGATATTTGACACCCCATGATCATCCAATCCTGAACCGGATAAACATGTCGGTTCGGAATCGACCTCGTCTCCCCCCGCTTGTTGATTTGGGGGAAGCTCACTTCGATCAGCAACTTCGGGATAATCTGATCGAAGTACTGAAGCCTCGTTAAGGCCGGGTGTAGGATTTTCGGGATAAGAGAACTGAAGGACTGAAGCCTCGTTAAGGCCGGGGGTAGGAGAATCGATGATATTCACTTCAGAGTCAGACGCAGTCCGTTCACTCGAAGTAGAGGAAGAGGACGCGTCCCCCGAAGAGGAAGATGAAGTGGAGGAACTTAGAGACATAATAAAAACAAAAACAATAGAAGGAAGTAAAGACTGACCTTATGGTATGGAAACTGAGAGAACTAGAGATTGAAGTATGTTCGGTTTTGCAAAGGAAGGCTTCGGTCGGTCAGTCAGATTAAACGCTCTAAATAGTAAAAATGAGGCGAGTAAAAATCGAAGAGAACTGCAGGCCACCTATTTATATAGGAGGAAGATCTGATCTAACGGTGCGTAGGTTGAGACGCTCTGCATCCTTCGATCTTGTCCGCAAAGATGAACCGTCGAACAAACATTATTACACTCATACTCAGTTCATCATTAAGATACCTCGGTACGAGTGTGGGGGGCAACTGATATTCCCAAAATACCCCCACTAATGGGAGAAGGCCACGTGGCAGAATAAGTTCCGGTGAGGACAATACGGGTGACGTACCGAAGGGTACACTTCGGTACTCGACCCAAGTGTATACTTCTGCACTATCAGACCGAAGACCACACTTCGATAACCGTACTACAGAAGCATGTACGCACGAAGTCCAACTGATGAAGAGTCCTCATAGGACGCCAATTCTAGACAGAGTCTTCCTCCCCTTTGGAAAGGGATACGGATGGAATTTACCATCCGAGAAACCCTCTGGAAAACCAATGAGAGAGAGTCTGACTCCTACTACAACTCAAACACTTCAAACTCATATAAAAGGGGAACCTCTGCCCTCAGGTAAAAGATCTAACTCCTGCACTCTAAAATACTTACTGAGCAAGAGGCAACGCTCGAAGCAACGAGCCATCCTCCCAAGTTTAGTACCGTACTGACTTGAGCGTCGGAGAGGTCCCCCCGAGTACACCCTCGGGGCCCTACCGAAGCTTACGTTCGCTTCTTGTGCAGGAAGGAAGGAAGAGATCACGTACCAGCAAAGGAGAAATTAGTTATACCAGCTCAGTCTGACTTGGCTGATTTGTCTGATAGGGTAGACCTGTTTTAGACATCATCATATATTATCAACATAAATATAACCAAATATCTATGAACATTTTAAGAACCATATCTATTATCATTTATTGTCTATAATATATGCTACTGTTAAAATTATCAATTAGACGCACCATGTGATATAATATTTAAGATTTCAAGCATTATTCCGCTTTCAATCTGATATTTTAGATTCCTTCAAGTGTGTTTGTAGAAATGTCGAACGTTGTAAGAAAACCCAAACCCTCGCAGTTTGCAAAAAAAATGATGTGTGGAAGTAATGATTACAGGGAGAAACAGAGAGTAGAAAGCAATAATAATAGAGTGAAGGGAGGCATGGCACGCCAGGCGGCAGTGACAGACCGCACCGCACGTCCTCCCGACAGTCTCTCACGCGGCCCGATGCTTTTGTCTCCGATTGAGGACCCCCCACACACCACTGTATATAGTCAAAAGTATATTTTCACATTTCTTTTCAAATAGTTTTGTCTTTTTTTTTTAATATCACTTCCCATGATTGCTCCTTTTTGTCAGCTTCAGCCTCGCCCTCTTTATGCACGCCTTCTTCTTCTTCTTCTCCTTCGTCTTCTTCTTCTTCTATCGCCGTTTCAATTGGCCAATATTATATATTTGGACCACCACCACCACCTTATAGCCTTTGTCAGTAGACAGTAATAGTGTACTGTATACATTCTTTTGTTTCTTTTATACATCTTACAGAATATTCACTGTATTTCTTAGGATTGTTCTTCTTCCACATGTCCCATTTTTCTACACCGTGTTTCGTTTGTCGGATAGTGGAATAGCATATTGTATATATTATTATATTCAAGAGAAAAGAAAAAAAATTCCATTGTCATGGGATTTACTCAAGTTATTATTTATTAACCCCAAATAATTAGAAAACGATACATGACAAAATTATTTCAGTATAATTTTATTTTTTAACTAATATTTCAATGTCATACTACTATGAAACAATAGATATATATTTTTTGTATGCATGCAATATAGTAACGCAAAATATCTAAATAACAGTAACTCTTCATTAGGCAACTGGCAACCAGTGCCCTTATATTCTGGTTTATATTAACTACTACCCTAATTATTATTTTTTTAAATACCCCAAAAGAAATATGTTTGATGTTCGAATCGAGTCTTGAACATATATATACCTAACCCAATTGATTATCAACCCAATCATCTCTTGTTGGTACTATTGTCCTAATTAGGATTTACAAGGAGATATTAAGTGTATGATAAACAGTTTCTAATGCACATCTCACGTAACCAACACTGCACCATATAGATAATACCTATATATATACATACCTAATCAATAAATTATCAAACCATAATTGGACCCTGGCCAGTTGATAAATTTGATTAAGCAGAGCTAAGAGTTTATCCACTTAAGGAATTCAAATCATATCATATAGGCATAAAAACTGCAAATATCCTCCTTGATTCTTGAGAGAATGTTTCCTGTTTCTGCAAAATTGTCATCTCCAACGCCTCAACTAAACCACCCACAACAACAAAAAAAAAATCAAACTGAAGGTGTTCAGCCGGTTTGCACAGCTTCAGTGCATAATTTGTCCTTTTCAATTCACTGTGGCTTTCTTTAGCTTTAAAGCATCAAATCTGACCATCACAATCTTCAGTCTTCAGTCTTCACTCACTGTATCCACTCAAATAAGTTCAAACAACATTTCCTCTCTCATGCTTTCTTTAGAATCAGTGCACAGAGAAAGAAAGGAAAACATTCAAAATGAAAACCCCAGTACAAACAAACTGACGATGAACTGCAGAAAATAAGATTCAAATCCTGATAATCTTGGAACTCAAAGAACAAAAGCTGTTCTTTCTTCTAACACTAGTCTTAGTAAAATCACACTATACGTACAACCCTCTTTAGATTCTTCTTGCTTTTTCTTCTTCTTACACACAATCAAACATACATGACATGCAAATCTAAAAGCTCAGAAACAAGTACAGTCAAACGAAATCGTCAAGAAAGCATTAATGCAAAGCAAATGAAATCAATGTGTTTAAATGGTGATTTTGTGGTCTAACAAACGTCGTCGTTTAGACCTCTCGCTAGAGCTGGACCGCTCTAACAAAGACTTCAAAGCATTCTTCAAGAAATGGATTGATTCAACACTAGTATGATCTCCGTCCGCCGCGACGATAAGAACATTCCGGATTCTTCCTCCGAGAGTCGCCGTTTCTGCTCTCAGTGTCTTCAGATGTAAAGATTTCAGTATTTCAATCAATTCGGGTAAAAGATCGGATCGGTCCTCACAACACAACGATGCCTTGAATACCAACCGTCCATCGCTCGAATAGTCGCAAGAAAGCACGGTGATCTCGTCGGTCTCCGATGGAACTGTTTCGAGTTCAGTGATTTCCAGTGTTTGTTGCTTCAGCTCCCTCACGCGTTGTACCACTTTCGCTAATAAAGACGCTTTGTCCGTCTGAAAAAACATGAAATCAAATTATAAACCCTAATTTAAAAGCTCAAAAAACTTTCCCAAACAAAATTAACTAAATACGCAAGTGTGCGCGTCGATCGGGTTTCTTTTGAAGATTCAGCTTTGAAATTCAAAATACTCGTCGCGTCGTTTGGTTGCCAAGAAAATTGTGAATCTAAACAGAAAGATAGTCAGCTGTTATTTAGGTGAATGATCAAATGTCATGTTTTTCGCTTCTGAAGTCAAAAAGTTCCGATTTCTTCGCTTGCCAAAGTTTCTCGGCAACCAAACGGAAAAGGAAATTAGGCAATAATTGCATAAGCATTGAAAAACACTTCACAATCGGTACCTTAATTAGAATTAAAAAGGAGTTCGTCGATTCAGTTTTCAAATTCAAAATCCTTGTATGTAAATTTGTGTTGTTTGGTTGTCAAGAAAATAAGTGAAGGCAGATTTCAACTGTTAGTCAAAAGGTCATAGAACCACCTAACTAACTTTCAGGAGATCCGATTTCTACACTTTCTACAGTTTCTCAGCAACCAAACAGAAAGCAATAATTAGGATTCGTACCTTAGAATTACAAGGAAGGAGTGTCCTGAGCTTATCAAGATGAGAATTGATTCTCTCTCTCCTCCTCTTCTCAGCCTCCTTGTGATTCCTCAACGCAGCAAGAGCTCTATCGTGTGGCGTCTCCTTATCGGTAGTAGTTACTGAGTTTTCCATGGAGGGATAGTAAAAGGAGGAGGAGCTGCAAAAGCTCTGCATCATCGCTGGTGGAAACCCGACGTCAATCACACCGTTCTCTGCCAGAAACCGGTACAGTTGTGACGCCTCCGGTGTGTTCTCCGGTTGCATGGTGCCGGCGATTGAGATTGTGAGTGGTGGGGGATGTGAATGTGTGATATGAAATGGTGATTTTTGACTTATAAAAAGTGTGAGGAATGTTGAATGGGGGCTTTCGGTGGTCGTTTTGGTTGACTTATTGGATAAAACGCAAGTGTGGCGGGACATATGTGTGTGTGGCATAGTTGCTTGTCTTATCTACACTCAACTTTATAATATTAATGAACTGTGGGATTATATGGTTGTTATCATTGCAATTTAAGGAAAATTATTTAAAAAAATGAAAGAAAGGGAGATAGTGCAATGTGAGAGTAAGCCCATAGTGTTTAACCTACTTGACTTTTTAAAAGTCGATGAACATGATGACTTGTTGATAATACAAAAAAGAGATTAATTTATTATTATTCTGTTAGATATGTTATTGAGATTAGTAGATTAGTATTTAGGTTTATCGAGAGTTCAGAGTCTTGAGATGAATTTTTGAAATAACACGGACACGGTTATATACTTGCACAATTACACCAACCAAAGGGAGTCGGAGACAAAGCAGTTCATCTATCAAACAAGCAGAGGTTGCACTCACACTAGAAGACAGTAAAGACTTAGACGACGACTTAGTCAATTAAGACCTTAGACAGTACAATTAGTTCTTAGCCGCTTAGAGCCTTAGATATTTTGGTATGGGCCTGAATTAAAAAATGTGTTTTTTATTTAGGTGATTAACTACATATTTAAGTATGGATGTGTATGTAACTAATATAAGTGTATTTTTATTTATTTATTCATAAGTATATAAGTATATAAGTATAATTGTTTTTTTCAAAACATTTGGGGATTACAGCCTAATGTAGTCTCCTGCCTGCTGGATCCGCCCTTATGCGTGTGTACGAGTATATTAGGAGTTTATGTTGGTTGCTTAATTATGTTTGCTTTTATCGTCTAATTGAATCGTTAAATTTCATGATACTTAATAACATATACGTAAATAATATATATTAGGTGTTCATGCCAATATGGTTGGAGTCTTAGAATAATTATATGTAAGAATATAATTATTTTTTTTTTCAATAACCCGATGTGACATACAAATACATGATAATTTAATATATGGACTCAATAAAAATCAAACTCACATCCTTCAAAAAGAGAAGATATTCCCACCTAACCAACTATGCTATAAGTTGATTCATGTATATAAAGTGTTGAGATCATTTTGAGTAAGTGACCAATTTGCGAATCGAGCAAGTTCCCCGTGCATACAATGATGGGACCTTTCATTCTAATTTAGTGCTCCTGAAACATCCCAATATGTTGACAAGTCCTTTATAGGGCATTTGATTGTTAATCTAGTTAGTGTGGGTGTAAGGTGAGTGTGCGGTGAATATGAAATGAATATTATCATGTTTGGTTTGAAATGAAGAGTGAGCATAAGTGTTAGAATTTTCATTGTACAATTTCCATATTATCCAATTTTTTATACATAAAAATAAGAATACGATTACTTCTTAATTAGGAGTATAATAGTCTTTTGAGTATCAAACTCATTATCCCTTGTGGAGATTAGTCAATCTCACTATTTTAGTGAGTTTGGCTAATCTCCATAAGGAGGGAATGAGGGTGGGATGAGTTTGAGATTTTACCCTCTCAAACTTAACCAAACGAGGGAATGAGTGATTCTCACCCTCAACTTACCTCATTCCCCCCTCAAAATATCAACCAAGTGCCCTGTAACAGCATCCCCTTTGCTGAACTGAAGTAAATCAAGCGGCAAAAGGTAATGGGCTGGGCTTAACTGAAATATATAGAGCATGGGCTTCCTACCATTGTTTCCTGTTAATTGATTGGGCATTTGTTAAAGATTTATTTTGCATTAAGCAAGAATCCAGTACAAAAGCCCATTAAGAGGCCCAATCTAACTCAATGGTTCACCTTGGTTTCATGATTTAATCATGGGCTGCGTGTAGGCCCAACACGGTTATGTGAAACTTGGTGACTTGATGTTCCCTTGCAAGGCCCACTTAATGGACAGTGGATGCATACATGGCGCGTGCATTATACAAATAACTATTTTTATGAGGGGTGTTCGCAGTGAGTTTCGATCAATTTTTTTGATAACCGATTAAATTGATGGTTTTGTCAATTTTTTTATTCGATTTTTAATGGAGAAATGTATATTTTTTTATTATAAAAACCAACCAATTGGTTCTTTTCGGTTGATTTTGATTTTGACAGTTTTTTGAATAGTCCTAATTTTTATTTCACACTATGAAAGACGTCACCACCTGATTTATCTATTTGTTTATTAGAGTGAGTTCTCATCGTTAAATTCTAACTTTTAATAACCAGTCGGGAGCTCGCGTAATTGGAAAAAAAAACAAAGGAAATCCTAAAAGTCTCATTAAAGCTCACAGTGTTCGCTGTCGGTTTCGGTTGGTTTTTTTTGGGTTTTTTGACATGAAAATAATCGATCAAACGGTCGATTTTATCGGTTTTTTGTCAGTTCAGTTCAGTTTTTAATGGAGAAATGTACAACTTTGTATTATAAAAAACGACCAATCATTTCGATTTTAACGGTTTTTTTTTGAACAGCCTTAACAAGAAGAAAGAAGGAGAAAGAAAGGAAAAGTTTAAATCACTTGAAGATTAACACAAATAAACAAAGTTTCCCCTCTTTTCATTAAAATATTCAAAGCATGGTGGTCACAAAATATGGCTTTTTGATGGTTTTCAAATGATGGACTATCATCATCTGTGCTAGTTCTGCTAAAACTATTATGGCTTTCTCAACTTTTATGATGTGCAACTTTTACTTGATCATTCTTTTTATGGCCTTGAACTTGAAATGTACTTGAGAAATAAAAGATGATTCAATTCAATTAAAAGGATTAAAAAAAATCCAAAAGAACTCTTAGTGGTGCCTAACAGCCACAAAGACCATCTTTAGTCATAAAAAATTTGACAAGCCGGGTGTCAGTCTAGTTGGTTCTCATTCTTGAGGGATACATATGTTGCATGTGTGTGTTTCAATTGCTAGATAAAAAAAAAACAATTATAAAAAATTTGATACAAATAATGCCTTCAGCCCCCTTTAATCCTTTTTAGTTCACCACTCTTGGAGCAAGTGTTGATCCCAATGAAACTCCAACCAAGACAGACACTTTGATTGAATCAAATTTTACACCTTTTGAGTAAAACCCATTAAAGCTGCAACTGTCTGCAGAAGAATATTAGGGTTTCCAACACTGTTCATATCGAATTTTATGAGGCACTGCCCTTGGGCTTCGCCATTTCCCCTTAAACATAATGAGCTAGCTCTACATCTTCAAGTTATCAGAAGCCATTCAATGTCGAACCAATCAATGGCTAACGTTTCCAACCATGAAATGTAGGCAAATTAGTGTACATAATTATGGACATCACTAGGCCATGTTTGGCTCGCGTCAATTTCAATGAGCTTGAAGAATCACAGAGAGAGAGAGAGTGAGCAATTGGGTTTTCTATTGTGATCTCTAAAATTAAAAGGTCATGAAGAAATGGTAATCTCCAACTACAAAACAAGCTTCACTTTTTTCATCAGAACAAAACCCACAAGGCACAAATTGTTCAAAGAAAAACTAGTCTCCAAAATAGTCAAAATCTCTCAAAACCCCCTACTCTCTCTTACATGACAGCCATGTCAGTCAATATTAGTACTCCATTTCTCTTCTCTAGAATCTTCAGAAAGTTCTACTAAGTTCCATTAGAGAGAACTCAAAAATCCTCCAACATGGGGGGTCAAATAGGTAGAATTTATCAATGCCTTTTGTCCTTGTTAGCTCCTATTGCCTTCATATTTAGAGTCCAAGAAAGATGTAGTAAACCAGTGTGATAGGAAGAGCGATTAGCATCCCAAATATGACCCTGCAACATATGAAAATGATCATTTTCCTTTTAATAAAAAGGCAACAGGGATTAGTGCACATAATCATGGCACTTAAATCATCAATAAACATTCATGATCAGCCAGACACAGCCCCAAAGGCATCCAGAATAACATACAATAGAGTAGGCCATATATGCATCATATATATATATACATATGTGGACCACTCTTAGTGTATGATACTTTCTTCACAGAATTAGATGAGTAAAAGCATAAATTTAGGTAGGGTAGTGGGAATTTGCAAATGCAGAAATTGGACTAGACCAGAAAATTGGAAAAAAAAAATTAACAATTGAGATGAAAGTGTCTGTTTGTACCCAGTACTAAGAATATCAGGATGAACATTGTATTCCTTAGCAAAGACAAATGGGACAATCCCTTGTGGAAGAGCCGCCTGAAAATAAAAGCAAGACAGATTACAAATTATATTATAATACTGATAATCAAGGCTTGGAATATTTGAGATTGATTATTGTTTCACCTGCACAATGGCAACGTGCAGCAAGACTCCTCTTAATCCAACAGCAATGGAAGCAGCAGCCATGACAGCAGGGCCTGTAAGGAACCTTACAGCCATGGTAAAGGAAGCAATAGATTTCCCGCAAGCTATCAACCTTGGCTGCAGCGCCATGAACAAACCTGCAAACCCATTTCAAAACAAGCTTCAATATGCTTTTCATCAATAATCACTTGAGAAGTCTCAGTGGAGTAACACAAATTAGCATACCAAGACTAAACATGGCCATTCCAAGACCAGCATTGGATAGAATAGCTATTGATCCTGCAATTATAGCTGGCATCTCCAAGTTCCACCTGCAACATTGTATTAATCAAGGACCTGATTTACAAAGAACACAAAATAGTCACTCGAGTAAAGTAATTGTGGGAGTTAAAGGTGTTGTGCTTCTGCATACTTGAATGAGACTAGAGACCAGGTGATGCCGAAGAGGCTGGAGTAAGTGTTGGGGTTCCTAATGAGTTTACGCCAAACCATAATGAGAATGAGTCTTGTCATGACACTAGCTGGTGGCATAGCAGTTGGCTTGTTGGATTCAAGAGTCCCACTCTTGGGGTGCAGCTCAGTTGTGGAGCTTGAACCAAGCTTAGAGAGCACTGGACCTTCCCGGTCCACCCCATTCGTAGCCTGCTTGTTCCCAAAGCTGAACTCATCTCGACCATACTCATCGTAATCTAAGAACATTAACAAACATATAACATAATAATGCTAATCAATGAAACTTAAGGGGCAAAAATAACAGAGAACTCTGTTTCTGAAAGGCAAGAACAGTTTTTTGTCAAAAGGAAAATAGTAAGCAGACAAAAGGAACCAAACCCCACTGCCTATAAATCAAAACCCAAATTCAAGAAGACAAATACAGTTAAATCCCAATAAATACAAACATCCAAATCGCTACACATTCATTCCCCAATAATACACCAATCAAATATAAATACATGCAACTATGCAAGAAAAAAACAAACAAGAGGACCCAAATAACTAATACAGAGAAAGATTGGTGTTTATACCTTTTTGGTGATGACCCACATTACCAAGAGGATCGTTCCCATACTCTCCTCCTTTGAAAACATGAATCCCTCCTTCAGATGCTGGTGAGGCGCTTGAGCTCCATACAAACATGTGCAGGTCCTTGCCACCGTCTGTTCCATTAGCCTTCTTCTTCGCACCAGGTCCAGCCACCGGAGAGAATAGTCCAGCACTTGGTGGGGTTGGATATGCCGTTCCATTAGGCCTTGGTGGACCACCGTACACACCAATGCCTCCATTTTCCTCATCAAAGCCATTGTTACCGAAGTTGGAATGTCTAGGACTCACACTGCTTGGATTTTTCCCATTGACCATGGAATAAAAGTCAGCGTGGTTAAAGCTAGAGCCTCTTGGAGTAGGGTTTCTTGAAGATTGCAGTGAGTAAATCTCTGCATTGGTTAGATTTGAAGGTCTTGGTGTCAGTGAAAGGCCAGAATGAGGACCATTGTTGGATCGGCGAGAGAAGATTTCAGAGCGAGAACTAGTTGATTTTCTCACTGTGACATGAAGTTTCCCATCTTCACCAACTTCAGCATCTGTTTGCAATGGTTCTTTCCCATCTAAGGAGATGATATCAGAGTCGACTCTGAAAGAGATAATAGACCCAGCAGTGTCTGGGAACTGTTCACCAATTAATAGTCTTGCTCCTCTGTACTCAAAAAGAAACAGCATCAATGTGTACCAGATTATGCATTGAAGAACAACTATCTGGACCATAAGACTGCCAGAGGCCTCCCCATACATGCCTTTCAACAGAGGAATACCCATGACAAGAGTGTTTGGGAGGGTGGAGACAGAGAATAGAGTGATTGACCATTCAAGGGAGCCTCTAGAGCTGGTTCTTGACCAGATTGCTAAAACCACAAGGACTATGATCTTTTGGAGTGTGTCAGCAGCTATGAACTTGTAGTTCATGGCATAAGGGTTGTTGCTGGCTATGAAGTGGAATGACAATAAAGGGACTGCAAATAGAGCAACAAATCTGTTGATTCCTGAACACTGGTCAGGGCTGAAGATCTTCCACCACTTGACAGAACCATATGCTAAAATCATGGCCACATAGAGTGGGACCACAGCTGAGAGGACATGGTAGAGGTCTGTTAGACTTATCATCCCGCTTCTCTGTTTATATTTCGAGGTTTTTGGCTTGTTAATGGTGACGATTGATTTTTGAAGAATACCCAGGTGAGAAAATGGAGTCCAGAGAAAAACCCAGATGGGATTTCACAAATAACATAAGAAAAGAGTGTTTATGTTTTCATCCCATGTTCATTGAAATTAAAACAGAGTGCGATATAGTGAGAGTAGTCACCGGGAAAATGGCCGGAAAAAGGATTCCCTGAGTGAGAAACACTACAGTAAAGAGAGGGGTATGGAGAGAAGAAGGTGAAGGGAAATGTAGTGAAGTGTTGTTATATTTAAGGGGACACTAATGGCAGACAAGGAAATAAAAGCTGTAGACTATTTTAATTTTTAAGAAGCTTTTCTCCTCTCACAGTCTGTTTTTGGGGATGCTGAAGAGGGAGAGAGAGAGAGAGAGAAACACAGCCGAGAGTGAAGAGAAGAATCTTCAAGGAAAGTAAAGGAAAAAGTAGTTTGTAAAAAATACTATGAGAGAAGGAAATGACCAAACATCGTCACAGAGAGAAGGAAAAGCAAAAGATCAAAGAGAAAGTGAAGACTGAAGAGGATGAGAGGGAGCTTCAATTCACTAACATCAGATTCTCTCACTACTCTCTCTTACACTTTTGTGCAGACATTATCATTCTCTTGTTACACTTTTATATTTTTTGTTAGAAAATTTATTCTAATGTGCCAACCCTTTATATGCTAATTTTCAGTTTCATATCCATAGCCTTGTATGAATGTCTCGTAATTTGATGGGAACAAGACAATTTTCTCCTGGAGGTGGAAACTGGAAAGCAACAGGTCGGAAAAACAAGAAATTGACAAAACTGGGACTCATCAGCATCTAAGGGAATTGTGGAATCTATTCTAGGGAAATTAAAAATCAAATGAACAACTCCAGCATGCCAGCTGCCACGTGTCAGTCAATGAGTTGGATGGAAATATAATTTATTAGGTAGATTTAGAGTGTGTTTGGATTGAGGGATTTGGGGGGAAGGGAAGAGAAGGGAAAGGGAAGGGAAGGAAGAGAATGGAAGGGAAAATACATTTCCCTTTCTCATGTTTGGATAGATAAAAAAAGAAATGAAAGAAAAGTAGTTTAATTGACTAGTTTATCCTTATTTTTTATGTTTAAGTGTTATATTCAAGGGTAAAATAGGTTTTTAACTTATAAGTAACTTAATTAGTAATCTATTCCCTCCAAATGACTCCATTTTGGGAGGAAAGAATTTTGACAAAAATTTAAAAAGATCTTCCTCCCAAATCCCCTCAAATCCCTCCCCTCAATTTTTTATAAACTATCCAAACAAGGGAATTGGAAGGAAACTCCATTTCCCTTCTCTTCCCTCCCCTCCAAATCCCTCAATCTAAACACACTCTTAAGGTTAACAATACTCCATGGATTTTAGGTGGAAGTGCTTTTAAGAGACTAATAAATAGTGTAATTCCACCATTAGAAGTTGAACAAATGAAATTCACACCTTGAATCAACACTAATTTGTCTTTTTTTCATGCATTTTTAATGATCAAAGCCATAATCTCCCAAAAGGTTTAAAGGATAAGTTAATGTATAAAGCTATCTAAACATGAAGCTCCATTAAAAAGGGTGTGCATGATGATTGATGAACAGAAAAGCAACTAATGAGATGGGGACTTTGAAAGAAGAAGAAGCCAAGCAAATCCAGATTTTGCTCATGAGAATCAATCCAAGTGGTCCGGAAATGTATGCTGTTTAATTATAAGCAGAGACCTAATATTTTCTCTTATTATTTTCAGTTTTAATCAACCAAATGGTTTTTAAAATAATATATAATAGTCAAAGATTTGGTTGCTTTTGAACTACAATTGGAAAAAAGTAGCATCTTTGTCCTTTGATGTATAGTGATGTTCCTCTAGAAGCACAGTTGCTTTCAATAAGAGCATCTCTCATTTGACCACAAACACATTATGCTTAATATATATGTATATATGATCCATTGTAACTTATTATAGTTATAGAGGTATTAAATGAATAGAGCAATGAATATGTGTAGTGGCCAAAAATTGTCTTTGTCTTGACCCACTCGGTCGGCCCCACAACCCATTAGCGAAAGTATCACCGTTAGCATGCCTATGGCCAATCGACATGTACATCAACTCAACTCAAACTTCGTCCATACCGCATCTTACTATACATGTCGAGACATTCCTTCCGCCCTAGACCAGTGATCCCTTCGTCATTCTTTCAACAAGCCTTCCCATCGAACCAACCTACTCTGCTGCCTGAGCTTTACTTCAATCAAACAACCTCTTGCCAAGTTGACCTCAACCTCATGTCGTATAGAATTTAGCATATTGTCACTCTGACCTCGACCTCCTATAGAACATACCTCAATTCAATCTTACTTTGTACAATCTGTCCCAAGCCTATTATGCAACTAACAATAGAGTCGTTAACCTGAACACTCCTATAAATCCACTATTTCAGACCAACTTATGATACACGAAACCGAAACTCGTCATGTCCCTCACATCAAGTCAAAACATCATACTTATCTCAGACACAAACTTGCTACAACATTATCTTATCAACGGCTATTTTGATTGAATCGACACCCCACTGGTCTCAAGAATTCTCCGATTGTCGCGCGCTTTCCAGGTGTTCCAAAAATTGGTGGTGACCCATCTCAATAAATCTTTGACAATAGATCGATCACTTACGTAAAAAAAATCAACCCAAAATCTTTGATAGTAGATCGACTACTTATGTAAAAAAATGTAACTCCAAAAGCCCAAAAAGCCCACCTGATGATCGCATGCATGCATTTCACATTTAGCTTGCTCATGCATAAAAGAAACAAAAAATAACAATTAAAAAAAAAACAGTCAAAAGTGTTTTGTTTGGTAAGGCATACCTAACATACATTTTGGCTCCATTACATACACTTTTCAAGCAAATTAAGCAGCCCTCATTTGACCACATGCCAATTTGTTAATTTTCTCGATAAGCCTTTTTGATTATTATCATGCCTTTTGACAATGAAATTGTATGTCAAATGAAGTTCCTTTTTGGGGTAGAAAACTAGAAATTCATGGGCACACCAAGACACAAAATGACAACTCCAACATATATATATATATATATATATATATAATGTAGATAAAATCAATATGTATATATGCAACTACGGGCCAACTACAAAAATTCAAAACAAGTGCATGTTTGGCAATGAAATTGTATCTCAAATAAAGTTCCTTTTCGGGGGTAGAAAACTAGAAATTCGTGGGCAACTACGGGCCAACTACAAAAATTCAAAACAAGTACATGTTTGACAATGAAATTGTATCTCAAATAAAGTTCCTTTTCGGGGGTAGAAAACTAGAAATTCGTGGGCACTCCAAAGCACAAAATGACAACTCCAACAATACATACATACACACAATATATTTATATATATGCATAATGCAAATAAAATCAATATGTATATATGCAACTACCGGCCAACAACATAAATTCAAAACAAGTGCATGTCCACCGAGGAAAAAAGAAAGATACTGAAGAATTAAGGACCTAACATTTCTTTTTTCTTCTTCTTTTTAGAAACAGGGACGACGATTCAAGAATTCTGATCACCAAAGTGACACACAATCTTGAACACTTTAATTAGTGGTTTGGGTGTTAAGACTTGACCTTTCAAGTGAGAATTATTATTAGGTTCTTAATTTTTTGATAAGTAATCCTTCAATTGGGTAGGGTCAACATATTGTTGACTATCAGATCCGACCCGACCCTTTTACGACAGTCAGGAGAGATCATTGTAATAAAAATAATTAATGTGGCGTGATAGAGAGGATTTTCACTGGCAGAGTGGCAGGAGTTTTTATTATTTAGTCCTTTTTTATTAATTATGACTGACCAAAGAAAATCAAATCAACCCCTTACCCTATTTACTGATTTATTTAATCCAAATTGTCAAAAATTTACTATCTTTGTAGCTTTTCTTTTCAATAGGTGCTAGGCGGCGCCGCTTGCCCCAGAACCACGCCACGAAACAATCATGACTAAATCGGTTCAACACTACACTCTACTCTTGATTATTATTTAATACTCGTAACTTATTATTAAATTAAATTGTCAAGTCTCGTCGGTTAATTCCGCGACAACAATCATGATGATTTATGTTGGGTTTTTACTGGGCTTTCCGTCTCGTATTACACCACTAATTATCCTGACTGACCCAATAAGCTTTTGGGCTTCATTCAGTTCCCATATGTATTGTGGCCCAAATTAATAACAAGCCAAGCCCAGCCCAGTGAAAAAAAATTTGGGGAACAAAAATATCGGAGCCAGGTTTCGATCCTGGGACCTGTGGGTTATGGGCCCACCACGCTTCCGCTGCGCCACTCCGATTTTTGATGTTTATGTTTTTCATGGTAATTTATTTGTTTAAGTATGATAACATCAAAATTTGTTGTGCTTCCATTGGAAGTTTTGAACCATCGATTTTCGGCGGCGCGATCATCTCCTCTCACTCCACCCGGCTTTTTCAGGGCCTTGCGTCGTGCATTTGAGCTCCGCGTTTGCGCCGGTGGAGCCAAGATCGACGAGTCCGTAGAGAAGGCTTGGGCCGCGTTTGGGAGAATCGATGCCTTGGTCAACAACGCTGGGGTTAGAGGTAATTAATTGGATTAGGTTTTGTTTGCTTGCTCAGAAAATTTTGAAAAGCAA
The DNA here is from genome assembly GCF_013401445.1 of Tripterygium wilfordii. Classification (NCBI taxonomy): domain Eukaryota; kingdom Viridiplantae; phylum Streptophyta; class Magnoliopsida; order Celastrales; family Celastraceae; genus Tripterygium; species Tripterygium wilfordii. The sequence goes on along the minus strand of NC_052244.1, from coordinate 3,522,248 downwards.
TGTTTGGATTTGGTTCTGCAGATAAATTTGAATCAGATATATTAAGAAAAATTTTAATCACGAATCCATTGGAATTATTTTTTTTGCTCAAGAGTGTGTATCCACTTCTCTGACGCTTTGAGGAAGAATGGAACCTCAGGCAGTGTGAAGAATCCTCCATTGCTGGTATTGATCGGGGGGTCGTAACCCGGAGCTGTTGCCTATGCTGCTTCCAAGGCTGCCCTGAACGCCATGATAAAGGTAATAATAGCAACTGATGCTCTGTTTGAGTAAAGATTTTTCCATTGTTCTGTGAAGCATAATTACTGCTATAATATAAGATAAGGGATTGTGATTGATCATATTGATATTGCAGATTTCTTGGTATAATGTTGTACTGTATCATATCGCTTTTCACAATCTCTTTACAAAAACAAGAAGTTATTTCAAGAGTGAAGTCAATATCTCTTGGACTATTCGAATCGGAGATCCAAAAGGGTTTTATGCAGAGAGAATGGCTCAGCACTGTTGCTATGAACACTTCCAATGGGAACCAATGGTAAAACCGTAAAAGAAAAGTTGGATCATCAAATCAAGCCCAAGCAGAGTTGGGCTTCTGCCCAGTTCACTCTGAGTTTTGAACAAGCCCATGTCTGGTCTTCGACCCACCCAATCAATTGGAAATATATTTTTTTTCTCTCTCCGGCCCAGCTCCATTCATAATTTTTTTCACGAAAAGGCCCTCACGATCTCCGAGTTATTACCTGTACGGTCGCCTTCCTCGTCTTCTGATTCTGAATTCTGAAATTGCGAAATTATACTTTATATTTGATTTTCGAGTTGTTAAGATTCTAGTCTAAATTGGATTCTCTATTAGGGTTTTTCTTTTGAGTTGATGATATGCTCGGGGCAAAGGCTTTGGACAGGTATTGGCAGCGTAGCACAGTTATCCTCAAAAGCTTAACATCTTCTGGAACTTGCATAGCCATGGCAAACGAGATTGATCAGAGCATCTGTCGAGCAATTGAAGGTGCCAAGTAAGCAGATTTGATTGCACAATTGAATTCTACATTAATTAATCAAGCCCTGAATAATTCAAAATCAAATCACAAGAAGACTTCAGTGGGCGTATTATTCCTTGATGGGTTTTTATTGAATAATTGTTAGCTTTGGCTTCTTTCGTTTCTTTTGCCATTTTTAGTTATTAGTTTTTTCACAACTCCGCAGAGATGGGTATACTAATACTACAGAGTCGGTGTCTTGGCGGGGACAAACAAGTAATGCGTATCAGGAAGATTTCTTGAACCACAGACATGGGAGCTTGACGTGGAACTGTAGGGCACCTGGTAATACTGGTGATTCCGGGCATCTGTCAATTCGTCAATATAGTTCACATTGCAATGACAGATTTACAAGTAAGGTGAATATCAGACGATTATAGTTCCCATTGCAATTTACATACATCAGCTGAAGTACTGTTATATGAGAGTAGAGGTAGGGGATCATTGCATTTCATGTTACAGTTCTAATCTGACTCCTGGTCTTAATCCTTATTGAAGGAACACTTTTTTTTGGGAAGTCTTATTGTAGGAATACGATAGTCTAGCAAGTCTAATTTTAGCCAAGTTTGAGATTTCCTCAGAATGGACTCAGTTCTGTATTTCCATATTGGATTCATTCACAGCTACAATTTCATTGTCTATTTTCTATGTTTGAAACTGGAGAGTTCTAATTGATTTTTAAATAATGCAGCTTTTAGGAACCCTTCCTCAATATGTGAAAATAGTCGAAGTTGGTCCACGAGATGGATTGCAAAATGAGAAGGAAATAGTACCAACGGTTGTAAAGGCTCAGTTGATAAAGATGCTAGTTTCTTCTGGGTTGCCTGTTGTTGAGGCTACAAGTTTTGTCTCGCCAAAATGGGTACCACAGGTATGTGGAGGTGGGCATTGTTGTTTCTAGTGAATAAAAATGTTCCTGCAATGTACTCATTAAGTTTCATGGGTATCTGCTCCGAAATTAGTTGTTTATAATTCTTGTGCTTTACTAATGCAATAATCAGCTCAATGTGTTGGTGTATCATGCTTTTTGATATTTCTTCTCCATTTTTTTTCAAGATTTTTTAATTTGAATTTTAACTCCATTCATTATACTCAAATCTGTTTGAGATCTTTCTGGTTTCATTAAGTTCATTTCTTCTATGTCTTGTTTTAGTCTTTAATTGTCTGAAAATGAATTTGCAAGACAAAGATAAAAAAAAAATTTCAGTGCTAGAGGCTCTTGCTAAGATGGATGATCTTGTTACTTAAAGAATGCTTCTTTTCTCTTGATTATATCTACACAATGTAATCCTCTTCTATTCTTGGCAACATTGAAGATTTCCTTCTGCAACAAGGATGGATTCCGAGATCTAAGGTTGCTTATTTCATTTGTTTGGATTCTACCTTATTGGATTAGTTTATGTTTGATTTACAGCTTGCGGATGCAAAGGATGTAATGGAAGCTGTTCGAGATGTTAAAGAAGCTATATTACCCGTCTTAACCCCTAATCTAAAAGTAAGCTATCGTTGGTTAAAATTATCATGATCTTAAACTGACAATGATTTTAATTTTTGGCGGTGATAGTGTGATTGGGTGGAGCTATTCAACTTGAATTTGGGTTTATTCCGTTGTATGCTTTCTTTTAGGGTTTTGAAGCGGCTGTTGCAGCTGGAGCCAAGGAAGTGGCTGTCTTTGCTGCAGCCTCTGAGTCCTTTTCAAAGTCAAACATCAATTGCACCATTGAAGATAGTCTTAATCGTTATCGTGATGTTGCTAATGCTGCTAAAAAGCATTCAATTCCTGTTCGTGGGTATGTATGTGGACTCACATTTGATATTAAGCATATCTTCTACATGAGATGTCTCTCGACTTTTTTCTGGGAATCTATAAGAAATCTAGAATTCTGGTGCCAAGATCTTTAACGATGGCCCAACTTGAAGGACCAGTTTTGCTTAATAAAGGAGTTAACCTTTGCTTACACAAACAGAAACGTAAACGTTTGCATTTTGATACAATCGTGCATTGGAGAACATAAAATTATCTGATGTTTGGTACTCCTTTATTGAAAAAAATTAGGAGCTTGGTTTTCCCTGCCTTGGTTTTGGAAAAAAAATTTCAATTCCTTGTGATAACACGATCTTTTAGAGATTTAACAAATGCCTTCTAATGTTGTTAGATATGTATCATGTGTTGTGGGGTGTCCGATTGAAGGAATGGTATCTCCATCACAGGTAGCATATGTGGCCAAACAGCTTTTTGATATGGGTTGCTCTGAAATTTCTCTTGGAGACACAATTGGCGTTGGAACGCCTGGTAATGTTTATTTTCCTTTTTCCCCTCAGGCGACTAATTACGATAAATTTCTGCTTGAGAAAAGTTGTTGCAAAGACTAGTTGCCCAGAATCTTTCATCATCTTTCTCCAAAGAATTTTCTTATTTCACGTGTTGTAATATAATGTTTTAGTTTTGTTTAAAGTTTAGTCTTCTTCATTTGTTCTCTTTAACCAGGCACTGTCATTCCAATGCTTGAAGCTGTTATGGATGTTATTCCAATTGATAAGCTTGCTGTCCATTTTCATGACACTTATGGGCAAGCTCTTTCAAATATACTCGCCTCACTCCAGGTAAATGACTTTGTCTTCTTGATTCTAGAGGAAGACATCCTATTTCTGGCAAGTTCCCTGTCTTGAGAACTCTTTTCTTAAAGGAGCTTTGTCTACACTATTTCTTCTACTTTTTGTGCTTTGGCGGTGATTGACTCAAAAACTTGTTTGCACCTAGTTTATTCTTTTGTTAAGATTGTATATGATTGACTAAAAATTTACCGAGTATAACCATAAAGTAGGGAAGTAATCTATAATATCTTACCATCTCGATAAAATGTGGGAGACTACTGTGGTAATGGCAAAGGGTTCACACAATAGTTCTACAGTGGAGGTGTCCTGATGGGCTGCTGAGAGACACAGATATTTATTGCTTTTCAATAGATGCAGTTCAATGTCAGGTTCTGAGGTTCATCAAACCAAGGCACAGATCCTTATAAATGTGCTTTCACATGTGGGATAATTAAAGATGTTCTTGTCCATAGACTTTTAGAGAGGTTTAAGTAGAATGATACCCTTATTTGTAAGAGGTGAAATGATAATGAATCTCACCTGGTTGTGAGTTTAAGAGCGAATGGTGGAAAGCTGCCAAGACAATTTTAGATCAATGAAAACCCTTCTGCTGTAAATTTGGGCTATCAAGTGAGACAATAATACTCCTAAATTTTTTTAATGTCGATGTTAAATAATTTGAAACCAAAGTTAACATTATGAAAAAATGGCTAGTAAGCAAGTCGTTAGAATATCCTATGGTCTTACTCTTTCCCTCTTTCTAGTTTTTTCTTGTTGAGTAATGACTCTCAAATGGTATGTTGAACTTATCGTTTTTAGTCTTCAACTGATCTGATCATGAGGAATGTTCAAATAACATATGTTTGATACTTTGATCTCTTCACAGATGGGGATCAAAATAGTTGATTCGTCTGTTGCTGGCCTTGGGGGTTGTCCTTATGCTAAGGGTGCTTCGGGGAATGTTGCCACTGAGGATGTTGTATACTTGCTTAGTGGACTTGGGGTAAAAACTAATGTGGATCTTGGGAAACTCAGATTAGCTGGGGAATTCATTTGCAAACATTTGGGACGACAATCTGGTTCAAAGACGGCAACTGCACTGAGTAAAACCCCTGCTTTTGCGTCCAAGCTTTAAGGTATATCCAAGCTTTAAGGTATATCGCGCTGGATCTAAATTATATCTTGCTGTAAGCCAATATACCGTAAAATGTGTCTATGCTGTTCAACTCCATTCACCCCAACTTCTTGTTGGGGATGTGTTAAGCTTCTTGTTCATGTACCTTCGTTAATTTTCCATCTTAGATACATTTTCTTAATACATGCACATGTCGTTATCATTATCATCCGATTCTTTATCCCAGAATTTTAGATGTTGAACTATAAAATGGGTTTATGGATGTATGCTAAAATGCCATATTTATTTATACATTTTCTTTTTCACATCACAATTGATAAAAACATTGGCACACTTTTCGGACGAAAGCAAGACAGCAGAAAAGATATTTACAAAAAAGATATCACTGCCCCATTTCAAAAGACAAAAGTGACGAGCAAAGTATGAAATGGAATGCAGAACCCAACAGCGGTTCCGCATTCTCATGGTTCTGTTTCATGTTGATTAAGACACTTGGGTTATCTTTTTGCCAAGTCTTCTCTTTCTTGTGTCTTTAGTTTGAAAACATGTCAAATTATATTTGTTTAGAAAGTCTGTATTTTGTCTGTTAGTTCATGTCCCTAAAAATCCTCCTTAAAAAAGGTAAAATGGTAAGAAACCAAGAATGTACATGCATAAAGGATTGGTTGGTGTTGGGAGAACAGTGGGTGAGGTTTCTGCACAATAGCCATGATACTTTTGTAAATTGAGTCATTTGACCTTTTCCTTTCTTTCTTGTGTGCATTTAGTACCTCTTTAATATAATATGCAGGCACCCACCAGGCACTTTTTCAGAGAGGTTCACCTGATTTGAAACATGTGAGAGCTTGTGACATCCACATTAAAAAGGTGCCAATTTTACCTTTGTGGAACAGTTGGGGATTGAATCATACTTTTCAAGGACATGCTGATGTATGTTGCTTGGTCAATCCCATTCCCATTTAGGTGTTAGGTTTAGGATTTATGGGTTTTTCACTTTTCAGGTCTCTGGGTTTCAGAAAGCTTTTTTCTGGGTTGTTCATTGTTTGCTGTGAAAGACCAGTTTTGGCGTGTACAGTTGTGAGACAAGACTTATTTGTTGGCCTTAAATGCTGTGTTGTTCTTCAATTTTTATAGTGCACATACTTGTTTTTAGCAGGAGAAACATAATAAGACACTTTGGTTAACTGTGTCGGTCTCAATGCCAATAGATGGAAGAGAGAGAGAGAGAGATCCATTTTTGGTATTTAGTGCAATCTTGGAAGCAACTGCAAATCAAAGGACTTCCCTCTGCTGCTATCACCTCAAGAAAACTGGGTTATAACTGCAAATCAATTGCATTTTCTTTTGGAATGCATTGACAGCCATTCTAAAACCTAGTAGAAATCTTTTATATTGGAAGCTCCCAAACTCTTCCTTCCAACACCCATGGACGCCTATGCGATGGGTTGATTTGATGAACTGTGATTAGTTTTGATTCATGATTATGAATGACATTGATGTGTGAGTAGTATGGCTTGGTTGCTTATTGATTGTTGATTCAGAATTTCACTTCCCTTTGGAAACTAAAGTAACCATGATTTCATGGACCCTCCTTCACCAGTTTGTGGGTGACAAAATTGCAGGAAAAAGCATGCACTTTTGTCCACACACATGCATGCTCACTCACAAAACCATCACAACTCTCTCTCTCTTACAGAGGAGCTACCCAGCTCAATATGCCATTCGGATAGCTCAGTGAGCGTAAATCTGCACCACGTTAATGACAGGTAAAACTAGACCGAAGTCCATGCGGATATAGGCATGAAAGTGGGAAAAGCCAACGAAACAATATTTCACAAAGAAATATCTAAGCCAATTGGTTTGAACTCTCGACATAGGACACCGTAAACCCTAAATTCAAAGAGGTAGCCCTAAATTCAAAGAGATAAATCAGGTTATCCCCAAGTTATTGTCTCTCGTACTAAACCAGACTCTCAATTACTTGTAATTAAGATTTAATTAATGTCAATAGTTGTATACATGAATATATTTATATACCTCCCGTTAGGTGTATGGAAGACATAGGGCCGGCATAATAAGTAAAAATCAACAAACCAAACCAAACTCATGGTGGGGCCTATTGACAGTCAAATCAAAAGAAATGAATTCAAGATATCAAACTTAACCTAATCATTAATTAATTAACTTTATATGGTTATAAATTAAAGTTACAGGAAATCCCATCTACCAAACCAAGAATAACAACAACAAATGTTTACATCATGTTAACCAAATTTATGGACCAAAATCATCCTAAAAAAACATGAAAAAAAAAGAGTATACAGATGCATGGAAAAACATTATAACACACATACAAATTCAAAATAATAATTCTGAATTAATGGAAATTATATGCAAAATATGCCACATGAATCAGTAAACAAGTGCAAAAACCCAACTAAAACACCCCAGAGAGCAGACTATTAACTGCATTAATTATCTGCAAAATATTTCTTCATATATAATTATTCCATTTTTTGGTTTCTCACAACATAGAGGGTATATTTTTCTCACCAAAAAAATCTCATCAAACCTAAGGTTTTCATATACATCTGTAATTAATCAACAGTACTTGAGACACCAAGCATGAAGAAAATAAAATATTGCTCAAAAAGAAAAAAAATAATAATTCCATACCATGAATTAGATACAACTTCTCTTCAAGATATATTTAATTTAGTTTCTTTACAACTTATCTGTTGTGTAAAGGATTTGGGCCTGTGTGGATTTTCCTCTTTTCAGCTCCAAAAATTTCATCATCTCCACCACCACCACCTCTTCCTTCTCCTCCTTTGGACTTCACAGAATGAACTCTTGGAAGCTTATAATGATCAGAATTTGAAGACCCAGTACCAGTAATACCTTTGGATAATCTTCTTATCTTCTTCTCTTGATGACCAAATCCATAACTTGTAGTATTCTCTAACTGCATCACCATCATCAGCATCAGCAAAAGCAGAGAAAAGCAAACCCTTCCTCCTCTTCTAGATCTTCTCATGCTTTTCATGGCATTGGATGGATGCCTTTGATTCTCTGCCAAAAAAAAAAAACCTCTGTTTTCTCTGTTCTTTTTTTTTTTTTCCTTCTCAGAAATCAAAAAATGGGTTGTCAACACACACTCACTCTTTCTTTTGGGAGCAAAGGAGGCTTTTGTGGCTTTACATAGAAGAAGAAGCCTAGGAGTTTGAAATAAGAGAGCAAGTCAAACTGCATAGGATTTGGTGCATTGGTTTTTGGTATTTGAAAAACTCATTTTCTATACTTATTTGAGAGCCCTAATTTTTGCTGCTAAAAAAAAAACACAGAGAGAGAATTTCAATTTTTTTCATAACCCTAAAAGGCTCTCCAATTTCCCATGCCAGCCTTTATTAATGTGAGCTTCTTTTTGCCTTTTTATTTTTGCTAAAGAAAAAGCCTCTTCTCTTTTTAACTAGTAAAGAGAATGTTCTGTGTTAGATACTCTAATAGGAAGTTATATACTTATATGTATGTATAATTGTATATACACTTCTAAGGTTAATGTTGGGAATTTCATATATATATATATATATTTATTTTTTTTCAGGTGGGGTTGTCTGTTCTTTGCATTTATTGTTCAAATTAATTAAAAGCTGCTTCTTCCAATCCTCCTTCTCTATGATCCATAAATGCACTCCCAAAAGAAAACAAAAAAAATTCAGAAAAAAATAAAATTTTGAAAAGAAAAACCTTGTAGTGCATTCATTTCTGTCCTAGACTTTACTTTTGTGTTAAAATCCATATCTTATTCTAAATCTGGTGGATTTTAGGGATTTGTCTAAAATAGAAAGTAAATTGGCATTAGTCAATGGGATAATTAAGTCCATAGAAAGAAAATTTTGCTCAAGCAAGCATGACCAAACTAGGACGTCAAGGTGGACCCATCAGGGATATATATATACTGGGCTTACAATGTGAATATATATCAAATATAATTGTGTAAATTAATTGATTAGCTTAGCTTTAATTGATGTCCATTTGTGCTGGGCGCCTGGGCCTTTGAGGAACGACACAGTTCATTTTTCACAAGAATGTTTTGCTTTAATGGTAAAAGAATTAGTACATTTTTTAAAATGTGTTATATATATAGTGTTTTCCTGCTTATAAACTAGGGTTTGGAATTTGAGATGTCAAATAATAATAAAAAAAAGAGGAAAAAAATGGTGATGGGGTGGGACATATTACATTAGGAGGTGGGAGATGAATATCAGGGTGTATACTATGCAGTGATAACTTTCTTTGAAGAAATGATTATGTTTTTTTTGTTACTTTCTTTAATTTTGTTTGAAAAGATAAAAAAAAGGTAGAAGAAAGAAAGAAAGATCAATACATACATGAAAGTCATGGATATACTTGATGATTATTTTTGGCACCTACAAACATGGTGGGTAGAAATGGTGTTTTAATTTGTTTTGAGTAAGAACCAATAATTCTCAATAAATTGATAACATATGAGAATTCCATATTTGTGACTCTCTCTCCCTTAGCAGGATGATATATAAAATTCAAGCGTAATTGTAGAGCCTCCGAATCCAATTTTATACATACAAAATTATTATTGTTATTAATAGTCCTTCTGTTATACCACTAACTGTTTGATTTCCAAGCAAGTTAGTATAGAATGAGTTTTTGTGTGGTTATGAGTACATATATGGGACATGATTAGAGACAAAGAAATATATATATATATATATATATATATATTGCTCTTGAAGCAACAACAAGCTTTGGGTTTCTCCTTTTTATGATTTTGCTTTCTTTTTCGCACACAATCCCAGTCAAAGTCTTTGTTCCTATACGATATATATCATCATTTGAACACAATTGCTTCATGAGATTTCTCATTAATTTCACAGCTTTTGTTAATGGCAAATCATACTCATGGAGCCCCATAAGACTCTTTTTGAACATTGCTAGAAATCATGTGATGTACAAGCTTCATCAAATCTCATCATACCCCCAAATCAATAAGTTAACAGTACTCGCACCCATTTTTAAGTAGCATAACCCGCACCATTGACATCCCTAAGAATCGATCGAGCATACATGTGTCCGTAAACATGTTTCTTAAACCATGTTCATAAAAATGTTAAATCAGTAAGTAAAAAACTTATAGGTTTTTGGTTGCACCTACTTTTAGTGCTTCATTATACAGACAAAGAATGTGAGGTCATTTCATTTCAGGCATAAGAAAAAGAAATAGAGAGATCTTCATTGATGAGAATTATTAGTCATAAATCTTGTGGTAGCTACCTATAAGGGTTAAACTTAATTAGTTTTCATTAAGATGGTCAATTAAATCATAATTAGATAGCTAGGCAAGCTGTCTGTCATTAACAATTCACTTTCTTTTGTTTGTGTTTTTTTTTCTTTCCCTTTCTCTTGTCTGTTTGACTGTGCATATAATATAATCATGTTAACTACAATCACACTCACCTTTTGAGGAACAAAGGTAGGTCTCACAAGAGCAGAAACCCAACTAATATGTAATTTTTCTTCTTCTTTTTTTTAGCTAACATTTCATCCAAAACACTATCACTTCAAGAAGAGGTGAGGTAAGTTTGGCCGCACGACTTTGTTCCTGTTAAAAGGGTTCTTGAGTATTAAGGTGAATTATAAATCACGTCACTTGGTATTCCAAACGATGTGAGATATTGTCATTCTAACATGACGTTCCGTGAAAACAAACTCGTGCAAATAATTGGTCAATCACTTCCAAAATTTCAATACAAGAAAATAGTATGTGAGAAAATTCTACGAAGGTTAGGTCATAGAGAAGAAACAGAATGCACATAGTTTTACTTGTATAAATTTGGACTACTCTTCCAAGCCTACATCAGATCCTGCTGAGAAAGTGAACATAGGATTAAAGAAATCAGGCCAGTCAAGCCGCCCAAGACACAGAAATTTTAGGGATTTTGAAATCGAATTAGGGTTTTTGAATGGGAGTTGTTGTGGACTAATGAACTTTGATTGTGTGTTTAACGAATGGGCTTAACTATTGGGCTTCGAAGAGTTTCTTATCGGCCTTTTACTTATTGTTGGACCCAACAAATGGGCTAGGTCTCTTATGTTCGTCTATTTTCATGGGTACGGCTTTCTTTGCGCACTTACTGCTCTGAAACTCTGCTCGCTCACGGTATCGGAAGATCGGAGATGGATTCAGAGGCCGCGAAGACCGCGAGGGACTCGCTGGATCTGGCGTTTCACATGTCGAATATTCTAGATACGGGTCTCGACCGTCACACTCTGTCGGTCCTCATTGCACTCTGCGACCTTGGGCTCAACCCGGAGACACTAGCCGCCGTGGTCAAAGAACTCCGAGCACAACAACCGTCTCCGTCGCCTTCTGCTCCGTAATTTTCTAATGAAGCTGGTTTCGTAACTATGAGCTTTCGTATCAAAATTGTTGTAAGAATACCTGATAGTTGTGATCTTTTTCCCATAATTCTGAATTTTCCTTTCATTAGGCATAGTTGGCTTTCAGTCTGAATCAATTTGCAGTGTGAGCTTCAACTTCCAATGGCCCATTCTCGGCCATCAAGAAAAGAAGAAATACATTCAAAATCATAGCTGTTCAGCCCTTTAGATGTTAGAGCTCTGCTCTTTTATTTACTTATATACGACGACATTACAATGAAATGAACATGCCTTAAAACAGTAGGATTGAATCACATGATATTTTACTGAAATAAACATACATGGAGCTGTCACTGTTCCGGAGGTGGTTTCCCTGCAAGATATGCCTCGAACAGTGTAAGTGATCTTGCCGGTTGATTATAGGGAGCTTGATGATTTCCTTTCCTGATGGTAGCAAAGGTTAGCAACCCATCATCATAAGATTGAGTCCATCCGGCAACCTGTCTTCCCTCGTACCAAGTTCGATATGGAGTAGTTGTGTTCAAGTTTAATGCGTTTGCAATTCCATCTACCAGAGTTCGAGTGCCAAAGAATGGTAAAACCGCATCTTGATCACCACTGTCATCACATTTTTATTTCAAGATTATATCACTGATATCGATAATTTCATGCTTGAAATGATAAAAAAATCAGATGGGAGATTAAGTTACCTGTAAACAAGGGTCCTATGGCCAGACTTAACCAAGGAGCCTAAGAGGCCATCCATTGGTATCTGTGCGTCTCTGTCATCATATCTCACAACTCTGGAAACAATAGCATAAAACATAGGACAAGTGTGAAGATGAATATGAATTGCAAAAGAAAACGAAGCACCAATCGAATTTTTTTTCAGAATTCCGATTAAAAGATAAGATTATAATTACTCCTCGTCGCTGCAAAGTGCCCAAGAGGTGAATCCAACAAGTTTTGCATGAAGAGCTTTCTTCACATCTTCCCTGTTCAGGTACTTGGTTACAGTATCTGATGCACAGAGGTCTACATATGTTCCAAATATCTACAAGCAAGAGATAAACATGAGTTTCTGGCAGAAGAGAAACTAAAAATCAATGCACCAAAAAACACAAGAAAAAAAGAAGGGTTTTTGACAGTTAGTGTTGGCCTTGCCTTAGTTTTACGCCCCAGATTGAGATCGTCCCTCTGTGACTGTGATGTATCGGATGATAAACAATTATCACCAGTGACTTCATATAGATTAACAACATCCCTTTGTTGGACAGAAAGGTTAAAAGTAGCATTACACGCCTCAGAAATATTGCCTCTGAGCGACTCCCTCCAGTATTGAGAGGTGTTGCAAACAGTCAGGGTACGATGGTAAACATCGTCTGAAATCAATCCATGGGACCAATAGTACAGATCCCGCGCGTTCAAGTCAGTATTGAATTCCAGAAGCGGATTTCCGAGCTGATCCAATGATAATTGTTCTCATAAGCTCAATGAATATCATTTCACTAGAAAATTTAAATAAATGGGGGGAAAAAACTCACAGCTAACCCCTTGAGTTTATAAGGAAGTTTCTTATCAACAATAAGCTTCGCAAGTGGTATGACAAAGTGAGGTCCATAACTCTCTCCACCAATGTAAAAGTCATATTCCTTGTACTTACTGAATATGGCAAACCAGCCGTTCAGAAACTCTAGTGAGTCTTGGGCTTCAGGACAAAAAATATAAATTGAAGGTCAGTTTTATATCAGACAAATATAACTACAATGAGTGTGCATAATGCTATATACAAACCAGTCATGTCATCATTCAAATAGTTGTAGTATGACTCGTTGGTTGAATAAGAGAAACCAGCTCCTGCTGGTGCGTCTAGGTACAACATATTTGCCACTGCAAATCATACAAATTAAACTTGTAATGGATTTTACTTCACTGATATAAAGAAACATGAAAAATAAAATGGATTTTTCAGGGGAGATGGTGGAACCTCTATTCCAGCTATACTCATTCTTGGTCAGAATATCTCCTTTTGGCCTAAAGGGACCATGCTCAATAAATACTCCCTGTCCAACTGCTGAACAAGGAGGACCTTCAAAAGGAAAACAATAGATACTTCAAAACCCATAAAGCATTGAATTACAAAATTTAGCAAAAACCCAACTCAATTCCAGAAAAAGTTTCACCTCCATCAAGCCAAAGTACAAGAGGCTTTGATTCAGGCTGAGTTTCTGCTTCAACAAAGTAGAAGAAAAGAGCCCTAGTTTTTGCACTATCCACATAGACATAGCCTGAATATTGTTGAAAAGTGACATTGGGTTGGTCTGGCAACCTCTCAATCTTGAAATCCTCTGTTGGGTCTCCTGAAACAAAGCATGTGTGAAAGAAAATCGCGCAGACCATCACCGCAATCATCCATGTATGATTCTGCATATTGTTTATGCTTGCATCCGAATTTAAAAAAAAAAGGCAAGAAAATGAAGCAGGACCAGGGTACCTATTTATTGTGAGTTGGAAGGGTAAAATCGAATCACCATACGCAAGCTCAGAAGTCGTGAGCTTTGATTAGCCGTCGCGTAAAAAAGACCGTGTTTCTTGTGGAAAAAATCGATCAATCAGTTCCAAATTTTCAATCAACAAGGCCAAATATGAGAAAACTCGACACTTGTGAACCTTCGCTGCTGAATAGACAAGCAGTAGAGCCCAACGGAATCCTTCACAAGTCTCCTTTTGGACTAGTTTTCATACTTAGAGCACTTGTAATGGTGTTATTTTGTCTGGGCCAACAAATATGTATGGGGTTTTGTGTTTTACTGATGTGGTTGTATTGGGTTTTGTGTTTTGCTGATGTGGCTATATTGGGAGATGTGTTTTATATTGAAAGATTGTGTTTTGGTGTAGTTTTATTGGGGACAACATGAAGGGCATGGGAATTTGTTGGCCACCTTGTTGGGTGGGAAGGAAAATGTATAGGAATATGTGTTTTGTTGGTGTGGTTATATTGGGAGATGTGTTTTGTTGGTGTGATTGTATTGAGAGACGTGTTTGCCTTGACTTTTTATGTAATAGAAGTGGGACCCAATATAAATTTTTGCTGGGCCAACAAATTTACACCACTGAAGTTGCTCTTACACATCGTATACTGCTGGACCGATAAGATGGGATGAAGCAATCCAGTCGGTGAGCCGCCATAGAAAATTCAAAATGAGGAAATTACAAATTAGGGATTATGAATAGTAGTAGCAATTAGCTAACGTGGAATAGTTGTGTGTTTATGGGCTTTAATTGTGTGTTATTAAACTATGGGCCTAATATTAGGCTTAGAAGATTCTCTTATTTGCAGGTGGGACAAATTAATTGAGCTTTGTATATGGGGCCCATGTATTATGACTGACCTAATGGGCTTGTCCTCATTAGGCCTTTGGGCCTTTCTCTCATTGGACCGAATAATTGGGTTGGGCGTAATCCTTTTGATTTCGAATTGTTTCATTTTAACTCGTTCGTTCGTGTTGATGTGAACTGTGAAGTGAAACTTCTTGCGCTCAACAGTATCTGTATATCCGGTATGGATTCAGAGGCCGCGAAGACGGCGAGGGAATCGCTGGATTTGGCGTTTCACATGTCGAACATCCTAGAGACTGGACTCGACCGTCACACTCTCTCGGTACTCATTGCACTCTGCGACCTTGGGCTAAACCCTGAGGCACTAGCGGCCGTGGTCAAGGAACTCCGGGCGCAGCCGCCGTCTCCCTCGCCTCCTGCTCCGTCGTCATCTAATTAGGCAGGTTTCATCGTGAGTATTAACTTTCGTAACTAAATTGATGTAGCGATACTTGATAGTTGTTCTCTTTTTCCCATAATTCTGATTTCTGCATCCATCAAGTCACCGGAAGTTTTTCAGTCTGAATCAATTTGCATAGTATGAGTTTCAATGGCCCATTTTAGGGTTTTACGTTTAGTCCGTCTGAAGTGCTATGCTACACTTATTCATTGCCATTTTGAGTCCCCTGGTTTTGTTACCACTTATCAAGTCTCTATATCCTT
The DNA here is from genome assembly GCF_013401445.1 of Tripterygium wilfordii. Taxonomy (NCBI): domain Eukaryota; kingdom Viridiplantae; phylum Streptophyta; class Magnoliopsida; order Celastrales; family Celastraceae; genus Tripterygium; species Tripterygium wilfordii. The sequence continues at coordinate 3,507,020 of NC_052244.1, read as the reverse complement.
TTTGTAAATTATAGATGTATTATAATGAGTTCCCATGTGTGCAAACGAAATCTTAATTATGTTGAGCCTCTGCTGTTTTTACAACTCAATACTTGGCTTTTGATCTTGAATTGACTCTTTTCTTTTTTTTTGAATGAAAAAAATTTTATTCAAGCACCAAGGGGGTGCAACCCAAACAAATTAGAAGAGGGAGATAAACAGATGATCAAAAATGTTTCCAGAAAAGGAAGTGCCCCAGAACCTAAGGCAATCCAACCAGGTGACTAAGAAAGTGTCTATGGAGGAATCTTTGCTTTTGAACACTCTGTTATTCCTTTCCAGCCATAGCATCCACATCACAGAAATTGGAATTAATTGGATAAAACTTCCTAGCCTTTTGTCCCTGCTTACGCCCTTCCAAGCTAATAATTCCTTGTCCACAGAAGAATTAGTGACCCAAGAAATGCCCAGCAGCCTCAGAACATTTGCCCAAATTTTGGAAGACCACTCGCAGTGCAAAAGAAGATGACTGATAGATTCCAAACCTGCTTTACAGAGGCAACTTCGGTTTACCAACGAAATGCCTCGCCTTTGCAAGTTATCCATTGTTAGGATTCTACCCCATACAGCCTCCCAGCAGAAAAAAACACACTTAGGGGGAGCCTTAGATTTCCAAAGCCATTGCCAAGGGAATTGAGAGTGCCCATTGTGCAATTTATCTTTCAGAAGTTCCTTATAGAAAGAACTCACAGAAAAAAGGTTGTTTTTTGCTACCTTCCAACAAATTTTATCCTCACAAGCAGGATTGATCTTTGCACTATAGACCAGGCTCCAGAAGTTTGTGAAAGTCAACACTTCCCAATCTTGTGCCTCACGAATGAAGTTGATATTCCAGGAAAAGCCTCCAGCAGAGACTTGAAGTAATTGGATAATTGAAGCATCTTTCTGTGTTGCTAAAGTGTATAAATTAGGAAAAGAGTCCTTCAGAGAGGTGTCTCCTGTCCAATGATCGTTCCAGAAACTTATTGAGTTGCCCCTGCCAGCTTGGAAGCGGGTTAGAGAAGACCAAGCCTCCCAACCTTTCATTATATATTTCCACATACTGCAGCCATATGGTTCTTTGATCTGCTTCGTGGACCATCCATAGATGCCAGTGCCATACTTGCAAGCAATAATTTTCCGCCACAACTGATCTTTGTTGATGGCAAACCTCCACAGCCATTTACCCAGTAAGGCCTTATTAAATGTGATCAAACATTTTATCCCTAGGCCTCCAACCTCTTTTGGGAGCTTAACACAATTCCAATTCACCAAATGAAATTTCCTACACTCCACTGAATCGCCCCACAGGAATCTACACATAATTGACTCAAGCCTACCAGCAATGGAGGAGGGGATGGGGAGAATAGACAACATGTAGACAGGGAGGTTAGATAGAGTACTTTTAATGAGAGACAGCCTCCCTGCTTTAGAGAGATAGTTCCTCCTCCATCCTGAAAGCTTTTTATCAAAATTTTCCACCAAGAGATTCCAAATACTCTGGTCTTTATATTTAGCACCCAAGGGAAGCCCAAGATAGGTTGAAGGCAAGCTGGAGACTTCACACCCAAGTACCTCAGCAAGGAGCTCAACATTTGGAGTGTTTCCAACAGGGATGATTTTACTCTTACTCAAATTAACTTTCAAACCAGAGATAGCTTCAAAGCCCAGCAGGATGGCACAAAGATTAGCTACTTGCTCCACACTACCTCCACAAAAACACAGCGTGTCATCCGCATACAACAGGTTTGAAATTGAGACTGAATTAGCTCTACCTTCAATCTTGGCTCCATCAAGCAGACCATACGAAACTGCTCTATCCAACATACAACTCAAAATATCCATGCCCAGAATGAATAACAAGGGCGATAAGGGATCACCCTGCCTAACCCCTTTGGAGGAATGAAAGAACTCAGTTGCAGCCCCATTGACTAAAATAGAGAAAGATGCAGAAGTCAGACACCTCTTGATCCAAGAAATCCATTTTGCCCCAAATCCTTTCCTCTCGAGGACTTTAAGAAGAAAATTCCAATTCATATTGTCGAAGGCTTTCTCCATATCTAACTTGCACAAGACACCAGATAACTTGTGCTTAGAATAAAGATCCACAATCTCATTTGCAATCAAAGAAGCATCAAGAATCTGCCTGTCTTTAATGTAAGCATGCTGAGCCTCATTGATAATACCACCCAGAACAGCCCTTAATCTCTTAGAGAGAACCTTTGCCAGCCATTTATACACACTGCCCAGTAAGCTAATGGGCCTAAAGTCTCTGATGTCATGAGCTGAAGCTTTCTTAGCAATCAATGTAATAAAAGTGGTATTCAAAGAGTCAACAAATGCTGCGTTTTTGTGGAACTCATTGAAAAACTCCATTATATCAGCCTTGATGACTAGCCAGAACCTCTTATAGAACTCCATGGTGAAACCGTCAGGACCAGGAGCTTTTTCCCCATTACAACTGTCTAATGCAGCCTTGACTTCTTCCTCTTCAAAAGATCTTTCAAGCCATTGGGCCTCCTCCATGCTCAAAGAAGATAAAGGCAAGTCATCAAAAGAGGGTCTCAAGTTAAAATTTTCCTCAAAAAGCCCTTTAAAAAAGGCTGGGATTTCATGTTTCAGGTTCCTTTCTTGAGTAATGGTTCTCCCATTAATGCTCATAGACTTGATATAGTTTCGGTTTCTGTGAATAGAAGCCATTTTGTGAAAGAACTTACTGTTTCTATCCCCTTCTTTGAGCCACTTGATTCTGGATTTTTGCCTCCAAGCCACCTCCTCCACCCTATTGAGCTCTGAAAGAACTCTTTTATTTGCATCTCTTAAAGTCATGTCATCAACCGTAAGACTCCCCTCCCTATTCTCTCGCTCATCCAGTGAATTGATATCAGCCATTAAGCTTTTGATTTTCGAGCTAACATCACCATAAGTAGCATTGCTCCACTCCCTCAATTTGGCTTTAAGGATTTTCAGCTTTGCTATCAACCTGAAGCTAGCAAAACCATTAATATGAGAAGAGTTCCACCACTCTCTAATGAGATCTTCCAAGTCTTCATGTTGCAGCCAATGATTCTGAAAACGAAAGGGGGTAGGACCCCAATTCATGATACCACCCTCTAGGAGGATTGGATAATGATCCGAGGTAGGACGAGGACGGAGGGATTGCGCAACACTCCCAAAATGATCTTCCCAATCAGTACTGATGAAGAATCTATCAATTCTGGAGAAAGAAGGTTGAAGACGCAGATTTGACCATGTGAATTTTCCATGTTGGAGGGGGAGGTCCCGGAGACTATTATTGAAGACAAAGTTTTGAAAGTCCCTCATTTCTGCTGATTCACCAGTAGCACCAGTTCTCTCATGCGGGTACAAAACATCATTAAAATCACCCCCAATAACCCAAGGCCCATTCCACAAAGATCTGAAAATGGAGAGCTCATCCCATAACACAATATTCCTCTTGGAAGGAGACCCATACACACCAGAAAAGCCCACTCGAAAGAGTCATCCTTCGATCGAAAGATGGCTGAAATAGAAAACTCTCCAATTTTATGATCAATGATCTCACACTGGTTGCAATTCCACATCAAGGCAATACCACCAGAGGCTCCCTTTGCTGGGATGCAGAGCCAGTCACCAGAACTAATACCCCAAATCGAACGGAGAGAAGAGGAATCGAACTCTGTAAGCTTAGTTTTCTGTAAGCAAACAATCTGCCCCTTCCAATCACCTAAAAAATGCTTTACGATGGCCTTTTTATCTTGGCTGTTCAGCCCTCTAACATTCCAACTAATGATTTTAATATGCATTGAAACAAGTTTGGCCCTTCTCAGCAATTCCCTCCTTCTTATTAGAGTGTCTCTCATAGTTTATTGAACAGACCAGTCTCTTTAGTTCCCTGCTTCTATCCCTCGATTTTCTTTGGGTGTCAGAAGACACCGCCTTCTTATCCATATCTGAATTTCTTCTCCGCTCAATTTCAACCAGGAGAGCAATAGCCTCATCCTCCATGCCATAATAGGTAATTCCCAGAATTTTCCTCATATGTTGGAGCTTCTGTATAATCCATTTTGAATGATTCTCCCTGTTCAACAATCGATTATCTTCTACATTTTCAGAAGTAATAATGGCCAACGGTGTTGGGACCAGAGCATCGTTCTCCCAAGGTAGAGCAAGATCATGTCCGGCTTTGAGGAGAAGCTCTTGGCCTAAGTTCTTGTTCTGGCGTCTATAAATAGCATTGGAAGTATCAATTCTAATAGGCACCGGCTCAGGGCTTTCGTCAGGAAAAGTGCAAACCATATCAGACTGATTGGTGATGTAGAATTGATCCTCTTGCGGGAAATCTAGATAACATTGGGAAAGTCGCCAATCGTCGTAAGATTTTCTCCCCCCAGAATTCACTAACTTGGAATTATTTTCATGAACATCCTCAAGTAAATCTTCAATATTGGCCCGAAAGCGCCATCCTTCGCTTACCACCGCAGACTTTATATCCTCACTGCCCACTTCAGAGATTGGCTCTATAGACCTTGAAGATCTAGGAGTACTGATTTGTGAGAGATCACCATCGTTGGCTGTGCTTCCTCCTATCTCCTCTTCATCGACTAGCACTATATCGTCACCACCCTGATTTTCAGTCTGATCACTGTTGATTGGATTTCCAGCCTCCTTCTCTCCTGAATAATTGATAGCAAGCGAGAGGTTGGTATACGAGGGTCCAAAAGAACTTGGGCCTGATCCCAAATTAGAACTTGGCCCTACACCCAAATTAGAACTCGGGCCTTCTCCAGCCTGAATGGGCCTCCAGATCTTTTTGGCTTGGACTCTAGGGGCCCACAACTTATCTGTAAGATGATTTGAATTTTGAACACCTCCTCCGTACAACTCTGCAACCTTCCCTTTACCTTTGTCAGGCAGAGGCTTTGTACCACCTCTTCCCTTACCGGCGGCATCCTTATCCGGCGGAACATGATTTCTAACCCGCTGGTAGTTCTCCTTGCCCAAGGCAGGCCATTTATAAGCATCAATTAACTGAAACCCACAGTTGGGACAATTGTGCGATTGTTTTCCTATTGGTTGTGGTTGGCTATTGCGGAGATTAGATGGTCCACCAGTAGCCAGCATAGCCAAATCCCGAACCGACTTAAGGTTGGTATCAATAAAATGTTTGAATGCAAAATTGATAACAAGAACATTGAAAGGGTTCATCTGAAAGCTGCTCCATGATTTTTTTTCCTTCTCATTTGATGAATGTGTTCCCTTATGTTACTTTCATTGACGAAACTAACAGTTTGTGATAATTAGGGATAAAAGTAATCATTTACCCTCAAATCAAAGTTTTCTTTCTTAATTACGAACAGAATTGGTATACAAGGTTCTACTATTGCAAACCCCATCTTGGTCTGATCCTCACTAGTAAGAGCATACAATTGCATCAACCTTTGATTGTTTGCTTCCTTTCATTGGTAAATCAAACCAAATCAAGTTTCTCTGAACGCTAGTTACTTAATCTTCCTTTCAAGTGTTCAAACACCATCTCACGGCTTGGTTCTAGGAGACTTGGACGACCTTTCATATGTATCCATGGGATAGCCTGAAGCATTTCTTATCTTATTGTTTCATATAGGGTGTGACTGGACCATATTCTTGCTCATTGTGATTTGTGACTGGACAATGAGCCTATGGAACCTGATAGGAAGATAAATGGGCATAGAGTGGGTAACTGCTGGAATAGTTAAAATAGAGTTGCTGCCATTCTCCTACAATGTAAAGGGATTCATGACCTGCTAATGCTGGTGACATGCTGGACTATGTAGCCGCAGAGAAATACTCGAGCATTTAAAGGACTTGAATCTCCTTTTGATAATATTGAAAATGCACGGTCTTATAATGTTTTGTTATTGTTAGGAGGGGAGGTGGGGAGGATTGGCAATGCATGGAAAAGAGTGATCACATTTCTGCAAACATGATGTACTATTTTCTTGGTGCCCCTTAATTTAACTTCATTTTCCATTCAAATCTTATTGTTGCATGTATATTAGCAACTAGCAAGCCAATTGTGGTTTTGTGCATCTTAGTTGGATTCTCTTGTATGTATACTTGTATAGTTTCGAACTTTCGATGGGCAGTGAAACTCTTGATAGGTGTTTGTAGAAGTGCTTGTGTGGAGTGTATAGTCTATGTTTACAATGGTTGGAAATATCTATCATATGTACAAGGTTTAAAATTTATAATGAAGATTATTTTATTGTTCAGTGCAACCTTGTGTGGCTTAGTACTATGCTGGGTGGCATCTCCGGAAAATGAGTACCCTTGTATTTTGCATGATGAATTATGGGGATAATTATATGTTAAAAAAACATCCGAATCAAGGTTATAGGCTTTGTGCTTGTCCAGGACATGTATCTTTCTTTCTTTTCTCAGAAGTATGTATTATTGTTATTATTATTTAAAAAGAGGACTCGTATGCAGTGACCACTTAGCCTGGTTGGCAGTTGCCCTACGTCATACCTTTCGTTTATGAGGACGCTTATTCCATGTGTAAGTATGGATTTGGGGCTCTATAATTCCTCAATCATTCTTGAGTCTTAAATCTTGGAGGCTTAAGTCGTGCTCAAACATGCTTTGGATATGTTATATTCTTATGTACCTAATATCTTTTGTAAAATTTTTGTATCCTTACTTTACAAGCAGTAGATACTTCACGAGTCATGTTAATGGATTTAATTTTTCTTTTGATTATTGTCTGCCTTTCTGTGTTCGATCAAAGAGTTGATTCAACTCAAGAGGGTTGGCTTGTTAGTAAATTTGTCAGGATAAATCCTTGTCAAAGACAATGGATCCTGGGTTCAACTCTCATGTCAGGAGAATTTCTTTGGAGCCACCCTTATGGGTTGAAAGTCCTGTAATTACCTGGTGCATGTGGAATAGGGAGATCCCTGTACACGGGTTTACCGTGTAGAATGGAGTCTAATGTTGTCATCGTATCTTGGACGAGAGTTGCTTCATTTGGTTGAGGATTATCACTAAATTGAGTAGTTTAAATCACATCTCTGTCTATTGACCATCTCTTGGGTGATTCTGGAGTGAAGTTGAAATATAAATGGAAAAGGTTGACCAGTATGTATGAAGTCATTCTTATGATTATCGAGGATGGGAAGCAAACACAGTTCGTAACATCATGGGAAGATTCTCCTGTGAAGAAGATTTGAGTGGTGGAGAATTGTTTTAGATGAATGCAAATACCTGACAGAGTCAAGCCTGTCACTAATGTGAGTTCTAAGCGGAGGTGGGTTGTTAATAATTGATACTGGAACTCCCATCCAAAATTGGCTCATTTGATATTTCTCTTTGATGGCTTTTTATTATAACCATTTTCCATTAAAAGGTATTGGCAAAGCTTGGTTCAGCCGCAGCGTCCACTAGCTCAGGGGAAACAGAAAGGGTTTCGCTTCTGCAGGTACTTGTTTTCTTTGCTTGCATTTCAAAATAATTTTAATGCTATGACATTGATTGAAGTCTATTCCAAGATTTTATGGAACATATCTTTGCGTAGCTAAATAGTAAATTTGTAGTTTACCGTTTGTGATGACTTGTTGATTCATTGACTGCATTGGGTTTATGACGAAGTAAAACTATGTCAATTACTGTTAATGTTACTGTTGTGTTAACGACGACCCATTGAAGAGTAGTTGAAGTTATTCTACTTGACCCTTGATTATCATGAAAGCGTGAATGTAATGGCATTCTCTGGGGACGTTTGACCAAATCAAGCACGCCACCATGCTTCGCCTCATATTGAAGAGTTAGTGTCTCAAATCTCAATGCACATGTTTTTTTTTTTTTGACTTTCACATTGTGTGTTTGTCATAATGGTTGTGTTGATTTTCAACGCTAATGGTTAAGGTGTGGAAAAAAAAATTGAGGTTAAAGCTTTGAAATAAACTGTGAAGTGTTTGATAAAACTGTTAAATGTTGTTAGCTGTTAACGTGTGTAAAATATATTTTGTTTGTATTATTATTAATTTATTAGGTAAAAATTGAAATTAATTTAATTTAATATTTAAATAATTATTTAATAAGTATAATTATTAATTTATTATTAACTAATAATTATAAATTTTATTTTATAAGTATATTTAATAATTTATTAGTATAATTATTAATATATTATTAACTTATAATTATAATTTTTATTTATAGGTATATTTATTAAATTATTATTATAATTTGTAATATATTATTAATTTATAAGTATAATTATTAATTTGTAGGTATAATTATTATAATTGTCTAAATATAAAATGAATATAGAGTATTTAAGACAAAGATTGGTACTCACACAAGAAAAAATATTTAAAAAAATAAATGGGCAATTTTTAGACGTGGTATCCATGGCCTTTTGGCGTGGGTCCCATGAAAACGCTCCACGCAAGCGGTATTGCCTTCAATTTTATGTTGTTTGGTGAGGCGTGACCACTAACAGTACCGCTTTGTGGACCGCCTCACCAAACACAACCATTAAAAGATTAATGTCCAAGTTCAGGCATTGATCATGACTTTGCCTGCTCTGTTTGAGGCTGTAAGTATGTTTAACTATATGCAATAATGGCCATACACAGATCAGTGTTTTTCTTGGATAATTGGTTCCAAATCAAGGGTAGGCTCAGTTGTTTTGATTAAGAGAAATAACAAGAAAGTTCAAATTCTATTTAAACTGCAGATAGAATATGTGAATAAATTAGTGAGGGATCAGGATTTGAGAAACCCACCTACGGTTTATAATTCAAACCTTATTATATGAGTAAAATTCTGACATTTTTAATATAAAAAATAAAATTTAATGTGATGCGACACATTTTTAAATTATTGGATTTAAATTGTATATTTTATAATTTTAAACGAATTGCAACCCTAAACTACATATTGTATATGATACCCAGCTCCTGATGCCTCTTTGTTTAGTGAAAAAGAATTTCTCGTTACTTTCCCGGGAAAGTATAAATTTTTATTTTAATTAATTAATTGATCAGATCATCGACCCAATTACCTTGATTAGACAAGATAAAGAAGAAAACAAAATAACCCTACTGGCTATCGTTAATCCATAGCTGTCCACTCGAAGCCGTCGAAGTTTCTGACGTGGATCGGTGGACGGCTAAGATCTTCCCAACGATTATTCTTATTTCACTTTCACAAAACACTCGTGTCGCTTGTTCGTATTAGCTGCAATACGCGTGTCGTATTGCGGACGCTGGTAGTTGCTATATATAGAGCACGTGTTGTTTTCTTTTCTTATTTTGTTTTTACCGTATGTTTTATTGTGTTATCTTAATATTTATGATAATTTGTTAATTTTTCGCATGCTCTCATATTAAACTCGTGCTTTTATTTAATATCATGTCATGTGTAGTTATAGGCAATAAATCCAACAAATTTATTACAGATCATTATATAAGATATTTCAAATAATTTTTTGTAAAAAAATAGCAAATATGTAGATTATAGAACAAAGATATATGGACATGAGTTGTACAAGTAATTATTTAGTGTTTATTAAAATTATATTTTAGGTCTATTTTTTTTGGGAGTAATTCATGTCATTTTTATGGGAGCTTTCTACTAAGCTATGAGTTGGTATACCATAATCCAAAGTTAAATCGGGTCCACAACAAGAAAGGAATATATATATATACATAGAGAGGGATTTCTCTATGGACACTTAAAATATATATCATTTTTTAAAGGTGTGGATGAGTGAAATAACAAGTGGAGTCCACTGCTTTGGGTCCTATATATTTCAAATCAATGGTGAAAAAATATGTGCGTATTTTAAGTGCATAAATTAGGTGTGCATAGGATAATTCCTCTATATATACATATGTATATAGATTATTTGGATTCAAAATTTTTATCACTATCTTAATTCAGATTTTAACGTTTAGATTAAGTTGATAGTATTTTATTAAAATTAAGTTTTGATTTCTAAATTTTACCATGAGATTTCATAATTTCAAAATTTTACCATGAGAATTCATAATTTTCTCATAATTTCCGGTTTCTCTAACTAACAAAACTAAAATTCTCCTACCCGTTTCATATAATAACGGAACCGTTGCGGAGACTCAAAGCTCAACCGAGTCAAAGCCCCATTCCAACTCGGTCCTTTAAGCCGCCGACGTTCCAGAAAAGCTAAATAAAAATAATTAAGAAACAAAACCCATCAAGTCAATACAAAGCCAAACTAATTAATTAATTTTTCCTCCTCTTTTTTTTAATTTCGGAAAAAAATAAAGCCAGAGAAGGAAGAACCTGGTATTTGCTAGAGAAAGCAAACGCAAGCACAATAGAGAAAGAGGAAGATTGAGAAACCCAAAAAGTAACAAGAAAAAAAAAAAGCAAAACTTTTTCTCTATATTCTGGTTCTTGTATTTTTTTTTTTTTGTTCGGTAATGGTGTCTCATTTTCTCTCTCTTTAATTTTTTTCTTTTGTCGTTCTCGGCTAGAAAATTCAGGGTGTTTTCCCGGGAAAAGTTTGTCAGATTCCGGTAGAAACAGAACGTTTGTTTGTGTCACGGCGTTTGATTTTTATTTTATTTTTTTCCTTCTCATCTTCACATATCCTTTAATCCTTCCTATCTTTGACATACCCCTTACCTTATCAGAAAAAAAAAACAGAGGGAAAAAGAAAATTAAAAAACAAAAAAAAAGGAAAAGGAAAGGGAACAGAAAGGCATATTCAACAGAAACGTACATTGAAGGTCAAATTTTTGATAGGAAGCCTCAACCCCCATAGCCTTTGATTCTCGATCATCTGTCCCCCACGGAATCGGTTCTCTAATTTCTGGGTTTGTTTTGGAATTAGCTGTAACTTTATTGTTTGATATCAAATCAAATAATCACAATCTCATGAATATTGGTCTTGGGTACTCCTTAAATCACATGAAAATTTACTTTTGATTCTTGGGTGATCATCGGAGATTCGGAATACGATTGGTTCATCCGAATTGGGTTGATTCCGATCTCAATTGGTCATAAGCGATGAAATCGGCGTCGCTTGATCACTGGAGGGACTATTTCCGGTCGGCGAACGCCGGTATTTTTGACATCATCGACCACGCATTCATGGTGGCCGCCGCCGATTGTCCGAAGGAGTTTCGGCTTCGGAGGGATCGAATTGCGGAGAAACTGTTTTGTTGCAGATTCAACCGGTGCTCCGATCAGGTCGAGTCACCTGTTACGGGACGACCCGTTTCTGCTATCTCTGATGATGGCGGTGATGATGAGGAAGATGAAAGAGTGTGTAAGAGAGGGTTCCAGAGAGAGTTTGGGGAGGGAGGGAGCAAGGAAAGTAAAGTGAATAGCACAAGTATAGATGATCAAGACAACGAAGAGATGCAGAATGACACTCACTTGGTTAGCAACTACAGCTTTGGAGATGCTGAGGCTTTGACTGATGAGATTGAAGAGGCACATCAGACCGTTGAAGAAGTCTCGAGGATCAAGGACATTCTACATAACAGTGAAGATGAGGTATATGTTTACTTTCTTTTTTTTATGTTTCTCATGCCTATTCACTTTCTGGCAAGGCTTCTTCTTGGAAATTGAGTTTCATGGCTTTCTTAGAATCTGGGATTATTTGGTTTTGTGGTTTCTGGAGACTCTTAGATGGTGTTTGAACTTGTTGATGAGTTGGTGATGCTGTTATTGTATTCAATTGTGCTTTATTTGATTTCTGCGAGTCTCTTATTTTCCTGTTTCTGACTGGTAGTGTTTTGGTGGTTCTTGTGACAGTCTGATTCAGTGTTGTATGATTCATTAAGGCGGCTTCAGTTGATGGCTTTGTCTGTGGACATTCTTAAGGTTGGATTGAGTTTTTCCTTAACCTTTGAGTTAACTGGGTTGTTATTGCTAATCAATTCTTTTAGTCGTGTTTGGACGACTTTGGACTCATGGTGTTTGTGTTACTCCAGGCAACTGAGATAGGAAAGGCTGTTAATGGTCTAAGAAAGCATGGATCAAGTCAGATTCGCCATCTTGCTCGGACTCTTATCGAGTATGAGTTTATATATTTCAGTGAATGAGTAGGGTTTATGTGTGCCTTTTACATTTGCTGTCTGCTTCATATGATCGTTACGTTCTTGTCGTGTAGTACGTTATGGAATCGACATCCATGATTTGATCATTCATGGACATTCTATGCTGTATAAGCTCTTCTTCACTTGTTGCGCTCGAGTTAGGTTTACCATCTAGATGTCATTGCCATTTTTATTGATTGAGATTTGAGTGTGCATGATTCACTGTCACTTGATAAACTCAGGTTAGGTTTACACCTAATCCACGTTGACTCGAATGCATCCAAATACATGGAAGTCTATTTGATTTACTTCAGTTTGCTATTGGAAATTTAATGGTGCTGGAGCTATTAGCATTCATAGTTGGTTCCCCATAGGCAATTTCACTAGTATACTTTACGTGATGAGTGATTTAGATATAAAGCTTTTATTTATATATTTGACTGTCTTGTGCATTATTGCAGAGTATGGAAAGAATTGGTGGACGAGTGGGTTAATGCCACAAAAGCTGTTGCAGGAGGTAATTTTGTTGTCATGTTTTATATACATAGTCAGTAATTCATGCCATTTCATATTAGAAAATATTTATTGAACTGATTTGATCGAGAATTTGTAGAAGAGGAAGGTACTCCAGTTTCCGTGAATCCATCAGTTCTTGATGAAGAAGAAGGGCTTCCTTCTCCTCCTTTAGATGACGGAGTTTTCTTTGCTACCCAACCTACTTCAATGGAGCTTTCACAGGTATCCATTTCATTGCATTTTCCTTTGTTCTTTACAAATCCTTTTTAATTTCACTTGTGAAAGTAAGTTTTAATTTGCCATCAAGATTGTGGACTGACTGCTCTTTATTTCTCTGGGGGTCACCTTGGATCCATTATATGAAGTTTTTTGATGGGATGGATGATGATGGAAGTGAGTTGAATTTGCTCTTTCTTTCGTCTCTCATTAGATAGCTTTTGTTCTTAAGTATTCTAAACGAGAATGTTGTTGCAGATCCTCGGAACGGTGGGGAATTCATCAAGAATCGCGAAAATGGAAGAAGACCCTTAGCGAAGAACCAAAATATCATGAAGAGGAAACAGCAAACTCCAAATGAGGGGAATGGACTTACCAAGGAGAACAAAAGCCATCTAATTAAGAGACAAGAAGCTGTTGTGAAAGCCAATAAACCCTCAAATGTGGCTTCTGGCCCAGGGAGACCCCAAAAAGTAAGTACGGAACAAAAGGCCGTTAGTGAATCAAAGCTTATGCAAAGATCGGATAAGGTTACTATACAAAAAAAGCCTCCAAGTGCCAAGCAGGACGTGAGTATTTCTTCTTTTCCACTTCTGAATCTATGAAGCTAAGAGTATGCATTGTTCTGAATTTATTCTTTGGTTCAACTAGAAATTCAATTCAGATGAAGTCGCAGTTCAAAGGAAGCTCGAAGCCACAAAAAGAAAACTCCAGGAAAGTTATCAACAAGCTAAGAATGGTATGTCGCTCAAGATCTGTTTTTTTTTTTCTTTTTGTTTTGTCATTGCATTTTTTTTCTTCATTTGTTAATCACTGGTGAGTTCTATTGCTAAGAACTTTTGAATTGATTAAAGTCGGATATCTGAGAGTCCATTGAATTTAACAGCCAAGAAGCAGAGGACGATCCAGGTCATGGAGTTGCATGATATCCCTAAGCAGGGTCTTGGCCATAAAAATCAACCTATGCGGGCAGGTCTCCATAACCGGCATCGGGTACAGGGACGGCGGTAGGTTGTGTATATCTGCACAGACTGGTCTCATTGGATTTGTCAAGTTTCTTCCATCTTGTAAATTAGCAGAAGAAACCAAATAACTCCCGGATTCAACATGACATAACCCACTCGAGGATGCAAGAAATCCATTGATGTTGGTGAGAGTAATCCAGGGAGAAACATTAGAAAAAAAGACGATAAGGGTTTATTTTTCCCCAACTCAGGTTCTACATTCAACAAAATTTGAGGTACAGAGAGCTTTATTTTAGATCAAAATTTGGAGCTTGATTTATAGCTTATGCTATATCTGGAATATTGTTAACTTGGTATTGGAACAATTTATTTTCAAGAATCATAAATGGGATGATCCTCCCATCATTTCTTTCAATATTTTTGTTCCTTACAGTTAGAGCATTCCACCACACATGCAAATGTGCACAAAATAAGTCCCTTCACCATCTGTAAACTACTATTATTTGGTGTATATATATATATAAGTATAAGAAGGTTGAATGAATGTTCATAATTGACATTCACATTGAATTTATCCAGCAAGTTCCATTTCTGTCTAGTCTCGTTTGATACCTAATGTGGTTAATGTTTAGGGTTCACAGGTCTTAAATTTGCCATATTTACCTGAAATTTGATTTGTAAAGGTGCATCTTTGATTTTCTATAATGAATGAATGGCCAGTCAAAACCAGACTCATGTTTAAACTTTAACAACCGAAGCTTCCTAGGTCGGCAGGAAAGCCTCCCTATGAGACCATGACCACCAAATTATTGTTAATTAACTCTCTCTTTTTTTATTATTTGAAAAATAATTTATTTAGGATAATAAAAAATGTAATCAAAATCCAGATTTTTAAAGAGTGCATTATTTTGTGTTTGTAAAACTTAGGAAAGGGAGTTGTGACTTTAAAAATGGATTATTATATATTAGAAAATGAACAATTCCTTGAAGCCCAAGATTGGTTTTTTTCTAAAACCAATTTGAGATTAAGATTAATAAATAACTAATAATTCAATGAATAGAACAAAAAAAAAAACTGACGAAAAAAAAAGTCTAAAAGTTTTAGTCAAAATTATTATTATTTTTTTAAAAATAATTGAATGGCATGTGATATCCACTTAATTAGGGGTTTGAAGACAGTAAGAACAGGTTTGAACTTTGAACATGCTCAGTCGTGAA
Organism: Tripterygium wilfordii; assembly: GCF_013401445.1. Lineage (NCBI taxonomy): Eukaryota > Viridiplantae > Streptophyta > Magnoliopsida > Celastrales > Celastraceae > Tripterygium > Tripterygium wilfordii. The sequence goes on along the minus strand of NC_052244.1, from coordinate 3,492,010 downwards.
GTGCGGCGTGTAGGTCCCACGCGCTTGATATTTCATTGTTATTATTTTGTTCATTAATTACTCTCTTCTTTTTTTTTTTTGGTATTATGGCCCATCTTTTTTGACTGTATAAATTGGAATTAATTTTTTTTAATTGGACTTCTTAATGTATTGATTAATGACTAATAAAAGTTGTTTGACTCAACCAAAATAGTTAACCTTACTCCTTCAATATTTACATACAAGATTTGGGTACATATAATATATAACGGTTTCGAATTATTAAAATGCGATGGTAGGGTTGAGTCCGTTAATAGTTGTTCAGTCCGTCAGAATGGTGCACACAAAAGTTTTCTATCAAAGCCCAGCACATGGGCACAAAGATATTGTTTATAGTGAGAATCATAACTATTTGAATCCATACGATTTGGCCATAAAGACATCTCTAGACTATCATCTAAGTGGTTCTATTCTAACAGGTACTCTATATTCTATACCTTCTTATTAACCCTTAACAGTTGTTTATCAAAAAAAAAGAAGGTCTAATAGTTAATAAGCAAATCTTTTTAACTATTGTATTATGCCTTAATTTATTAACCCTAATGTGTCATTGTCCCTCAATTGTTATCAAAGCATGAAACACATTCACAAAAATCAAGGACATTGTCCCTCAATTGTTTTTCATTCACACTAATGGTCCTCTATGTCCCCAGGGACTTGGGGACCAGAAATCAAATTTTGTCTCTTTACTTAACATGTTTTAAATCTTTTCTTGAAAAATAAATGGATTTTTTTATAAAAAAAAAAGAAGAGTAATACCAAATTAACCTTACTCCCTCAAAGAAATTTAATCACATGTTTTTGTTAGTGTCACCTATTACTTGCAAAGGTGCAATGTATTTGGAAATATGTTGACTTGACTAGGCCTAGGCATCCTTTATTATGTTGAGTCAAACTTTTTTTCTCTCTCTCTAATAGCTCAAATTTAGTTTATATGTTTTGGCTTAATGGATTAATACACATAGGTGTCAATAAAAAAAAAAGAGTACCCATAAAGTTAATTTTAATACTTAATGAAATGTTATGGTTCAATTAATTAGGAGTTTAATATTTAACAAATGGAGATAAGTAAAGAGAAATCTAATTTGTGATCTTCTCTTGCACATCATTTCTTTGCCATCTACATATTGCCACTTGTTGCAATCACTTTACTATGACTAGAAAATGATATTTAGTTGGTCAATAGCAACCAATCTTGATGGGATTATTTATGATATTTGGCATACTTGGAGCCACATGTATCAAATTAGTAGGTAAACCCAAACAACAACTAAATAACTAATCCTTAAAGCCATTAACACTAAGGTTACGTTTGCGTAGGGAATGAGAATCGTAATGGGAATAGGAATGAGAATCGTAATGGTAATGGGAATGATCATTACAATGATATGTTTGGTTGCATCAGGGAATGATGATAGTAATGATGGATTAGAGCATTTGGTATGCAAAATATTTGTTAGAATGGAATAGGAATGAATTATTTTTTGGCAATGACCATTCCCAAGGTCATTCCATAACAATCCTTCCAAAATCAACTAAACATAGGAGTGGTAATAAAGTGGTGTAACGTCCATTGCCATTTCTTGATGAATGGGTAACCAAACGTAACCTAATTATAAGATTTTTTTGTGTAATCACAAATTTTAAACATCAATTTAGTTGGCAAAAGCTTGGAATCAATTATTGGACCACTAGACCTAAAAGTTGTCGTCATCCACATCCCACAATCAACAAGCAAGAAAAAGGCATCAAATATTTGGCAAAATCCCAATATTTTCTATCTTTGCCTTGAAGGGTGGGATTGTAGCCACATGTTCATATAAGTAATGATTCAAAAGGTCCTAATGCTATAGTCCTTATCTAAAGAAGAAGAAAAAGTCCCTTTTAATTTTGTGTATCACAATATGACACCAAGTCATTTGATTTGATATAAATATATAAGATCATTTCAAAGGGAATAAAGTGGATACTAATGTTCCTATCCTACTTGCCACCTCACCACTTGTACAATATTGTCATTGGAATTTCCAAGAAGGCAAGCAATGGCCATCAAAGTCTTCAAAAATTAGGGAAACTAGGGCAAATATTGCTTGCACAACAAGAAACATTTCTGACATGACAAAACTTGCCCTATTTGTTTTAAACCTAAGATGGGTCATGCATTGAAGAATATATACCACCATGCCAAGCATTTGTTCTTTTTCTTTTATTTATTTTGCTGAGAATAACATTGGTTGATAAATATCTCAACACATCCAGAAGAAGTAAATGAAAGTAGATGCTTAAAGAAAGGTTTACAAATAGAATTAGAATCCCACAAGATACTTATGCCTAAATTATATCATTATTTATCAAATATTTTTAAGTCAACGATTCAGGGTGAACCGAGTTAGTTGGAGATGAACCCAAATACAACATAAGACTTATTAAGATATTTGGAGAGAATTGGACGGTCCAAATATTGGGGATTTTCATGGGCGGTTGCGCAAAAAAGATAATTTTTTTTAAAAATTACTAATTAATAGTTTCAAATATAATGTCATGTGATAAATGCTATATAGACAGGATTTTAAAAACAAATTATTAGGGTAGGTGGATATGAGGATGAATTAAGAACATTTGGCATCAAAATCAGGGTTGGGTAACTGGGCTATCGGCTTCTCTAATGTTTAGTGAAATGTCATTTTCTAATTTGCTTGTGAAGGGCTGGCCAACATTTGTATTTTTTATCAAAACAAATAGATATAAAGACAAGACAAGATTCCAATAATCAACGATTCAAAGGTTTTTTTTTTTAATCTTTAAATTTAAGCCAAATATTCCTATCCCATCTCTCCACCCAATGAAGAGAAAAAGAATATTCATATATTTTGAGAAAATATTTTCATCATGGAATTTGAATGTATATATCATATATATGTTAAAAAGTGCTACTAGTTAAGCTTGATCATATTAACGAGAGATGACTCGGTTGACAATCAGGTGAGTTAGGCATATGTGTGTCTAATGTTCGATTTTAATGAGAAACATATTTCTCAATAATATTCCAAAAATTTTTTTAAGCTTAATCATTTTGATTAAGTTGGGCTTTCTGTTTGATTCAGATAAAATATTTTCCATTACAAAAAAAGTCCAGTCCAGCAATAATAATGGGTCCAAATTGTTCAATAATAATTTTCACATTTCTGTGTTGTTGGTCCACTTGACTGGCCATATGTCATCATCCACTCACTCTATGCCTAAACATTATCCACTAATTTTCTTTTTTCTAAAAACAACCTAATTATGGCTATCTTTTTTTCTTTTTTTTTTCCTACCCACCTAATTGTGAATATCTTAATATTTCTTTGAGCCCTTCATAATTAAAAATAAATAAATAGCCATAATGTCAACTAGCCCTATTTATAAATTAACTATACAAGTATACATCATTAAATTACATTAAAAATTCATTTGATTGTCAACTATTTGTTTTTGCATTTGCTGCCAAAAATATGGTAGGTGGTGTGCATATCTTTTCTTTTTCTTTTTCTTCTAAAAAAATTGTGATAATGCTGACTTTTTGTTCTCACGGTGGGCCTGAGTCCTGACTGCTGCTGGGGCCCAGCCCACTAATAACTTGGTCAGGTATACTCAATATTAATTCATGCACTAGAAAATGCAAGACTGGAAAAGGGAGAAGAACGAGTTTTGTGGGGTCAAAAGCTTGGGGACTTGCCGACTTTGTAATCAAATCATCGTGATTCATATTCATACAATAATATAATACTATGAGATCTATTCCTGACTGTCACGGTCTGTCTTGGGTTGTTGATAACGGGCCATATAGTCCGGCCCACGCTAAGAATCAAGCAGCATTTGGGCCTTTATTTCAGCATATGGGTTCAAGCACCATTAAAATTCGGCCCACGCTAAGAAATTTAGCTAAGAAATTCTGCATATTTGGGCCTAGTTATAGACATGACAACCTGACCCACCATAACTGAGCCCAGGCCCATTTCAATGTTCTGGCCTCGATGAGTATATAGGCTCTCGAATTAAAGGCGTTATGGGGGGGTCCATCATGCAGGCAGATACAAAAGATGAACAACAGTACAGAGAAACACAGATATGCATGCATATGCATCCATCACCTTACTACAGTGATAAACAAAGGCTTTGGCTCCATATATATTTCACGAATCATCTTTAGATATTATCCATTATGTCTTCTTCTTCTTCTTCATCATCCTCGTACTTAGCTTGCCCTCATCATCTGCGGTAGCATCCTGGTACTGCTGGTAGTCAGACACAAGATCATTCATATTGCTCTCAGCTTCAGTGAACTCCATTTCATCCATGCCTTCACCAGTATACCAATGCTAAAGCCTTCCTCCTAAACATGGCAGATTGGCAGTGAATTGTTCACTGACTCTCCTGAACATTTTCTGGATGGAGGTTGAGTTGCCAATGAAGGTGGATGCCATGGAAAGCCCTCGAGGGGGAATGTCACGGACACTGGATTTCACATTGTTTGGAATCTACTCAACAAAGTATGAAGAGTTCTTGTTTTGAACATTGATCATCTGCTCATCCACTTCCTTGGTGCTCATCTTCCCACGGAACATCGCAGAAGCAGTGAGGTACCGTCCATGCCTAGCTAGGGTCGACAGCACACATCATGTTCTCAGCATCCCACATTTGCTGGGTCAGCTCTGGGACTGTCAAGGCTTGGTATTGCTGGGAACCAAGTGAGGTCAGGGGAGCAAACCCTACCATGAAAAAGTGGAGACGAGAGAGAAAGGAATAACCGAATAAGGTTCACAGCAAGTTTTCGCAGGTCACTGATGTACCTATAGAAGTAAATATTTCAGAACTAAAAGAGTTGGAGAAAACTTTACTCCGTTACCAACCCTATTTAAAACAGTGACTTGTACAATGTAAACCATGTTACTATACATGTGCAATTGTGCATTCGCAAAGCCAAGCCATGGACAGCATTTCAGCAATTGTGTTCAGAGGACCAATAAAAACCTGCAGGCTTTAGAAAATAGTGGAGATTCCCAAATACAGGTAACAGACGACAGCTAGACATATACACAAGTCACCACACCTAGCTAGGTCCCAGAATAAAAAAGAAAAGGCTAGCTAATTTTGTACTTATGTCCTTAATTAACATCAACAAGAGATAGATTTAATATGGGCACAATATTAAGTGGAACCTAGCTTGTGCATGACAAGTCAAAAGTTAATTGCATCAACATGTTACCATATAATTTTTATGTCCCAGTAAGCATATAAACTTAAATCATTCCAAATCATTATGATCCCTAGCACTTGACTCAAAACATAACCATCAATGTGACAACATGACAATAGCTGAAACCACATGGATGCTGAGAGGGGTTCCAATTCTTGCCTTTAATTTTGGCTTCAATTCCCTCCCAAAATACTTAATCACACATTTTTAATTCATGATTTAACATGATTTTGATAGAGAATTAGAGTAAAAAATTGGAGCAAGAATTGGAGCTCCCATTATCCCGAAACGACAAATCTTCAAGAGTGTGGGATATTATGTTTCCACAGTTGTAAACATGGCAATTCAGGAACTCTTGCCATTCCAAGGAAGCATTTGATCTTCCAACTGATTTTTGGATGCTAGTAAGATCAGCTTCTTTAAACTCTTACATTTATTTTATTTGGTGTACAACTTAAATGAATTTTTAATAAAGACAACTTAAATGACTTCTTTTTTTTAACAGTCTAAGGGTATAATAATTATATATGATTGGGGGTGGGTGGTGTTGATAGGAAAATTAGCCAAGCATGACACCTCTAATTCCTAAGGCGGCATTGACTTAATCTTTTGCTTAATTAACGGAGATTAGGGACAATTAGAGTTTGAGCATGCATTCCTTGTCACATGAGGTCAAAAATTATCCACTCTCCGTTAGAGCAAACTAAAGATGTTACTAAATAACTAAAAGATTAATTTGATTTGATATATTAAACATAATAACGAGTACGTAAATTGGCTGACAATGAATCTTTCTCGTATTGACCTACCCTCTAACTTACCAATATATTTGAGATTAATATTGAAACGATCCAAATACCTAATTAAAATTTATTTAAAATCAAAACCAATCATTTATATATATTGTTTTTATTAATATAATAGTGAATAAATTATATGAATGGTGAATTTATAATGCTTATAATTAATTGATGATACTTGATGATGGAATAGACAACTAAAAGTGGATTAGAGAAGTCTAATCTTTATATAAAAAAATATACCCAAAAGAATGTGAGTATATATGCATACTAAATAAGATTAGATGTCACCAAACATCTTACCAAACAAAGCCTAACTAACTAGCCTAAAGAAAAGGCAGGCAAACTCACTTTCAACAATATCGCATGTGATTAATTATAAAATATGTCCTTTGATGATAAGCATGCAGGAAAAAAAAATAAAATAAATCGACTTAGCATTTGATATGTTTATTTGGAAACACTCAATTCTTGTGGGTCTTCACCTTTTTCATGAAAAAATTGCCTCGCCAACAACTCATCTTCATATATATAGACTAAAGAAAGATAGAGAGAGTCCATAGAAAGTAAGTTGGTACCACAAAGACTATATATATATATAAGACTTACAGATGCAAGATTGTATTTGGGTCCTACCATGTGAGATTGTTTGAATATTTTAAGGCATTTTCATGGCTTTTGCGTAGGGAAAATGAGTTCTCTTATGGTGAAAATTAAAGATTAAGGACCCAACTGTATTTTTCTACCATATTCATAATTGCTTTTTAGAATGAAAGGAAAGGGAAGGATAAGGAGACCACCAATGCAATTGGAATGACTGTCTTTTGACTTGGGTTTATTGGGTCATGGGTTGTGGGTTGTGGGTGGGTTTAATTCAAACCCAAACCCAAACCCATTTAACCAATTAATTATTGATCAAATAACGAAATTGAATTTTTGGGTTTGACTTTGACTAAATAACATCAAGGTCTATAAATTGTGGGTAGTCCATTAAGGTTTTATTTGATAGATTGGATAGTTTATTTTATTTTATATATAACATGGTTTATTAAGAATTTTAGTTAATTTATCAAAGTGGTACACACAACTTAAAATCTATGACTGAAATAGCATGGTTGATAAAAGTTGCAATTGACTTTGTGGAGAAAAAAAAAATCATTTCAAAATCATACAAAAATTGTATCATATGACTAGAGAAACACATTAGATTTATCTAGCATTTATTATAAAATTTGATCCTAAAACACGTCATTAAAATATTAATTGGGAAAACTAAAATTCATTCAAATATATGGTCATAACTATTTACTCACCAAAAGATTTTATTGTTAGCAAGATTATTAAAATGGGGATGTTACGTAGGATGAAGAAAGGCCGACAAGATCGTTAAAATGGGAATGTTACAATAACTTATTTATATACAAATAATTAATATAATATAATATTCAATATTTAATAAAAAATAAAAAATAGGATAACTTTTTATTTATGGACATGTTAATAACTAAATATGGTACAAAACCATAATTTTCTAAGACCTCCAAAAATTATGAAAAACAAGATACAAAATATAAAATACAATAATTATGTTACAAGTTGTAACTTGTATTTTATACTTTCTATTCTATGTAAACTACGCATAAAAACAACAACAAAAAAATTTATTAGTATTGAAAAAATACTTGTTTATCTACATTTTCATCGGTAACATTGCCCTTTAGAATTAACTATGCCTGAACACCGAAGTAATGAATTTATAAATGTATGATTTTTTGAAAAATCAAATGAGGTATCAAAATACAATAGTAATATCAAATTAGTATATTTTGAATACCCATTTTTGTTACTCCCAATAGCGAGATGCTTTAGCTTCAACGTCATCAACGCGTTCATGGATTGTCAACATCACAAATAAATATTAATACACGTTCTAACGTTCATATTATTGTATAAGAAATTGATTGATGAAGAAATGTCCAATTTTTTTATACACATTACTACTTTATATTTGATAATGACAATTTCGTAGATAAGTAGTAAGGTCCATAAGGAAGGTTCTTTTCATACAGCAAGAGGTCCTGCCAAACGGCCCTTAAATTGGAGAAGCACCCACAATGTGGCTTGGAGCCATGGACATGGCATTGTTGTGATTTTAGTATTCAGCCGGACACTTTTTAGCAGAAATTACAAATGATGACTGATGCAGAGACCCAACCCACCCAAGTGTTAGAGAGAGAGAGGAAGATTCTATTAAGTTTGTTGAAGAAGAGGAGACTCTGAGACAGAGAGAAGTCGGGGACAAAGGCTCTTCTTTTGCTTTTTTCCTTGTCTTCCTTTTAAAAAAGCAAAACCCAGAAAGGCAGAAACCATTCATCAGATTCTTCTTCTTCTCATTTCACATGCTCTCTGTACTTTCTTCCATCTATACATTTGCTATCCTCAAGTAGCTAGAGGAATCTTTGAACATGCAGCAGCGTTAGCGGAGCTATATAATCTGTGAGTTCTTAGTTATTTTTTTTTTTGTAGATTTTTTGCTTGCATTACTGTTTTTATTTTTTATTTTTTTATAGGTCTGGGTTTTCAGTTCTTAGGATTGATTTGGATTTCCTTTGTTTAGGCTGTGATCATGAGTAGTTGGGTTTTGTTTCAAAATTGGGACGAGAGATGCTTCTTGTGTATCTTTTGTTCTTGCTGAGATTAACTGCAGATTCAGGAATTTATTGTTTTGTGGAGAAGTTTGGCAATGTGGGTTGCTATTATTGGAAAATAGTTAAGAGAGACTTGATTCAGGAACAAAAGCAGATATCTGTACTCTGTAGAGGATAATTGAGAATGAATCGAATGAATCCTTTTTCTTACTTTATTTAGGTTGAAATATTATCTTTTCATATATCCACTTAATGTTATAAGTTTGCTACTTGTTATTAGAAGGGCATTTAATTTAATTCTGCTTCTTCTCTTTTATATCTCTTCTTCAATACCTTGAAATAGTTACTAGTGATTCAGGATGATTTTGAAATGGTAAATTAAGATGGAATTTTTGGATGGAAAATTTGTTCCATTAAAAGTATATTTGGCGATGAGACTCAAACCCTTGAAATTTAGTGAAATTTGGTCCCTGGTAATTTGTTTTGACGAGTGAGATCACATCTGTGGTTTTGTCGACAAGAGCATGTTCCCAGTTTTACTGCAAATGCATCTTATTAATCCCCTGTTCTCCCATCGCTTTCTTTATTCCCTCGCGAGTTAAACTTGTAAGTGTTGTTTGTTACCATCTACTTTTTGTTAGATCTTTGTTCTCTCTTATCATTTTTTCTTATTTGTGTCAACATAGCTCTTTTTAAATATATTTCTTTCATGAATTTAACTGTGGCTTTTAAGTTTGATCAACCATGGTCCATGGATGACCTGTTATTCTGTTAAGTTATGGGGATTCATGGGTTGAGGGATCTAGTGCAGCCTCTCAATGAATATCGTACATGAATGTGGAATACGTAATGACGCGTCGCTTGAATTGTCAAATTTCTACAAGTATCTGGTCTTCTAGTTTGCAATAATTGATGAAAATAGAAACTTCATTGTATTTGCGGAAGTTGAATTTCTATTTTCAGAGGGTTTATTACATAGGAGATTTGATGGTTATTCTGTTAGATGTCCACTAACTGAGGATGTTTTTCTTATGATGAACAGAGAATCTACTTTATACCAATGGCGAAGATAAGTCCTGAATTTGAAGAAAATATGCCGGCAGAAGTAATTTTTCCTGTATCAGCTGATGTGAGCTTTGCCTCTAACCATTTCCCAAAATATAAATTAGGCCCCGATAATCAAATTTTGGACGAGCCTAAGGAGGACAACAAGGGTCCATCCTTAATGGAGGTCGTTGAACGGGAAACTTCCCAGCTGTCAGAGCAGCACAAGCGCCTCTCAGTTCGTGATATTGCCAGTAAATTTGACAAGAACCTGTCTGCGGCTGCTAAGTTGGCTGATGAGGTTTCTAGACTATCCATTTTATCTTGTATGAATTTTATCATTTGTGTTTCTGTTTATACTCATTGTATGGATGCTCTAACAACAAATGGTCAAACTAGAGGTGGCCATGTCTGTAATTCATAGTTTCAATATTCCATGGTTGTCATTTGTCCATTTAGAGCTCTTTTTTCCCTATGAATAAAAAGACTATTGATTTAACTTTAAGCTGACACGGATAACCCAATATGTACCATTTTTATTGAAATTCAGGCAAAGCTTAGAGAAGTTGCCTCTTTGGAAGGGCATGTTCTTTTAAAGAAGCTAAGAGATGCATTAGAATCTTTAAGAGGCCGTATGGCAGGACGACACAAGGAAGATGTAGAGAAAGCTATCTCTATGGTTAGTTGTTGTTCCTTCCCCTCCTTTTCTTTTCTATTCTCCACTAGCATGCTTGTAAGCTCCCATGTGTCTCATTTAATATGAATGCCTATCATGATTATTGGGGCGCGCTAATTTGACAACAATTTCATGTATTACAATTTCAAAAAGATATTTTTTTCCTTCTAATAATGCTTACATACAAGCACTTATTTAATTTCATGGGCATCCTATGATTGCATTGCAATTAACACAGTTAATTCCATCTTACTTTCAGGTGGAAGCTCTAGCAGTTAAGCTGACTCAAAAAGAAGGAGAACTAATTCAAGAGAAGTTTGAAGTGAAAAAGCTAGCAAACTTTCTCAAACAGGTCATTTGATGACATTTGAATATGCCCCAAGGCTTTTCCGGACAAATGGTTTTTCTTTCCATCTCATGATAAGCTTAAGGGTTTTGAAGTATTGGAGAGCCTAGTTTTGATTGGAAACTATGGCAAAGGAGAAACCATGTGTTGGATTCTGCTTACTCTTTTTTAAAGGATTGACATGGATAATCCCAAAATAATTGGTAATAGGTTTTCTTTGGTGACAATGATATTTCAAGATATACTTTTGTAACATGGAGTAGAATGTTTGCAATGACCTAGTTCAGAGTCCACAAAACTTTACAAGTAGACACATCACACACGTGCTTCATGCGTGTGTGCTATGTGCTGCTTGATTCTTTGGTATCTACGGCTGGCGTTGTTGGCCCTCAATCTCTTTGAATTGACCAGAAATATTATTTCGTGTGGTTAATATTCATATTTAGGTCCATGTTGGTTAAATTTCCATAGTCATCTCTTGCTCTTTAGTCTAAACTCTAAAGTCATTGATGTGCTGCTAGTATCACATTTTATGTGAATTCTTTTTAACAGTATGATATTGTTCTTTCTCATTGAATTATGTTACATTTTTTTATCCAGGCATCTGAAGATGCTAAAAAGTTAGTAAACCAAGAAAAATCCTTTGCTTGTGCTGAAATTGAAAGTGCTAGAGGAGTGGTGCAGAGGTTTGGGGAGGCTTTAGAAGAAGAAGAAAGAATTTCTGAAAATTCCAAAAACCAGGCTCCTGTGAGTTCCTATTGTTTTTATGTTGTTATTTTAATCTATTCAGGTGACTAATTTTATCATCCATAATTATCAAACATTAGCAACAGATTATTGGCAATTTTTTCCCCTTTCCCTTTTCTTTTTGTTTACCTTGAAGGATCTGGGATCATATGCTTTGACAGCCTTAAAATTGCGCATCCGTATTATGCACACATCTATCTGTTTTCACTATGCAAGGCTTGTTATTAGATGTATCTGTTATGGGATCGTTAGGTATTTGGCCCTTACAGGAACAATGAGATGCACCACAAGCATGTTGTTCATTTGATTGAAGTCAAAACCTGACATTGAATAAGAAAATTTGTATTCCATTTCCTTTGATATTCCCTATTTCAGGTTGTTCAAGAACTGATTGAGGAGGTTCAGGAGGGTAGAAGGATTAAATTGATGCATCAGCCAACTAAGGTGAACTGGCACTTTTTCTTCAGTTTTGCTATTGCACATAGGTCACGAATAGTTCTGGCTTATATCCAGAAGTACGACTACTGGAGTAAAACATGCTCAAGGCTTGTGGCTTAATTATTTTATAGAGGTTTTGTGCAAGTCTTTCTTTTTGATTAATTTCTTGTAACTAATGGTTTTTTCTGATTATAGAAAATACATTATTCATGCAGATGGTGGACATGGAATATGAACTTCGCGCTTTGAGAACTCAGATTCGTGAGAAATCTGTATTTTCCGTTAAGCTTCAGAGAGAGGTTTGTAAACCATTTATTCTTCCCCCGCCCAAATACCTCTTCACATTCATTTTTTTATTATTGTGATTGTAGACAAAAAGGAGAGATGGTTCGCATTTTCCCTGCCAGGGACGAGGGAAGCTTCATTGCTTTCTTGTTCTACACATCTATGATTTCAGTGTATCTTTTATTTTTGATTATTATTATTTTAAATATGATGCAGCTTTTTTTTTTTCCCTTTCCTTAAAGAAAAACCTAACTGGAAGCAAATATATTTACTTTATATGATTGCCTTAATCCTGAAATTCTTAATGTTAGTTCCATGAACTGTTATCGCCTTAGAATTTCTTTTGTTGAGGTTGCTATGTATTGAATTGTAATTGACCAGTTCAGCTTGTGAGTTTTGGTCTTGGCGCTTTAATAACTCTAGTTAACAATAGACTGTGGCCTTTTATTAATTTCAACAGGGGAAAATGGCAGTATCTTTAATTGATAGAAAACAGTGACAGCTATACTTAATAGAGGAAAAGCACAACTAAAATAAAAGTTCTATGCCCACGCATAGTGACATTAAGTGATTAGGCTGCAAAGCCCTTACGTCATAGGGCTAGCGGCTTATTTAGATCCGTACCCCACATTAGGAGAGCTAGCGTAACTTTCGGTGCTGTGATCATCACATGGTGATCAGCTACTTTCCTTTAGGATTATTAAATTTGACCATCCTGCAGAAAGGTGATGTCCTCAGATAAGATAATGACATTTAAAAAGATCATATCAAAATCTGGAAAGTGGAAACAGCCAACTAATATATCATGGTAAAGAAAGGAAACTAGAGGTTTGGAAACTCTAATGATCCATCTTTGACCCCAGAAGCTGTAGGTAGTTTCCTGACACTCTTTATCTTAATGTTTCTGCAGCCTGGCCCTGGCTTTATTCTTTTCTTTGCACAGTTTGTGCTGAGAGATTTGTTTGTAACTAAGTTATAATTCTTGTTCGTTGATCTGTGAATCACCCATTATATATTAAAATATCAATGCCGGAAACTTGTTTTTGATTTATCTCTCTTATTGATGCCCCCCATTTTTTGTCCAGCTTGCAATATGTAAGAGAGACGAGGAAAACAAATCCAGGTTATATATGTTAGATGGTTCTGAGACACTAGGTTCATGTCTACGACTACGGCCTTGCTCAGATAGATCTCCACTGCTTTCAAAGTGTTCAGTTCAGTGGTATCGCATATCAACTGAAGGCAGCCAAAAGGAACTTATTGCAGGTGCTCATTAATCCCTTTTTGTAGTATAGTAACATAAATTTTGGTTGATGCAGATCATGGAAGATACTGTCTTGTTTAACATATTAAGCTTATAGATATAGTTTACTTGTTCCCTTTCTCTTTTCAGCAGTTTTATGGTAGCATGTTGATAAAATGAGCTAGTAAGATGACAATTTTGAGATAGATTGAGAAAATGATTGCATTTAAAGAACAGAATCAAATTACAGAAGTTAGAAGTAAGGGACTATATGGATGGGCCAAGGCTTCACATGTATCTATAGGAAAGGATATGCACAGGAGCTCCATAACATTGGCCATGCTAGGGCCTTGTCCCAGCTGGGTGATGCCCATGATCAGGTCTAATCGCTTGTGTCCCAGTAGTAAGATAGAATGGCTAGTTTTTGCATGTCATATGGCTAGATGTGCATGTTTATATGTAATATCCGAGTTTGGATATCACACGTGCAAATTAGTGGCAGCAATTGATGTATTTAGCTGAGATCCTTATAACTGCCATTTCTTTCTTTCTTTTCCTTTTTTTCATCAACAACTAAATTTAGGCTTCACAGATTTCGTTTTTCTTTATCTTACACCAACTAAGTGGCTTGTAGTTTCAATTTCACAGGTGTCAACAAATCAGCTTATGCTCCTGAACCCTTTGATGTGGGACGAATGTTACAAGCTGAGATAATCTCAAATGGTCAAAAAGTAACTGTAACGACTGCTGGCCCCATTGATCCTGGTTTGTATAAAAAATGTGCATCTGATGTTTTGAATGTTGGTATTGATATGTGGTATTTTTTCATTTCTATTTTCCATCAATTTTAAGCGAAAAACATTGATTTGATTTCCAGAATAATAATAATTATAATAATAGTGAACTGATGATTAAAAAATTAAAGAAGAAAGGCTCGATAGTCATTGTGATATATTTGCAGCTGCAGGCTTGGGAAGCTACGTGGAGACACTGTTGCGGAAGTCTCACTCTGAATTTAATGTATGGAAACTTACATTTTTCTTTCCATTTATTATTGCATCTTTGTGATGAAAACTATTGTGCTGAATAATGGAGTATATTGATCATTTATGGAACAAGAAACAAAAATGGAATTATATGCATTCTCCTTTGTAACCGTTTTGTGAAAAAGAAACTATAAATAGAGCAAAAGTGTTGTTGTTTTATTTGATGGGTTTCTCATTTAAAATATTCATGTTCCATAAGGTTTAAGACAAGAACAAGGGCTTGGAGCTGATGCGTAATTGCACTTGTCAAACATGATTATCTCCACTAGTGTTTCTCGCAGTTTTAAATCTACTTTTGCTGGTGGACTTCTAATTGGAGTTTATTTACTTTGTAGGTAGTTATCTCCCAAGTGAATGGACAAGATCATCCTTCACATTCTGTTCATGTATTTAATGTGGGGAAAATGAGGATAAAGCTCTGTAGAGGGTGGATCACAAAAGCCAGAGAAATTTATTCTATGTCAATGCAGGTGCGTTCCTCAGCTATAGTTATTGATTTTACTTACAACATCAGTGTAACCTTAAACAGATTGGAAAATAACAATCCTCGCTTTGGACATTGAACCCTTTCACCATGATCTAAATGATTGAATTTGTTGATGAGATTTTGATGGAATTTGCTTCCTTAGAAATTGTTTTGAGTACTAGTAGTTATTTTGGCGTATTTCTTGGAAGACAGATATCCTTTTGTGTTTCACTGAATTAAAGGAGGGAGGAGAAAGAAAGTAAAGTAATTTCTTTGTCCAATACAAGGTAAGAAAGTGGAATTGTTGATGGAAATTTCTAACCGTTACTCTTTCCCATCTCTAGCTATGTGGACTTAGGGTGGACAGCAATGCTGCGGCCAAGCAACTGTTTTGGCAAGCGAGGAAAGGGCTATCGTATGTTTTAACATTTGATTCAGAGCGAGAAAGGAATGCAGCTATAATTGTTGCAAGGAAATATGCTCAAGATTTCAATGTGAGATCCCTTTTCCTTTCTTTGAATTTGCCTTAGCATTTTTATGCCAAATGCCTGTAGAACATAATGCTGAATCCTTTGAATCATTCTGCTTTCTTTCTACCTATTCTTTTTTACTCAAAATGCTTTTGATTTGCATATGGTTTGAGATATGAAAGCGTATTGTGACAGGTGATGCTTGGTGGAGCAGATGATCAAAGTATAGAAGATAACTGAAACTGACCAAGTTTTTTTTTTCCCTGATAGTGTTGAGTGAGATGATATGTGGGTGTGTGCATGGTGTGATGATTTTGTAATCTTTAGGTCTAGGCATAGTTTGTTTGCCTAATGGGTCTGTTACTTGTAAAAAGTTAATGAAATTTTAATTGATTGGTTGTGGCTGATTTTGCAATATAGAAGCAGTTCTGTTAATCATGGCCACCCGTTCATTCCTTGGTTCCAAATATCTACTTTATTTTATGTTATATATTTGTGAATATAGATATAAATAGGAATTCTCACATAAAGGTTTAAAATAAAGACTTACGTTTTCACCATTGATTTGAAATATGTGGTATCCAAAGCCGTGAGCCTCACTTGTCATCTCACTCATCCATACCCTCAAATAGTAGTCTTACTTTAGACAATTATACGAGAATTCATGTAGATATACATACCTAAGAGGATAATGCGAACATATCTTGAGAGCAAGCTTTACACAAGAATTTTCATTACTCCTCGTATCACTTTAGCAATTAATCCCTCTTGACATTGCTCTTCAGAATCAGATGCATCATACATGTTTACTTACATCCTGCAAATTCATAACCATATTTTCCAATCTTATGACCCAAAACAAATGCAAGTTCACACCTTCTATTGATTAAATATTGTTTCCGTAAATCTTAAAACGAAAAAGATAAACGTCCCAACAACTGGGATTAAGGATCCCAATTGCTGAGATGTATGGACAGTATTTAAAGTATATGTGAAACCCATCACATTCATTTTAATTTTCGTCTATATATCTCAACAACTGAGATCAGTGGGATCCTAATTGCTTGGACGTAGTATTGATGGTCTTAAAAATCTCAACTTTTTGAACTCCATGATGTGTACTTAGATGAAGTATATTTTGTACTTTTTGTTTTTTCAGTTTACTACGCTTTGGCAAAGTGGGTCTGGGCCTTAATTTCAAATTTCAGGCCCGCAGTCTACTGCAGCTGACAAAATTAGGCCCACAACGGCACCAGTTGAGCCCGAGCCCATCCAGAGGATAAGGTTTCGTGTAACCAAGTACCAAGCCCATAATCGAACTTGCGTGTCTTAGGAATTAACACGTGCACAGCATCTGGCACCGGCTGGCCACGTGATATTTATATTCACGACATTGAACCTGACATTCGTGTATTTTAACACAAACGGTAACTTTTTCCTTTTTGCCCAAACTGCACTCCCCAACGGCTATAATTCTCAAAATCGCTGTGCCGCTGTTAGATCATAATTAGATCCTACGGTTTAGAATTGAAACAAAATATGACCGTTGTAAGTGAATCGTCGGCTCCTCAGCTTCATAAGGAGGCCTTTCAATCACTTCCCCTCTTCCATTCGATTTCTCTGAAGCCAAAGACGAGAAAGTTTCAGAGAGAGAGAGACAGACAAGAGAAAAAAGAATATCGGGAGAAAGAAAGAGAGAGATTTATTCCTTGTTCGATATCCGTTTGAAGAGATTTTGTTCTATCGATTAGAGATGGCTACGAGACAGGTTGTTCCACAACAAGCGAGAGGTATAAAGAGATTTTATTTTTTTGCTTTCTTTGGTGTTCTTTAATTTTTAATCGTTAAGATGTGATTGTTGAGGTTTTCTTTCAAATGGGTTTTATCTAATATGATTATCTATTTATTCACCAAGAGATTTTATGGGTTCTGTTTTCTCTTCGATTGATCTGTTATGGAGTTCTCTTCGATTAATCTTAAATACACCTCTTTTTTTTTCTTTTTTTTTTATCTGGACGATGATTGATGTGTTTCGATTTTTTTTCTCGGACTCGGTGCAAAACGTTGTTGTTAAAAGTGTTTTGTTCGATGGATTTTGACTGAAAAATCTGATCTTGCTAATTTTCTTGTGTTATCTTTTTGCACCTTCTGTTTGGCTTCCCAGAAACCAGAACCAAAAAAGTAGGGGAAAAAGATTGTGCCCCAGGAAATAAAGTTCTTTGTTTTTCTTTAGATTTACTCGATATTATTTTCCCTTTCGACTCCTTTGTCTTGTCTTCCTTAATTTCTGATGGGTTTGTCATGGATGTGCGTCATAGGTGAGGGAGTAGTAGGGGTAGGTAGACAGAAGAAGAATGCAGCGGCCGGTGATGGAAGAAACCGCCGCGCACTTGGTGATATCGGTAATCTTGTAACTGTTCGAGGAAATGACATTAAGCCTCAAGCCCAGATTACTCGTCCCATAACAAGGTTCCCAATCCTTCCTACACACACGTATGCGTATATATATATCTATCTCTATTTCTTGGTTCGTTTTGGCTGACCATTCTGTATCCTATAGGAGTTTCTGTGCACAACTACTAGCTAATGCTCAAGCCGCAGCAGCCGCGGAAAACAACAAGGTTGATATTGTTTTAGACCACCTCTTTGCTCTAGCATATATTTTCTGATGCAAACGACACTTATTCCATCATTTTCTGACTAGAATCTTTAACTTATGTTCGGGATTTCTTTGAATTGCAGAAACAAGTTTGTGTGAATATCGATAAGCCGGCACCTGCTGCTCTTGTGGATGGAGTTGTTGCAGTAAAGAAGGCTGCGGCAGGAAAAGCAGTGCCAAAGAAAGTAGCAGCAGTGAAGACAAAACCAAAAGAAATCATTGATATAAGCTCTGATACAGAAGAAGCTAAGGCAAATGATAAGCGTGAGAAGCAGCAATTGCAGAAGAAAAAAGAGGGAGGAGAAGAAGACAAGCCCAAGAAGAAAGCAGCACCCACTCTTTCTTCAGTCCTTACTGCCCGGAGCAAGGTAATTTCTGGACTTTTTGATTATTTGATGTTTGTCTTGCAACTTTAGAGGCAGTTTTATTTATTTATTTATTTTTGTTGTGGTGATTTTTGGTTTAATTTGGATCAAACCTTCTTTAGGCTGCTTGTGGTCTGGCTAACAAACCAAAGGAGCAGATTGTTGATATCGATGCAAAAGATGCCAATAATCACTTGGCTGCTGTTGAATATGTTGAGGACATTTACAAGTTCTATAAGCTAGTTGAGGTACATTACTTTCTGTTTGAATTTTGTGCATTCTCTCCCGTCTTATATGGATTTTCTTACAGTATCTGAAATGTTATGGGACATCTTTCAATTTTGTGATGTAGAATGAAAGCAGGCCTCACAACTATATGGACTCACAGCCTGACATCAATGAGAAGATGAGGTCAATTCTGGTGGATTGGTTAATGGATGTCCATCACAAGTTTGAACTTCAACCTGAAACTCTGTATCTTGCCATCAACATAATCGACCGGTTCCTTTCCGTAAAGATTGTGCCAAGAAGGGAACTGCAGTTGGTTGGCATCAGTGCCATGCTTATTGCCTCCAAGTATGAAGAAATCTGGGCACCTGAGGTATGCATGCAATGCAGTTATCTTAATTTCAAACCACCTTCTATTATCATCAAATGCATTTCATAAACTAATTGAAAGATGAAAATTTTACAGGTCAATGACTTGGTATGCATTGCAGACAGAGCTTACAGCCATCAACAAATATTGGTCATGGAGAAAACTATATTAGGCAAGCTTGAATGGAACTTGACAGTGCCAACACATTATGTATTTCTAGCTCGTTTCATTAAAGCGGCTATCCCTGATCAAGAAGTTAGTCTACAGATGGAGAACATGGTGTATTTTCTTGGTGAGTTGGGTATTATGCATTATGACACTATAATAATGTTCTGCCCATCAATGCTTGCTGCCTCTGCAGTTTATGTGGCTCGCTGCGCTCTGAATAAGACCCCATCTTGGACTGAGACCCTGAAGCTTCATACAGGGTTCTCAGAATCACAGCTTATGGGCTGCGCCAAACTGTTGGCACTTTTCCACTCAAAAGCTGCTGAAAGTAAGCTTCAAGTTGTTTATAGGAAGTACTCAAACCCTCAGCGAGGAGCTGTTGCCATACTCCCCCCAGCCAAATCTCTACTACTGGGTTCTGCTGGCAGTCAACTATAGTTTGAATTTAAGAGATCTTCTCTTATAAATAACTTTTAGACATGATTCCTATGTATTTTTTTAGACATGATTTGGCATGTGACAGTCACTATTCTTTGTGATTTCAATCGAGAAGATAATATATCTCTTATTTTTTTTCGTTCTTTTGTTCTTCATCTTTCATCGGCTACGGCTAGGCTAATAGCTGCTGATGATAATACATTATTATCTCAAATTAAAGAGCAGTTCACATGTCCAATGTATGCTATCACATAAAAAAATTACAATCGAGCGTTTTTCACAACAACAAAATAAAAGATCATAGAATCTAAGAGATTTTATTTGAGTCATGAATCCAAGACCAACATGGTTATGCAAAACGATTTGCTTACCTTTTTTATGCATTGTTCATCATAATTCCTCTGAGTTTCAATCTTCAACATGCTCTGGTGATGGTTTTAGATGGTCTTCCAACAGTTGCTATTTGAAATTTGATGACAAAGCAGCAATTGTCAGTAATCTTGATAGTTATGCTGAGGCACAAAGTACTAAACACATAAATAGTCAGGATGATTATGGCAATAATCATGAGAGTATTGACGTGTATTTGAAAAGGTTTCAAATTCTCTACAATATACAAAATGTCAATGATGGTGTTGGTTTGGTGGTAAGGTGCATACCAGTGATGCTCTCCGACTAGGTACAAAATAATAATGTATCTTTTCCATTCCTAATGAGATTATGCATAAAACTATTGCATATGCCACCACTACAAAATGGATGTCTTTCAGTTCAATGCAAATGATATCGAAAGGACAAATATGTATGTATGAAGCTATAGGTATATGCCGCCAATGGAGGGTGTCTAGGAAGCAGAACATACCTTTCCCTTGATAAACTGCTGTATTAGCATTGAGGTCTCCTCCCATCAACAGATGCTTCGACCAGTCTTTAGCCATTGAGTTTTTACATTTTCTGTAACAAATGTCGCCAATTTGGGGCAACCTTTCAAGAACATTTCAGTCAAGGATGTAGAGTCGTATGCCTTTAATCTCCCAAGAATCAAATCTCCTCCAAAACCCATTACTAGAATCAGTCACTCTCCTCCTCTCATGACTAGACACCATATAAATCCTCTTCTTCATCGTTATCAATTCAAGGAATCAAAGACCATCATGCGACCCCCGTATTGGCCAAACTCCATCGTCGTTGCCTAGGATGCCGATTGCCTACTCCGCACTTCCCTTTTGTGCACATCACTTGAGTGTGAAGCCTTGTCAAACTGATGTGTAGTCATTCATATAACCGTTGGATCAAAATTGGAGATAATTAGAGACGATGGGAATTGGAGCTCCCAATCCGGTGGTTCATGGATTACGAAAAGAATTTAGGGTTTAGAATTTAAAATTTTGATTTTAGGGTTTGCCCGTTTAGGGTGTTGGGGAGGGTTGGGTTTGTCCCTAACATCTTTCAACTCTTGACTGTTTGAGATGTTCGAGACCGTTAGTACAAACATTTCCCAACACTTCTCAACCTAACACCTCCTAACACCTTAAACGGGCAAGCCCTTAGTAATTAGGATTTTAGGTTTACCATTTAAAATTTACTATTTTTTTAGCAAAAGTTTATAGCTACAATTCTAGGGAAAACAATGGAGCCCACCACCATTAAGGCATTAACCACTAAACCCTACGTAAAAAACCCCCTACATCCTCCCTCGTCATGTCGTCGTCTCCCTCGTTTTCACTTCACAGCTTCAACAACAGTAGACGGTAGAAAGAGAGAAGACGAAAACCTCTCACTTCCTTTCTCGAAGCTTCAACACGTCTCCCAACCGCAGCAATTCAAGGCCTCAACCGGCGGAGGGTACATAGGGACAAGGATTTTGGTCTATGAAAGCACGGTATTCCGACTGAAAAACCCTTAGAAAGGTTGTGCCGTTTAGCTTCAAGGTATTACTACGTACTCTTTCTCTTAGTTGCGGTCTTTTCGCTCTGTATTTGTATTTGTATTTTTTCATCATCTGTAGCTGTAGCCACTTAGTTTTTTTTATGCTACTATCTCGGCGATTTCTTTTGGTACGTGGAATTTTACTTGGTCCGCTGGTGTTTTGATAGAATTCATGTGAAGTTTTTTTCTTTAACAAATATTGGATGGCGTTTCTTGCTTTTATGCTATTATCTCTCGCTCCCTCTGTATCTGGGTGCACTCCTATGTGTAGTATCAACTGTGGAAATTTGGTTTTCAATATGATAGTTTTTGTTATTGTTCATACTTTGGGCTTGCCCATTTGAGGTGTTCAGGGGTGTTGGGTTGGGAGGTGTTCGTCCCGAACACCTCTCAACCCTTGACTGTTTCAGGCGTTCGGGACTGTTGGGACAAAACTTCTCTATTAGGTTATATATAAAAATCTCAACACCTCCCAACACCTCTCAACCCCTCCCAACCCAACACCTCCCAACAACATCCCCAAACACCCAAAACGGGCAAGCCCTTTGTGAACAACTTGAATAGTTTCACCCCCTCTTCCAGAAATGCCTTCGAAGACAAAGAAGCACTCAAAGGTGTTGTCAAGGCTGTCGAATCCTGACCACTCTGCATCTCCCCAAACACTGCCCTCAACACCTCATGATGTAGAAGTTAGTGAAGAAGATCTCAGACGCCGTCTTCTGGAAGCTTCTAGCACATATCCTTCTCTTATTGGAGAATCGGCATTCATCGGTGAAGTGACTGATATTGAGGTGAAGCCTCAATCCAGAGGCTGCCAAATTTGGCTTTCAGAATCTTCTATGGTTGCTTCTTCCCTTACTTCAGGTTCTCTTGTATCGGTAATTCACAATCTTTTTCTAGCATGCTCCATTACTATTGATATATAGGTATATTCGTTTCAAGGGGTTGAGTGACAGAGTCTATAGGATTAAAATTATGGAGCCACTTCCTGACCATGCAAAGAGAGAGATCTGGACTTTGATTTGGGATGGGCGTCAAAGGAGTCCAAGAATTAATTTCAACAATCACCTCATAAGATTTGCTACTTTTTGCTGAAGCAATGCATTATATATTAGACTTGTTTATTTGGAAGTTTTTTGGCAGATTCATAAAAGTCGGCTTAAAAAAAAAAAATTTGAACTAAAAAATAAACTATATTAAAGCATAAGTTCTAAAAATTCAATCATACATACATAGCTTGTGTTTTCACCATCATCTTGAAGTTATAAATATAGGAGTTGAATGAGAAGTTAAAGCATTTGTTCTTTATAAAGAAATCTAGAATTCGGAAAACTTGCTAATTGGTCCATCTGGTAAAAGGAATGTTGCATAGGGTTTATGTTCCAAAGGACAAACTAACCCAGGAACTACTTCTCTAGATTCTCATTTTGCTATCAAACTTAATGGATTTTGCCAAATCCATTAGTCACCCACCTAAGTGGAACACATTTTTTGTGGGAAAATAAATTATTGAACACAATTTTGGGAGTTAATTCGCTTCATTAGGCTTCTCTGTGTTTTGTTTCTTCTTGAAGATGGTTCTCTCCTTTGCTTGCTGATAATTTTCTTAGGTTCACATTTTTATGTTGTTGGTGTCTGCCAAAGTGACTCTCCATTGTAATGTTTGGCAGGTGTCACTTGCTGCTTTACAGGGCAGAATCTCTAATAGGTTCCCTCTCAGCTCAGTATTTGATGAATGTGATAAAATATTTGATTCTTCAGATGATACATCGGGTGACGCCGGAAAATATTTTGCCCTCGCTACAGTATTTCCTTCTCGAAAGGTTTGGAATGCCAACCTTTGCTATCTAACACCTGGTTTTATTGTTTTTCTTTGAGACATTTCACATCATTTATGCATATCCCAACAATTCCAATCCGTGTTGTGAATTCGACACTGCCCAGTATGTTTACTTCTTGTATCAATACTGGCACGAAGACTTTCTATCATATTAGGTATCAGCTGCCCAGAAGGCTCCTCTGTATCTTTGGACAGAAACTTCTAATATGGCTGTAATTGTTATCAGGAACCTACCTACACTACTTCTAAATCACACATCTTTTCACGAAATCTTACATGGTGCTGAATAACAAACATAATCTAAAGTAGAAACAAAAGCATTGATGAACCACATATATGTAGGTGCAAACGGCTTAAAGAAATATCTTATAAAAGCTTATTATGGGAGGAGTTTGGCATTATTGCTTTTAGGTGCTTCTCGTTCTTATGGGAAATGGTGTTTGGTAGTTTTCTTGAAGGAGCTTACAAAAAATTATCATTAGATGCTTTTAAAAGCTTCTAGGGTGTTGCTTTTTAAAAGCTAGATTCTGCTTCTTGTTTTGTAACTCATTTTATTGATTGTAGTATCCTTTTTTAATATTTGTATAACAAGCTTTTAGAAGATCATCTGTAAGCCACTTACGATAATCACGAGTAATGCCAAACTAGGCCATAGTCGGTGAAAAAATATTTGGTGGATATAGAATTAGAGTGCTCCATGGATTTTTATTTCTCTTTCAACTTTCCATCGAGTTAAAAAATCGCTGAGTTAATTTGCCCACCAGAAGTATTGTTGCAAGAAGCTTTTCGGAGTTCTGTTTCCACACAACATATATGGATTTTAGGGGATATCATGAGTAAAGTTAACCTGATTTCACATCTTTAAAAGGCTTGCATTTTTGGGTGTATGGACTTTTTTTTTTCTTATCTGTTTGCTTGTTTATCTCTAGTGAATAATTTCCCTTAAGTTCTAGTCTACAAGTCGACTAATGTCTCATATTTTCCCGCTGTTTTTCCCTTCGTTTTCAGATATTGAAGAATGGAGTACGATTATCTTCAAATCTTTCGAGCACTATGGGTTATCCTTCTCCGGGCAGAATTGTTTTTGTTCATTCAGTACAAAGCCAGTTCCTTACCCATAGCGTAAACGGAAGTGATAAAACACATACACCTTTAGTCAGTCGTCCCTTATTGCGTAACTGTGAGGAATTGCATTTACGACTTGCAAATTTGGAAACTCGAGTTGAAACTAAAAGAAATGTGCTGTTTACATCGGACTTTAATGCTGAGAAATCTCATGGTCGATTCGAAAATAGGACAATATCATCCCCTAAGACGCCATTGCATAAGTCTAAATTTAACTCCCCTACTTCTGGTCACTTAGATTCCCCAATGTCCGAAGAACCAGTTTCTAGTGTGCTCAGTCGAATAAGTTCTTCTATTGGTTCAGCTAATATTACTGACTCATTAAAGGATGAGAGTTCTAAGAAAATTCTGCAGACATGTGCTAATTCATGGTTGTATACTCGTAGTTTACTTTGTGGAAATCTTGTAGCCATCCCAATGCTCTCAGAGCTTTGCTTTTTCTATGTGATACGTGGTGAGCTCCCATCAGATGGTTCTAATCAAGACCCAGTGAACCAAAGAAGTGATGGATTGCATCCTAAAGCTTCAAATTTTGTTGATCATATGCATGATGCTTATGTTGTAAGCCGTGAAACAAAAGTACACTTATATTTACCATTGGGGTCAGGATCTGAATCACCAGGAAAGAGAGGTTTACCTGGTCTGCAACTTGAGTTTGAGAATGCAAAAGCAAGTATGGTAAGCGATATTTCTAAATTGGGTGGTCTATCTAAAGAGTATGCAGTTTTGATGGATATAATAATCTCATCATCTGTGAAGGCGACTTTGGCAAGGTATCTCATATCTGATTGATCATTTCTCTATATAAGCAGTCTTGACTCTTCACAATGGATGCTGTGCTCTAGAATTTTTTTATGATAAATTGTGATTATACTGGGTATAGTATGACATCTATAAGTTGAAGAAAATATATTGATTGAAATATGTAAGCCATATTGAGCATTATAAAATAGTGTTATGAAATATATGATTTCATATGTGACATCGGAAATTTGAATCAGTAATGTTGAGAGCTACTCTCACATGCTTTTTGGACTTCATGTTGGCTTCCTTTCCTAAGCCAGTCAGTTATGTGGTTCAGTTTAAATCTGTCAAAGGTATATAAATCTGGAAAATACATAGAAACACGGAGGTTTACCCAAGTCATATACAAGCATGAGTGGCATTTAGACAAACAATTGGAAGACATTCAATCTCCTTTTATAAATATTTTGGTTTACAACATTGTGAATCTTCTGTTCTTTGAGTTTCCCAATTAATAGTTTTTTCTCAAAATTTTGTGAACTGTCATCTTGAGCTAATTTTCTCATCAGGAAGCCAAAAAAATCATAGAGTAAAGCACATCCTGCCTTTAGAAGTACATCCTCCCTTTAAAAGGATGTGCTTTTCTTTGATTTATTTGAGAAGTTGCAGTACCAATTGTTCTTTTGTAAAGATGTAAATATTATTTGATTCATATATTCATATGTGCCTATGTATGAAGCAGAAAATGCTTTTGATGCCTCTCTCTTTGGTTCTCCTTTTCTCTATTCTTTTTGTTACATTTTGCTTTTGTGTAATTGTACTTTGTGAATATGGTATGTTTGTGTAGATCTTATTTGCATATATCAATCTTAGTTATCTGTTGAGCCATTTTTCTTTTTCTTTTTCATCACATTTACATTCTGTTCATTGGGTTGGTGTTAGATTATTAGAAAGAATACAAGTTCTAGAAAAATTTGGTTGATTTTCCCTTATATTGTGGAGTATCCCTCGTAAATTTCTGGTGAAATCATGCAGACCAGAATTAGCCAACTTTCTGGTTGGTTAGTTTGTCCATTTTTCAAATTAATGAAACCAATTGTAAAAACTATGTGGAGAATAATTTTTCACTGCTTTGGTTCATTTACTCTTGGTCCATTATTTAAGTGTGTTTGTATTTACATCATTGAATTTTATGCCTTGAAGCTATAATTTCCTGCATTTTGTATGTTTTCACTTTTCACTTTTCACACATTGAACATTAATATTGTCTTATAGTCTTGGTCTACGAACCACAAAGGGAGTGCTTCTTCATGGCCCCCCTGGAACTGGAAAGACGTCTTTGGCTCGACTATGCGCCCATGATGCCGGTGTCAGACTTTTCCCTGTGAATGGACCTGAAATTGTTAGTCAGTATCATGGAGAGAGTGAGCAAGCTTTGCACAAAGTTTTTGAGTCAGCTAGCCAAGCTGCACCTGCGGTGGTTAGATTTATTCTCTTTGAGGGACTCAATTTTCTTACATCCGAATATTTTCTGCTTCTCATTGTAGAACTGTTGAATTTTGAATCTCTATAGTATGTGTCTACTATTCGTATTCTCAATGGTAGAATTTATTTGTGCCCTGTTGGCATAGAGGGTTTTGGGACCTTATAATTTTTATGCTCTCGTGATCAATTTTAGAAATTTCAAGTGGTAGTGCAATAGTGGGAGTTAAAAATTTCATCAACTGTTTGAGTTTTCAATATTAAATTAGAGCCATGTTGAAGGTTTTGTCTAGAGTAGACAGGAAGTGTTGTGACCCAGCCTAATGTTTGATCTAATGTTTGATGGTTGTTTTCTTAGAATAGAAAAATTTATTTAGAGCAACAAGCAGGTACAAAAGAATTACAAAGAGACTAAGTTTAAGGCCTCAAGAAAATTATTACAGAGAGTGGAACTTCAAAGCTTAATGCAAAGCACCATCTTGGAAAGAAGTTGTGTTTAGTTATGATAATATTTGATTTTTGGAAACCTGTTTCTGTCCTGTGGAAGATATTAATTGTACATTTTTTTGTTTCTTTTTTTAAGTACTTGTGGTATTTGAAACTTTAGAGAGGCTGCTGTAAATCAACGAATCCCAAATCGTTGATCTATTTATAATGTACTTATTTGTTCATTTTCTTTGACCCCCAGTCATTGTAGTGGTGGTCAGAAGTCATTGCCTATAAATTGAATGACTAACGGTTGCTTCTCAGAAACTTCCCCTAAGCATTCTCTATTACTCTCACATAGTAATCAATGGCTTTCATTTTACAGGTTTTCATTGATGAGTTGGATGCCATTGCACCATCTCGGAAAGATGGAGGCGAAGAGCTATCTCAGAGAATGGTTGCGACCTTGTTGAATTTGATGGATGGAGTTAGTAGAGATGATGGTGTTCTTGTAGTTGCTGCTACCAACAGACCAGATAGTATTGAGCCTGCTCTAAGACGGCCTGGAAGACTTGATAGAGAGATTGAAATTGGTAATTCTACAATATCTTCCATTTTTACCTTTCTCTTATTTTAATTTCATGGTCTGAAGCCAATAAACTCTTATGGAACGACAAAGTCAATAAATTCTATAGGTTCCATCAAGTTGACTTGATTGGTAGATTGAATCTTGAAGTCAGGTCCGTGCATCTTAAGCATCTGTAACTCAACATCACTTTTTTGTAAGCTTAATCTCAAATCAGATTCTGTTGTAGCTAACAATTCTGGTTTGACCACTTCAGTCATCAAAACATCTTCTTTCAACTCTGCAAGACTGATATGGAACTCTTTTTTGAAATGTATTGGATATGGCGTGAGGCTGTCCAGTAGTAAAAAATTCTACCCCAACTGGATACGCTTCCTCTCCAGCCTTGTTTTCTTGAAGAAAATTTTCCTTGTCAAGCAAATTTGGAGTTGATTCAGTATCAAGACCTGGCTGTAATGATGGTGCTTCTATCGTTTTGTACATGATCTTGGACTCCTTATCTTGTACCTGTTGAAATTCAGCTTCTTTTCACTTGAACTCTCCCCTTTATTATCTTGAACAACAAGTGAATCAGGTTGAGCACATGATGCTGTAGGGAACTGATTTGCAGATGTCTTTTATGTTGTAAATGACCCTAACTTTTAAGGATATTTTGGCAATTGTTCATAAACCCTAAAGTCACTATAAATATTATTATTGTGAAAACCCTAGAATTAAGAAAGGGAGTACGAATGCTTGTATTCAGTGAGAATTCATGTGAGAGAGTTCATCAATAAAATTTAGGGAGAAGCTATTAATAGATGCTGCGATAGAGTTGCTGCAAACAGGGTTTAGGTTTGAATACTTTTGACCTGCATAACGTCAGTGTCACACACAACTAGATATTGCTGCAAACAGGGAATTGGGGAATGCGTACCCCACATGCATTCTCCTAATTGGGTAGAACACTACTCAGTGGTCATTCTATAACAGGTCCGGCCTATAATATAGTTTTACTGTGGAACAACAGACTACCAAAAATGCACAACCAAGCCTTTCTTTTCCAGACGGTAGCTCAGGTAAAGCAGCTCCCACACCTAGCAATACAAGATTCAGCCCTTCCCTTGTTTCTGTTCCAGGTTGATTCCAAAGACGGAGTTGAAACATACAATCAAACAATGGTCAGATGGACCCCTCCATCATGGTATGATGTGCTGCCAATTCTGTTCCAGCTCCAGAGCGTGATGGCTATGAGAACATAATGAAACCCATGCATTGCCTACTTTCCACATATTTGTACCCTTAATAGAAGTATATATTCAAATATGGGATAGAATTCACAGTTTTTCCATCAGCAGAAATTATACCCTATGCTCGTACAATATCTGTTTGATGCGTCTTTTCTTCAAAATATCCTGAAAAGAAAGCATTAAATCAATTAAAAATCTATTTGGCATTCTATTTTTGTTGAGTTTTCAAGTGGTTTTATCGACAATAATTAGTATTAAGTTCCATGAAGTTCAACTATGTTTAATATATACATCATAATAAACCTGTAAACTTGATTTGATGCAAGTGCATTAAGCATATGCTAGTTTGTGGTTCTGTAAAATAATGAAGTTATTATTACTAATCTTTCTGTAGGGCATCCGAGTGTTTCGAAACCTTAAATGCAGGCTTCTCGCCTTTTTCCACGACTTCATCTACATCATTTCCTTTAATTCACGCATGCAGGTGTTCCTTCCCCTACACAACGGTTGGATATACTTCAGACCCTTCTCTCAGCAATGCCAAACTCTCTATCAGATACTGAAGTTCAACTACTGGCTATGACAACACATGGTTTTGTGGGTGCTGATCTGGCTGCTCTCTGTAATGAGGCAGCCTTAGTTTGCCTTAGGCGTTATGCACAATTAAACAGATTTTGTGATAGTTTAAAACGGAGTGGGATGTCTATTGCACATGAAGGATTTTCGGAGATTACCATGGATGGATCTAATTGCTCAAAATATATCAGCGACGTCTTGATGGACACCGCAGATTCTGTTGCTTCGCTTGTCTTAGATTTGCCTGTTTCCAATGAGAATCCACCATCTTTCTGCATGAGGGAAATGGCTTCAGAAGTTACACCTCACATTCAGAATGGCAGTAGTGTTAGTTCCAAAGGGATTTCTTCGGGAGAAGAAGATATGTTGAGACTAGCTTTTGAAGATTTTGAAAAGGCCAAGTTGAAAGTGAGGCCTAGTGCCATGCGAGAGGTATTTATTTTGACATCTGCATTGTTTGGAATATCATTTTTTAGTCAATCTAGATCATGGAACCAGGGTCCACTATATTATTATCAGCCAGATTTTATTCAAGGCCTGATGGCTTCCTTAATATGTTTCTGATTGTATGATGAGCTGTGGACCAGGTATGGGTCAAGTGAACTTTTTAATAAGGATATGTTATATGTGTAATCAACTTGCAATCCAAACATTCTCATAAGGAGACATAGCACGACTTCTGGTACTTTTACCTTTTGTAGTTTATTTGTCACTGCTGGCTGAGTGGTTGCCAGAATTGGTTTCGATGTACTTTGTTTTCTTTTCCATCTCTTTCGCCACTTTTTTGGCTTCATTGTATTCTGTTCCCTAGGGACGTAAAATATGGTCAATGTTGGATTTTCTTTTGCCACTCTAGAAGGATTTTTCATGTTAGCCTCTAAATAAGTACGCGAGGGTTTTGGTTGGTCAAATATATGATATTATTCCGTCTGTAGGTTATCCTGGAGGTTCCAAAAGTTAACTGGGAAGATGTTGGTGGCCAAAGGGAGGTCAAAGCTCAGCTGATGGAAGCAGTGGAATGGCCACAAAAGCACCAGGATGCATTCAAGCGAATTGGTACCCGTCCACCAACAGGAATTCTGATGTTTGGTCCTCCTGGATGTAGTAAAACCCTCATGGCGCGCGCAGTTGCCTGTGAAGCAGGTCTGAATTTCCTTGCAGTCAAGGGTCCAGAGCTTTTCAGCAAGTGGGTTGGAGAGTCCGAAAAGGCTGTGAGGTCCCTATTTGCAAAGGCCAGGGCAAATGCCCCATCGATAATATTCTTCGATGAAATTGATGGTCTCGCTGTCATTCGTGGAAAGGAAAGTGATGGTGTTTCCGTTTCTGATAGGGTTATGAGCCAACTTCTTGTTGAATTGGATGGTTAGTAATTAAGCATTACATTGCATCCCAATTTCCCTGCTCATGGAAACTTATCTCAATCTTATATATTTGTGATTAGAGCATGCATCTTTTGTTCTATGATCATTGACTTGAATATATTGAATTTAGGGTTGCATCAAAGAGTCGATGTTACTGTTATTGCTGCTACAAATCGGCCAGATAAGATTGATCCTGCCCTTCTGAGACCAGGTTTTGCCAACTTCTTTCTATCTTTGGCTCTCTTTTCATCATTTCCACGCATGAACATGTAGATATGCACTCAGGAATCCAGATCATTCTCTTTCTTCTTTCCACAAGCTTGATGCTGATTGCATTAAAGAATTGTACAGGACGCTTTGATCGGTTGCTATATGTGGGACCTCCCAATGAGGCTGACCGCGAAGATGTATTTTGCATCCATTTGCGCAAAATTCCATGCAGTTCTGATATCAGCATAAAAGAGCTAGCTTCTCTTACAGATGGTTACACAGGCGCTGATATAGCATTAATATGCCGAGAAGCAGCCATCGCAGCCATTGAGGTTGTTTGTTCCCAGATCCCTTGTCCCTTCCTATGTTTTCTTTTGATTTTTGAGTAACTAATGTCTATGCAATCAGGAGAGCATTGACGCGTCAGAAGTAACAATGCAACATCTGAAGGCTGCAATTAGACAAGTGGAACCATCGGAGCTTCATTCCTATGAAGAGCTATCAGTTAAATTCCAAAGACTTGTTCGCTCTAGTGCTAGAGGAGACGCCTTAAAAGATGACCAATTCTGTAGTAGATCCAATGAGTTTTCTATGCGGTAAATATTTTTGAAAAGGAAAATTCTATTGAGGCACCAATTCTGTTTTAACCAGAGATTCATTTATTTCTATTACTCTGGTCTGGCAGGTCTTTGGCAAACTATACCATGCTGTTCTTATATCGCCTTTTCGGTTTGAAGCCTACTTCGAGTAGGTAGTGACCATTCTACTACAAGAAGTTGGTTTCTTTCACAACTCAGGCCGCAGAATGCATCAGGTTACTCTCGGAATGTAAACTATCCCCGCTTTAATGGAGAGAGTTTCTGCTTGCATGGTGCCTTATAAGGCTGTTCAAATGAGAATATCTATATATCTATATCTCACCATTTTTTTTCTCCCCTGTGAGGCAAAGATCTTGTGAAGGTAAGTCTCCTTCCTCTAGAGGGTTTGACTTCTTAATCAAGCAAAACATCTGACCTTGAAGCTCCATCAGTATTTTGATGTACAAAGAGCCGTTCAGTGTGTTGCAGCACCATCACCATCAGCAAAATTTGGCAGCCGTGGTGGCACATCCAAAGTTGCAGGCTCTGTACCATAGGCAGATGGGACATTTTCGGTCTCCGCCCAATGGACAATTTGAGCATCTGTTCAGTGCTTAGGATGTGGGCACCAGTGGTTCCAGGATATGTGGAGGATTCAGAGTCGGCCAATGCAAATGGATGGAGGAAGGTTCTGACTCTGTTTCCAACTGGGAAAGACTTTTGAGTTTGGATAATCTGAAATGTGAAAATTTGAAATTTGGAGCTGTCTTCTTGTAAGTCCTGAGAAAACATAAGAATGAATCTTTTCAATCATGGATATGACCATATATCAACTTCCAAGCTGGAACAGTCGAGTCAGGATCACCTATTCTGCTAAACTTGTAATGGTTACATTTCTTATTTTATACGTATGTACGAGATGCTTCTGCTTCGGTGGTAAAGTTTTGTCTTCATTATTTGTCCTGGTTGTTTACTTTGATTTTTCCGATTCTCTTTGGTGGGCACAGAAGTGCCAATTTAGTCCCAACAAATATGAATTTTAGCAATGCTTCACATGCATAGCTGCCAATTTAGTCCCAGATTTGTTTACAAAAAGGAAACTACAGCCCCGTCTCATAGCAACAATGTCCTTACCTTCAGCAATCCACAAAATTAAAAAGAAATTTAAATTGGCAAGCAGAAACTAGAACTGGTACAGAGGTTTGTGACAACTGGTCTTTAAATGATTCGCCTACCAAGTAGCAACAATTTAGTCCAAAGTATATATTGAAATCAAATTATACAAACCCCCCTTGACATCTAATGGTTTTGAGGGTAGTCAAAGCTCAGGGGTTGCTGACAGAAAGGAGCCTGCAAAGAAAAAGGACAAACCAAATAAGAAGCGAGCAAATATAAAGTTCAACAACAATACCACATGCTTGCATAAAAGGGAAAGACACAGGCATCTATCTAGTCCACGAATTTCCCAACCATTCTTTGACTTTTAGAAAACTAATGCCAAAAGAAGCTGCAAAATGATGTATCAGAATGAAAAGCAGGTCGACAAATAACAGCTGAATACAAATAAGCTTCCAAAATGACAAATTAACTAAAATTTCCAACATCTCAAGAAAACCCATCATAAACTACGCGCCTTCACTTCTTCTGTGAGTAAAACTAACTCAGGGATCTACTTTTAGAGTAAAGGGGAGCCACTCAATGAACACATGTTTAATGTACCTTAACCTCCATCAGAAATTAAAATATCTCGAGAAATAAGATATCAAATGCAGCTATGTTAAACTTTTCCCATCAAAGATGAAATTTAAGCAGAGGAAATGATGAAAGCACACAAACATACAATCTTCAATTGCCTTGAGTAACTCAAGTCTACCTGGAAAACAGTTTGTCTCAGCGGCTCAAATGAATGAGCATACATCATTGCAGCGCTTGGCCACTGAATATATGCAGGATCCCCAGATGTCTGATTCGATCCTGTTGCACTGAATGGGTTCATAGCTGGACTTGCCGGAAGACCATAACCAAGGGGAGCTTGAGTTCGCATCTGATACAATTGCAGATAACCAGCATCATACTGCAAAAAAGGAAGTTGAATCTCCTGGACATTGAAAGGCGCCAAGCTAAAGGCTTGATTAGTCGGAAGGCTCCTTACATACCTGTAAAAGTTCAAAGAACTAAGTTTGTAGTCATTTGACGAAAAAAAGAAAATCCCATTGTTTCATCACATTGACTTTTCTGCTAAAAAAGTCTCATCACATGTCACTGCAAAATCAGGACAAAGAAGACAACAATGGAACATTAAACTAAAAAGCCATCACAAACACCCATCTAGTAATTAAAGGATTTAATAGAACTCCAAGTTCCATTTTTGTGGAAATTAAAAAGAAAGTCTGTTTTAGCAAAAACAAGTGAAAGAGGAGTGGAATATACACCACCATTAAAACAAGAAATTGGAACCCCCTCCTGCTCCCCCATTTACTTGAGGGAAAATCAGGAATTTATTTTTCCTATAATTTTGGTATGCACTTCCTATCTCTGTACAGGAGAAGGGTGTTCAGTAAGAAGTAAAAAAAAGGAGCGACTTGAGGCCTTGGAATCCAATATGCAGGCCTTAAGTATGGAAGTTCAAACCATGCACGCTGGCAATAGAGAACTGCAGCAACAGATTGCTCACATTGAAGAGATGCTCATGAGAAACCAGAAGAGACGACGTCAAAGTGGGAGCGCCAACAGTAAAGCTTCCCACCATTCAGACACCAGTGACTCAGAATCCATGTCAGAGACTCAAAGTGACAGTTCATCTGGAGAAGAAGAGACCACGCGACCGACGGGGCGAGCACCCGACAATAGAAAGCCCAGGATGGACTTTCCTAAGTTTGCAGGGGAAGATCCCATTTCTTGGCTTAGTCGAGCCAATCAATATTTCAAGTTTCAACAAATTCCTAAGGCAGAGAAGGTTGAATTTGCTGCATTTTTTCTTGAAGGAGAGGCCAATTTGTGGTGGCAATGGATCGAGCGGATCTATCGGAAGAAGAGAAAAGAAATCAAGTGGAAGGATTTTGAAAAGGAGGTGATCACCAGATTCGGCCCAACAGGATACGTGGATCACAACGAAGCACTGTCCAGGGTAAAGCAAACTGGGGATCTCCGCGATTACTTAAAGGAATTTGAAAGACTGTGTAATCTAGTTCATGGTTGGCCTGAGAAAGCCCTCATTGGGACATTTATTGGAGGATTAAAACCAGAGCTGGCAAAAGTGGGCGTCGGTTGGGCTTTGGTTGGCAAGGGGGGTTGGTCTGTGGCTGTGGGCCGGTGTGGTTCTCATCATTGGTGCTTTCATTGAGAGGCACTCACGTTTGCGGAGAGGGCTGCCGTCCGGGAAAGGGCTACCGTCCGGGAAAGGGCTGCCGTCTGTCGGGCGAGCGTAGCCGCCAGGCGAGTGCAGCCGCCAGGCGAGCGTAGCCGCCGTGGACGTCGGCTCCCCAAGGGGGGGAGGTCTGATGAGATCCCACATCGGAAAACTAGGAGGACCAAACCTAGCTTATAAGCGCGGATCCTTCTCAACCTACCAGCCAAGGTTTTCATGGGATTCAGCCCATGGGCCTTGGTTACAGCCGGCCCGCAAGGGCGTCGGTTGGGCTTTGGTTGGCAAGGGGGGTTGGTCCGTGGCTGTGGGCCGGTGTGGTTCTCATCAAAAGTCAACAACACCCGTGCACAAAGTTCCTACAATGGGCGGGGTTGGAGACAAACAAGAAGTACGCATACCTTACCCCCACATAATATGCGGCAGGATTCAGTGAGAAGTCTGTAATTAATTAGACAACTTCTATATAATTGGAGAACAGTGAACCACGGCAACTGAATCAATAGAAGCACATAAGCAGCCATATGCTTTGAGTTTGTAACAGGCAAGAGAGAAGTGAGAACCAAAACCATCCTGTTCATTCTATGAAGTAACACCCAAAACAGTGAATCAAATGTGACATAGAACCTTACCTTTCATAGCTTCTGTCATAATCTGGGTCAGTACGCTCTTTCTCCCTATCTCTCAAAATGGCAACTCGAGATGAAGAACCACCATCCCTGACGCTACCAACTTTTTCTGGATCAACCAGAGAATTCCTGAAACCTTCGTTCTCGTCTCTGCTCACACATGTACTTTTCATAACCATAGTGGACTGGGATGAAGAATCACCTGTCTTCGGACTACTAGGACCACTAAAGATGCGAGCTCTCGCCCTATCATAATCTTCCTTCCTCTCTTCCACACTTCTTGGAGGACTTCGTTTTATCCCATTCTCACTACCTTCATTCACAAACCCTTTGTTAGGCCTAGGTCTGATGACAATTTTAACATTCTCACGTTTATCACCATCTGACAGTTTAGCAGGGACTTCAGATAAACAAACAGTAGGATATCTGCTTTCCGCTGTCCTCCTCACCAGAATTCTGTTTCCTGAACCATCTAAAGCATTATCATGAACCATTGTCAACAACCCGTAGTGTTGGGCAACACGATGCGCTGCAAGCCGAAGGTAGGAAGTAGGAAAATGTTGAAACTCAAATTGGTCTTGATCAGAACTTTGCAAGAACTTCTGTATGTCAAGTTCCATTCGCAGAACTGGCAAAAAGATAAAGAGAAATTAAACCTTACAATCATCTGACAAAGACAGTGAGAGCATAATAATCCACAAGCACATCAGCTTTTTACAATTTCTATAAAGTTAAACTAGAACATGTCATGTTTGCTAAAAATGAAACCTCCAGAGAATAAAACGCGCAAATAATGAAGCATGTCTTCAACACCAAGGAGCTCAAAAGAAACTTCCGGTATGCATGAGACAATGAAGGATGGATCTCCAAGCAGGTAACCCAAAAGCTCTTCATTCATGGGCACAGTTGAAACACGCAGCATACAGACACAAATACAGTCGTACAACAAGACTACTAGTTAACAGTCTAATATATCTTATAAACTTCTTAAAATATGTAAAATGTATTAACAGCATTGAAACTTTCAAAAAGAAAAAGATTTTTTTTATCTTCGATCTGACCTTTATCACCATTTGTTACAATAATCGTGTGCAGTCTGAAGTGGTGCAAGTATTTTAATTTCTGCCTTTCAAAAGGCAATTGTCAAATGTTAGCCATCAAGAATAAAACAACTTCTAAAGGAGGTTAATAAGCAACAGTCAAATAAGAACACAAATACATGATCATGAAAACCCAACTGCCTCAAGCTTGATTAGTGATTTACAAGTCCTGTAGCAAACCTTTTTTTCCCCGATTTTGAGCAACCAAATAAAAGTGACCACAGGAGGGAAACACAAGAAGCAGCCTATTTTCTCGGGGAGGAAACTTTTTTTCTACCATAAGTCATGATTAGAAGCCGAGCTAACAACACTCCTACCATCACTTAATCCCTTCTCCTTAATGAAATAACAATAATTTATTGCTATGTTTCCTGTTATCATCGTTAATGATCCTTAAGTCATGATAACAGCCTCTTTAATGACTTTCCCTCTACTTATATCCCTTTACTTATCGAGTATATCATGTAATAAAGATAACAGTAATACCTGTTGTTTTCACTGTTGCTGTCGGTGATGGTTTGTTTCCCACTTTTATTTAATGGCTTCCTCTCCATAATTTTATATGATATAAATAGCCAGTGAAGTTCGAGTAGAATTCCTAAGGATTTGTAACGTGAAAGGTAAAACCTTAAGGGAAGATTTATTCAATGGGTAATCACCAAAGCATAGAAATGAAGACAACATTATATAATTAAAAGTCAGAAGTAGATCACATTGGGATCATGGTTAAAATACTATTGCACAATACAACCAAATAGCATATGATTGCAACAAAATTTTTCGCAAAATAGTTCACTATATGTGGCGTATGAAGGAGAAAGTTTACACCATCCATTTCGATATATCTACATCTTGCTCAAAGAAATACACAAACATGTAGCCGAAACATGGCCTCTTAAATAAGTTTGATTACATGAAAAAACCCCAAACTATGCTTAGACACAGCACAAGCTCACTGAATCATCATCAGCCATGCCCAACAAATTTTAAAGTTGTCAAAATACCCCTACATTTCGAAAAAAAAAAAGAAAAGAAAGAAAAGGCAACCAACTACTACTTGATTTAAAATGTAGATGCAAGTCACCATGGTAATGGGGAAAGAACCATGAAGGAATCAAGTAAATATATTTCTTTGATCTTTAGACTTAGTTCAATCACAATTGAAGAAAACTATTAGTTCAAATGAGTAACTTGTCTGAGATGGGTAAGGGCATTATGGTTCAAATGAAAAATAGCATGGAAATTTTCAAAGCACATTCATACACAAATATGTAGTCATCCAATGTTCAGTCTCTACCAATAACATACAAGACATCACTATAATAGTTAAGTTCCTCATATGACTTTACCACATTCACAGATCATGCAGAGTGTTATTCGGCCAAAGAAACTCTATTCCAAAGAAGATCACATAGCGGTACCCACTAATTCAAGATTATAATAAGTATGACAAATTGACAATCAATTACTCGACCAAATCTAGTTAACCTATGAAGATTTTAAATCAACTGAAGTCAGCATTAAAACCAAGTAAGAGATTTCTGACACACAATCAATACCGCATTTAGTAGTAAAACAATTCAGAGGCAGTAATAAGTTTAAGTAGCAGAACAAGAATAAAATTTAAACCTCCATTTACCAGAAATTCATACGAACTTTGCTCGTTACTTTTGAATGAACCAAATTGAAACCTCAGTCAGCACAGTCCATAAGAATCATAAGTTTTCTCAACTACTTTTCCCGTCCCGCTCATGAGCAAAGCAAAAAAAAAACTCCATAACGGAGCCTAGATCTGACAAACATAATTAGTTTCCAAACAAATCAAGAATGCAAAAAAACCCTAACCCGAATCATAATCCATCAGAATCAGTCCAATACATACCCGCCCTCTAAAACCCTAGATTTCGACAAACAAAAACAAGGAGAAAAAAATCAACACACATAAAAGTCTAAATTGCACAAAAATAGTAGTAATACATAGGAATTGAAACTAACTCGTGAGACGATGACGAGAGTTCATGAGAGCCTCGACGAGGAAGGGGTCGACCATGGACTCCTTCTCATTCACCGGTGCTTCATATGCCGCCGCTGCCGCAGTTGAATCCATGGTTGTTAGAGGAACAGCTTTTGTCTCTCTTCCTCTAAAGTCGTCTGCTTTCCTTTCGTCTCCTTCGCCTCCTCGTTCTTCAGATAGAAAAAAAAAAACTAAAGGGAAAGGGAAAGAAGGGACGGTCAGAGAGACGAGGGTTTCATGACGAGAGAGGGAGAGACTCGTGAGTCGTGATTCCTCTTCGTCTTCTCCGAATCTCCTTTCCCTCTTGGGTCGAAATCCTTGACTAATGTGAATCCTGCTTAATTATCTTCTTCTGTTCGGACGGTGATGGGCTAGTTGTTTGCAGGCCTTTTTCCAGAGGCCCATGGTTTATACTCTATAGTCCATTTAGAAAATCCAAGTCTGTTGCCATACTGCCAAGCCACCTATGGGGCCCAAACTCCTTATCCCATGCCTTAGGTCTGGACTGAGCCTAGCTGGCAGCGTGAGCTTAAAACCAAAGGCATCTTCATCGACGCAGGCGGAACTTTCCAGATACACGCTTTGTGACTCATTGCAAACGTGTTCCTACTTCCTAACGTACACGATGGATTGGAAATTACCATTTAAGAGATTTTCCACGCGCGTCTCTCATTTTGTGAGCAACACCGACCAATCTAAGCCACGAAATTGCCGAGTTTGTAGTCCAAGCTCTCTTTGGGTGACTGGGAATTGTAACGACTAAGGCAAAATAAAGATAAAGTAAAAAACGCCCCACATAAGGACAAAGTCTTCGTCGTCGTCTTCTCCTCGATTCCTCCTCCGGAGACTCTTTCAATTGAGAAGTTTAAAACCCTTCCGTTGACGGGAAGGGAAAAACCTCGGAAGCGGGAGCGATGGAGGATGCTTTCATAGTAGAGCCACCACTGCCGCAGACGAATTCGGACGCGAATGTCTTATTGGACTCGGATTGTCTTCAGGTTCCGCCTCTCGATCCTTTTTGGGGTGATCAAGACTTTGACGTAGCGGGAAATTTTGATATAGAGTTATGCTTCGACGATTTTGAAGACCTCTACTTGCCCTCCGAGAACGAGCCATTCCTCAACCCGAGCCGATTCGACTCCACTCTAGATCCTCTCCGGTGCGTTGATCCGAACGCCGTTCAACCAGAATACCAGAGTTTATCTCCGTTTCCGATTGATCAATCATTCTCCTCAGATCCTAACGAGTGTTTCAGTAATGGTAGCCCTGACATCCCCATTTCTGTGTCGCCTGAGTCTGGGAACTCTGCAGTTCCCTGTAAAATCCCCGGCGATCTGGCTGGCTCTGGCGTTCAATACCTGAATTGCTCTTCGGATGAATCCGGGAATTGTGGTCTTACTGATGGTGGTCCAGCTAGGGGTTTTAAAGTTTCTTCTCCAGTGTCATCTCAGGATTCCAGGAAAAGCGGCTCTGGTGGGTCGGAAGCCACGAATTCACCGTCATCTCCAGATTCTGGAAATTTTGTGGTTGATCAGAGGGTGAAGGAAGAAGGTTTGGGCAACAATGGTAGCATTACAAAGAGGAAGAAAGAGACTAGTGATGACACAAATGGGGACTCCAGAACTAGTAAATATCAAAGATCAGAAACTGGTAATAATACGAGTGCACAGCAGCAGTCGAGTGACGAAGAAGAGAAGCGGATGGCAAGGCTGATGAGGAATCGTGAGAGTGCGCAATTATCAAGGCAGAGGAAGAAGCACTACGTGGAGGAGTTAGAGGACAAGGTGAGATCTTTGCATTCTACTATTGCTGAATTAAACGGCAAGATGTCCTATTTTATGGCTGAGAACGCAAGTTTGAGGCAGCAGTTGAGCAGCAGTAGCATGTGCCCGCCACCTACAGGAATGTACCCTCCAATGGGGGGGCCTATGTCGTATCCCTGGGTTCCTTGTTCACCATATATGGTTAAGCCACAAGGCTCTCAGGTGCCCTTGGTCCCAATTCCTAGGTTGAAACCACAGAAGCCTGTTTCGGCAACAAAGGTGAAAAAGACTGAGAGTAAGAAGAGTGAAGGTAAAACTAAGAAGGTTGCTAGTGTTAGTTTTCTGGGTCTGTTGTTTTTTATCTTACTATTTGGTGGATTAGTGCCCATTGTGAACGTAAGATTTGGAGGAATTGGGGATAATGGTCCTGGTGGTGGGTCTGGTATTGCAAGTCATAGTTTCTATGATCAGCACAGAGGGAGGGTCTTGGAAGTCAATGGTCATTTAAATATTTCCCATGAAAATTTTGGCATGGGATGTATTAATGAGAAACTCCATGTAGATAGTAATGCACACTGTGAAAAAGGTCATATGGGAGGGTCAGATAAGGAGAGAGGATTACAGCCTCTCTCCAGTTCAGAAGAGTTTGTCCATTTTGGAAATTTCAGTGAGCCACTAGTTGCATCCCTGTATGTCCCAAGAAATGATAAACTTGTGAAGATTGATGGAAACTTGATAATTCATTCTATTCTGGCCAGTGAGAGGGCTATGGCCTCTACAAAGGATCCTGAAAAGAAGAATAATGAGGAGACTGGTTTGGCCATTCCTAGGCATTCGGCCCCAGCTTTTGCTATTCCTGATGTTGGAAGCAGCAAAGCTACGCATTCTCGAGCGTACAGAAATCGAATAGAAGGGCAGAGAGCTCTTACTGCTGGATCTGCTGATGCTTTGAAAGATCATTTGAAGTCATCTGCAGCTGATGGCAAAATGCAACAGTGGTTCCGTGAAGGCCACGCAGGTAAATCTGTTGTCCTTTGCCAGTAGATGCTTTATATCGGTATTCCACGATGCTAGTGCAAGGCTGATATGTTCTATAATACAAATTTTTGAATGAATAAGTTATTATGTTAGTATAAAGTGATATTACAGGAGAATCATGTATTGGTGATGTGCATAAAGTTTCTACAGCTGTCTTTGACGAGTATAGTAATGAAGGTTTAGTTTTTTATACAGTTAGTTTGAATCATAGGTGGTGGTGAGATTGTTTCCATTACATGAGTGCGTCTAAATGAGAGACCCGAGACCTTGTATATTAGTTTGTGTTACAATATTGAGTCATTCATGTCTCTCTTATATTTTTGTGTGTTGATACTTGCTCACATCCGTGTAGTTTTCCAGTTGCAGTTTATGCTTTACATATATTCTTTTTTTATTTTAAATATTTTAGACAGCCCAGCAATGTTTTAAATATTCTCTCTTATATTTTAAATATTCTTTCTTGGAAGTTTCTGATCTAATAGTAACGCAGCAATGTTTCCAAATCATTTCAGATGTCTTCTGCTGTCTTTTCTGTTACCTTAAGATTTTCTGACACCCATGGTTAAATCTTAAATATCTCTTTAGAATTTTCTGGAAATCGTGGCATGCTATTACTAACATTCAATTCTTTGGATCAATACTTGTAACAGTTTACTAACGACAAAGTGTAACTTAGGACAGAAAGCACGTTATAGTTAAATTCTCTCTCCTCGATTTCAGTATGTTAATTGATAATAGTTTCTTTTAGCTCTCTCTTCAGCATTCTTAAACTTGCATGTGCTTTTAGTTTCTTTTCCCGGTAAGTTCAATACCTGGGAGTTCAACTTGGAATTGGCTATCAGTTTATTTTTATTCTTGTTGTTTGTGTCATAACTAATTATTGCCCTTGGTTTTTTCGTTCCCACTTTGCAGGGCCCATGTTGAGTTCTGGAATGTGCACTGAAGTGTTCCAGTTTGATGTCTCTTCCGCATCTGCAGGAGCCATTATTCCAGCTTCTTCAGGAGCCAATATCTCTGCTGAACACAATCAGAATGTAACTCGTCTCAACAAGAGAAAGACTAGAAGGATTCTTCACGGTCTTCCTGTTCATTTTACTGCACCAAATCATAATAGTACTAGAGAGAATGTTGGAAGGACTGCTCAGGAAGGCAATTTTCAGCCTAACAAATCCATTTCCTCTATGGTCGTCTCTATCCTTGCTGATCCCAGGGAAGTTGGTGACGTCGATGTGGATGGTATGATTGCTCCAAAATCGCTTTCTCGGATTTTTGTTGTTGTGCTTTTAGACAGTGTTAAATATGTTACTTATTCCTGTGTGCTTCCCCGAGCTGGTCCTCACCTAGTTACAGCTTGAGGATTGAAAGCAATTGGGAGCTCTTGAATGACAGCTAGGTGCAGTTGCTCACCCCATTTTTGTAAATGAGAGAATAATCAGTTACTTAGGTAGAACTATAAACTTCATTATACTTTATACACTGGTTGCTCTTAAACATGAGGAATATGTTATCTTACGTACTGTTAGAAATTTAATCATATGTTCCTGCTGAAATGATGTGTGGTTGGCATTGGATGCTGCTTAATTGTATTGCCTGAGATTGTTAAGATCGTACAGAGTCTCCTTCTCTTGTTTCTTTGCACTCACTTCTTTCTCCATTTGCTCCTTGCATGATGCATTGAATTAACTGTGTCAAATTGAGGTAAGAAGAGCCTTCTTCTTCTACAGATCTCTTTGCCATCTCCCCAAGCTCTCTAGTTCTCCTTCTCCTTTCTTCTCCCTCATCTCCTTCACTCATCAACCTATCTATAGCTTTCTGAAAATCTTCTTTCTTCGCTAAGACCCCTGCCTTCTCTTCTTGTGCGAATGGTGTCGGAACCTCCACGCCAAGACTGACACCAATCCTTAGTATTTGAGCAACTAACTTCTCATTACAGAACTGGTCTTCAAATAGAGGCCATGTAATCATTGGCATGCCAGTGCTTATTGCTTCGAGTATTGAATTCCACCCACAATGTGTTAAGAATCCTCCAATGGCCTGGTGTGACAGAATCAAAACTTGCGGAGCCCAACCGCGGATAATAAGGCCTCTTCCTTTGATTCTTTCTTCAATTCCATCTTCTGAAATCCAATTCTCCATTTCCTTTAATCTTTTTCCTCCCCTTAAAACCCAAATGAATGGCCTT
Organism: Tripterygium wilfordii; assembly: GCF_013401445.1. NCBI lineage: Eukaryota > Viridiplantae > Streptophyta > Magnoliopsida > Celastrales > Celastraceae > Tripterygium > Tripterygium wilfordii. Next base: position 3,448,119 of record NC_052244.1, on the reverse strand, counting down.
CCTGATGCCTCTAGACCCAATCCGAGCTCTTTCAGTTGTGAGGGTGTTAGATTGCTAACACTTCCAAGACAAGCATAGACTACAGACCTTGGTTGCTGTAAGTCTAGCCACTTGAAGCATTCATTTTCATCAATGGAGGTCTTGTTACCTCTCTCCAGCTTATCCAAAGCCTCTGTGTTGTATAAACAAACTGGTCCAATACACCAAACCCTATTGGCTTTTACCTTTTTATACTCTTCGACATATGCAGACTCCAACCCTTCAAATGTGTTAATAATCATCCCAATGCTCACCATCTCAGCAGCTAGTACTTTGTCGCGAAGCGCGATCGCCTCTGGTTTTAGGAGCAATGGCAGCTGAGCTTTGGAGATTTCGATATGATCGGGGAAGCCCGGCACAGCGAAGTATTCAAAATCTGAACTTATGCTCTCAAGAACAGTAGACTTATGTATGTTTTGAATGCACAAGTTACAAATGCAAGAAAATCCATTGAAAGAGATTCTTGGAACATGGAACTTGGTCGCAACATCGGCTGTCCAGGGCATGAACATATCAGAAATCATGCAACTTGGCCGGGGCGTTAGCCGTTGAAACAATTTCTCGGCAGGCTGTTGCAGCATGGCAAGTGCGGCGAAGAAGTTGGCACTATACTCAATTGAAGGCAGCATGTCGAAATTCTCACACCATTGAGGTAATCCTGCTTCTGTAGAGGGAAAGTTGAGTTCTTCTACCCTGATTTGGAGCCCAGATTCTCTGGCTCGAACAATAACTGGCGCAAAACGAGCTGCATTTAGTGGAGTGGTGACTATGGTGACGACCATGCCACGCTTGGCTAACAGTCGAGCAATGTCTATCATGGGTATTATGTGGCCTGGTGCTAGCAGAGGAAACAAGATGAAATGGAGTTGCAAGTGGGAGGCCATATCATCAACTTTGAGTTTTGGAAAGAGTTTTAGTATGCCAGTTGCGGTTTCTACCTATTAGCCACTCTCTCATACATACAGAAGAACATACATTCACACAATTTATATTCCAGATAATTCAAACTCATCCTCTCACGTGGTGATGTAAGAGCAAACATAAGATTTTTGGTTTATTCAGAGACGTTGTGGTTTAGAGTACAAGGCAGAGTTGTGTGGACATCTCTAACTAGAAAGAAATGGAAGCTATGACAGAGACAATTGTAGGAGTAAATTCTACAATCGTTGAATACTCAACGTTTATCTTCGTGGGGCTCGTTTGCACCTTTGAATCTTGCAAACGCCACAACATAAACAATAGAGTTGTGTGGACGTCTCTAACTGGAAAGAAATGGAAGCTATGACAGAGACAATTGTAGGAGTAAATTCTACAATCGTTGAATACTCAATGTTTATCTTCATGGAGCTCGTTTGCACCTTTGAATTTTGCAAACGTCACAACATAAACAATCGTGAAGGCTCCTTGACAAGATTGGGGGTGCCGGTCATAGAGGCTCCGACGATGGTCTATGTGTTTTGTCTGAGTAAATTTCGTGAGAGTTCGTAGAGTTTTTGTTTTCAGCTTGTAATGTTTTTTGGACTCGATCCCCTTCTCCAAGGTAGGAGAAGAGTATTTATATGAGAGTCATGATTGACCTCGGGAATTATGTTACCCACTTGGGTCCTATTGGATAGGACGACATAGTTTAAGAGTACAAAGGTGAAAGGTCAAGAACAGTAGACTTATGTATGTTTTGAATCCACAAGTTACAAATGCAAGAAAATCCATTGAAAGAGATTCTTGGAACATGGAACTTGGTCGCAACATCGGCTGTCCAGGGGCAACTTGGTCGGGGCGTTAGCCGTTGAAACAATTTCTCGGCAGGCTGCTGCAGCATGGCAAGTGCGGTAAAGAAGTTGGAACTATACTCAATTGAAGGCAGCATGTCGAAATTCTCACACCATTGAGGTAATCCTGCCTCTGCAGAGGGAAAGTTGAGTTCTTCCACCCTGATTTGGAGCCCAGATTCTCTGGCGCGAACAATAACTGGCGCAAAACGAGCTGCATTTAGTGGAGTGGTGACTATGGTGATGTCTAATTGCCTACATATGAATTTTGGTTTATGCAGAAGAAAAGGGTAGTTCACAGTAAGAAACAGAATTGTGTGGACACAATATATTTCCAAGTCTGCAATCACATCCAGAGGGTTCCAGATATTAATAATGATGAACCAGAAATTTATTTATGTTCCATCTTGAAGAAACTTTCCAATTTTCATATTACAGACTCAGAAGAACTCGCACATAATGTTCTAGAAATAAGGAAAGAAAAAAAAAATAAAAGAAAGAAAGAAGAAACTGAAACTGACAGAAATTGATCTTAACGGGATTGCGTGGTCTCCCCTTCTGATCCCACCACTGAAGGTGACTACTTCCTTATCCAGGCTATGGAATTTGTGTATATCAATACTAAAAATGCGAACAAATGACTCAGAATACAAATTTCACTTGACCACAGCAATGCAGTAGGCCCTCAAAACAGAGACACCTGATTCAGATTTTTTTTTTTCTAAATGAACTGAGCATCGTGCTTGTGTTCCTTTGATAAGAAAAACATAGAAACATGTCCAAGAAAAATCCATGACAAGCTTTTAGAACACCTAATGCATATGTCTATCATGTGGCCTTGGTCTAGCAGACGAAATAAGACAAAATGAAGTCGCTGTAACTTGAAGGTCCATATGGATTCCAGTGAGTAGATTTCAAAATTCTTGGTTTATACAGAAAAAAAAGTGGTGTTCACAGTAAGAAGCATAATTATGTGGACCTATCTCCCGCACCTGATTATAAGAGGAAAACTGCAAAACCATTATGGACCACAATAAAAGGTGATCAATCACTTTCAATGGTTTTCGAGCTTATCAATAATGAGAATGCAAGTAGTGCATCATAATACAAATTCCTCTTCACAACAGCAGCAATGGAGCTAGTTCCAGAACAGACATAAGAGAGCAATTAGTCCATAATTTTTTATTCACGCAATCCTTCCAAAAGGTCACAGGCAGTCAGGCACTAAGCTAGCATAACTAATTCAAGCAAAATAAACATAAAAGAATCACTTGATTTTACTACGCTGGCAGAAATATGTCTTTTTCCCCTTCTTGTTAACGAAAAGCAGAATCAAGATAAGATTTTGTATACATAATGCTTAGAACCGACTCCTTGCCTTGTTCAAACTTGTTGCATGATAGCTTCGATAAGCATTGTCAAATTGAGATGAGAAGAACCACCTTCTTCTACCGATCTCTTTGCCATCTCCCCAAGCTCTCTTGCTCTCCTTCTTCTTCCTTCACCCTCTTCACCTTTGTCCATTAACCTGTTAATTGCGTTGTTAACATCTTCTTCCTTCACCAAAACCCCCACTTTCTCTTCTTCTCCCCATTGCAGAGGGACCTCTACACCAACACTTACACCAATCTTTAGCACTTGCACAACTAACTTTTCATTGACAAATTGGTCACCACAAAGAGGCCATGTGACCATTGGCACCCCCATAGTTATTGCCTCGAGTGTTGAATTCCATCCACAATGCATTAAGAATCCTCCAATTGCTTGGTGTGACAATATTAAGAGTTGGGGAGCCCAACCTCTAATCAAGAGACCTCTTTCTCTAATTCTTTCACCGAATCCATACTCTAAAATCCATTTCTCCAAGGCTTTTGATTGATCTCCTTCCCTTAAAACCCAAATAAATGGTTTTCTCGAAGCCTCTAAGCCTAATCCAAGCTCTATCATTTGTGAAGGCATTAGGTTACTAATGCTTCCAAAGCAAGCATAAATTACAGATCCTGGTTGCTGCAAGTCTAGCCACTTCAAGCATTCATCTTCATCAATTGAAGCCTTGTTTCCTCTCTGAATCTTATCCAAAGTGTCTTTGTTGTATAGGGAAACTGGACCAATAGACCAAGCTTTGTTTGCTCTAACCTTCTTGAACTCTTTGATATATGCTGGCTCCAACTCTTCAAATGTATTAATAATCATCCCATAGCTAACCTTTTCAGCAGCTAGTACTTTATCAAGATACTCTTGGACATTTGGACGTATGAACATTCCCACCTGAGCTTTCGTAAATTCAACACGTTCTTGCAAGCCAGGCACAACAAAGCATTCAGATTCGGAACCTATGTTGTCAAGAACGTTAGAGTTGTGTATGTTGTGCTCGCACAACATACAAAAGGAAGAAAACCCACTGAAAGAAATTCTTGGAATGTGGAACTTGGTTGCTAGATTGGCTGTCCAAGGAAAATACATGTCAGAGATTATGCAGCTTGGCCTAGGTGTCAGCTCTTGGACCAATTTTTCGGCAGGCAAATGAAGCAAGGAAAGTGCATTCATGAAACTGGATGCCATCTCATTTGAAGGAAGCATGTCGAAATTCTCACAACCTTCTGGTATTCCTGCAGCTTCAAATGGAAAGTGAACTTGTTCTAACTTGATTTGGAAGCCAGATTCTCTGGCACGCGCAATAACTGCTGTATAGCGTGCTGCATTTCGCGGTGTGGTGACTATGGTGACAATCACACCACGCTTTGCCAGCAATCGAGCAATGTCTATCATGGGGATCATATGTCCTTGGGCTAGTAGAGGAAACAAGATGAAATGGAGTTGCAAGTGGGAGGCCATATCATCAACTTTGAGTTTAGTAAAGAGTTTAGTATGCCAGTTGCAGTTTGTACCTACTAGCCACTCTCTCATACATATAGAAGAACATACATTCTCACACAATTTATTTTCGCAATAATTCAAGCTCATCCTCCCATGTGGTGATGTAAAAGCATACATAAGATTTTTCGTTTATTCAGAGATGTTGTGGTTTACATTACAAGGCAGAGTTGAGTGGACGTCTCTATCAGGAAAGGAATGGAAACTATGAAAAAGACAACCACGATAGACTGGGGTCAACCATTTTCACTGAATTTGGATTTTGGAGTAAAATCAATAGTGAGCTAAAACAAAATTTCAAAATCTTAGTAAATTTGACTTTCATACCTGCAAAGAAGCAAGGCCTCAAACAGAGATAAGAGAGTAATATACCAAGTTCTCTTACTTACAAACCCTGTAATTTTTATGAGCTTCAATAAGGAATATACTAATCTTGACATGGAAAGTTGAGTTTGCGAAATTGCGGTAATGACTTCTTCCAAGATAGAATGAAATTAGAGGTGAATTAAAGCCTACGTAAGTAGATAAGTTAAAACCACAAAACAAGGTTCCAAGAGAGACACTATATGGATAGCTCGAATAAAGGCCGCCAAAACAAGGTTGTGCTACCTGAATTTGACGCATTAGATTTATCACAATTTGCATAACGATCCAGCATTGGAAATATCCAGATAAGCATTTCTGCTACTTTGACACAGAGAAGAAAATAATAGAACCTTCTTCTCTCTGATGGAAAACTACACTTTAAAGTTTAAACGAAACCAGCATTTCCTCAACAAAGAAACAACTTAAAAAACAGGCTATCTACACTTTAATTGTTGAAAACATCTTCTCTCTTCTCTAAAAGATCATATTCGTTCATTATATGGAATTAGGCATCATGTTTTTTCAAGCACTCTCTGCGTACAACACAAGCTATCGACATTTTTGAACATTTAGGGCTTGCTTGGATTCATGTTTTAGAGAGTTAATTGAGGAGAGGGATGAGTAACTCCACCTTGCTTGGATTGTAGGAGAGAGAGAGAAGTGGGGTGAACGAGGGGAAAAGTTGCCCCTCGCTTAACTCTCCAACTCTACATTTTGCAACTCTTCAATTTGGGAGGTTTGTGAGGAGAGAGAAAAGTTTGTTTAATATTTCAAAAATCATCCATACAAGCTGTTCACTCATTTTAACTTTAATAAGAGTTTTTTTGTAACTCACATTTACTAACTCTCCTTAACTATACCTCCTATCCAAGTAAGGGTGAGTCAAGATAGTCCCTCTCCCATGACTCCCCCTATCTTAACTCTCTCTCCATTAACTCTACTCTTCATTTCTGAATCTAAGCAAAACCTTAACACTTGAACCAGTGGTGCAGTGTGACAGTAGTGAATTGTGCCAAGTTTTTGTTTCTTAAACACCGAGATGGAATGTTGATGGAACATTCATAATGAACCATTGGTCTAATATAATACAAAATTTCACTATCCACTTGCTTTCACTTTACATTTATTTTCTTGCTGCTTGCATCCCACTCCACAACAATTTATAGTCCAGTGAGTCTTCAAATTAATCAAGTATTACATGTATGAGAGTTTTTTGACAGCTTCCCTAATAAGATTATCCCATTTCAAATTGGGTGCAGAAAGCAATGGTGATCTATGATACCTAGATGGGGTACGGATGTTGGGTATGGGTTTACATATCTAAGTGTTAGGCTCTTCAATTTGAAAATTGATGGGTGCGTGGACACCGTCCAAAAATTCAAGAGTCCAGGTATCATAGACATTGATTAATGGGTGACCGTGATGGTGAAGCAGTAACATAAAGATAGGCGTGGCAGTGACAGCTAAGGAGTATTTCCAGGTTGTTTTTTTTTTCAGAGACAAGAAAAAGAAAACTACATAAACTGATAAATGAAGTTGCACTTGAAGGTCCATATGGATTCCAAAAAGTAGATTTCAAAGTTTTTGATTTATGCAAAAAAAAACTGTGGTTCACAGAAAAAGGCAGAGTTGTCTGGACCTATCTCCTGAAGGCTGCACTTGGTTATAAGAGGAAAACTGCAAAACAAATATGGACGACAAAAAAAGGTGATCAATCAATCCCAATGGTTTTGGAGTTTATCAATAATGAGATTGCAAACAGTGCATCAGAATACAAATTCCACTTCACAACTGCAGCAATGGAGCAAGTTCAAGAACAGACATAAGAGAGCAATTACTCCATAATTTTTTATTCACACAATCCTTCCAAAAGTCACAGACAGTCAGGCACTAACCTAGCTTAACTAATTCAAGCAAAATAAACATAAAAGAATCACTTGAATTGGGAAACTGAAACTGATGTATCATCAAAAATAAAACTAAAATACTCGATTTACTTAGCTCGCAGAAATATGTCTTTTTCCCCTTCTTGTTAATAAAAAGCAGAATCAAGATAAGATTTTGTATACATAATGCTAAGAAGATTCAAAGAGATGGACCTTAATGAGCTAAAAAAGATTCAAAAGAGAAATAAGTCTAGTAAATTGGTTAATTGTTTATATGAGGTAAGAGAATGCAGACAGTGCCTCCCAATGTAATTGGTTTTTATTTTCAGGCATCAATGGATCTCATACTGTTGTTAAAAGAAGGTGGAAGAGGCTTAGTTCTGTGAAAAAAAAGAAAAAAAACACTAAAAGAGTTTTCTGTCGAAGATTTCTTGCTCTCTTTCCATTGTAGGCTTTGAGAATTTTCAAGTTTTTTGCTACTTATATTGATGTTTTACCTTGAAAGGCAAGAGTAAAAAGAACTCATAAACATCCCATTAACTAAACAACCAGCAGAGCAGTCTACTCAAGAAATTGACAAGAACAATTAGCAGGCACTGTAAACCTAAAGCATAATGTTGATCACAATACTTCAAATCGACACAAAAATACACAAGCCTGAAAATGACGAAAAGCTTGGGGAAAAGGAATGTTTTCATTTCCTTATAAATAAAACAAACATTAACTTACATTTAAAATTAATGGAAAAAACCTTTTTCTCTGCGGTGTGGAATCGACGCCTTGCCTCAAACTTGTTGCATGATAGCTTCGATAAGCATTGTCAAATTGAGATAAGAAGAACCATCTTCTTCTACCGATCTCTTTGCCATCTCCCCAAGCTCTCTTGCTCTCCTTCTTCTTCCTTCACCCTCTTCACCTTCCTCCATTAACCTGTTTATTGCGTTGTTAACATCTTCTTCCTTCACCAACACCCCCAGTTTCTCTTCTTCTCCCCATTGTATAGGGACCTCTACACCAACACTAACTCCAATATTTAGCACTCGCACAACTAACTTTTCATTGACAAATTGGTCACCAAAAAGAGGCCATGTGACCATTGGCACCCCCATAGTAATTGCCTCGAGTGTTGAATTCCATCCACAATGCGTTAAGAATCCTCCAATTGCTTGGTGTGACAATATTAAGACTTGGGGAGCCCAACCTCTAATCAAGAGACCTCTTTCTCTAATTCTTTCATCGAATCCATACTCTAAAATCCACTTCTCCAAGGCTTTTGATTGATCTCCTGCCCTTAAAACCCAAATAAATGGTTTTCTCGATGCCTCTAAGCCTAATCCAAGCTCTATCATTTGTGAAGGCGTTAGGTTACTAATGCTTCCAAAGCAAGCATAAATTACAGATCCCGGTTGCTGCAAGTCTAGCCACTTCAAGCATTCATGTTCATCCATTGAAGCCTTGTTTCCTCTCTGAATCTTATCCAAAGTGTCTTTATTGTATAGGGAAACTGGACCAATAGACCAAGCTTTGTCTGCTCTAACCTTCTTGTACTCTTTGACATGTGCTGGCTCCAACTCTTCAAATGTATTAATAATCATCCCATAGCTAACTTTTTCAGCAGCTAGTACTTTATCAAGATACTCTTGAGATTCTAGGTCATTTGGACATATGATCATTCCCACCTGAGCTTTCGTAAATTACTAAATTCAACATGTTCCTCGAAGCCAGGCACGACAAAGCATTCAGATTCAGAACCTATGCTGTCAAGAACGTTAGAATTGTGTATGTTGTGCGAGCACAAGATACAAAAGGAAGAAAACCCATTGAAAGAAATTCTTGGAATATGGAACTTGGTTGCTAGATTGACTGTCCAAGGAAGATACATGTCAGAGATTATGCAGCTTGGCCTAGGTGTCAGCTCTTGGAGCAATTTTTCGGCAGGCAAATGAAGCAAGGAAAGTGCATTCATGAAACTGGTGGCCATCTCATTTGAAGGAAGCATGTCGAGATTCTCACACCCTTCTGGTAATCCTGCAGCTCCAAATGGAAAGTGAACTTGTTCTAACTTGATTTGGAGGCCAGATTCTCTGGCACGAGTAATAACTGCTGTAAAACGTGCTGCATTTCGCGGCGTAGTGACTATGGTTACAATCACACCACGCTTTGCCAGCAAGCGAGCAATATCTATCATGGGGATCATGTGGCCTTGGGCTAGTAGAGGAAACAAGATGAAATGGAGTTGCAATTGGGAGGCCATATCATCAACTTTGAGTTTAGTGAAGAGTTTAGTATGCCAGTTGCGGTTTCTACCCATTAGCACTCTCTCATATATACAGAAGAACATACATTCTCACCACAATTTATTTTCGCAAAAATTCAAGCTCATCCTCCCATGTCGTGATGTAAGAGCATACATAAGAAGATTTTTGGTTTATTCAGAGATGTTGTGGTTTACAGTACGAGGCAGAGTTGAGTGGACGTCTCTATTAGGAAAAGAATGGAAGCTATGAAAAAGACAACCACAATAGAATGTGGTCAATCATTTTCACTAATTTGGATTTTGGAGTAAAATCAATAGCGAGCTAAAACAAAATTTCAGAATCTTAGTAAATTTGACTTTCATACCTGCAAAGAAGCAAGGCCTCAAACAGAGATAAGAGAGTAATATACCAAATTCTCTTACAAACCCTGTAATTTTTATGAGCTTCAATAAGGAATATAGTAATCTTGACATGGAAAGTTGAGTTTGCGAAATTGCGGTAATGACTTCCTTGATAGCAGCGCTAAGAGCAGGGGCGTCCTTCGGCGAGGCTTTGAAAACGATGAAGGAAGGGTCCAACGGAAACATCGGGAGGTGGGCGCCAACCTTCATCTGTCTTGCAGGGTATGAATGAGCGGGCTCCTTCACAGGAATCAATGGAAAAGTTGCGAATTCGAGTCCTTTCAGTATGTCTCTCCTGCTACTGAGAGTGAATTGAATGCGATTTTGGTGCAATGTCGTCGTCGCTGCTGTCGTGGTTTTGAGCGGAGGTCTTGGTGATCGAGGGGTTGAGGAAATTGGGGAGATTGGGCCCATTGGGGTCCGAGAGGGAGACGCCAATGGTTGGGCTTCTGCTCTCTCACTCGTTTTGGATTGGATGAGCCTGGTATTAAATGGGCCCACGATGTTCAAAGGCCACCCGCCACCTCATAAGAGACAAATAAATAAAGTAAATTATCATAAGGACAATGCTTGATACCCCAAAATGTTATTCCTAAAATATCCTAATTTAATGTGGAGTCTTGAATGTGAAGTGGGTCCTACATGTATGTTTTTAATCAATGATTATTTTAATGCTGCATAGATTTGGGAAACTTTTGGGGTGTATATTTAGCATTATCCTTTATATAATATACACAGACATAAGCAAATGGACAATACTAAAGACCCCCCAAAAATAGCCCCAAAAGTCCCCAAATCTATATGGTATTAAAATAGCGATTGATTAAAAATACACATATAGGGTCTACTTCACATCTAACACTGCCCTAATAAATTGCTTAAGGGGAAAAAACTCTAATAAGGTGGTTTTACTTTTTAGAGGAACATGTGGCGTGCCCTAGTAAATAAGCATAGAGTTCTAGGGATGCAATGTAATTTATAGGTCAAGTTGAATTCTTAAAATAATTTCCACACATTATATGGGGGTAAAGTTTGTGTATATTCAAAATATCCTCGATCTAGCCCACTTTGGTGTATTGTGTACAAAAGTTATTTACCTTTTATATTCAAACATGTGACTCTGTGATAAACTTGTGGCGATGCAACCTAAATATCACAAGTTCAATTCTTAAAAACAACATTTCCACATATTATGTAGGGTTAAGCCTGCGCACATCTTGCTTATCCTCCATTTCACCCATTATTAAGAATTTTGTTCATAGGAGTTGTTTATTTATTTATTTTTTTATGTCATTTCAAATCATAAAACTTGTACTTTTAAAACCCCTGAATTTTTATCACTTTTGTGAATTCAGCCCTCTAGTTTTATAAATTTGATAGTCAAGCCCCGAATAAATCAAAATTTCTCCTAAATCACATATGTTGGCTCACTCATTTTCATATTTATTTAAGGAGTCTGAGTGTCAAATTATAAAAAATAATATGGTCTATTAGCAATGTCAAAACCTGAAACACGTGCATATTATATATGTCTACTTTGTTAGACAACTAACATAAGGAACTTGAAAAAAAAAAATTGATTTGTTAAAGGGGTTTAGTCTTCAAACTTGAAAACTAAGGAAATCAGTTAGTAATATAAATTAAACTCAAGCAAGCGTGCAAAAGAGCATCGAGAACACTCTCGTGAACTTGTTGGGTAGAGGTTTTTCAATAAAGACTCTGTGAACAATCGCATAAACAAGTTTGATACGGTTTTACTAACGAGCTGATCGATTTCATTTTTGAACAACCCGAGCTCAACACATGAGAAGCTTGATTAGTTAGAGCTCTAGCTTGGCTCAACCTTCTTAAGAATCTCTACAAAAGAATACAAACACCTCTCGACTGGGCTCATTTACGGGATTTGAGGGCGCCACAATTCCCTATAATCTAACAGTCTACAATTCGTATCTAATGGTTGAGAAAAAGTCGGTCAAATTTTTAAAATGACAAAAACAAAAATGTGATATGATGTGGCACACCTCCAAAACTATTGGATTCAAATTGTAAACTCTAAAATTTTAGAGTCTGAATTACGGAGCCCCCAACTCCTCATTTAAACTCATTCCATATGTCTGGCACCAAGCCAACTTTAGATATTTGACTACAAGGTAAACATAAAAGAATCACTCATTCACTTGAGCAGAGAAACATCACAAAGAAACCTAAAATACTTGATGCACAAGCCAAGCAAGATGAAATACTTGAGTCACAGGATAACATCACAAAGAAACCTAAAATACTTGATTTATAAGCCAAGCAAGATGAAACTTAGGCAGATGAAATACTTGAGTCACAGGATTTAGATACATTCGACTATATATCAACAACTAAGGTAGTCTGCAAAATAATGAACCAAAAATTTCTTTATTTTCCATCTTGAAGAAACTTTCCATTTCTCATATTACAGACGCAAAAGAACTTGCACATAATATTCTAGGGAAAAAAAAACACTGAAACTGAAACCGAAAGAAATTGATCCAACAAGATTGCGTGGTCTCTTTCTGATCCCACTTGAGGACAATATACATTACCAAAAAGTTCCATGCCCTAGGTATGGTCACTGTAGAAACGAAACGAAACAAAACAAAACAAAAAAAGTGGGGTTCACGATAAGGGGTGCCCGGAATCTACTGTAAAAAATATGTCCAATGTATTGAAAGCTGCTTCTTATAGTGCTCTAAGTAGAGCCCACAAAAGAATGATGCCAAAGATGATGTGATTGACCATAATCTCAGTAGATAAACACAAAACCATACGAATAAAGAAACTAAAGCTGATGTAACATATAATTTAAAAAAAAAAAAACTAGATTTACAAGCCGATAGAAACATGTCCAAGAACAATCCAAGACAAACCTAATGCTTATATGACCCAAGGAGATAAACTTAATTAAGCTAAAAAGGATTCAAAAGAAAAACAACTCCAGTAAATTAGTTACAATGTATTTCTATGGGATCCCAAATCCTTTCTGCATATTGACAATATTCTACAACACACGTTAAAGTATCAGAAATCATGGAACTTGGTCGCGATATGAGCTGTCCAGGGCATGAACGTATCAGAAATCATGCAACTTGGATGGGGGGTTAACTCTTCAATCAATTTATTGGCAGGCTGTTGCAGCATGCCAAGTGCAGTGAAGGACTTGGAAGCAACGCCATTTGAAAACAGCTTGTCTATAAATCACACACTTTTGACAATCCTACTTCTCTAGAGGGAAAGTTGAGTTCTTCTCGATTTGGAGCCCAGATTCTCCAGCACGAACAAGAACTGGTGCAGAATGGGCTGCATTTAGTGGAGTGGTAACAACCATGCCACGCTTTGCTAACCGTCTAGCAATGTCTATCATGTGGCCTGGGGCTGGGAAATAAGACAAAATGAAGTTGCTGAACTTGAAGGTCCATATGGATTCCAAAGAGTAGATTTCAAAGTTTTTGGTTTATGCAGAAAGAAAGTGTGGTTCACAGTAAGAGGCAGAGTTGTCTGGACCTATCTCCTGAAGGCTGTACTTGGTTATAAGAGGAAAACTGCAAAACCAATATGGACCACAATAAAAGGTGATCAATCACTCCCAATGGTTTTGGAGTTTATCAATAATGAGAATGCAAACAGTGCATCAGACATAAGAGAGCAATTATTCCAGAATTTTATACTCACACAATCCTTCCAGAGGTCACAAGCACTAAGGTAGCTTAACTAATTCCAGCAAAACAAACATAAAAGAATCACTTGAATTGAGAAACTAACGCGGATGTATCATCAAAAAGGAAACTAAAATGCTTGATTTACTTTATCTGGCAGAAATCTCTCCTCTTCCCCTTCTTTTCAACATAAAGCAGAATCAAGATAAGATTTTATATGCATAATGCTTAGAAGATTCAAAGAGATGGACCTTAATGAGCTAAAAAAGATTCAAAAGAGAAACAAGTCCAGTAAATTGGTTAAGGAAGTATTTATGTTATTGGTTTTTATATTCTGGCATCAATGGATCTCATGCTGTAGTTAAAAGAGGGTGGAAGATGCTAGTTCTGTGAGAATAATGATAGTTATTTTTCTCTCCCATCAATCTAACTTTTTTGCTACTAGATTGATGTTTTACCTTGAAAGGGAAGAGAATAAAATTCAAAAATATCCATCAAGGAAGCAGCCAGTAGAGCAGTCTACTAGAGTAATTGACAAGAACAATCAGTAGACACTGTAAAACGTAAAAGCGTAATGTTGGTCACAATACTTCAAAAATCAATGCAAAATACACAAGCCCGAAATGACAAAAAGCTTGGGGAAAAGGAATTTCTTTGATTTTCTAATAAATAAGGCAAACATTAACTTCACATTTAAAATTAAAGGACAAAACCTTTTTCTCTGTTATCTTGAACTGACGCCTTGCCTCAAACTTGTAACATGATAGCTTCGATAAGCATTGTCAAATTGTGATGAGAAGAACCACCTTCTTCTATCGATCTCTTTGCCATCTCCCTAAGCTCTCTTGCTCTCCTTCTTCTTCCATCACCCTCTTCATCTTCGTCCATTAACCTGTTTATTGCATTGTTAACATCTTCTTTCTTCACTAGCACCCCCACTTTTTCTTCTTCTCCCCATTGCATGGGGACCTCTACACCAACACTAACACCAATCTTTAGCACTCGCACAACTAACTTTTCATTGATAAATTGGTCACCAAAAAGAGGCCATGTGACCATTGGCACCCCCATAGTTATTGCCTCGAGTGTTGAATTCCATCCACAATGCGTTAAGAATCCTCCAATTGCTTGGTGTGACAATATTAAGACTTGGGGAGCCCAACCTCTAATCAAGAGACCTCTTTCTCTAATTCTTTCAGCAAATCCATACTCTAAAATCCACTTCTCCAAGGCTTTTGATTGATCTCCTGCCCTTAAAACCCAAATAAATGGTTTTCTCGATGCCTCTAAGCCTAATCCAAGCTCTATCATTTGTGAAGGCGTTAGGTTACTAAGGCTTCCAAGGCAAGCATAAATTACAGATCCTGGTTGCTGCAAGTCTAGCCACCTCAAGCATTCATGTTCATCAATTGAAGCCTTGTTTCCTCTCTGAATCTTATCCAAAGTGTCTTTGTTGTATAGGGAAACTGGACCAATAGACCAAGCTTTGTCTGCTCTAACCTTCTTGTACTCTTTGACATATGCTGGCTCCAACTCTTCAAATGTATTAATAATCATCCCATAGGTAACCTTTTCAGCAGCTAGTATTTTATCAAGATACTTTTGAGATTCTAGGTTATTTGGACAAGTGATCATTCTCACCTGAGCTTTCGTAAATTCAACATGTTCCTGCAAGCCAGGCACGACAAAGCATTCAGATTCAGAACCTATGCTGTCAAGAACGTTAGAATTGCGTATGTTGTGCAAGCACAATATACAAAAGGAAGAGAACCCATTGAAAGAAATTCTTGGAATGTGGAACTTGGTTGCTAGATTGGCTGTCCAAGGAAAATACATGTCAGAGATTATGCAGCTTGGCCTAGGTGTCAGCTCTTGGAGCAATTTTTCGGCAGGCAAATGAAGCAAGGAAAGTGCAATCATGAAACTGGAGGCCATCTCATTTGAAGGAAGCATGTCCAAATTCTCACACCCTTCTGGTAATCCTGCAGCTTCAAATGGAAAGTGAACTTGTTCTAACTTGATTTGGAGGCCAGATTCTCTGGCACGCGCAATGACTGCTGTAAAACGTGCTGCATTTCGCGGTGTGGTGACTATGGTGACAATGACACCACGCTTCGCCAGCAATCGAGCAATATCTATCATGGGGATCATGTGTCCTTGGGCTAGTAGAGGAAACAAGATGAAATGAAGTTGCAAGTGGGAGGCCATATCATCAACTTTGAGTTTAGAAGGAAAAAAAAATACATCACACAATTTATAACCCTGATAACTCAAGCTCATCCTCCCATGTGGTGATGTAAGAGCATACATAAGATTTTTGGTTTATTCAGAGATGTTGTGGTTCACAATAAGAGGCAGAATTGTGTGGACATCTCTAACAGAAAAGGAATATAAGCTATGAAAAAGATAACCACAAGAGAATGGGGTCAATCATTTTCACTGGATTTGGATTTTGGAGTAACCATGTTTCTAACAGAATCAATAGTGAGTGAAAACAAAATTTCAGAATCTAAGTAAATTTGACTTTCATACCTGCAAAGAAGCAAGGCCTCAAACAGAGGTAAGAGAGTAATATGCTAAATTCGCTTACAAACCCAGTAATTTTTATGAGCTTCAATAAGTAATATACTAATCTTGACATGGAAAGTTGAGTTTGCCAAATTGCGGTAATGACTTCCTTGATAGAATGAAATAAGAGGTGAATTAAAGCCTACGTAAGTAGATAAGTTAAAACCACAAAACAAGGTTCCAAGAGAAAGACTATATAGATTGCTAAAATAAAGGCCTAAACAAGGCTGTACTACCTGAATTTGACGCATTAGATTTATTACGATTTACTTAACGATCCAGCATTGGAAATATCCAGATGAGCAGTTCTGCTACTTTGACACATATAGAAGAAACTAATAGAACCTTCTTCTCTGATGAAAAACTACACTTTAAAGTTCAAACGAATCCAGCATTTCCTTAACAAAGAAACAACTTAAAAGACATAAAAGTACCTCTCTCTTCTCCTTTTCCCTCTCCATAGATATAACGTAAAAACTCTAAAGGATCGTATTCATTCATTATATGGAATTAGAAATCTTGTTTTTTCAAGCACTCTCTGTGTATAACACAAGCTATCAACATTTTTGAACATTTAACACTTGAACCAATGGTGTAATGTGACAGTGGTGAATTGTGCCAGTTTTTTGTTCCTTATAATGAACCAGTGGTGCAATATGACAGTAGTAAATTTTCACTATCCACTTGGTTTCATTTTGCATTTATTTTTTTGTTGTTTGCATCCCACTCCACAACAATATATAGTCCAGTCTTCAAATTAATCAAGGGCTACATGTATGAGAGTTTTCCTTGACAGCTCCCCCAAACATGTAAGATTATCCCTTTTTAAATTGGATTCAGAAAGCAATGGTGATTAATGGGTGACAGTGATCAAGAAGCAGTAATATAAATATAGGATGGCAGTGGCAGCAAAGGAGTATTTCCAGGTTGGTTTTTTTCTGAGACAGAAACAAAACAAACTGCATAACCTTATAAATCTTGAATACAATATTGAGTGAATGTAGTTCTTTTCCCTCATTTGTATATTGCATTGAATTCAAACATAAATGTAACTTTCCAATATTTCAAATAGGTTCTGCAACAAATTTTGATTTCACACAATCATTACGCACTGGGGTACTGAATGTAACTAAAAATTTAGGAATCAATTAAATGGTCTGTTCTACAAGCAACTTTTCAGTTCAGGATGATGATATTCTACCGAATGTTTAGCTGATATTGCAAATTTAGTGCAAATTTAGACCTCACATTAAAAGAAAGAATAGAACCCCCTTCTTTGATAAAAACTACGCTTGAGACAAATCCACCATTGCTTATGATGACATAAAATTGAAATCAATCACTTAATCTTTACATTTTTTTAATGGAAAGAAAATTTAATTTTTTCTTAATAAAAAACAACCAAATATGTAAATTAAAGGAAGAACTTTAGATCAAAACATACCAAAAGCAACTTGTGGCATAATAAAAGATGTATTGCTCATTCCTAGGATACTGGTTTCAGCCAACCGTTCCATAGGAAATAGAATCAGGATGACCCTGAAAATAGACATTAATACAGATGTAACCTGCACGATAACTTAACACACACTAAGCAATCTGGTAAAAAGATTTCCCAGCAATCCAATATGTCTGCAGACCACAAGCAATGCAGATCCTCAGCCCTCCCACTACACCCCCCCCCCCCCGGCGGGCGGGAAAATCCTCACCTTTTTCTAACTAAAGGAAATAAAACAAATTCTGTTCTATTACTAAATAAAACACCGGATTCAATTTCTTACGCCACAAGAAAGATGGAAAAAAAATGGGGAAAAAACAATATAACACAGCAGGGGAAACATATCCATGTGAAATAGGATCATACCGTCTGATCACCAAGTTTCTCAATAGACTTTTCCAAGAGCTCATCTGGATCATATGAGTTTCCAGTGACAAAAGGGCCAAGAGACACAATCGACTTTTCAGGGCTTTCAATGATGCATTTGGTTTGTTGGTCAGGCGTATCAAAGGACACACCACCACATGCACTTTTCCCTGGTTTTCGTCTTCAAACTTCATCCCCCACCCAAGGCTCTGCAATCTTTGATTAGCAATAATTCTGTGATAGTATGTTCACCACATGTGCCTGTTTCCAAGTTTGTGGGAGGACAAACTGATAGGACTGAACATTCCCTGCAAGGAACTAAATTTCAAGTATCATTAGCATTTACAACCTTCCATCTATATCAGCGTGAAAGATTTCAAGTACTGAAAAAAAGCATCAGATACCATCAGATATGAATGCACCTTTCTTGAACTGGAGAGGCACTTGGTTGACAGTTAACTAATATTATGACTTAGCCAAGAGTTAACTTAAATTGCTGACACTTGCCTTTGAGGAAGCATTAAAGTTGCACTTGGTACTTGAGACCATGGCTTCAACTCTGTTGCCAATGGTAGTGGCCTTGGTGGAATAGAATACCACAGTTTTAGCTTTAGCCTTTAGTCATCCCAGAGGTGATGAAGGGCCAGAACAATAGTGATTGATAGTATGACTTTAGATGAGGTAGAATCAATGATGACTTTATGTTGCAGGAAATGCAGTGATAAAAATCAGAAGCAACGGGTGGAGGCCCCCAAGTTTTCCTTAAGAGGACTGGGGAGTATGCTAATAACACTGACAGTACATTCAGAGCAAACCTGCATGCCCATATTAATTTACCGTTAAAAGAGAACCATTCTCATTGGGTATATTACAAAGCCTCCATGATCCATTCTCAGTTCAATTATTACAAGAAACTTAATTTTGTTGGAGCTTATTTATTTGCACTGAATATAAACAAGCCTTACAGTACAAGGTTTTGAGCAGTTAGTTTCGGGCTTGCAAACAATGAAACCATAAGCCTAAAACAATCGGATACTCATGTACTACATGATTTTCCTGCTAGCATTATGCCCTCCCCCAGTTCTCTCTCGTCTCTCCCCACTCAGGCTAAGCTATCTGCCATCTTCTCCAATCCACGAAACATACCTCATATTCAAATCACACGAATACTAATCAATAATAGATAAAAATCAATCTATATAATCAAAATTCAAGCACTATAAGCAGCTACAGTGTAATGCAAATCAAAAGGACTACAGAGCAAATTCAATAAGTCACAGTACGCACCAGCGCGAAGAGCAGGGGTGTCCTTCGGAGAGGCTTTGAAAACGACGAAGGAAGGGGTCCGACGGAAACGGCAGGCGCTAGGCGTCAACGCCGCCAACCTCCACCTCTCTTGCAGCGTCTGAATGAGGGGGCTCCTTCACTGAAATCAATGGAGAAGTTGCGAATCCGAGTCTTTTCAATAGATTGGGGTAAGAGAGGGAGACCATGGTTGCAATTTTTGGAAAGGATTTGCTTTGGGCTCCCGCGCTCTCATTCGTTTTGGATCCGATGAGACTATTAATACAAAGGCCATCTCATAAGAGACAAATAAATAAAGTAAATAACTTCTTTTTGTTTTGAAAGGAAGTAAATAACTTCTTTGTTATATAATAATAATAATAAATTAATAATGATATATACACACAAAAGCAAAGAACGGCGAACCAACACATAGGCGGACACATAATATATTTTTTAGGTTATCTATTAATTATAGCAAAGCATGATAAGTTAAATTAAAAATCAAAAGTTTATAAAATAGGAGAAATAATAATTTTCGCATGTATTCTTGTTCAACTATTTGATCATGATATTTTGTAAATGGTGAATAAATTGAAAATTCAGAGGGATTTTTTATGCAATTCACTATAGATAGGCCTATTTAAAAAATTTTGAGGAGATCAGATGACTCTCCTAAAGTTGGTGAGACTTCGTTGTAAGTGAATAACCTTAATAAATTGCTTAGGAAAACTCTCTAATAATGTTGTTTTACTTTTTAGGCGAACAACCAAACATGTGATGTGGCCTAGTGATAGAGTTATAGGAGTGCAACCTGTAGGTCACAAGTTGATTTTCTGAAATAATTTCTTCACATATTATGTGAGGGCAAGGTCTGCGTATATTTAAAATTTCCTCGATTCACCCCATTGTAAGATTATTGTGAAAAGGAGTTATTTACCTTTTACATGTGAGCATGTGGCTTAGTAAAAAACTTGCAGTAGTGCAACTTAGAGGTTAGAAATTCAATTTCTAAAAAAATAACATTTTCACATATTATGTAGGGTTAAGTCTCCTCAAAACATATCTGAAAGTTGATCTAGATCAAATCTAGATCCATCGAAATCATGCCTATCGATACTTGAATTTTAAGCTTGAAATCCATAACGTGCTAATAGATCTGCGATCATACACCATTCTTGAAAACTAAGTTATCTTCCAAACAGAAATCCACATGATAATCTCACCATCTGCGCATATTATTGAAATAAACAACCAAAGAATAGCACCCAAAAAAATGATGGGGGAGAAGAGGAGTCGGTGGAAGAGAGCACTAGCTCCTTCTCTCCAAACTATAAAAAGGAGACGGTGGATGATTTTAGAGAGAAAAATTGAGAGAGATGTTTAGGCTTTATTTAGTCGTTAATTTTTTTTCCCTCTAAAAGGCTTAATAGTATTTAAATATTGGTATAGCCACTATTATACATGGTTAGGTGACGCAAAATTAAATTCCCTACGGAGATGTAGACCGAAGATTCCTTTAACGGGGAAAAACCAAAAAGAACAAAGCCAAAAAGTGTTGAGAGAAGTGGAATGGTGGGGTGACATTGTTGAGCCTTAGATGACATTGTTTGTTAGTACTTAGTATAATTAACTTTGCTTTCCAAAATAAAATTATTTGCTTTGATTTGGGTTGAAGTAGTTTGGTATCGGGGTGATGACTGATGACAGCAACATTTTCCATAATAAGACATCAATGGTTAAGATTCCATTAGTCCATTTGGGTTTATTGTATTTGAATAATATAATACAATAATCAACCTTGATTAGAAAATGAGATCAAGCTTCATTCATATCGACAAATAATTTTATGGGGAAAGTGTAATTAGTTAAATGGTGTTACTACCATGTATCTCACCCTTACTCTCTTTTCATGCTCTTTTTTTTTGATAAAGATGACGGAATCTCAAAATATTAATAATACCCTCACATGAGACGGAGGAAAACCGATGTAACAGATGACAAAAACAAGATAAAATGCAACATTCAAGAAGAAGGTAAAAATAAATGATTGAGCATTAAAGCGAACTCTATCTCATGTCATGTCCAATCAACAAATTCAGATGGTCGAGTAACCTCTGATTTTGCAAGTTCAGTGAAGAGAATTGGGAGAATTTATAC
The DNA here is from genome assembly GCF_013401445.1 of Tripterygium wilfordii. Taxonomy (NCBI): domain Eukaryota; kingdom Viridiplantae; phylum Streptophyta; class Magnoliopsida; order Celastrales; family Celastraceae; genus Tripterygium; species Tripterygium wilfordii. The sequence continues at coordinate 3,426,967 of NC_052244.1, read as the reverse complement.
AAGAGAGAATAAAAAAGAAGATGAAGAACATGATTTGAAGTATTTGGAGTAAATTCTTTGATTTTCTGATAAACTCATGTAGTCAACTCCAAATTATTGGATAAAGATTCGGACGATGATGATAGAAGATTGATATTAAGATACATTTAAATTATTTTTTTAGGTTTTCAAAAAAAAAAATTTGCCTCACAAAAAGATATAAACAAAGAAAAGAATGAAAAATCTCATATATTTGGTGCCACGTGGATGCCAAAAAAGTCAAAGGAGAAGATCATGCATCGATGAAGTTGCACATTAAACAAAATAGACAGCTCGCACTGGATCAAGTCCGTCGAATACCATGAGCGCAGAAGAAGGCGAAGCAAGGCGTGAAAATATAGGAGTCTCTCTTTCGAACAAAATGGTAACAAAGCAGAGCATAAAGCAGACATAAATGGAAAAGCTTTAAAAAGATTATTATTCATTGAGGATCTCTGGGGAATGTTTTGATATCCTGGTAGATTTCGAGCTCAACGAGATTCAAACGGTCTCTCTACCTATCTATCTCTGTGTGAGTCCCTTTCACGATCAAAGTTTCGTCTCCTTTGCTTGATGTTTTATCTCTAATGGATTTTATATCTGTGATTTGCATGCCTTTTGTTTTATAATTGATATTGCTTATTTGGGGAATGTTTTATTTCTCGTCGCTGCTGATCGTAGTCCTGCAGACGCGGGATTACAGTAATTCGGGTTTACTTTTTGGCTCTTGTTATGTACCTGGAACCTGGTGATTTTGTTTTCCTTTTTTGGTGATTATGATTTTTTTTGGTTGAAAACCCATTTACAATTGACTGTCCCGAATTCAATCTTCCATTTTAATTAAGGTTTTTGGGTTTATATTTGATTTTTTTTTTTGGTTTATATTTGATAGTTGATCTAATGTTTATTCGAGTGTATTTCTGTCTTTCCTTTTAATTTTCTGTTAAAATTTTTCGAATTCTGACCGTTTTAATTTCCAATTGCAATGCTTTCGTCTTCCAAACCCTTGTATTTCGTTTTTGTTAACCAGTCTTGAATATCGTTGTTATTGTAGTTAGATCCATTTTCATGTTTGTTACAATGGTTTCTTTCTTGTCTTCTTATCCAGAATTATGAAAATATCTTGAATGAAAAAGGGTTCTAAATATGCCCTCTTCTGTTGTGTTTATATTGTTTGGTGAAGATAGATGCATGAGGTTCTTTGATTTATGTTTACTTATAGATATTTTGTATGTTTGGGTGTTACAGAGTTTAGACTGAAGTAATGGATGGAAAAACGAAAAGGAGAACTGTCATGGAGAATGGGGATACAGGGGAAGACTTAGTCCTTGCAACTTTGATTGGTAATGGTGATGATGTGGGTCCTCTTGTGAGGCATGCATTTGAAATGGGGAGGCCAGAAGCCCTCCTTCACCAGCTTAAGAATGTTGTTAAGAAGAAGGAAGTTGAAATTGAGGAGCTATGCAAGACCCATTACGAAGAATTCATTCTCGCAGTAGACGAGCTTCGGGGCGTGTTGGTTGATGCTGAGGAGCTTAAAGGTGAGCTTGCGAGTGACAACTTCAGGTTGCAAGAAGTTGGGAGTGCTCTTCTTATCAAACTCGAAGAGCTTCTAGAATCTTACTCGATCAAAAAGAATGTGACTGAAGCTATAAAGATGTCCAAGATTTGTGTGCAAGTGTTGGAACTTTGTGCTAAGTGTAACAATCACATTTCTGAAGGCCAGTTTTATCCTGCATTGAAAATTGTGGATCTGATAGAGAAAAATTATCTGCAAAATATCCCCCTCAGGGCAGTCAATATGGTCATAGAAAAGAAAATTCCAATAATAAAATCGCATATCGAGAAGAAAGTAACCAGTCAATTTAATGAATGGCTAGTTCATATAAGAAGTTCCGCGAAGGGTATTGGACAAACTGCAATTGGTCATGCTGCATCAGCTCGTCAGAGAGACGAAGAGATGCTGGAATGGCAGAGGCAAGCGGAAGAACAGAATGTTTTGGGGTTGGGGGATTTTGCGTACACTTTAGACGTTGAAGAAATTGATGATGATTCTCTTTTGAAGTTTGATCTTACTCCTCTTTATCGAGCGTACCACATCCATGCTTGCCTTGGACTCCAAGAGCAGTTCCGTGAATATTACTATAAAAACCGGCTATTGCAGCTCAAATCAGATTTACAGATCGCTTCAGGACAACCGTTTGTTGAATCTTATCAGACGTTTTTGGCTCAAATTGCAGGCTACTTCATAGTTGAGGATCGGGTCCTTAGAACTGCTGGGGGGCTATTGTCAGCTGATCAGCTCGAGACAATGTGGGAAACGGCTGTCGCTAAAATGACATCAGTGTTGGAGGGACAGTTCTCTCATATGGATTCTGCCACCCATCTTCTCCTGGTTAAGGATTATGTGACTCTTCTTGGGGCAACTCTTAGACAATATGGGTATGAAGTGGGGCCAGTTCTTGAGGCCCTTGACAATAGCCGAGACAAATACCATGAGCTTCTTTTGGAAGAATGTCGACTGCAAATTCTTAATATCATTGCACAAGACACCTATGAGCAGATGGTAATGAAAAAGGACACTGATTATGAGAGTAATGTTCTGTTATTTTATCTCCAGTCCTCTGATATAATGCCGGCCTTCCCATACATTGCTCCATTTTCCTCTATGGTTCCTGATGCCTGCCGCGTTGTTAGATCCTTCATCAAAGGGTCTGTTGATTACTTGTCTTATGGGGTGCGTGCCAATTTTTACGACGTTGTGAGAAAGTATTTGGACAAGCTCTTAATTGACGTACTAAATGAAGCCATCCTTAATACAATTCATGGTGGTACAATTGGTGTTTCTCAAGCTATGCAGATTGCTGCTAATATATCAGTTCTTGAAAGAGCATGTGATTTTTTTCTTCGGCATGCAGCACAACTTTGTGGAATCCCAGTCCGATCAGTTGAGAGGCCTCAAGCTAGTTTAGCAGCCAAGGTGGTCTTAAAAACTTCAAGGGATGCCGCTTATATGTCTCTGTTGAATTTGGTGAACAACAAGTTAGATGAGTTTATGGCACTCACAGAAAATATCAATTGGATATCTGAGGAGATGTCTCAACACGCAAATGAGTATATAAATGAGGTGGTTATTTACCTTGACACCATATTATCAACTGCACAGCAAATTCTGCCCTTGGATGCTTTATACAAGGTTGGGAGTGGGGCTCTGGAGCATATCTCCAATTCTATTGTGGAAGCTTTTCTTAGTGATAGTGTTAAGAGGTTCAATGCTAATGCGGTCATGACTATCAACAGTGATTTGAAGACATTGGAAACATTTGCTGATGATAGGTTTCTCAGCACTGGCTTAAGTGAGATTTACAAGGAAGGCAGTTTTAGAAGCTGCTTGATAGAGGCACGACAGTTGATAAACCTTTTGTCTAGCAGCCAGCCAGAAAACTTCATGAATCCTGTAATAAGAGGGAAGAACTATAATGCCTTGGATCATAAGAAGGTGGCTAGCATCTGCGAGAAATTCAAGGATTCTCCTGATAGTATCTTCGGGAGCCTTTCAAGCAGAAATACGAAGCAAAATGCTCGGAAGAAATCGATGGATATGCTAAAGAAAAGACTGAAGGATGCTAACTGAGAAGGTTTTTAGCATTAGGTGTTCCATAGTAGTAGTTGCACCTTCTTAATATAAGACTGAAGACTTCAACTGCAAAGGGGTTAAAGATTGACTGCCATATTAGTGTAGTAGCAATTTCTTTTATATACTCTTATTTTTCGTTCTTTTCAATGTCTAGCATGAATTTTATTCATTATTTTTGTTACTGATTGAATTCTTATGATAAAATTTTCCATTCATGCCTTTTCAATGCAATTGATATTTATCTTCTTATTAATTGAATCTCTCACTTCCACAGTGCATGTTCGATTGTTGATTTTGAAAAAAGATAGTCCAGTGCTATCGCCTAGAACCACTTGATTCTCATGATTTCTCCATGTAAACATGATTCTACTATGTTCCATGGATTTCATTCACTTTTCCTACCTTTCAAACTACGGTCCTGTGGACCTGTGGTTACTGTACCAGTGGAAAAGGGCGCATTGCTTCTTCTTGGAATTTATGTTTTCATATTACTCTAGAAGCATGCTGTTAGATTCATTCTGCTTCTTCAAGTTTCTTGCAACTAAATCCTCTTGAAGCTCGTTAGTTTTTGTCGATTGATTTGTTTAACTGATTCATTTGGCCGCAAATATCTGCTTTGGTTTTAGAAATATGTACTTGGACGTGTAGGAACTTGCAGTTAAGGGGCTGTCCCATGTTGGGTGCAATTTTTATGCCATCTGCTGTGGTTATCCCTCGCATTGGTAGGTCATTCTTGTGTTTTAATTGCTTGTTTCTGAATAGTGATGTTGGAATTTACAACGAAGGTATTGTTCATCATCGCAATTATTTTCACTGCAGGGATTCCATAGAATTCGCCTTTCTGTGCATTTCTTCATTGGCATGCTTGTAGTGTTCAGGTTTAGGTACAGACATACAGTGAGGGACCTTTATGCTCATTCTATGTGCTTGGATATGAGTTTGGAAGCCTAATTCACTTGTTTGTGATGAAATAACTTGTGGAAGACTTTTAACCATAGCCAACGTGGTAAGGTATATTGGTCAAAGTCATGTCCTCTACTTAATGCTTGTTGTTACTGGGAGGCATCCCCTTGGCGCCATCATCAATAAAATTCTTTTTTTCTTCTAGGAAAAAAACAGCAACAACAGTACCTTCAGAGGTTTATGGCTGATAGTTTTATAAAAAAAGAGATCAGATTATCCCGTCTTGTGAGACTGCAAAAACACGTGAATTTGCCCCAGTTGTCTTCTCTTTTTGTGTTGCCAGATACTGATTTTTTCCCTGAATTCTCTGCCTGTATATGTGTTCTGCGCTATATGGATCACATGCTATACTGAGATTGGTTGGTATAAGTTCAACAGCCTCGTTAACTTGGTTTTGCTCTCATCAATATGGAAGTTAGGTATATATTGCCATTTCGATACATATATTTATGGACATATAAGGTTTAGAACTTAAGTCTTATGTTAAGTAACTGGAGTGTACTCAATAGACTGTTTTCTGCTTATGTTCCATTTTAGTGTCAGATGGGATACCAATGGATCAATTTGCTACCTTCATTGACATGCTGCTCCCATTCTATTCTTATTGATGGCTAGGGAGACTGATCTAAAGATGTTAGATTTCAAGCAAAATCTATAGTGCTGGTGAGAGATTTTCTTTTCAATAGAGCTATCAGGAGCTGGTACATTTCTCTCTTTTTTCCACCATCATTTAGCTTATTCAGTGCGATAAGAATTAACACTCCAGTACTCCACAATTCTTGTCTCTTAAGAAGCAGGCTTCAATTATCTGGTTTCTCATTTTATTTTTTAAGTGCTTCAATTTCAATGATGAGGTAAACTTTTCCTGTGAATTTCATAGGTTTGTGTTTTGAGAACAATATTGTTAGTAGAACTCATGAAATTAAATGAACTTGTTTCTTGTGTAATTCTAGCCTACCTACTCATGTCACATATACTGATGATAACTCGAGTAAAATATTATGAACATTTATATCAGTTTTTCCAAACATTAGCTCTGATATTTAACCCTGGAGTTTATGCTGAAGTCAACTTTTGATATGTGGCACTTCTAGTTTTAAAAGATAAAAAAGCATGAAAGAATTTATTTTCATGGTCTTACATATATTGTCATAAAGTCTTGGATAGAGTAGATGATATCTTGTTTAGAATTTCTGATTTTCCTTTCACAAGAAAAATTCTTTGAGTTTCATGCTAGAACTTTTTACTCCAACTCAAGTTTCGTGAAAGTTGCTCCTTATGCAGGCACTAAACTGATAAGATGGGAATCTAATTGCCCGATGAAAGGAAGTGCACAAAACAGTCACCGGATGACTGGAAATATAGGAAATATTTGTTGCATCCGTGACCTTCCAATAGTGTAGGTTATTATGTATATCTCAACTAAGTCTGCCAAAACAAATGGCAGTACGATTTCCAAAATTACAGTTGCATTTTAAGATCATTTGTTGAATTATCAGAAAATTACCACTGATTACCTTTACATACTAATGTTGACACCTCAGGTAAAGGTGTTAGACCTTGGTTGAGGTTTTTCATATCCTGGCTTGGCTCTGCTAAATCTCTGTGAAGTTCAATTGTATTGATCTTGTTTGCCTTATTTGAAGTATGAGGTCGAATCAGAGTTTGAATTCTTGGCTCGTTTAACATACTTATTTATATAACATTATTGATTTTGGTTCTAATTTGGAACTGAATATTACTTGTCGAATTTGAGTTGGAAATCTATTCTCTAGTTCATCTGTATTTTCAGGGTCAACTCAAACCTGACTCAAGTTGAACTTGAACTTGAACTTGAACTGAACCTGATTGACCTTGATCTACATAATTAGGATGTGATTCACTTGTAGTCATGTCAGTAACTGCATTTTTAACATCTTTAAACTAGGTGAAATTCCAACTCACTTGTGTAATTGTCTAAATTTGAGCAGCTCTTTTACTTCTAGATGAACTGAAACTTGCAGTTCTAGCAGATAACAGTTCCTTCTAAACTGTACTTGGAGAAATGAATCTGATTACGGCTTCATGATTTACCAGTCTTGTGTTAATCCCATCTCTTATGGAACTTCCATGGCAGCAGAAGCTTCGTTTTTCCTGGGAAGGTGAAAGTCACAAATTTGATTACTACATCAATTTGAACCATACGATTACTTTACTATGAAGTCAGGATCACAGACCCAACTTATCCCACCTTTGGTCCCTACTTTGAATAATAGTCGGAAAGTATGTGGGACTGGTAGTCAAGGCACCAATGTGTCACGGACTCCATGAAGAAGTTGGCACTTTCACCTTTTGCAAGCACCTCTTTCTGGTACAGATCTTCTGATTATATGGATTTTGTATTCTAGCATGAACTGCTGCCAAAGATGTTTGATTTCTATTTGGGTTAACGTAAGATGGTGCGTCACTCTTGCAATCTGTGAATCTGCGTAACTACTCTGTCACTATTCTTCAGTGTCTTGGTTGCTGCAGATTATTGCCTCTCCACGAAGTGTCATTGCAGTTTCCAGATGAAGTTCAAAATTGCAATAAAATAGCGTTGCAATTGGTCCATTGGGTCATTATCAAGATGGACTAAAATTAGACTCACACAGACAACAAGGTAATGACTCTCAGCTCTTGCATTACCATCATACCCATTATCTTAACCTGAAAATGATTCTTTTTTTTTGCTCCTGCTACGTTAGGAGATGTGCTGATTTGTTATTCTACGATGGCTGGTCTCATACTGAACGTTAAATATTGTGTGGTGGTGATTCTGAGCACAACATAGAGACGTGGTTGATGAATTGAAGTATTGCTTATGTAAGGGTATATGTATATATTAATCGCATTTCACGTCTTCTACTTCGCATGTTAAGTGTAGGATTAGTTCCGTAACATGTTAAACACGTTTAAACATAAACATATGTTGTTTTTTCAGTTTGTAAATCAAAACTTAGAGATACTTTTGTTATTAATGATACAAAATGCTTGTTATTATGTTAAACTTGGATGTCATATTTTAGTGTTTGTATCAAAACTGAAAATTACCTGATTGCTTCTCAGATTGTGATATCTATGTGTGTGATGAAATGTGGACAGGATAATCTGAAATTTGCACTCCTTATACTCATCTACATGAGGAGAGTAAGTTGTGTTCGCTGCTCAAAATTCATTTTCTGAAGCAAAAGAGTTTCTCTCTTTCTAGATTTTCTTGCAATCAGGCACTGCTGCCATGCATAACACATCCAGAACAAGCAGATTCACAATCTCACGACTCCGACAGAGACTCAAGATTGAGGACCATGATGACCTGTCCAGAATCCCACCCCATCTTGTTGATGGGATTGTCAGTAATGGTATTTGTCATTTTCCTTCTGAATTTTTCTCAAGATTCCTCTTATGGTTTTCAAATGCAGAATGTTATGGTAAAAAAACTACCGTCAAATTAACTGACAAACATGTCAAATTTGATATGCTGTGATTTCCTTGTCCTCTCCATTTCCACTTACTAGTAGCCAGCTAGGAACCAAAACTATTTACTGCTACAAAGACAACCACAATTAGAATAAGGTACATAGTTATGACATAAGATACTGCATCACTTGCCAGTGACACAATTTAGATGGGCCCCATTCCTCCCAAACTCTCTCTCTCTCTCTCTCACACACACACACACTCACTCATAATGTGCCTCATTTGTCCTAACTGCAATTGGCCCATAATATATATACACTACTAGATCTTGCATTATTCTAGCAGGCAATGCACATATGGAGTTAGGCAACAGGAGCATGGCTGAAAATGGAGAGGAGAAAAACAGAGAGCATGATGACAAGAAGAAGAAGAAAAGGCTGCTTGGAGGGATCAAAACAATGCCCTTTATCCTCGGTGTGTTTTCTTTTATAATCTTTCCTTCACAAGTTGAGTCTGCTTATGAACTATGAAGTCACTGATGTAGAATTCTCCCAAAGCATGTTTGTGAAATATATTCATAAAATTTTTTATTGTCTCTCTCACAGACACAGTAGTCGGTCTATATGAAATCTTTTGCTACTATATATGTGAATAATTGTTTGTGCATGAAATTCAAAAACGTGAAAAAGGCATGGTACTACTTACTAGTTACTATCAATTAATAGTTTTTTTTTCCAATTATTTTTTTATTGCCTTCCTGGCTTTTCACTCCTACCATATCATTTTGAGAGTAGATACCATTAAATGACATTGAATTTTACTCATAAAAAAAAATGACAATGTATTTGATGTTGACAAGGAAAAAACAAAATTGAATGACGGGTCGTTGGCTAAGATGGTGAATTTGACCATGATAACTCTTAGCGCAAGCGGGATGAGTGTTTCATTATCACAATTTGTGAGATGAGCTCTTGCTCAGCCCAGCGTGTTTGAATGCCACCATGTGTTATCTCCAGAGTTGGGTCTAGGTCTCAACTGGTCCATGGGGGTTGCAGGGTCTTCCATGTGGTCTGGGGTTTACTAGCTAGTTGTTTGGTGGGCAGCGGGATGAGTTCCACGTTACTAAAAAAAAAAACAAAATAGTCCTTGGTTAACTATAAACTAACTGATATACCTAATACTTACTCCATGGAAGCATAATAAAATAGTTATTTCTTTCAATGATGAATTGCTTGTAATTTAAGATGCTAAACTACGCTGGATGTAGCAGTCTCATTAATCATGTTTCTCATTTTGAAGCATACATATGATGTATGCATATGTGGGCCAGGTTTACAAAGGTATGTGATTATGAAATTAATTACCTAAATTAATACTTGTTTTATTTGTGTTAATGGACAGCAAATGAAGTATGTGACAGATTTGCAACAACTGGGTTTTATGCCAACATGATAACATACCTAACACAGCAGCTCAACTTGCCTTTAGTGAAGGCCTCCAACACTCTAACCAACTTCGGTGGAACCATCAGCGTCACACCTCTAATTGGTGCACTCATTGCTGACTCTTATGCTGGCAGGTTTTGGACCATCACTGTTGGTTCAGTCATCTATGAACTGGTCTCTCTCTCTCTCCCCCTTTATTTCAAAGAATTGAAATTGACTGTATAACTTGGTTAATTAATCTGTATATGTTTGTCACAGGGACTTGTTAGTATGACTTTATCAGCAGTACTACCACATCTTCGTCCACCACCATGTCCAACTCAAGTGAACTGCAAGGAAGCCTCATCAACCCAACTATGGTTCCTATACATCTCCCTCCTCCTCACCTCTCTTGGCACTGGTGGAATTAGGCCTAATGTTGTCACCTTCGCTGCCGACCAAATCGACATGTCCAAATCAAGTGTTCAATCTAGAAGCTGGAACTTCTTCAATTGGTACTACTTCTGTATGGGATTGTCAACTCTCACTGCCTTAACCGTTGTGGTCTATATACAAGACAACGTTGGTTGGGGCTGGGGTCTTGGTATTCCTACCATTGTCTTTGCTTTGTCTATTTTAGCATTTGTATTTGGTGCTCCTCTGTATAATAAATTGAAGCCAGGAGGGAGTCCATTAGTTAGACTGGCTCAAGTGATTGTTGCTGCTGTGAAGAAGAGGAAATCTGTGGTGCCAGAGGACTCAAAGCTCCTGTATGAAAATAGAGAACTTGATGCTGCCATTTCTGTTCATGGAAGACTCCTACACACCAATCAATTCAAGTAAGCAATAGCATTCCTCAACTTCTTCTTTATTCTATATAAACCGAACCATTTGCACTGTTTGTTATTTAAGCGCTGGTTTAGCTAGAGCCCAACTTAAGAGCTTGCAATGGATTTGGCTTGTCTTTGTATGCAGATGGCTGGACAAAGCTGCAATAGTAACAGAATCTGAAGCAATAGGTACAAACCCACCTAATCTATGGAAGCTAGCAACAGTCCACAGAGTGGAGGAGCTAAAATCGATAGTCCGCATGCTGCCTATTTGGGCAGCAGGAATCCTGCTTGTCACAGCAGGATCACATCAATACAGCTTTGTCATCCAACAAGCTCGAACAATGGATCGTCACTTATCCCACTCTTTCCAAATCCCACCAGCCAGTTTATCCATATTTGGCATCCTAACCATGCTCATTGGTCTCGCGCTCTATGAACGCCTTTTCGTTCCCTTTGCTCGTCGATTCACTGGAAACCCATCAGGCATTTCTTGCCTACAAAGGATGGGAATTGGATTCATGGTTAACATCATTGCTACCGTTGTTTCAGCTCTCATTGAGATCAAACGAAAAGCCGTTGCAGCAGAACACAACTTGTTGGATGACCCGCAAGCTGTGATACCAATCAGTGTGTTCTGGTTAATGCCTCAATTTTGCCTCCATGGAGTGGCTGAAGTGTTCATGTCTGTTGGGCACTTGGAGTTTCTCTATGACCAGTCACCGGAAAGCATGAGAAGCACCGCGGCAGCGCTGTATTGGATGGCGATTTCGATGGGGAACTACATTGGTACGCTACTGGTTTCTCTGGTGCACAAGTATACAGGAAGTGAGAACAATTGGTTGCCTGATTGGAATCTCAATAGGGGAAGATTGGAGTACTATTTCTTGCTTGTGAGTGGTATTCAAGTTATAAATTTAGTGTATTATGTGATATGTGCTTGGTTTTATACTTACAAGCCCATAGAAGAGATTACCATCAAGGAAGAACAAGATGATGAAGAAGATAAGATTCCTCATAAGAGATTGAGTGATGCTAATAGAAATGGAGATGTGGAGCTTGCAATTAATAGAGAGAGTGAATAGGTTATTGCACTCTTCTTTTTTTTTTTTTTTAATATCCGAGGGAATCCTAACTCAGCTTGTTACTTTGTAATAGTTAGGTCAAATCCAAACCTCGGGTCACCAGGGTTATTGTACTTCTATTTGGAAAATCTAATAATGTTATTATGCACCAGTGAAATGAAATCTCTTTGAATGCATTTAGAAGATTAATTTGTTATAGGGTTTTTGATGCCTCCAATTCCTTGCAATTCTTCATTCCCTCCATTATTTATATCTCAAATATATTATTGGCATGGCTAAAAACACAAACTAGAAATGCATTCGGCCCAATGGGTCGATATAGAAAACATCAATTAGGCCTGCCCACAAATCTTTCTTTGGCCTTGAACTTCAATCCACCCTTCATCCATCCTGACAGTCAATGATAACAAGATCTCGCGACACTTGTCCTTATCTTACACGTCCAATTTAAAAGATCAAATAAAATTACATAATTTTTTTTTTAATTTTTTTAAGCTTATAAGCTAATGTATCTGAACTGATGTTTAATAGAACGGCTGCCCCCAGTTAAAACCCAGTGGATTTTACCCATTTTTTTGGCATCACCTATCTGTTGACTGCTTCTTATAAATATATTCTCCTAATTTAAAAATATTTATTAGCTATCTACATAATTTATTTTACAAGTTATTTAAATTCATTAAAAATATATAAAACATAATGTCGATAATAACACATCAATTATTAATAATTAGCCGTAGCCACAAATCTTTCCTTCACCCTCACATGCAACCCACCCTTCATCCTAAGAGTCAAAGATAGCAAATGTTCCGGACACTTGTCCTTATCTTGAACGTCCATTTCAAACCGTTCAATGATCGACGCTGCAATCGACTTCATCTGAATATAAGCCAAGTCTTTCCCCAAGCATATTCTTGGACCGGCATGAAATACCGGATACCGAAACGAGCTGTCCTGCCGATACATCCCGTTCTCCAACCACCTCTCTGGGCGGTACACGCGGCAGTCCTTCCCCCAGATGCTCTCCATCCTCCCCATCGAGTATGCACTATACGAAACAAACCAACCCTTCCCGACAACCATACCGCCTGGTAGTATATCGTCGTTTAGGCACGCTTTGGAATCGACCGGTACAGGTGGGTACAACCTCATTGATTCCGATATTGCAGCGTGCAAATATTGCATGTCTCGGAGCTCGTCGAAACTATAAGTATCGCCGATATTTTTCCCGTATCGCTCCCGAATCATCTCTAATTCATTCCATATTTTTTCCTCAACATCCTTATTTGAGGCGAGTAGCCAAAAGAACCAGCTCAGAGCAGACGACGTCGTGTCTCGGCCGGCAAGAATGAAACTTATGATGATATCTCGGAGAAAGTTGGGCGAGTTTTCATTGCTCACAACGAACCGGGAGAGCAAGTCTTCATCTTTCTTCTCACTTCGTTCCTCCATCCTGGACCGTATGATCTCATCGGCGAATTCATGGACGATCCTGATTGAATTCCTCAGTGTTCTCTCAGAACCCAGATTGAAAAATTTCTTGAATTTGTACAGTAATGGAAATACATACATGAACCTCCCTGAACTAAGCATGGCAGCATCTTCAAAAGCACGCATGAATTCACCACCGGCAGTTCCATCCCCTCCAAGACAAGCCGGATCGACATTGAAAGCAAGTTTACATATGTTGTCAAACGCAAATCTCTCCAACATATCCTGCAAATCCAAAACTTGTCCTGTTTCCCCTGCTTTTGCGAAAATCGGAACCAATCTGGTCGAAATCTCGACCTTAACATTCTCCATAACAAAATTCCGAAGTGAATTTGTAGTAAATTCATGGACAGCAGTTTTTCTCTGAATCTTCCACAAATCCCCATCTGAATTGAAGATTCCACGACCCAGAAAGTCCTCCAAGAGCATGATGAATCTGTCTCCTTTTGGGTAGTTTTCGAATTGGGTTTTGAGAAAGTGTTCGACCACCGCCGGGCTCGCCGTGATGACACCATGGACTTTTCCAGGACGCTTGAAGAAGGCGGTATTGTTGGGACAGTCAATTAGTACTTCGGTAGTCCAGTCGAGGTACCGGAACCGGTTTCTGACGAATTCAGGGAGCACTCCGACAATTGGGTAGTTTTTGAAGCCTGTTTTGGGTGTGGCTTTTGATCGTGAAGTGCTGATAAGGTAGAGTGAAAGAACGAACAAGAGGAGGAAAGAAAGGAAGTAGAAGAGTAGTTCCATGGGTTGTTAGATGGTTCTGTATGCCTGGAGATAAGAAAACAGAGTACATGGGGATGTGGGACTGATTTGTGGTTTGATATGATATAAAGTGAAGAAAGAAGACAATATAGCATACGTCGAAGGAGAGAGGAAAAGGAAGCGAGATTCCTTTTCAAAAATGGTTTCTTTGTTTAATTAATTAACAAAAGAGGTATGTGAATTAGGGATTTAATTTTGCATTTTCTTTTATAAGGGAAGATAATCAATGGCATCATAAACACAAACTATATCTAAAACGGCCAAATATAACATTTGATCTATCAATTATACATCAAGTTTCACTTTCGTCCATAAATTTTTTTTCTCTTAACTTCATTCTTCAATTATTGAAAGATATTTATTTTGTCATTCAAGTGAAAGAGTAGTCCGAAAAATTCAACGGGACACCTATTTGACATATTGGAGTAATCCTAGTTGTCAATTTTTGACAAATGTGAACAATATTATCCCTCAACTATTAATGTCTAACACACTTTTAGTGCTTAAAGTATACAACAAAATAGTTTAGAGATTTTGAAAAATTAGGTATTTGGGGATTTTGTGAGATGACACATGTAAAATTTAAGTCAAGTGGGTATTATGTATTTAAGTTGTTATTGATCCAAATAAATAATAAAATAAAGATAAATTATTAAAATTAATACAAATAAATCCCAAATTTATGTAAACCCCAAACCCTAAATGTTTTTTAATTCAAGACGCTTTTAGAAACAAAACACCGAATTTCTCTCACCCGCTTTCTCTACTTCTCGCATTCCCTACGATCTTCACTCCAACCGCTTTCTACTTCTCTCATTATTTGCGATCTTATCTCCACTTCTTCCCAATCATTTGTTCATAACATGGTCTTTGTTGTGTTTGGTAGCAATTTATGCAATATTTGTTGCGGCCAGCATGAGTTCAAGAAGAAAGAGTTGTTTGCGAGTGCACAGGGTCTTTGGTCTCTGCTCGAAGTCACCGTCACAAGTTGACGTCAAATCACCGGCGAGAGTCCTTGTCGTAATCCATTGTTTCTGTCGTAACGGTTTAGGATGATGAGAAAGAAGAGGAAGAGAGAGGGAAAGAAGATATGGGGTATTATCATCAGTTCAGATCATATTAAGGGTATAAGTGAAAAATTGTAACAAAAAAATTTGAGAATTTTTTAATGTCATTTAAATAAATTGACTGCACGAAAGAGTCCAAATCTATCCAAATGATCAAAGTTGAACAATTTTTTTTTTTTTATGATTGACTTGGAATGTTTGATCTTTCGCTGATTAAAATGATAATTTTTGTATCTTTTGGTGGTCAAAAATTTAATTAATCATCAATTGTGTCTCAAAAAATTAAATGCGAATCCTATTAATAAAATTAAACACTAAAATACTCAATTTATATATTTCATGCAAGTTTGTAAGCCAATTAATTTACCAGTCAAGTATCACACTCAAACTCAAACCTAGACAGATTAAAACTGAGTAAATAAAACAATCTGACAGTTTTGACCAGTATTTACATTTAAAGAGAAATTAATAAGTGCAAATTTTATTTGGATTAAAAAAAAAAACTAGAAATGCATTCGGCCCATTGGGCCGACATAGAAACATCAATTAGGCCTGCCCACAAATCTTTCTTTGGCCTTGAACTGCAATCCACCCTTCATCCTGAGAGTCAATGATAGCAAGGGCTCGCGACACTTGTCCTTATCTTGTACGTCCAATTCAAACCTCTCAATGATCGACGATGCAATCGCCTTCATCTGAACATAAGCCAAATCTTTCCCCAAACATATTCTCGGACCGGCATGAAATACCGGAAACCGAAACGAGCTCTCCTGCCGATACATCTCATTCTCCAACCACCTCTCTGGGCGGTAATCGCGGCAGTCCTTGCCCCAAACACTCTCCATCCTCCCCATCGCATAGGTGTGATAAGTAACAAACCAGTCCTTCCTGATAAACGTACCGTCCAGGAGGATATCGTCTTTTAGGCACGACTTTGTATCGAGCGGTACAGGTGGGTACAACCTCATTGACTCCGATATTGCTGCATGTAAATAGTGCATGTCTCGGATTGCATCATAATTATAAGTATCGCCGATATTCTTCCCGTATCGCTTCCGAATCGTTTCCAGCTCGTTCAATATATTTTCCTCAACATCCTTATTTGATGCCAGAAGCCAGAAAAACCAAGTCAGTGCAGAAGAAGTTGTGTCTCGGCCGGCAAGAATGAAACTTATAACGACATCTCGGAGAAACTCGGGGGAGTTCTCGTTATCCACAATAAACCGGGAAAGCAAGTCTTCATCTTTTCTCTCCTCATTTCTTTGTTCCAACCTGGACCGTATTATCTCATCAGCAAAATCATGGACGATCTTGATCGAATTCCTCAGCGATCTCTCTGAACCCCAATTGATAAACCTCTTGAATTTCCACAAAATCGGGAATGGATACATGAACCTCCCTGAACTAATCTGTGCAGCATCTTCAAAAGCATGCATGAATTCACTACCTGCAGTTCCATCCCCACCAAGACAACCGGGATCGACATTGAACGCGAGTTTGCATATACTGTCAAATGCAAACCTCTCCAACATGTCCTGTAAATCCAGAACTTGTCCTGTCTCTCCTGCCTTTGCAATCATGGGAATCAATCTCGTGAAAATCTCAATCCTAGCATTTTCCACAGAAAAATTCCGTAGTGACCTCGTATTGAATTCATGAACAGCAGTTTTTCTCTGAAATTTCCACAGATCTCCATCAGAATTAAAGATTCCATGACCCAGAAAATCCTTCAAGAATATGATAAACCTTTTCTCTCCTTTTGGGTAGTTCTCGAAATTGGTCTTGAGAATGTATTCGACAACATCCGGGTTCGCCGTTAACACACCGTGGATTCTTGACGGACGATATAAGACGGCAGTGGTATTGGGGGAGATGGCTAGTACTTCGGTTGTCCAGTCGAGGAACCGGGATCGATTTTTCAAGAAATCAGGCATGGCTCCCACAATTGGGTAAGTTCTGAATCCTGTTTTGGTGTTGGGTTTTGAAGCGTTGATTAAGTAGAGAGAAAGAAGAAACAAGAAGGGGACAGCTAGGAAGCAGAGGAGAAGTTCCATGGCTTAAGCTTAATTTGACTGTGGAGGAGCTCTGTTAAAAGATAAGAAAACAGAGTCCATGGATAAATACTGAAGAACAAAGAAAATATCATATTTATTTCCATAAAATAAAAGCTATTAATTTGGTGAAGAATTTCACAGATTGTTTTGATTCATTGCATATATTTATTATTTGTAATATTCACAAAAAGTATATTTTCTCTATCTAAATCATTCTTGAGATGAAAAATATTTTGATTTATTGCATATATTTATTATTTGTAATATTCACAATAAGTATATTTTCTCTATTTAAATCATTCTTGAGATGAAAAATATACAACAATAGTAAAAAAGAAAATATAATAGTGGGTTTGGCTTGACTGTTTTCCATGTGTTTTCTATTTTCCTTTTCCAGAAAACAGAAAAATGGTCTGAAAACATGTTTGGATAGAAATGGAAAATGACTAGAAATTAGAAAACATATTTTCCATTGTTAGAAAATTTCCTTTATCAAGCTCAATCTTATCTAGAGCTATTTACATCAATTCATATTGCACGACTAATGTTCGTTCACATAAAAAGAAATTTTTTTTAAAAAAATACCGTTGACATACATGTTTCATATTAAAATTAAATTTTGAATACACATATGTCTAACCTATAAGATTATCAACATGTTTCACGACACACTATCAGATCAAGACTATGGAAGTACAGGTGTTAACAGGCCCCACACAGAAGGCACAAATCAAGCTCACACAGAGGCAAACTATTAAGCTCACATAGGAGCAGACTAAGCCCACACACTTCCTTATAAATATTCAGAGGAGGTAAGACTAGAACCCATGACCTGAAGTCAGGGACATTCAAAAGAATAATGCTTGAGACCCTCAAAAAGTGATCCCCAAAAGACCCCCATTTAATGTAGAGTGTTGGATGTGAAGTGGGCCCTACATGTGTGTTTTTAATCAATGGATATTTTAATATCACATAGATTTGGGGGACTTTTGGGGATCAAATTTTGGGGGTCTCTAACATTGTCCCATTCAAAATCATTGCCACTCAACCAATGTCTCGTTTGCATATTGTTATCGAACCTTAGGCATACATAAAAATAAGTTAAAAATATAATCTTCTATATCTGCATTTTTTTTAATCAAACTCAATCTTATTGGCAATTTGGCATCTATTTACATCAATTCATAAATATCAGTAATTCGTCCACATAAAAAGGAAATCACCCCAAAAACCACTTTTCTCGACTCTCGAAACCTCCAACTTCTACTATTTGGGAATTAGTCGTAGGGCACGTACCCACAAAACTTTCCTTCACCCTCACTTAAACCGTTAAACGGTTAAACCCATGCATGTAATCCTAAGAGTCGAAGATAGCATATATATGTTCGGGACACTTGTCCTTATCTTGCACGTTCATTTCAAGCCGTTCAATGATCGACGCTGCAATCGACTTCATCTGAATATTCTCGGACTGGCATTAAATATCGGAAGCCGAAACAAGCTCTCTTGCTGATACATCCCGTTCTCCAACCACCTCTGTGGGCGGTACACACGGCAGTTCTTAGCCCATATACTCTCCATCCTCCCCATCGCGTATGCATGATACGAAACAAACCCGCCCTTCCCGACAACCATACCGCCTGGTAGTATATCGTCGTTTGGGTACAAGCTCTAGTGCATGTCTC
The DNA here is from genome assembly GCF_013401445.1 of Tripterygium wilfordii. Taxonomy (NCBI): domain Eukaryota; kingdom Viridiplantae; phylum Streptophyta; class Magnoliopsida; order Celastrales; family Celastraceae; genus Tripterygium; species Tripterygium wilfordii. Next base: position 3,408,510 of record NC_052244.1, on the reverse strand, counting down.
GGAGCTCATCGAAACTTTAAGTATCGCCGTTATTCTTTCTGTGATTGACTTATCATGAATGGCTTGTTAGGGTTGATGAATCTTAAGATTCTTAACGGTGAATCTGGTTGAATGCTTCCAATTTGCATCAGTTTCTAATGCAAAGCCCATATCTAAACTGGATCAGTTTATGTCATGAACTGGAGTATAACTAACTTGGCCCATATGCGAGTGATGGGACAGAATCTAGTCATCAGTGATGACTGATGGGCTTGGGCTGTAACTACAAGGATTTGCACTTCATATGGGCCTGTGGCAATATCTATGAGTCTATGAGTCGATCTAAATAAAGCAATAAAAGCTTATATTATTTCCATCGCTAATTATTCTGCAGTGTAAACATAACATGGGATTGATGCTTTGGTCATAGCTAGGTATGACTCAATTGGACCAAGATTCCGAAAACCTTGTTCTTGACCTGGGCCGAGATAAGCAAATTTGGGCCAGATGTACCTAACGAGGAAATACTATGTTAGAGTTGCTCATGGCCCATTGGGCCAAGAAAATATGTAGCTTATTAATGCGTACAATCCTCCAAATACTGTGTTATTTGACTATAATTAGATGTATTCTTTTCTTTCATTATGCTATTGATTAATGTAAAAGACAAACCAAGAACACAAAAGTCTCCTATACATCGTTATAATTTGAGAGGGATGAGATGAAAGAGAGGTGAAAATAAGAGGAGGAGAGAGATTTGAATCAATCCATTTGAGGTATTGTCGACATTTTGGGTTTAAGGCCCACGTGACTTTTTTCCTTCAAAAGACGCCTCAAGTGATTGAGGTTGGACTCACACTTATAAAAAAGTCGTTGGTTTACACCAACTTAATGTGAGACTTTTACAAGTCTTAACACTCTCAAGCACTTGTGGCATTGGTTATGCGAAACAAAATAAGTGGACTATACAAGAAGTCATTAGGATCGAGACAATATATGCTCCTATATCATGTTATAATTTGAGAGAATTTGAGAGGGATGAGAAGTATAAGAATGGGGCGAGAGATATTTGGCCCAATCTACTTGAGATATTGTCAACACTCTAGCCTAAGGCTCGCGTGGCTTTATCTTTCAAAAACCATCTCAAGTGTTTGAAATTAGACTCACACTTATAAATCACAACGTTGGTTTACACCAAATCGATATAAGGTTTTTTTACAAGTCTTAATTAGCATACATCATCTTCTTTATATGTATTCAACTAATACAGAGACTTTAATGTTGTTTTTTTTTTGTTAGGTGAAGTTCTGTCTCAACTAATTAAAAGTGGAGGGAGGGGGAATGTGGAGAAACGTAGCCGTGAATTTCCTTGGTGTACATGTGTTTGATAAATTAAAGCATGATATGATGATGATGGTGAACACTAATAATCCAATTAATCCACAAAAGAGGAACAAAGCAGGCAGGCAGGCAGTAGTTGTTACGTATTAAAAAATCTAAACAAAAGTTGAAACATGTGTGCTTAATTATTTCTTACCACATACAACATAACATATATTCTTTGTAATGCTAGTGACTAGCTAATTAACATCACTAAGGAATAATTAACTTGGTTCCTTGACATTTTGTTTGGTATAATTGCTTACAGGAAGGCGTACCAATGCGTGGATTCCACTATAACTTTAACTGGGCAACCCAAATTAATCTTCCATTAATTCTTAGTGCAATGTGACATTACCATATATTGTTAATTGCCAAGCAAATTAGTTAGCTTTTCAGGAGTCGATATCATCAGAAGTCTAGTTTGTAGATATATATGAGAATATGTACCACTTGAGCGATAGTCTAGTTTGTGAATCTCTTTGGAACCAAACCTTATGACCTCAGGAAGTTTTGAGTTCGATTCCTGCTGAGAGTAATATTCTTCTGGCCATGCATTATGTTTTGACCTAATAACTTACTCTGTCATCAGGTGAAAAACTAATATGCGCACAGGTCTTACGACCCAAGATTAAACCCATATCATATGTTTAAATGGCAAACGTATACGGTGTCTTTGTCAATACAATTTGTGGCAGCAGTCCAAAGTGGGGTGTGGAAAAATGTAGATGTTTTTGGGGTGATTGTGAAGACAACAATGATGATAAAATATATTATTTGGTGACATCATTTTATGGTTAGGTACATATGTAAAACAATGCGTAGAAAAATGAATTGCATTGTACATGTCAACTTTTTGTTGTCAATCTCCACGTTTAAATATACTTTGCAGCCTCTGACGACTACGCTCAATTAAGATAGAAGATTAACAAATTGATCATTAATAGTACTCTCTAATTAGTGGGTGCATGCCTGACTACATCAAAGATTTTGTATACGCAATACACTAGCTTAATTTGTATTGTCTGCAAAAACTACCATATAAAAACAGTACTGTAATATTCTTAGAAGTTTAATACTGAAATTAAAAATTTCTTATAAATGGAGTTTTTGATATTGAAATTAAAAATTTCTTTTAACATTCTTCCTCAATTGGGCACTTAGAGATCATATATGATAAGCGGTTTTGTCTTGTAATTTTGCTTCGAATTAGTTGGCGTACCATGTGTTGTGGTACTAAGTGTGGTGTAATTTTTTGGCTCTAAATTGATATGTCTGAAGCTGTTGTATGGATAGCATGCTTGAAACAATGGGCTGAATTCTTTTCCTGGACTAGACGTTCGAGGAAACCCAAGACCTGCCCGGACTGGAGTCTCACTTTAAGTTATGAGATAGTTCCTATAAATATTTTAATTTGTAGGATTTCATGATAGAGAGTTGTATTGAGTTGTAAACACTGCGAGAGTATCGTCTAGAGTCAGAGAGGGGTTTGAGAGTGTGAAAGTCCGAGAGAAAGAGGTTTGGGTTAGTTCTTGAGTTTAAAAGCTCATCTTTTTTGTAAATCTTCTTCATATTAGTTAAATTCTTCGTTGTTCTTTGTTCGAAGACGTACGTAAATTGTGTCGAACCTCATTAAATCTTGTGTCTTATTTCTCACTCTCTTTTTTTGCAAATTTTCTATACTCAATTTTTGTCAATTTAATTCATAACACTAAGTATTGACGGGTAATTTCTACTTCATGGTTCTTTCCCCTCTTGGGATTTTGTAGGTTCCCTTGTTATCCCTTTGAGATATATTAATTCTCTTGTATTCCCCTTGGGATTTTGTGGAGTTTCTTTTTATTGGGAGTTTTTACAATGTACGTAAGTTGTGTCGAACCACATTGCATGATTAATATATATATATATATATATGAAAAATTCTTCTATACGCACTTAAAATACGAATTTAAAATGTAAACCTATGTATTTATCATTGATTTGAAACACGTCGGACCGAAAGTAACGGGACTCACTTATCATTTAACTCTTCATATTCCTAAAAGGTGGTTTGGACTTTAAATGCGTTCCTCTATATATATATATCAATAGTGCAAATATTACACCTAGTCCGCATCGTCCTAAAGACCACTTAAATCAACTATTTTGGTCCAACTTATAAAGCCAATATAATTGCCTTTCCATCCCATGCATACTTTCTTAGTTTCTTTAGAAAAAGCAATTCCACCCATATACATATACACTTGTAGTGATAATATAAAAGAAAAAGAAAAGGTATTGTCGTCATCAATAGCCATACCATGCAAAAATTGGTGAATCTCCATCGATGAAAGCCTGTATAAACCATTTTTTGAATCATGGATCGATGAAGAATGATTGAATCATGCATGCAATGAGACTATTGAGAGTCCCTTTTAGCAACTTTAGATCCTTGTCTTTTCTTACCAGATGATCACCTTGTCTCCCACACGCAAAAGCTCCATCGATCGATCATCGAAAAGGATCCAATCATTCATTTTTAAGTACAATTGACGACCATTTGCTTTGATTAGCCACATATAATTAAGAAAAAAAGCAGTATAAAGCATTGGATTTGACTGGCTAGTTCCAACCTGGCTAGCTAAAGAGTACTATATTACACATAACTTGAAGAATTGAATCTTTGACCAGGATTCAATTCAAGTTTGAAAGATTGCAATGTTGCATTGTGTTTGTATCAATCACAACTTTTGCTTCAAAGATTGCCACATATTGGGTGTTCTGTTTGGTTCATTTCCCAAAAAAATAACATAAAAAATAGGGCATTATGGAAAGAACAAATGAAAAAGAAATGTGATAAAAAGGTTTAGAAACCTTTTTTAAAATTATATATATTTGGATTTTTTTTTAAGGGACAAACAACTTGCTTGGTAGATGAGATAAAATTGTTTCGACAAAATATGACATCAAAAGAGAAAAGCTTGATGAGAAAAGAACGGTGAGACGGTGTCGTTTCCCCTGCAAAAAGAAAGACCCAATGAAGAGTAAGTCAAGGTTTGACCATGCAAAAGTTTCTGAAAATGAAAAGGAGAGCTTTGAGTGCACGAGTGCTAGTGGTGCTTTTTTTTCCCCAGTGAAGGAATTTGTTTCTTTCTTGCAATATAAAAGCAACTATTCATGTAAAGTACTTGACAATTAATCATAAATTTAGCGAACGATTATTAGCTAAAAGGGGTGGAAATTAAAGTTTTTAAAAAACTAATTATTAATTGTCAAGACTCAAATGCACAATGAAAAGACTTATTGTTTTAAAAAAATGTATAACCTAAAACAACACGATATAGTAAGGGTCTAAACCCGGGCCTTTAGACCCACATGCATAAAAGTTTCACATCTGACGACATGGTAAGTTGTACTGAAGCCCAACATGTGGCAACAAGCGTATTACTTTCGGTGGAAATCGAACTCAAAACCTCCTGAGATCATATGATTTGGTTTTAGAGAGATTTATCAACTAACTAACATCCACGTGGTCAGACAACTTATTTAAGATAGCCACTGCATCCTATTCTTGTCCACTGGTTCATAAGTAATGTCTTATTAGTATCATTAGTACTAGTGTAAGATCGATGAAGTTGAAAATTCACAGCTTAGCCTAGGCTTTAATTCTGTTAATTCACTTGTTAGGTTTGAGAGAAATAAAGTCGTGCGGGTCTAATGTATCTACGAAAACCGGACAACCCAAAAACGGATAATATAGATAAGGAACCATCCACAAACTAATTAAAGGAGCAAACTAGCTGCACCCCATCTCATCGTCACCTTCTCTATAATTTCTCCCTAGTGGAATCTCACACACATCCTACTCTTGAACGTCCCTGTAAGAAACCAACCATGGAAAAGAAAAAGACACGTAAAATAAAGAACTAACGCCTAACAAAATCTCCAACACTAGGTACTCCACTGTCGCGAGCTAGCTGGCTAGCTTGTACTCTCCTAACTATTTCATTTTGAATATTCATTTCCTATTTTTGCTGAAGCAGGTTTTAACATATACATATACATATACCTCCTCTAATTTTCACTTATAGGCTGTAGGGTGTAGGTAGCAAACCATGTATAGTTGGTTGGTGCAATTGTTTTGTTGCACCATTTTTTGTCGGGTTGTCGTATATGTCTATGTTGCAAAGCAAAACATGAGAATATAGCATTTGGTTTATGGTGGTGGCTCCACCTTGTCCAATTATTACACTAAAAACGACATATATATATTGTAGGTTTTTTTGTACAAATTAAACAGGGTATTGGAGATTAATGTGGAGCCCTTTGATTTTGTTTGTGTGGTTTCAAAGATACTGAAATAAAGTTTGTGGTTTGAGAGAAATCTGATCCAGTCTCTGCTTGATTTTTTTTTTGAGCGATAAGTGATATAAGCAAACACTAGCAAACGCATGCTTCAAGTTTGATCATTTATGCTTCCAAGTTGTACAATGCATAGTACTGTTTCAAGTGCGTCATCTTAATTTTCACATTTTTTATATTATAGGATTTGGAATATCAAGAGAAAAGACAGAACAATATTATTGAAAGTTCTATGAATAATGCAAAAATTATACGGATTTGGTTGTCAAGATTTGTGCTCGAATATTGATGTGCCACTATTAATAACAAACATTCTGAAACCGATTGATTACGCATGCATTGCAGGGAATATATATATATATATCATCATGCATGAGTTGAAATTCGTCTCTATCGCCATCCTGTGAATCAAGTTGTTACTTCACATCGCAATTCTTTTGATCCACACACACACACACACACACACACATATATATATTATAAGTCAAAAGAGAGATTAAATTTGTATTTTCTTTTCATGTATTGAGGCATTAATCCTCTTTCAATATATATATATATATACATCTCGCGATTTGATCAATTGATTGGGCATATATATTCAGCATAACATCCTCAACTAGCTAGTAAATATCAACTTTTGATAAGGAATTTGTTCTGATCTAGTGTATCTCTATAGTTCGATTATGACATATAATTTATCTAACAAATTAAGGATGCCAAAAACAAGGTGTCAAAATATATAACAAAGCCGTGTGTTTTCAAATTTAAATGGAAAATTTGGTGGTTCAACATACTGGTTGTGTACCTTTATCATGGTTTCATTCCAGAGAGAACAACGGGACAAAGATTCAAAATTTATTTCAGAAATTACAAAGATACGTAAACATTATCTTTTAATCTTCATATACTTCATATATATATGTATATAAATCGTATGATTTTTTTTACTGAAAATTTAGCTTAATTGAGGCAGCGATACCCACACACACACACACACGCGCACATCAAAGCAAAAGAGAAAGGCAGGAAAAAGGAATATTACTTTTTTTTTTTCCACTTTATAAAGTTAAGCTACGATGTTCCACTAACTCCATAAACAACTATGCTGTACAAACTTACCAGAAATTCCATTGCATTTTATTAATGTGGAAAACATGTTAACACATTACATTAACGATTGAATTTTCTTTCAAACACGTTAATGGATCATGTATTATTATTTTTTTTTGTAAATTGTAGGGATATAAATACGTGTTTAAGAATAGTTTTATATTTGTTTGATAGGCATGTTAGGTGAGGGATTTTATGCGAAGTTAAAAGGCTGGCATACATGATTACCTTGTTATAAAATAATAGGTTAAATCCAGAACTTTAGCCAGGGAATAGGGTTGTCATCTCTGCATGAACCGAACAATATTTCTTAAAAAATTATTTTTTGACTATCCTAACAATCTTATACGATTATACGTTCAATAGTCTATATATTAGGATATTAAACATGATATAATTTAAAATTAAATGTAAGCTCTCTTTTATTGACAAAAACCCACTTCGTAGTGGACCATCGATCCCAGGACTCACCCATTCATGGTAAATTTTGGAATCGTTGATACGTCCCAATACATATTTCAAATTAATCGTAAATATAATTTTGAGTACGTGCGCCTAACCTGTACATACCAAATTCTACAGTGCTACCCAAATTTAATATTTAATAATTACTTTTTTTTTGAAAGGATAATCAATAATTACTTAAGCATATAGAGTAGTACAGTCGACGTTACTGTGCCGATGGATGAGGCTGGCGTCATAGACTCATAGTGCGGCGTCGAGACGTGGCACGGAAAAAGTAGGTCCCACAAGTGTGGTGTAGTCGTCACCAGTCACCACCAAAAATTAATTAGGGCAAATGCAATAAGAAACAATTTACTAGGCCAACATTTTTGTTGGCCCGGTCCCACCTCTATTACACAAAAAAAAAAGTTAAGTCAAACACGTATTCTAATACAGCCACATCAGCAAAACACAAATTTCTATACACTTTTTCTTCCCACACACTTTCTCTTTCCACCCAACCCAACAACATTCCATTCCTCCATATTATCCACAACAAAACTACACCAAAATATTAAATATCAATACATCCACATCAGCAAAACACTTATCCCAATACAGCCACATAAGCAAAACACATTTTACAATACAACCATATCAACAAAAGACAACATCTTTGTTGGCCCAATACCACTTCACTATTGCATTTGCCCTTAGACGGCACAAAACTAATTGCGCGCTACTCTTCACCTATTTATTTTATTTTTTTCTTTCTTCTTTTAAGATCTCATATATACGGATATGTATGTATACACGTATACAGTATCGTATCAGAATATTCGATTATTCAGTTAGATTCAGGTGGGTAAGTGCAATTCTCACGTGTGAGAAAGAGAGAGAGATTCTCACACGCTTGAAACTCTGTTCTGGTCACTATTTTGGATCATAGAACCACCTTGACTGCCTATAAATATAGCAGCATTGTTAACATTTCCAACTTAGGAGACACACGACTTAACTTGCAAGTGTTCTTCTCTACTTCTTCTCTTGCAACTCTCTCTCTCTTTCATCTTCTTCTCCATAAATCAAAGAAATGGAGGGGAAATTAGGAAGCTTTGGGAGTTTCATTCAAAGATGTAAGCCATATATAGCTATGATTTCTCTCCAGTTTGGTTATGCTGGAATGAATATCATCACCAAAGTGTCCCTAAACAGAGGCATGAGTCACTATGTCCTTGTTGTTTATCGGCATGCCTTTGCCACTGCCGCCATTGCTCCCTTTGCACTTGTACTGGAGAGGTATATATATCCTTTATACAACAACAATCAAATACATACATACATACATATATGTATGTATATATAATAAGCACATGAAATACACAATATGTATGTTAATGGAGACTCTGTTTGGTTTGCAGGAAAGTGAGGCCTAAGATTACATTCCCAATTTTCATGCAAATATTTGTTCTTGGTCTTCTTGGTCCTGTGATTGATCAGAACTTCTACTACGCCGGACTCAAATTCACATCGCCCACCTTTTCTTGCGCCATGAGTAACATGTTGCCTGCAATGACATTTGTCATGGCAGTTCTCTGCAGGTATATATCAACTTCTTCACAACAATCTCTGTGTTTTGGGCATTAGAAAGTTATTTTAAGATTTTTGGACTGATGAGCTAATCATATGATTGTGAAGGATGGAGATTTTGGACATGAAAAAATTGAGATGTCAAGCGAAGGTAGTGGGAACGGTAGTGACGGTGGGTGGAGCTATGTTGATGACACTGTACAAGGGTGAAGTGATCAATTTCTTTTGGTCTCAACACATCCATGTTCACAGTTCCTCTTCTCCTGACACCACTGGTTCTGCTGATAAAGACTGGCTTAAGGGCTCAATTCTCCTCATAATTGCGACTTTTGCTTGGGCTTCCTTCTTCATTCTTCAGGCAGTGACTATGAAGAGATACTCTGCTCATCTTTCACTCACATCACTTGTGTGTTTCATGGGGACTCTGCAATCCATTGCTGTCACATTTGTTATGGAACACAAGCCCAATGCTTGGGCTATTGGGTGGGACATGAACCTTCTTGCTGCTGCCTATGCAGTAAGTATCTTTCTCTTCCTCTCACATTCTCTCTCTAAATGAATTACTGGGAATGAGTGACAGTGGTGAAATTGATTTTACAGGGCATAGTGTCATCAAGCATTGCTTACTATGTTCAAGGGCTGGTGATGCAGAAAAGAGGACCTGTTTTTGTCACAGCTTTTAGTCCTCTAATGATGATCATTGTGGCAATTATGGGATCCTTCATTTTGGCTGAAAAGATCTATGTTGGAGGGTAATTTTTCTCCCAGTAGGCTTACAGATCCCAATATTTTTTGTCCTAACTATCCTCAATGCTAAGATGGATGCAAAAGATACATGTGAAACGTGGGTTCTATATATTTCATATGAAATCGTGTGCATTCATCTCAGTAAATGAGATAGCTGGAAAAAAGCTGGGATCTTTTGTATTTTCATTTTTATCCCCTTTTTTGACAAAACTTTTTTAAGGACCATTGGGCCTGTTTTTGTCACAGCTTAAGTAATTTTTTTTAAAATTTTTTTAGTCCTTTTTAGTTTAATAACATGAAGTGCTAAATGGGTTTTGTTGGGTTCTGTGATTTACAGGGTTCTTGGTGCTGCACTGATTGTGGTTGGGCTATACTCCGTTTTGTGGGGAAAGTATAAGGAATACCAAGAAAAAGAAGCAGAGACAATCCCTGAACCAATAAAGTGCAATGGAGAGCATGGAAATACAACAACAATGGCTACTATCATGGAAGTAGATGATATTGAGATGCAAAGAAGTAAAGAAACAGGTGTGGTTGCTGTTAGTGCTCCAATGCCACAGCCACCCATGATTGCTAGGGAAGCACCAAAACCCTAGGAAAACTCAGTTTAGTTCAGCAGAGAACTCGATAGAAAATAATATATGTGGTAATTTAAGGTGTGAAACTGAATGGCTGGAAATAGGGGGTTTTTTTTTCTTTTTTTTTGTAATTCAGTTCTCATTAATTTCTCTCTTTCTTTTCTTTTCTTTTCTTTTTTCTTTTTTTAAATGGGAGAGTATGATTATGACTCCATGAGCCTTGTAATGTTTTCAAGTAATTTTATGAAAAGGAAATGAGAGAATATAGAATCTCTTTCTAATTTCTTTCTCCTTCTCTGTTTTGGGTTTCCAATTGCTGTGCATGTTAATTTTGAACAATTTAATAATTTGATGAATATTTTGGCACACGTGGCAGTTTTGCTGACCTCTGACATAGATCCCAGTAATATTTAACCATTTTTTTTAAAAAAAATTATTGATACTATCATCATAAAACATTCTCTTTTGGATATTCGATACAAATCTAAACTCATGCTATCAAACATGCACACACAAAATTTTACATGACGACATAATAAGTTGAGCCAAACAATTTTCTAACGTGACTGATTTAGTTGAAGATTAGGAATATAATTAGGAAATTCTGAAGATTAAACTTCCCTTAACGATTAGTTATTATTATTCTTTTCACAAACTTTGAATTTTGTGGATCGAAAAGATTCGCATTTGTGACGCAACTTTGATAGGATGGGATGAACACATCATCAGGAGATGTGTGTTTGCACAAACAAATATTCTGATTCCTGACCTCCACATATATATGTATAGTTGGCACCAATTGTTGGCCAAGTTGTTAATGCACTTATTTTTGTAAGGACTACTCATTTTCACCAACAATCCGCTAGTTCAAGGTGGTTAAGACACATACTTGATTTGGTGGTATTCAAATTCCAATCTCCCACCTCGATCACTTAAAGAAAAGAGTACTCACTTTCACAGTTTCAGGTCGCATTCTCCCCTAAATTAGATTCCTTCTTACTTCTTACATTCTTATCATGATATTTGTTCTAAAGATTCTTTATTCCTCAACAAAAAAAGTTATATATCTGAGTATATAATATAAACTCTTAATTGTTCTTGAAATGAGAGATTATTAAATATGTTAATCAATACATATAGGTACAAATTAGAATAACTGCAATATTAGTAAGTTGGTTTCCAAATTGAGTGAAAAAAAATGGCTATATATATATATATGTATATGTATATTGTAACTCCTTATAATGATCATTAATTATCGCTTAAAAGTACTTAGTTGAATAAAAATTAATCACTGCCATAGTTTTTGAATGAATGGCCCAAACAAAACTTCATCACTACCGAAATGTTATCCAAATCAGATTCAACTCATTGTAGTATATATGATCGTGTTGTCGCTTTCCCCCTGTACAGCAGACTTCATGCATTTCCCAAGTTGAAGGCTCATGTTTCCTTAGTGTTTCCAAATCACATTCTAGGCTGCTGCAGGTGTAAAATCTCAATGAAGTCACAAGGCATATGTATATAGTGCAAGTCATTTTCTCTTCTGATAAGTCAGTAGATTCAATATATATATATGATCTGAAAATGAAACCTATATATATATGCATGTATACTTATAGAAAATCTATGCAATATTTGTATATTTCTTCACCAAATGATGTATGTGCTCATGAGCTCATCTTTTGTCCATTGATGCTTTACTGTTTGAGCAAATTTAAGAGATTTGGATATTGACTACAGCTTAGATATATACCACTTAACATATAATTGGGACAAACCCATATACACATCAACAATATTGTCCGCTTTGGGTTGTCTGATTCCCGTGGATACATCGGGCCCGTATGACTTTGCCTTCCCAGGAGACCACTCATCCCAATAGTGTTTTCGCATGGCTTTAACCTCCAGAAAAACACATTGTTGATGGTTAGGAAATAGAGTCATATATCTAAAAGATTTTTGCAACATTGCTCCTAAGCCACTCTTGATGATCCTTTGTCCTATTGCTAGGAGACACTCAACATTATTAAGGCGCTTATATATATAGATCAATTTGAAACTTGCATCAGCCTCCACTCTATTAATTTATTCTTCTCTTCAATAATTCACTGTATAATTAATATGACATTGGAGAGTACTCTGTCGTTTTGTGTAGGTCCCTCTATTTTTCTAATTCTAGTGGGGGCATGAAATGAGATAAGGAATTTTGCATGGAAGAGTAGTAGACATACCACTTCAATTAAATTCCAAAAAAAAAGAAGCTATTTATTTAATTGCTATTATTCTTTTCACTTTATATTTTATCTATAAAATATACATGATTTGAGTTTGGTATCTAATTCTCCTGTGTTTGTTTTGGTGATTAATTATGCAACTTAATTACATTTCTCAATCAATTAATTTTAATTGATTGGTTGGTGTGGGTTCTAAAACAACTAAAAATCCATGTCTTTCTTATATGCTTATCTGATGTATACCCACTCTTCTACTTTCAAGAGGTGGGTTCAAGTGGGGGAGGGGTGCATGTCAAAAATAAATACATGCGGATCACAAAGGATGTCAAGCTCGGACCGAAAGCGCAAACTTTTGAATTTCATATGGATTCCAAGTATATATGTTAGTCCACACACGCACACGGATGCCCACACCGACAGTCCCCCGTCATAATTTCCCAACATTGTACTTACCGCTTACTGTCAATTCGGAATTTCGGATTGGGTGTAATGAATAATGAATTGAACATGAAAAAAAGACATATTTGCAGCCTCCTTAAAGGGCCCGACACGCATGTTGTAGTGCATTTCATTCTCGACCACCTCTGTTTTTCTCTTCTCCTGTCTCTCACTGTGTAAAGATAACTTGCACTTTCTTTCTTGTGATTGGGCCATTTTCGAATTCATCCTACACAATTCAATCAAGGTGAAAAACTCTTCTCTGTTTTTTATTACCTTCCTCGCGTTACAGTGGCGGAGCCACACTGTATTCAGGGTGGGCGGAACTTTTCAACCATTTTTTTTTATTATATATATTTTTGGAAAAAAATGATTTACTATATATATATCAAGGTCCAAAATGCTGAAATTAAGGTTAAAGCCCACCCTAAATTTGTTGAAAATACTCATTTTTTAATAACTATATAATATCAATATGTATAGTTAATGTAGAAATTATAATTATGGATTGATACATACTCATACAAGAGAACAAATATTGATTGAGAGTGATTTTATGACTATATAGACATTTACTTAATTTAATAACTATATATATATTTACTTATTTACTGATTATATAGATATTTGCTTACGCTAGAAAACTTTTAAGTAAATAACCCTAAAATTTTTTTCGGGGCAGTATCCCCGAACCAACCTTTGTCCCTCCTCCTATAAATTCCTAACTCTGTTCATTAACCAAGCGCACTCTCAATCTAATTCCTAGATCAGCCACTATTCGCGTATGTATAAGATGAATCCATGCAATTTCAATACTGGGTATTATTTAATATTCACAACGTTTTAAATAAACAAGTCACGAGAAATTTAATTTGAAGTTGTAAAGTAAGGCTAGGGTTTATGTCCAGCCTCTTAAAATCATTCCTACTTGGGAATGAATGGACATATGATCACATTATTGGGCTGCAACAAGAGTGAAAACTGAAAGGTCCGTGAAGCTTAGGCCCTTTACGGCTTATTTTGGGCTGCCCAAACAGCCTAAAAACTTCAAAATGGGCTTTATCAACAATACTGGCCTCAAAGGAATAACTTTCCCAGTTCAGCCTCGAATCAAACCGTGTCTTAGCGGAGGAACTTTTGAGTTCACAACTCTGGAAGGTGGTTTAGCTTCCTGATATGCTGTAAGCACACAAGACGTGACAGGAAATACTGTACAAGTAGCATATCTAATATATCAAAAAAAGTTTATGTTCAATCCGAAATCCATATTTATACATATATTAATATATATACAAACAGAACGTGGAAGAGGCAAACTATAAATGTCACATCTGACAAACCACAGCAGGCAAGCGTAAGCTAGTCTTCTGTTTATTGTATAATATCAGACTATATTATGGTAGCGGCATCAATCCACATTGTTTTGAACATATTCAACACCTAAACCAATACGAACTTTCCTTCCATGTTTTTAATTACTTCAACCTTGAACTTTTCTTCCTTGATTCCCCTCCTCAGTTTCAGAAGCAAATCGTATCTGGCATAATCTTCAATAACCTGAAATTAATTTAAACTTCTTTAGCAAATAGAAACCGAGAGGATGAACCAAACACTCAGAAAGAAAACTATATCTGCAAATGGCATGAAATGCCAACCTTGGCCTTAGCTAGAATAATCTCTAGAAGTTGATATGGAGACAGCGAGTTGGACCTCTGCTGGATAGACTTAACAGCATGATTTGCTGCATCTTGGACCTCAGGATCACTAGTTGACACTGCTTGCCATCCTGGTCCATGTCCATCTAATAAATAAAATGCGATTTATTGTTTTCTTTCCCATACTAAATGACTACTTCTCGGTTACTCGAACCCAAAAACAAGAACACAATGGGCTTTGATTCTCTCAATATTTTATAAAGGAAACCAAATACAGGGACAGTATGTGGTAAAGCAAGTTCAGAATATGTTTCTTTCGAGGAAGATGTAACAGCTAGATCAGCCAAGGAGTAACATAAATATGGACTGAAATTGAGTACAAGTCAGTAGCTTACAAGAACTACATGAAATAAAAAGAGGAAATTCTACCAGAACTTAAATCTACAAATAAAGTAAACATAAACAAGAAGGATAAAGTGCACTACCAAGCAACAACAACTATCTGTGTGAGAGACGAAATACAACTTCCAGAAAATTAATGCCATGTCATTAAGCAATCAATCAAAAATTTCCCCATTTTATGTATGTGAAGTTCATTCATAATCAAAGCACGCAGAAATTAAACAACAAAAAAAATGGGATTTGTTCCCAACATATTCACAATATCATGCAGTGAAATTTTTTTTCCAATAGAGGCCAAAATTAGTATAATGCAAATGTACTCAAATTGAGAAATTGCCTTGTTTAACACCAAGGTCTGAAGTGGTAAAGGAAGGGCCACCCTCAGCATGCTTGAATTCCTGCAACTGCTTGAAGTTGATCCATGGCTTCACCCAGACTTTGGCTTCATATATCTTCTTCTTTCCTGCATCCATTGCTTCCAGAGTCAAATGGTACATCTTACCAGCAACGACCTGCTCTTTGGCCTTTAAGACCCTTGCAAACTCAAGCAGTGCATTCTGTAAGCATCGAGGACAGATAAGTGAATATATAACATCAGAAAAGTAACATACTAGGAATTCTTTAAAACATAGACTAGGGTTATAGAATACCCAGATTCTCCTTATTTATACGGATTAAATCGCACTAACAAATTGAAAGTTACAAAATTTTAATCGCCATATAAAATAAATGGAGTCAGCGATCACGAAAATGGAAATCAACGGATAAAACCACAAAATCCATGTGCAACCCAACAAAAATTTTCAAGCAAAGACACAAATTCCTCTGAGTGTCAAAGAAAACCTAATTCGTAAGAAGTACGCAACAAAGAACAAAACGAGAGGGTATTCGATAGAAGAAACGAAGAGAAATTACCTCTTTCTTGTTGAATTCCTGAACAGCGAAACGAGCGAGGCTTTCGATCTCTGCGCTGTTTTGAGAGCCGTGACAGTCGTGGACGCCTCCAGGCTTCATCCTGATGAACTTGTCCTCTCTGCAGAAACCCAATTCGCACACCCCACAAAGCAGAACCAAAACACTCGTCAATGTTATCACAGAAACCCCCTTCATCTTCACTGATAAAAAAAACGTACGATCGATTCTTTTGTCTACTTTCTCCAAGAGATTCGTGGTTTGCGTGTTTGGATAGTGCGAAAACTGACAGGCAAGGCTCCCTTTGAACGTTAGTTGCAAGACTTTACTTGCCTGTTAAGCGAAGAGACCGTTCGAGTCGGTTTGCTCTGTTCACGAAGAAGCCCAATAGAAAGGCCAGATTGGCCTAATGGGCCCAAATCAAAGCCTTTTCTCCAGCCGGTCGAATCGAGGCCCATGCCCATTTCAATAGAAATCCATATAGGATTCGAAGTTGTACGGCCCAAAGCAGCCACAAAAAGGAAATTTCCTTTTGACGTCACATCATCGTATAAGAGCCCATACACTTCCTCTTCCCCCGCTTCCATCCATCTCTGGTTTGGTTTCAATTTCATTCTCAATTTCTTCATAAAGAGGGAGTGATTCGGAGAGCGGTAGAGAGAGAGATGGGGCTGGAAATTGTGGAGCCAAACACTTGCATTAGGGGCTGCTGCACCAGCAAGTCCATCCCTCTCCACCTCCCTCCTTCTTATACTCTCCTCTCCCCTATCGCCAAAGGTCAGTCATCGTTTATCTTCGACATTCATACGTAATCTTCGTGAATTTTTGTTTTGATATTTAAGTGGAATAGTTTTCATTATTTTATTTTGTTGTGTGCTTTTGTAGTATTGTATGGTGTTTGTTTTGCGTGTAGGGGCGGAGAGCGTGGTGTACGAAGCTAATTTGGATGGAAGAAAGGTTGCTGCCAAGAAACCTGTATTGTCTACTTCTGAGGACTTGGATAAATTCCATAAGGAGTTGCAGCTCTTGTGGTATATGCAGCTTTCCGTTTGTTAAAGTGATTTTTTTTGGTGATTGATGCGGATTTTTTCGTGATGAAACTATGATGGAGGGTTTGTGCTTTTCTATTTATTGTGAATGTAAAAAAGATTTGTGTGTCTGAGCTTTTTTCATTTTTTAAATTCTAATTTATTATGTTTTTGATTGATGAAGCAAGTTAGATCATCCTGGGATATCCAAACTGATTGCAGCACATGCTAAGCCACCCAATTACATGTTTTTCTTTGAATTGTATGAGTCTGGGAGTCTTGCGGACAAGTTACATTTGGAAGAATGGAACCCAAATATTGATCAAGTGCTCACTATCACAGTCCAACTTGGTATAATATCTCTTAACTGATATTTTTATAAGTTTTTCATGGCATTTATTCTTTTCTAACCTTAGTCTAAAGAATTAGATTTAACATGCGATGAGAGTTTTTATTGTAACCTTTCTTCGGAGCTGTAGTTTATCAGAATGCAGACTTTCATCTTCTTGTTGTTCTTTTTCGAAAAACAAAAAACGGTAGACCATCTTAAAATTGGACCTTGATTTGATGTTGGAGACTGAATAAGTACCTTTTAACCCAGCTAAAAATGCCTTGAATCAACACATTTCAAATGCACCTTTAGCTTATGAAACACAAAATGTACTTTCAGTTGTAATTATAGTGCAGTGGCCAGATCTTTGTCGTTGATTGTTTGGAATGACAATTAAGATGAACTGGCATTGGCATGACCATTTCTTGTTCTGCATTTTATTCTTTTTTCACTGCTGTAGATTGATTTTTATAAAATGTTTATTGTGGATGATGTTACATTGTTTGCTCTTCAACTTTTTTCTTCTTCCAGCAAAGGCTTTGCAATATCTGCATAACCTGGGGATTGTTCATAGGGATGTGAAACCAGCAAATGTTCTTGTAAATTTTCTTCCATAAACTCCTGATCTCTTCGGTTGGTGTCTTTTAGGATTGGAGACTCTTAATATGTCTTATTGTGTGACTGAACTGTGTCTTTTGAGCAATGAACTAAATCATGTATTTGGGTGCAGCTTGGCAAAAACCTTTCTCCACACCTATCTGACTTTGGTTTGGCAGCATACAAGAAGGATCTCAAGGATGTTTCTATTGAGAATTGGAGATCATCAGGCAAGCCAACTGGCGGTTTCCACAAGAAGAATATGGTTGGGACTCTTATTTATATGGCACCTGAAATATTGAAGAAGGAGATCCATAGCGAAAAATCAGATGTCTACAGTTTTGGGATATTATTCAAGTGAGAATTTGAGTGGCTGATAACTTTTTTCTGTAGTAACTCTTGAAAATATTCTTATTAAATTAAAGAGTATGCTGGAACAAGGAAAAAATTTCGTAGTGGATTCAGTTCTTTTCATTGATCTTGAATTTCCATTTCATCAGTTGAAATGAAGAATTTTCTTAGAATGTATTTCATCTAGGAAAACAACACATGCTCCCACAAGGTGCTTCTGTTTTGTGCATGCATGTGTTTGTGTGTGTGCGTTTCTTTTTCCTGTTTTTGTTTTTCTCCAATGATATACAGTTTGAATTACAAATGGCTGTTATATTATCTTGGTCATGAATCTCTGGCCTTTTCAAACCAGTTAATGAGCATTTGAAAAAAAAATATTAAAAAAAGAAAAAAATAATAATTTATATATATATATATTGTTCCTCTAAAATAATGAAAAGTGATCTCACTCTTTTTTCCTTTCAGTGAGCTTCTTACTGGTGTTGTTCCATATACAGATCTTCGTGCAGAGGCTCAGGTTAGATTTTCTTACATTTTGTAGTCAGCTTCTTGTTTCGTATCGCTTCGTTTATGGTATTTTGGTGTAGTTATTTGTGGTTTTAATTGTTGCATGGTTGATCATTATTCTTGCCCTCTGAAAGTCTGAATACCATCCTTGGTCCTTTTTTGAGTTTGTGCTGCGACGCTAATCAGAAAATTCATTGTGCTTACTGAACAGAAACATTGAGTTTTATTGGGTTTGCTTGCATTTTCATTCCATATTTGCGATTGATAAGAACCGATTAGTCTCCAATAGATATATTCACAAATACTAGCAGGAAAATTAACACAGCAACCAGATTTCACTGTAATACTCACTAGATCTATTACAACTTGCTAAAGAAACGACAAATCACGCTAACAAAGATAGTAGCAACTTCGAGGGTGCTAAGGCCTCCAAAACACACTTCTCCGTAATTGTCTTCTTCCCCTTTTTCCCGAATGATCCCTCCCAAGATAAACCCTATCCAACCTTCATTCAGAACCCTTCGATCACATAACAAAGAGTGGTTCAGATCGGTTCCCTCGAATCCAGTACTTCTCCAACTCTGGGCTTGGGCTTCTTTCTTTCATACTGAATAGATATGGGCCTGCGTTTATCAGTGATCTATGTAATTCAGATGATAACCTGGCATAGAGTTGAGATTGAATTCAATTTTTTCCAGAGTTCAGATGACGAGAAACAAATGGCAGAGCAATAGGAGAGTTCAGAGGCAGTGTCACCTTGCCCACTTCAAGTATAGAAAAATCCTGAAGCTTGTTTCTTCATCTGGCCTTTTTCATTAAGCTAAACCAAAGCTTCCTAAACTACCCTGATAGAAACTCCCACATCGGAAAGATAGGGGAGTTAAGTGTTGTTTATAAGGAGGGCAAATGTCACTCCTTAACATGTCCAATAGGTTTTCACTAGAGCCCATGAAACATTGGTAATGTGGAGACCCATTGGACTACAGCCGGTCCATGGGTGCACGCACCTATGGATGCGGGCTTAGTGTGCTGGACTGTTAGGGTGGAGTTTGGGCCTGAACTCTCCGGAGCCCGAGAAACACTGGTATGGAGGTTTCCTTATCAAACATCGGAAAGATAGGGGAGTTAAGTGTTGTTTATAAGGAGGGCAAAGGCCACTCCTTAACATGTCCAATAGGTTTTCACAAGAGCCCATGAAACATTCATATTGTGGAGGCATGTTGGACTACAACCGGTCCATGGGTGCATGCACCCATAGATGCGGGCTGGACCTGTTGGACTGTTAGGGTGGGGTTTGGGCCTGAACTCTCCAGAGCCCATGAAACACTGGTATGGAGGGGTCCTTATCATACCCCTATACAATGATTTAAAATGTAAAGTCAGAGTTTGCATGTTAAGATTGCGAATGTCATGCACAACAACAAGACATGAGACGTAGCAGTAGACCTTAAACCTAGCTTGGTCGTAGTCAGACGTCAGGCTTCTTTTTTCTTTTCTGCTTACTGCCAAAAGAATTGGAGTGGAGCAAATATTCCATTCCATTCCCTTTCTCTCTCTCTCTCTTTTTTTTTAATTTTTAATTACGAAACAATAAAATATGCTAGTTGGTGAATCTAGTAAATCGTATCCTGCATTTTCTTGCTTGGAATTATGAAATTTTCCTTTTCCTTTTCCTTTCTTGCAACTTCCAGGCCTTCTACATAACATACTCCTGGACTATCATCACTATGATAGGGATTATGCTATTTTGCCTCCATCTCTTTGTTTTCTTTGTTTTTCGCATACTTCGTTTAAGCATAGAGAATTTACAGCAAACCTGCTGTGTGAACTTGAAAGTGGATTAAGAACACTATGCATCTCCTCTTGCTCCTTGTTGCATCTTTGTTAAATGTGATGAAGTCCTATCTAGAGAAGAATGGGCTAACTCATAAAGCAAAATAAGAATTGTCTGGGAAATTGTAAACTGTTTATGAGAGTAACAATTTTATTTATTGACTTTCCTTTTATTTTATTAGCTTCACCATTTTGTCCCAGTGAAACTGAATGTTAAGGAATTTCTTTAATGCGTCCATTGCTCTGAAAGTTTTCCAGTCAGATATTCTAATCTTATTCTCGATTCTCTGCCCTTCCATTGCTAATATTCTGTAGCCTTTGCTAGTGTTTTCTTTCTTGACATTACTACCCATGAAAATACAGGAGTAAGTCTTTAATCAATGGCCATACTTTAAGGTGCAGTAGAGTCATGTCTCTCTCTTTGTGTGTGTGATGAGAGAGACAGTTAAAAAAATTTCTAGAATTAGGTTGTTTTCAGAAAGCTTAACTGGTCCATGTGTCTAAATTCGTTTTCTTAATCTGATGGAGGCAGGCCCACACCGTTCTAGAGATGAACTACTCTGAGCAACAACTTACTGCAGCTGTGGTGTCAGGTGGACTACGACCCGTTCTTGCTAGTCTCGAGTCAGGTGTGCCAGCAAGTATACTGTCGTTGATACAGCGGTGTTGGGATTCGAAACCTCAAAACAGACCGTCTTTTAGTGATATACTTTTAGAACTCGGCCCAATTATAGAATCTAGAACTAGTGCAAAGGAAGAAGAATTGGCTACCATTGAATCACCTAGTTTTCATGGTGATAAATGCACAAATAGCGGTAACAATATGTGGACTTATCAGGAGAAAATAAACTGGTACACCCGGGGAGAACATCTGTCTACCAGAACTTCTCTTGCATCTAATTGTGGTTTCAGACTTTGGCTTGAATCTTTAAATGATCCTCTAGCTTACCATCCTGTTCTTACCTGGGGTTCCTTCGCAACATGCGGCAAAAGGGAAGCTATGGAGGACACGCATTTCCTTATGCCTCATTTCAGCAGTGAAGAGGAAGTTCATGTTTTTGGTGTCTTTGATGGTCATAGAGGTATGTACCAAATAGGTTGTTACTTTCTAGTTTCATCTGTTGGTTGGCCTTTGTTTACTCAATTTTGGAATCCCTCCCCTGTATTTCCTCCACATTCAGAATACCATGCAAAGGTGGGATCATACTGGATGTAAAAGGGATCCTTTTTCTTCAGTTAGAAAAAAAGAATCTCTTGCTCTCACTGAACCAAGGTTAGGTTGTGATTTGAAATTCAAAAATCTGGTTCTTTGGAGCACATGATATCTGGTTGCATTTACTCAATCATTAAGATTGTGAAACCAAATATAACTATGGGCATTCCACTAATGAGAGTTATAGGAAACAATCAGGTGAAAGGATCAGACTCTCCATAGTTTTTGGAACTTGAAAGTAGCTCATACACTTTGCACTGACCTAAGGTGGAAGTCTTTTTTGGTCCACTTCTCAGTTCTCAGTACAGACCGGTTACATTGTGAATTGTGAGGCAATATGTGTTGAAAACATCTGCAGGCGTAGCAGCTGCTGAGTTTTCAGCTCGAGCTTTGCCAGGATTCCTACATAATTTAGGATCTATTAACAGGTAATTCCTCTTCAGAAAACTGTAAAACAATTGTAATTGTACTTATGTACTTATTCTCTAATAACTCATTTTTGTTAATTAAACACAGTCCTGCTGATGCATTAGTGGAAGCATTTGTTAGAACAGATGCTGCATTCAGAAACGAATTGGAATCTCATTGCAAATCCAAGAGACTTAAGCAGAAAGACTGGCATCCTGGTTGTACTGCCATTGCTGCTCTGATTGTTAGAAACAAGCTTCTCGTTGCTAATGCTGGTGATTGCAGGACGATTTTATGTCGGGCTGGCCAACCATTTGCTCTTAGTAGGGTGAGCACTCATTTCTAACTCATACTGTTTGACTATTGTAGATTGTAATGATGTCTGAAACTATGACTTTGTGGTATTAGGACCATGTTGCTAGCTGTCTTGAGGAGAGGGACCGTGTAGTTAGTATGGGGGGAGAAGTTAAATGGCAGTTGGATACATGGAGAGTTGGTCTTGCTGCACTCCAGGTTTTTCTTTTTCCTTTCAAAGATCTTTTGGTTATGCCAGTCTATGCATATATGATATTCTTCTCAGAGTATCTCTATAGTTTTTGTGCCTTGGTATTATAAAAATTTATTGTACCATAAGTAGTTGGGGCTAACTGGGTAACTACAGAAAAGTTACAATGTAGAATTTATATTTTGGACAATGTTGAATCCCTGGTAGCTATTAGGCTTCATAGATTAGAATAGAGTGATCCTGTATTGCGTTTTAAAGCGGGGTAGAACAATTCTAGTGTAAAGACTTGTTTTAAAGCGGGGTAAAAACAAGCTTAATGCAAAGGCTTATTTTTATATGGTCACGTTATTGATTTTTCTCATGGGTACTATCTCTGGTAAATTGACAACATTCAGTTAGGAATGGGGAGCCATGTGAAAGACATTTTGAATACAAGTTTCGTGCAAAGGCTTGTTTTTTAACTCCCAAGATAAACATCAATAACATGCTACCCTGACCCCATACTCAGACTAGGCAAAAACTTACCAGTTTGCAAAAATAACAGTTGTTAGTGATGAAATTTGCTGTCTTTTGGTTTTCAGAAAATTCTCAAAAATTGGATGAAATAGTTCACATGAATGTAAGACATAGGGTGGGCCATTTGGTTACATTTTCCAGAGAGTGCTGTGTGGCAACACATTCAAAATGAACATTAACGATTAAACTGGATTAGATGTAAATTTCTGTACACGACTGTTTAACCTATTTCCTCCTCTTATTGGTTTTCCATATTTTAGTACTTAAGAACAAGAGGACTTGAACAAAGCTAGTCACATACTGTATTAATTTTGTCTCTGTCAACAGGTTACTCGGTCCATTGGTGATGATGATCTGAAGCCTGCTGTGACAGCAGAACCTGAAATAACTGAAACTTTGCTATCAGCAGAGGATGAATTCCTGGTAAGGGGCATTATTTTGGCTGATGGTTTATTGCGATTACTATTCCTGCTGTGCATAGATTTCTACTTTTTTTTTTTTTTCTAGGCAAGTGGGGGGAGATTTGAACCCATGACCTCTTTTGAGGCATGGGTATTAGTGGGAGAATTTACCACTAGGCCAAGTCTAAGTTACCGATTTCTACCTTAAACTTTGTATCTTAATATTTAAATATTCAATGTATCATTGAAGGACCAGGAGAAAATAAGGAATTTGCATAGCAACTTTTGCAAGTGTCATCTATTCTGCATTCACTAGGGTACAAATGAGTGAATTCTTGGTTAATTGAGTTGACGCTATCCAGAAACTGTATCTTTGTAGTAGATCGGTGTGGGGTGCTTTGCATTACTCTTGAAAATGAAAGGATATATGGTTTATTGTCAGGTAATGGCCAGTGATGGGCTCTGGGACGTGGTAAGCAATGCCGAGGTTGTGAGCATAATCAAGGACACTGTCAAAGAACCTGGAATGTGTTCCAAGAGATTGGCAACGGAAGCTGCAGCACGTGGCAGCAAAGATAACATAACAGTCATTGTCGTCTTCCTTCGTCCAGTATCTACAGCAGAAAGAATTTATTGAGTTAGATGATTGTCTTGCAGCTCTGAATAAGGGGGTGAAGCATTTATAGAATTATTAGTATTGGTTACCATTGTTTCAATATTACATTATCATTTGCTTACCATTTGGAATCGTGAAAACAGATTATTCAATTTTTGAGTTAAAATTTCAAATCATTTAGGTTTTGGTCTATTGAATTTTTGATCTTGTAATTTCTAATGTTACTGTTTTTATACTTTCTTGCACTCATGGCTGATGGTTCCTAGCTCATCTTTCTGTGGTTGATTGCAGAGCTGCATCAAAATTTAGCACACGTTCTGTTTGTTACCCGTTACGAGCAGACGGTGCAGAAATTACCTCAAACTTATATGATGGAGATGTATTTCAGTTCTGAATGCTGCATTCTAGGTTTGATTGATAATTATATCAACAAAGTTCACTTCCTGGACACAAAAATGTATCTCCCCGTAGCTTTATGCACTATACATATATATATATATATACAGAAATTCTCCTATGTGGACCAAAAGTGTGGATCAAGTTTGTGGACTTGTTTTTCAACCATAGATGTGATGGGTCCCATAATAAATGTGTGACCCCCACTTATGTTGTGATTGATTACAACCATTGGATTTTGGTCTATAAACTTGGTCCACATAGGAGAATTCCTATACATATATATATATATATATATATATATATATATATATTGTGCCCGCATACTGTCCCAGGTATGAATATCAGGGATAGGTATATGACAGGCGGATCATTCGTTTTGGGCTGAAGCTTTATTGGGCCAAAGCCCATTTTACTGAGCTAAAACTCACGAATAAGATGCGTCTATAATTTCTTCGAGAAAATAAAAGAAATTTTCATTGAGAAAAATAAGGGCATATACAAATCGTTTATATATATATTCAGGATATTAAAAATTGAATTTGAACTATAATAGGGTATTCTGTCTCCTAAGGATCTTGCTATATTGGCCTCCATATTCCGTGGATTGTGGCATAGAAGGAATGCTTTTGTCCATGAAGGGATATTTTTGCATCCAGTCCAACTGGTTATTCGAGCTCAACGTGTGGCTATGGAGTCTATTGACTCACAACGAGCCCATAACTTCTCTCCGAACTTCTACTGCTGTTGTGGAGGATGACTCAATAATGTATAATGCGGGCTGGCGGCCACCGCGGGGGGGTTGGGTTAAGATAAATTCAGACGCTTCTATTCATCCTAGCTCGGCAGTATCCCTCAGGTTTTGGTGTGATAATTCGTGATAAGTTTTGTTGCTGCCTCTACCTTGTCTCGTCCGATAGACTTTGATGTTGTGATTGCTGAGGCAAAGGCTATGTTATTTGCAATTAACTTTGCTATTTCACTGAATTCCTGTGCTCATGATCTTGCGAAGGTGGCTCTTGTAATGAATGGTCAGCAGTCCTGGGTGCATAGTCCCCCCCTACTTCTTGATGGATTCTTTGAGTCGAGATGGAGGTTCTTGTGTTAGCTCATAATTGTTGGGGGTGGTTCTCTTCCATTTGCTGTTCTTGATAGTGCTATGTTGTTTTACTGGTTTGCTAGTTTGCTATCTGCGAACATATGAGTTCACTGAACAAGTCTGCTGTTCTGCAGAGTTCTGTTTAATGCTGTATAGGGTGTGATCCCTTTTAAAAAAAAAAAGAAAAAGGATTGTAACTATTTACAAAACTGAACTTATTATATTTAATTAAGTATTTTTAATTCAAAAAATGACACATGTCAATCATATAATAGTCAAAAAGAGACACTTCTTAAAACCACACATGTTTTCTCAAAAAAAATAAAAAAATAAAACCACACATGACAACATAATACAAACTTTGTAGAAAGTCTCTCTTTTAATTGAGGGCAAGCATTTCATTAAAAAAGAGAGAGGGAAAACATAATGATATATGTATATTACCCATATTATCTACCTTATGAAATATTACTATATATACATTAATTTATTATTCCTACCTAAAAAGAAAATATGTATTTACCTAATAAATATATTACCTTATAAGTATTGAGCATATATATATATCCATGTATATCTTATAAATTGTGGGTTTATATTATAAATAACTTAAGTTGGGTTCTAATTATAATTATTACTTAACTCCTTTGATTAATTTTTTCTATAAAGCTTTAGTAAGTTCGAGTCATATGATTGAATTTTCTTTGAAAGGCCGTTAAAATGAACATATGAAATATTCTCAAAACACATAAAATTAAAGAAACACCGTATATATGGTAAACTCCATAGTTCTTCATGGTCCATAATGAAACTTGTTGTTTAAGTACTCTTGGATGTGGAAACATTTGATAAAATTAAGCTAAATCTATGTAAGATTTGTTACTTGTGTTTCTAAAATATATGAATTAGTAGTTGATAATTTATTCATAGTAATTTTTAGAAAAAATGTAATTTTTGATCACTGAAAGATTAGGCAGGTTTTAACTAAGTCACTAAATGTTCAAACGTTACAATAGAACTTAAAGTTGAAAATTCTTTCAATATACCCAGTCGGACAGATTTTTGACATTTCAAGCAGTCAAACTCGTAACGTGACGTACAAAAATCTTACAATACTCTTATGTTCACGCAAATATATGCACGCGTAGGTTAAGTATATCCAAATGAGAGCTCATTACATCAGCCACTTCATATTCTTGTATTCAACAAATGTGAGATTTCTACACAATTACTGTTTAACCTCACCCAATTTCATTATTCAAATTCTTGATGTCTTTTTTGCATTAGGGTTTTCAGTATGATTTACATATTATTCCTTAGTTTATTAATTGAATCAACTAGATAAAATATTGCATTACTATTTGAGTAACATTACTTTTTTGAGTTTAGGTACCCGCCTATTTCAATTTGACTATAATAGTGTAAACTCTCAACCAACAAAGCCAGTAATACTACCATATATAATGTAATAGAAAAATAAAATATTCTAAAAACCCAAAAATGGAAAACAAAAAACCCTTATTTACCTCATATATATACAACTTGGTATCTTCCAAACCAAATTAATTAAATTCCAAAAATATGATTATTTACTTACCATATGTTTTGGGTTTGTTCACATTATGAAGGGTTTCACAAAATTAATTTGCAAATTGAGAGTAAAGTTGCTAATACATATTTATATATATGGAAACTCATTCATAGTATATATCAAAATATTGTCTAGATACAATGTAATTATGTTTCAATTTACTTTCTTACCATATCAAGCTCATGAAATTGTATATTGAAAGAAATTAGTGGTGGATATAGATTTATTACATAACCAAGTATAAATACAACCCTCACTTTGCTCTTATTCCATAACTCAAAGAAGTTGTAATTAAACAAGAAGACTTTCCTTAAAAAAATTCTCTCTCTCTCTCAAAAATGTCTGACCAACTCCCATGCAGTGATGTCCAAGCTGAAATCATGAAGAGAACTGCTGATAAAGGAAAAGATCAGCAATGTCCAATTCCTTCATTTGATCTGAATCTCCCCATCACCAACCACACCGATGATGATCGCACCGCGGTCAGGAGAGAAATCAATCTGTTGGGTTCCCCTGTAATCATCAATGAACCCCGGAACGATGTTCAGGGGAATTTGAAGGTTCGTCCTGATTCTGTGAAGGGAAACTTTCATTGTAAATTCTGCGACAAGAGTTTCAGAAACTCGCAAGCTCTTGGTGGGCACCAAAATTCCCACAAGCAAGAGCGACTGCTAATGAAAAAGAAAAAAGGAATCGAGTCAGTGCTACGGCTCCTCGAACGTTGCCCTTTTTCCCCTTACCATCCATCAATGGTTGACCCAGTGTTCCCAGCTCGATTTGGCTTGAGCAGGACTAGTCCTCTTGGCATTAACATGAACTCCGTGATTCACAAACCCTACCCTTCTGTTTGCGCTCATCATCGTCGACTTGGATTTGGTGGCTACACTGGGTGGCCAAGACATGCATCCTCCTTCTCAAACCATCGTGTCCCCGTGCATGATGGTCTTTGGGCTCCTAATGGTGCATATCCATCGCTGGACACTACGTCTTTGGGCATCATTAATCGCAGAGCTCTGCCGTTTGGTAATAATACAGCCGGCGGCAGTGCTTTGCTTAGAAATCTTGGTGGTGGTGGTGGTATAGCTGATAATTGGAACCCTGTTGGTGTTGCTGATTTTCTCTCTGGTGTTAGTGTTCCAGAGAACAAGAACCTCGATCTTCCGAGATCAAACATGCCCTTTTAGTTCATGAGGGTTAAATTTTCTTTCTGCTGTCCCAAATTAAAAAAAAAATTAAATGCAATTTATATCAATTTCAATTAAACTATATGAATGTTTCATTTGTCTTTGTTATATATATATATTCATGGATCGCCAATATCTTCATATATTTTTTGGTTCTATTTCTCATACAGTAAGTTTGAGATTTCTCTTTTACATTTGATATGATTTGCAGAGAATTAACATTATTAGAATCAAAAGGGTTTAGTATACAATTTCCTCCAACTCTTTTGAAAATATTACCTAGGATACAATTTCTACATGACATGACAGTTGACAATTGATTGATTGAATCAGGTGGCCGGCCGGATGAAGAAGAAAAATGGTGAATTCAAGTTTTGGAACAATTATAAATATTATTTCCATAAATTTCAAAAAAGAAAAAGAAAAAAAGAGGATTGTATTAGAGCGTTGAAAAATAAGTTCTTCCCTTCCAAATTCCAATAGAAAATAATGAAATCGAATCACAAGATATCACATATGGTAGTATATATGGTTTGTATGCTAACTACTTGAATTATATCATATTAGTCATTTTCGCGAGATATAGCGCTACATAATGAACTGCATTCAATCGGTCTATAGATTATCATTCGATTCTTTAAGATCATACGTGTGCATGACGTATGCATACCTACCTTTTAAAAAGAATAATAAGATAACCACGTGTCCGTGACTCCGCTAACATACATATATATCTATGTATTTAATAATATATATTCTTATCATAACAATGAATTCTTGATTGAGAATCACGAGTAACTCAGATAACACTCTTATAATTATGTGTGTGTTATTTCATAGAGGTTTCGAGTTCGAGTCTCCCCACCCTAAAACAATGAATTCTTGACTTAGTGGTAACTTACTCTTTCTTACTTATTAAAAAAAAAAGTTAACTTACTCTTTTGAAGAATAAGATGATGAATGATAAATAAATAAAAATGATTTAACGAAGAAGCAAATAATGCTCTGGTCATAACTTTTGCAACTATGAGATTGTATATGGTTTTAGAATTCCGAATGACGTAGTCTCTCCACAATATATGTAGGTGCCAATAATACGTTTTATTTGTTCTCTCTACTGACATTACGTAAACCATGCACGTTTTTCCTTCTTTTTTTTTTTATGTAATTTTATGATTTCAATGTCCAAATTATCAGCCATGCATGATATGTTATACGTAGTTTTTATATTAGGGTTTTCCAATGTACGAACATCATCATTGAAGAACAAACAATTACAAAATACTTGACTATAGCTTATGGTAAATAAACAATCACAATAAATGATAAAATTTTTCTATAAATTATAATATTATATTCTCAACTTTCTTAGAGAGGAAGAATCGAATTTTACACATTATTCGATTGAGCTTCTTAACCAATATTAATTTCTTTTGATAATAAGGTTGCCCTAGTAATTTTCAAATTTCAACCATCCTTATGCAACTAAATCAAAAGAAAAATAATCGTTTCACTTTGATCTTGGATATGCCTCTCGCATTTTTGTATAATTTTTTTTAAATACAATATTCACTTACCAAAAAAAAATTAATTTGCGCAAATTTATAAATACCGAATTCAACCGGTCAACATATTATCATTCAATTCTTTAAGGTGCATGTTTGGTGTAGTGGAACCGAAAGCGATTCGGTTGCAATATGAGAAGCTCCTACACGGAGCTTCTCTAGATGAATCCGCCTACTTTTTTTTAATTTTTTTAAATTGTGGGGACCACGTAATCATTATCTTTTTAAACTTTTATAAGAATTAATGTGGACCCCCAAATTTTAATAATATATATTTTTTTCTACTTAATATTATCAAATTATTTTTTAAGAAGAATTATGAAATTAAATTTAATATTTATAAAAAATTAAAAATACACATTAAATATAATAAAAGCTCATATAAAATAAATTAAATGATAAAAAGTTATATAATTTTTAAAATTTGATATTTATTTATGATTAAATTTAATCTAATAATTAATTAATTAATATTTACAATTTATTTTACTAATTAACATTTTCAGTTTTGATATAAAAAAATTTCTAATATTTTATTATTCCCACTTGTATCATATTATAATATTTAATTAATACAAAATATTTAATAAAAAATATGCTTAAAATTAATTTAAATAAGAATTATATTTATTAGATTAAATTTAATATAAAAATAAAAAATCTAATATTATAACACTTTATTTCAATAGTTTTTCCGCTAGCATCAGCTTTTACTTCACCAAACATCTCATAGCATATTTCACAGCTTTAAGCTCAGTTTCCGCTAGCATTGAAAATCATTATTTCTGCTCCACCATACGGACCCAAGATCATATTTCCGTTTGGTAAAGCGGTTGTGTTGATTTTCAACGTTAGCGGTTAAACTGTGAAAAAAAACTAAGCTTAAAACTGTGAGGTGTTGGTGAAATTTTTACTGTTGTTAGCGGTTAAGCTGTGTAATTTTTTTTATTGCATTAATTATTATTAATGAATAAAAATAATTTATTTCATATATATAAGTTATTACAACTATAAATGAATAAATATTCATTTATTATAAGAATTATTAATTTATTATTTATAATAGTTATTAATTTACTTTAATATTTATTCAGAATGGATAATTAATTCATTATAAGAATTACTAATTTATTATAGTAATTATTAATTTATTATAAGAATTATTAATTTATAATTATAAATATTAATTTATAATTGTTATTAATTTACTTTGATGGTATGTTTTGTAGTTTATTAAGAAATTTAATTTATTTTATGTAAGTATTTTATTTAAATGTTAAACAAGTGGGTCTCACGATTTTTAAATAAAAAAATTTACTAAAGCTGTGAGACCTACACCCAAAAAAGAATAAAAAAATAAAAAACTGCAGCTTTTGGGTATGGGACCCATGCCCAAAACTGCCCGCCCTACAACAAGCTCCCATTGGGAGCTTGTTTTTTCTGGGCGGTACCGCCCAACTTATATGGGTTGTTTGGTGGGGGCAGGCTGAGAAAGCGGGCCCACCTCAGCCAACGCCCCCACCAAACAGAAACCATATATGTGAATGACATATGCATTCCTATATTTAAAAAAAAATAGGAAAGATAATCACGTATTTTTTTGACTCCACTAATATACATATCTGCATATTTCATAATATATACTCTAAGAATAACAATTAATTCTTGGCTTGGTGGTAGCTTACTCTTTCGAATTTGAATAAGCCGATATTGGTGTCCTTTTCCGCATGAATAATGATAAATAATAAAAAATAAAATTAATTTAGCTAAGATGCTCTAATCATAATATTTGCAACTATGATATTATATATGGTTTTAGAAATCCGAAGGCAGTCTCTCCACAATGTATGCATGTACCAAACTACGTTTTATTTGTTCTCTCTAATGGCAAAAAAAAAAAAAAAAACTAAAGCGATTTTCTGTTTCTTTTTTAAAAATTTTCGATTTTAATGTCCAAATTATCCCATCCTTCTCAACCATGCATGATTTGTTATACGTATTTTTGATATTAGGGTTTTTCAAATTACCGATATCATAATTAAAGAAGAAACAATTATAAAATGGATAATGTTTGAGACCCCCAAAAAGTGACCCCCCAAAGACCCCCATTTAATGTGGGTGTTGGATGTGAAGTGGGCCCTACAAGTGTGTTTTTAATCAATGAATATTTTAATGCCACATAGATTTGAGAGACTTTTGGGATCATATTTTGGGGTCTCTAACATTGTCCTTATAAAATACTTGACTATCTTATTGTACGTAAGTAATCAATCACAGATTTTGCTCCATATGTAATATTACAACCACATTTAAATAATAACATTACAAAGGAATTCACATTCTCTAAATGAAAAATAAATAATACAAATTTTTTTTATAAATTATAATATTATATTCTTAAGTTTCTTAAGGAGGGAGAATATAATTTTCCACGTTATTCGATTAAGCTTCTTAGCCAATATTAATTTCTTTTGATGATAAGGTCGTCCTAGTAATTTTCAACGATCCTTATTCAACCTAAATCAAATGAAAAATAATAATTTTATCTTGGGGTATGCTCCTTGTAGTTTTGTACCATTTTTTGAAAAGTAATACTCACTCATCAAAAAATGACTTAATATGCGCAAATTTATAAACATTCGCAAAACAACTAAACAAAAACAAAGCCACGGGCTACCCAACACGTTGAAGGGTTTGTGTTGATTGAGATGGGTTCGGGGCAACCATGATGGGTCAACCCAACACATTCTCAAACTCAATTGCCATGGAAAATTGAGAGAGATATGAGAAATTGTAACTTCCCCAGAGAAGTTACAAACCCCTCTCAATCAACAAGGCAATCTCTCCTCCACTTCTTGAAGCCTGCATTTAATAAGTGGGTATCAATCAAGTTACACTCCATTACATAATGTACTTTAGACCAACATAAATTTGGATTGTATTCATATTTGATGCATAATATCATCTTACAATTTGAAACCCCCATTCCCTGCCCGCTTTTTTTTTTCATATTTTAAATTGAAAAACATATATACACGTACAGAAATAAAATAAATACAATTTATATTTTTTGAAGAATGAAATAAATTTCATAAATTAATCAGGAGTGCAAGTATATTTTGTAAGGTAAATATGATATAGAATTCATGTGGAACCTCCCCTCTGCTAAAATGAATTGATGGTTTTTCAATATTCACAACCTGCGCATGAGGTTTTTCATAGAGGCGTAAAACCATTAATATTTCATCCATCTCTCCTGGACTAATATTTCATCCATCTCTCCTGGACATCAATCCAACAAAATAACATTTTGTCGTCAATGAAAGAGTAGGTGTGAGACAATAGGAGCAACTTGACAAATTCGAATAGAAAATGATAAAAGATTTCAGCAGTTGGTATTCAAGTTATCCCAACTGTCAGAACATATCTGTAGTACTATCATTGGGGGACGAGGCCCCAAGTGAAATTTTGGAGAATTTTCTTCATATTAGGATTTAGGTACCAGTCTAGACAAAAATTAATTAGGCCCTCAATGGTTTTTAATCAGGACCCTAATGATTTAAGTAAAGTTGAAGGGACTTGGTGATCTTTCTAGATTAATGCTAGTGTAAACAAAGAAGTATCACTATTTTCCTTTGGTGTATTGACTTTTGAAGTTTACATTGGTTTTGTCAATTGCGACGATAAGTTTTGAAAGATGCTTTTCTGGAACGGACATTGTCAAGATAGATTTGTTTAATCGAATGATTGATAAATTTTTAAATGATTGTCTTGTATGTTTCATAAAAAAAAGAGTTATTTAGAACTATTATTAATAATAGAACTTTTTTAGAATTTGAAAACTCGTAGGGAACAATTGTGATAAATGAAGATTTATTGTTTTATACTTTTATTACTTGAAACTATTACTAGTGATTATACTCGTGCATATAAATAACTTTTAAAAATAAAATTTCAGGGACGCTGCCCCCAAACCCCCACTGCTTAAGTTGTTGAGTTGGACGTATATGATTCAATTGAATTCATGAGGCTCTACACATCCTATATGTTGCACATGAAATTTTTTACGTATAACTCGACAGTTGGGATAAGTATGACACCGGCTGCTGAGATTCCTCTCACTACTGAATTTGAGTTTTATTTCAATTCGAATTCCATATAACCGTGAGTCAAGAGTTGCTTGGTTTAATAGATAGGATAGGCCTTCGGATTAGGAAGATTTATATTTACATATAGCTATATGTAGTAGTAAAATAATGAATATATTTATATTTCACTTCCTATATGTGGTAAATTCCCTCTACCGTTTCAAAAAAAAAAAGTCAAATAATGAATATATATTTTAATATCTTGCAAAGGAGTAAGGACGCACGATGCCTTGCATTGCATTAAAAGGTCATAAAAGGACTCGCTCGCCCTCGTTGGGAGTATCACGTAAGTACGTTACGATCCCCAGAAATCCCCCATAGATATCCCATTACGCAACCGCCTTATGTCTTACTCTTCACACTTGTTCTCTCTACCCTAAAACGATTCTTTCGCTCATGCGCCGCTGAATCAACAGAATCCGAATTGAGAAAGGAATCGATAATCTGACTATTGCGTGTTCACGATCACGTCTAATTTGCTATTTGGGTATGGTTTATTTTCTTCAGTTTCATTCGTTTTGTTTGTTGTTTGATCGTTCCTTGTTTTGAAATCCGATTATTTTGTGGACCTGAAAAGATACATAATAATGACGGTTTTGTGTTTTGGTTTTCGGTTTTTTGCATGTTTCAGTGGTGTTTGGCTGTGAATCCTATTGTGAGATTTGCATGATGGGGGATAGTAGTGGTGGTGGAACTGTGAAGATTGAACCGAATACAGAGAGTGATGATCGGAGAGCTGGAATAACGATCGACATGAGAAAGGGAGCCGTGAATAAGCTGTAATTTTCTCAATATCCAAAACTCTTTAATTATTTACTTTAAAAAACAATCCAAACCCTTTAATTTTCTTAGGGACAGAGGTACTCTGTGTATTCAATAATAGAGCTCCGGAACCTATCTATATTGATTCCAATTGATATTATATTTGTTATAAATAGATGTTCATAATGTATGCTACTGGTACTCTCAGAATATGTGATTAATTGTTGTGATTCATGTAAGCCTAAAAATTAAGAACGAGTGAATTCTGACATTTATGCAGAGTTATTATATAGCAGATCTTTATTTCCAGTTATCTTGGTGAATGAAACAATGCTGAGTTGTACAGTTAATGCTCTATTTACTGGACAAGCAGAACCATGTTTCATGTGCCACACTGCACCATGCCCCAGGCGGTGTCTCTAGTCAATTGAGATTTTTTGGAAGTTTTCTATATGAGCATCATGCAGTTACAAATTAAAGAAGCTAATTTGGGTCTTTCAGGTGTAAATTGAAGGAAAAGGCTTTAACTAATGATAATTGATTAGTTTACCTTTAATTTTTGAATGCTTTATTTGCAAGGATTTTGTTTATGTGATTCTTTAGTTAAGCACTCTGCTATACTTCTGCACCTTCTTGAGCTGTCTCATAGTTTATCTGTTGATTTGTTTTCCCTTAATACATTTGCTTCAAGTTCTTATAATTTTATGCTAATGAATTGAATAGGTAATCTGTTGTGAAATTATGGTTTTACAATAACAGATACGGTACGTTGAAGAAAAAGGTGCCTGTTTATAATACAGAAACTTTAAATCATATTGCTAGAGTTGCTGTGGAATGTGAAGAGAAACTCTTTCAAAAAGCGGCTAAGAAGGTACATATATGTCTCTAATTTTCATTTAATCTTTGTTCATCAATTCCCAATTTTTCTTGGAAGTTTTTGACTTTCTTGATTTTTTAACCTTCTCATATTTGCGCTCCTATCTCAATGGAAATGTTATGCAATCAATGTGATTATGTTAATCTTTATGCTTGTAAGTTGTAATTGATTAGTTCCCCGTCTTAAATAATAGGCAATGAATAGTCACTTAAACAATTTGTGCTTGACTACACAAATCCATAGAAGAAATTACTCGAGATCCACTACATGGATTCTCCTAACAATACACCATTTGTTAATATTATAGAGCTTATATTCTCTATCATCATTTCCATCATTGTTTAATACATGTTCAGTTAATTTTCTCTACTCTTTGTTCCACTGCACCGGCATCTCTATGTTGTACATGGTCTAGCCATCTTGGAAGATTCTTTCACTTCTTATCTTCAGTTGGTGCTACCGCTGCCCCAACTTCCGATCAAATAGTCTTGTTTCTTATCCTATCTCATCCTTCTATGATAGCACATCCAACACAAAGGTCCATTTGGTTTTACAAAATCTTGGATGTACAATTATATTTCGTCAAACTATCCCTATTCCTATTAGATACATGTTTTCCATTCTCTTCCATCATTGTGAACTATGGACCCAGGATATAATTCATCAACTCAGCTTCTGCTATTGTTGAAGTAACCTATATTATGTTTTAGTCCTTGTTATTCTAAAGCCTTTAGATTCCAATTCCTCTCTCCTCGTTTTCAACTTAAAACTAACTGTTGACAGAGTCTCGTCCAAGCATCCACTAAGACAATGTTATCCATGAAGAAATACACCAAGGGACTTGATCTTGAAAGGGTTTACTAAGCTCATCTATGACTATCGAAAATTAGAATAGGCTCAATGTGAATCCTTGATGTAAAATCAATTGTGATGGGAAATTCTTCCATAGATGTTTTTCTTGTTCCTACATTAGCTACTACCATTTCTTAGGTATTCTTGATCACATCAATGTAGTTAATGGAAAACCTGGGCTGAGGCCTAGTGTAGGAAGATAACTAACAGTCCATACCATTGATAAGGACCCCTCTATACCAGTGTTTCGTGGGCTCTGGAGAGTCTAGGCTCAAACCCCACCCTAACAGTCCAATAGGCCCAGCACGCATCCATGGACCGGCTGTAGTCCAATGGGCCTCCACAATACCAAATGTTTCATTGGCTCTTGTGAAAACCTATTGGACATGTTAAGGAGTGGCATTTGCCCTCTTTATAAACAACACTTAACTCTCCTATCTTTCCGATGTGGGAGTTTCTATCAATAACTCAGAGTGGCATTTACACACGCTGGGCTAAGCAAGGGCCCATCTTGTATATTGTGATAATGGAAATACCCATGGGACCCAAACTCACGACCTCCTACTTGCGGCTAAGAGTTACCACGGTCAAGTTCACCGTCTCAACCAACAATCCGTTGTTTAGTTATTGGAAACCTCCCTCCTTCATAACCCTTATCATGGGGATTCTCCTAAATTTATGAAAACTAAGTTGATGGTATGTTTGTCTCTATATTACTCCATAAATTCCCTTTGATGGAAAATAGTTTCCATGGTAGACCATCCAAGCATAAAGCCAAATTGGCTCTTTGAAACAATCATTACCAATCTCATTCTCTGTTCAGTCTCTAGTTGGTGTACATTTATCATTGCCATAGTTAATGCTTCACTGTGAAAAGACTAAAATATTTAATGACTTGGGAAAACTTATGCTTTTAAATTAGGATAAAAAAGCAATGAATAATTGATGCTTTTCATTTTCTTTTACGCATTATGGAAATGTATGCCTCTCTCTAGACTTAATACACACTTGAGTTGGTTTGGTTTTCTATCCTTTCACTTATTATTTTTACATTTTTATTCATTACCGGCGTAGTGTGTAATTCATCATCTTTTTATATGTATGTTGAGCAGGAAAACTATATCATGGGATTAAGAAGAAAGATTGAAGGGCTAGAGAGATTAAATTATGCCGATGTTCAAGAATCTTCCTCCACTGCAGGTAACAATGAGACAAGTGTTATCATCATCAAAGCCTTAATTCAGCTACAAGAATTATTAGAATCCATGATATAAGAGTAATTCGCAAAGTTGAACAACTTCAAATTACTTCTCACGTCAAAGTATGAGTAGAAAAGATGTTACTAATTCTTTTTCTCTTGAATTTTTGCACGTAAAATTAACAATGAAAAAACTTTTGTTGATCTCTTTCATTTTTTACTTTCAAATATGATTCCATTTGAAAGTATGAATATAAGATGAATTTTTATCTTGGGAAAGGAAAGACATCCAATGCTTTAAGGTATTATTATTTCTCTTGACTTGCCACCGGCGAAAACTTTAGGATGGTTTAACTTTATAATCTGATTTTTTTGGAGTTTTCCTTGTATCTGCATATCTTTCACTGTGAATCCCTGCTCTACCATATGCCATTGTTTGTTTGTAGTTATTTTGCAATATGAGAAAGCATATAGGATTGCCTTCAGTGGATTATTAGGTGTTTCATGGCCATGCCATAAATGTAGCCTCCGCATATGTTTCTTCAAGCATCTCCTTTGGTCTCTTCTCTTTGATAGATACTGTCAGCTATTCAATGAAGATGAGAATTTATGATGTGATTTTGAAGTGGAATATTTTTTTCGTAGTTAAAGTTTTGATGGTGTCAAAACTGTTACGCATGCACAGCTCATTGGTATGTGGTTTTGTGTTGACTTGCATCACGCTTTTATCAATAATGTGAAGTACAATATGTATTCCCAAACTGCAAATTAAGCCGATATGTTCTTAAAGTTGTTTGAATTTTTTTTCCTACTTCCTTCCTTCGTGAACATTATGTAGAATCCATTCTGATTTATAAACCTTTTCAGATGTTCCAAAAAATTTATAAGGCACTAGTACTTCACAATATGCAAATTCTAGTGCTGTTATATCGCATCAATACTGTAAAACTGATTCTGTGAATCTACCCTAAGTACGAATTTAATGTAGTTTCTATTGTCTTTCAGGTTTAAATCAAAATTCTGAGCCACATGGTGCTGAGATTAGCTCTAGTTTGCAAAATGCATTCCAACTTTCACATGACTTCTTTGGAAAGTTGGATGGACAAGAAGACACACAACTAAATGTCTCTGTCACCCGGATGGAGACTCCAAGAACTCAGCCTTCGCAACAAGTGACTTACCAGCAATGCCAGCAACAGGAGTTACAGCATCAGCTTTTGAAACACAACACCCAGCAACAAACTAGTTGTCCTGCTCCTGGCCATCTTAATATCAACAATGTTCATTTCCATCAACAACAGCAACACTTTGTCTCCCAGCCAAGTCCGATACATTATTCTGAGCAAATGATATTACCAAAACCACTACATGGACAGGCATCTGGTCCGCAATCAAATGCTATAGTATTTCAGCAGAACCAACAATCCGACCAGCAAAACAATCTTTCATTGCAGCAGCGGTCAGTGTTGCAGAAAAATGGTGAATACTTCTTTGAGCAGCCACTGAACCCACAGAGTAATTTTTCTGGAGTCCAGAATATGCGAAATATGATTGGACCACATTCAAATGCCTTGAACTTGCAATCACGTCAGCATTCATCCCAAATTCTTCAGCATACAGAATTTACAAGCTCACAACCAAAATTCCAGCAACCCATGCAAGGAGTTAAGTTGGAACAGGTTCTGGGTTCTCAAATGCAAAATGTTTCATCACATGTATGTATGCAGCAAAGACCACGAACATCTGCTGTCCTGCATCAGCCTCAAAATCTTTTTGATCAGCAGAAGCTGTTTCAGTCACAGAGAGTTTTTGCTGAGGTTTCAACTGGTAAGCAATGAACTCAACTCATGTTTTGTGTCTCACATGATGGTCAGATTAATTCAATTGTTAGTATTTCCCATTCTGATCAATTTTTAATATTCTTTAATTTTATCTTTCTTTATTTTAGGACTTTTAATCGGTGATCTGCGGATGTTTCTTTTGTTCTAATTTGCTCATTTTGGTATGAATATGATTTTTAAATCTTTTATGAGGATACCTTTTTTGTCTCCCATGGAGAAGTTGATTTTACAATGCATTATACCATGTTTTCCTTCATAGTCCCGGAGGAATTTTATCTGTTTTCCTTTGTGGGGTTGGAGGGGGGGAGGGGGGAGGGTTTCTTTTCATTTTTTCCATTTCAGCTTGGCTTAATGACTTTTTGTCAATTGTTGGATCTTTGGATTCAATGGCAGCCAGTGAACCAGTAAAGGATGCAGATTATAATGAACAAGCCTATCAGAAGGTACTTTCTTCAATATTGAACTAATTTTCCCTCGGTTTAGTTTTTGCCTGTTTCCTTATTATTGGAATTTAACATCATATTTAACATATTTTATAATGTTGTTAATGTTTTCTACAGCATATTTTAATATTTTATAATTCTGGTCACAGCCCCATATCCATCAGGATGTGACTTCCAAGATCCATATTTATGGGTCTACTTACTTCTGGATATTATAGAATCTCATCATAATATTTTTGAGTTCTCTGTGTTTGTTCCTTTCCATCCCTCTTACGATCTTATCCCTCTTTGTACTTCGGCTTATTTCACATACATATGTAATAAAATCTTTGAGGAGTCCTGTGGATGACTTGATGTCCCTTTCTAAGAGGGAATTAATTTTGTACTCTTCGAGTCAAGAGATATTTCAGCATCTCTCTCTTCACTTTCTATAAAAATAATAATTCTGTCTCCCTACATACACACATACTCTGCACTTATTTTCTGCTGTTTGCTGGATGGGGAGTACTAATTGCAGTATTGCACTTACTTTGGTCCTTCATATGATGAGGGATGACATTTTCTATATCCCGTGCTGATAATAATTTAGACACCTTACATAAATCTATCCCTGTTTCGCAAACCATGAATCTGTTGTCATTAGTTGAAATATTGTTCACAGATTCAGTCCTTCAAGAAGCAGCACCAGCTCCAGCTGGAACATTTACATGAAAAGTTCAAGTGTGCTTCCCAAAAGGTATATAGAATCTATTTATATTTCCTTGAAATTTTACATTGTTGTAAATTTAAGTAATCGACTGATGTTCACACCTTCCTCTCTTCTAATTTTATTCCTGCAGGAAATGAGGGTGGATGTATCTGAGAAGTATAAAAAACATATGTTACACATAGAGAAGGTTTTAAGATTCTTATCAATGTCCCAAATTGATATTATTCGATGGCCCCGGAGAGCTGTTGATCGCTTTTTTCAAGAGATCAAGCTTTATCTTGCTCGTGTGGTCAAGAATTCTGCTTCCAACGAGCACCATGTGCAAGTTACACAGCCAGCTGGTGGCCAAACTCTAATATCTCAGCCGCAGCAAAACAGGGAGCTGAAAATTCAGTTCAATACAGCAAACTCGGCCTTGAGAAGCACTGTAATTGGCTCACCTTCTCTATCAGCAACACAGTTGGAGAATCAAAATTTGCATTCAAACATGTTCAGTTCAGTTCCTTATGATTCTCAAGTGGAAATGGAACAAAGGAATGAACCAAGTATGCTGCAGCATGAGTTAGACCAGAATACCTCAGGTGCATCAGCAGAGTCTAACATTTCTCGTAATAGCAGAGTGAATGCATTTGATTCTGCTGCAAAAAATCCAGCAGTACAGCCACAACACCCCCAAGGGCATCTTCAGCCACAATGGTTTCAGCAGAAGAAGCAACAAGTGCTGATGCAGAATAACCGCTTGGGTTTTGGCACAGGAATGGTTAATCCCTTGGCCTGTAAACCTTCTAACAGTCCCGGCCAAACGCTCTTTCTAAGAACACCTACTCAACTGCATGCCTCTTCTCCTCCAATGTTTCAGCATTCCTGTCCTCCCTCTGACCAGAAAATTTTGTCACCTCTTTCAAAAGCTAGGTTGCCATTGCAATCTGCAACTTCACCATTAGCAATACCTTCTCCTTCTTCTCCCCTTAATCCGTCTTCTACATCTGTAGCCCATGCAAAGAATCCTTCTGGTGTTTATCCACTATCAGTTAGTGAATATAATGGACATGCTCAGACGTCAGCTTCATTAGCTCAAGACGTGATACAGAACCAAGTTGACAATCACTCCCTTAGCATTGGTCTATCAGACATATCAGCCTCCCCATTGCCAACAGATATTACTGGCCCAGATGGAGAGCGGCAATCACTAGATACAAAGCAGCCAATCGAGCGATTAATCAAAGCGGTGTGTATATATTTCTGTTATTTCTCAGTCCACTAGATATTTGTGCGGCCAATTTATACAACTTATTTATTGTTCACGCAAGTAAGAAAAATGCTTGGGAGCCCCAATTTATGCCACCCCCATTTTCCCTCCAATCCTATGTGGCATGTCTACTTTTAATCAATGACTATCGCACATGCCACATAGGATTGAGGGTAAAATGGGGGTCATAAATTGGGGGTATGTAACATTGCTCTTCAAGTAACCATTGAGTGTCATGCTTGTCGATAAAAGAACCATATACGTTCAAGTTTTTATGAATACCTGCCGATATGACCAGAACGAAATTCCTAGCTTCTCGCAAAGTTGTGAAACATGACATTTCCTTGGTCATGGAAGATGACACACCCACTTAAACTCGCCATTCTTTAATATTTCTCTTTTGATAAATTTCTAAAGTATTTTCACATTTTTCAGGTTGAATCAATATCACCAGAAACATTGTGTGCTGCTGTCCAGGACATTGCATCAGTTGTCGATGTGGTTGATATGATAGCCACAACAGCTTGTGGTAGTGATACTGCAGGTACTATTGTTGATGATTCCGTGTATGAAACAAATTTCTGCACACAGGTGGAGGACTCCAGTTCAAACAGGGAGTGCTCATTCTCCAATAAGATTAAGCGCAAAATAAGTGCAACAGCTTTGGATCCCATAAGTGATCCGGTACATTTGGATTCAACTGCAGTGTTGAAGGCAAAGAGACGAAGGATAGAGGTATCTTCATGATCCACCCACTCCGTATGCTAAATTATTATTCACTATGCAATGTATCTATGGTAAAAACGTTGTGCACTGAGTTTTCTTTAGTTATTTTCTTTATGTGTTGCATCCGTGTTGACGTTGATCATCTAGCTCTTTTTAATCTTTGGTTCATTGTGTAGTGCACTGTATTTTGAGAGAGAGAGAGTAAGTGTGTTCTTAAAGAATTGATAACTGTGGAAAGATTTTGTGCATAATGGGAGGAAAAATTCATAGGATGCTAACTAGCGATACAGAAATAGAAGAGCATACGTAAGGGACTGTAAAAAATCTGCTTGTTGCCTTTGCTGTCAGAAAGTACCTACTTGTACTTTGAGTTCATAATCACGTAACAATCCAAGTCAACAAGCCTTTTTGTAGACTCATTTTCTATGCCATTGTGGCTCAAAAAAATTTCCCCTAGGCCGTCTTCATAAAACTCGATACTATACTCAACTATCAGTGGAACTTGCAATTGCTAATCTTCAATATTTTGGGATATACTCACTATGTCATGGATATAATTTTAATCACTTTATTGCAGCCGAGATATGCATTGTTGGATGAGATCAGATCCATTAACCAACGGTTAGTTGAAACCGTAATAGACTTGGATTCAACCAAAGCTGGTGGAGGCACCATCGTCAGGTGCTCTTACAATCCTGTGTCTTTCAGTGGATACGTTAAACCTCAAGT
This sequence comes from Tripterygium wilfordii, assembly GCF_013401445.1. NCBI lineage: Eukaryota > Viridiplantae > Streptophyta > Magnoliopsida > Celastrales > Celastraceae > Tripterygium > Tripterygium wilfordii. The sequence goes on along the minus strand of NC_052244.1, from coordinate 3,365,022 downwards.
CTCATCACAGGTTTTTGAGATTTCTGACCCCTCTCGCCAAATATAATTTACTGGTTAAAATTTTCGTTCTGATGTGGTTGACCTTCATTGTTGTTCACAGTGGTCAATGCTTCCCTTGCTTTTGTTCATTCCCGCTAGTTATCCAAATTCTTCTCCAGTAATCTTTGATGGGAAGAGTTCTGTCGCTGAGAGGTGAGACACTCTAAATTCAACACTCTTGGTGGAGCTCTTATCAGTTTTTTACTGTGATGAAATGAGATAAGCTGCTATTGTTTTTCAAGGATACAATCCAGTAACTTTGTTGGATATTCATTCATGATTTAAACAATGCTCTTAATTACATGCAGTACCGATGGTAAGGAAGCTGTAGATGATAGTGAGTGCAATGATGATCTATCCACAAAAGCAAAGGAGAGGTTCAGCATGTCTCTGCGCAAACTTTCGGTACCCATGTCTCTTGAAGAGATGGCAAAGACTTGGGATAAATGTGCTCGGGCCGTGTTATCTGAGTATGTGCGGCCTTTTGGAGGAAAATGCTTCAGTTCAATATACGGATCGTGGGAGGACTGCGTAACTGCTATATGAGAGAGAGAGATATTGCAGGTTTGAACCTGTGACAGGCAATTGATGCTCATTTGACATGCAGACAAATTTGATCACAGCTTTACTTGGCCTGCCCGACTTCAAGTTTGTCATGATAATTAGTGAACTGTGTTTATCCTGCAATTGTAAATTCGTCTCCTCCTGGCTTGAGCTGACCATGGGATTACTCCACATTCTTTAGATAATTATGTGAACTACTGAACTGTGTATAGCAATTCTTTAGAAGATTGGCCGGAATCAATCTCTTCATGTCTGAACCCTATGATCATCGAACTCTTATTTACTATTTAGGGTGATAATTTTAATCCTCAACTATTGGTCGGGTTTCATTTTCGTCCCTTTAACTTTTTTTTCTCCCTTTTTCGTCTCCTAACTATAAAAAAGTACCTCATTTGTCCCTCAAATAAATCTAGCGCTGGAAAAATCCAACGTGACATCCTATTATTCGTCAGATCATATCCCCAACATACCACATAGGTGTCACGTAAGCATTCATTTTCCGGCCCCAATTTCACTTGAAGGACGAAAATGATACTTTCCAATAGTTGAGTGATGAAAATTGGAGGGAAAAAAAAAAGTTTCTAGACGAAAATGAAACTCGCCCTATAGTTGTGGGACCGGGTGAAATGGGCTGACACGAACTGGGCTTTTGTGTTCATAAACAAAGTCGGCCCCATTGGGCTTGGGCCGCGCTCAGGCTTGCTTGTTAAGAGATAACCAAGCTCATCTGTTTATAAGCATATTTATATTAATAATTTACACTAAATATGTGGTTTATTAAATTGATGAAAATTAACACACCCCACCTAAAAGAAAACACTCTCCGTGACCCGAAAAGACAAAAATTGAAAAGAAATGTCAGAGACAACCAACATCGAAAAAGATCACCCAACACTCCCACACTTGGCCTCCACCACAAACCCAGATTCCGGCGAAACTCAATCGGCCCCGGCGACCTCATCAGGCGAGAAGACCCATGAAGAAGAATCGAATACAACCCGAGAATCGAAGAGGCGAAAAGGGTGCCCGAAAGCGCTTGATAAAGTCCAGGATTTGACCCGATCGAATAATCAAAACAACTTCTCCTTCACCTTCGACACCAAATTCAGCGGTTGCCCACCCGAATTCACACCCAAATTCGGATCCTTTAATCTGACGGTAAAGGATCTGGTCCAGAGCTCGAAAGATAGAGAAACATCTGAGGAGGAAGAAAAGAAAGCAGCAGTGATCAGTCAAGAAGTTGTTAACCTTAATGAAAACACCACATTGAGGTCTGTTGATGGCGTTTAGAGAAATTGAGTTTGAACAGTTTGTATTGCTGTGGCTGTTTCTTTTTCAACCATTCATTGGCTCTGAAAACGAAGGATTGTACGGTGGAATCAAAAGCCAAATAATACGGATTTGTTCTTGCTTTATTCAATGAATTGTAAATCTCTCTGTTTTTTTCCTTAAACTTGTCTATTAATTTAATAAAGTGGACTTATTAGTAGTTCGACTTGATGGGGGTGTGGGCCATATCGTTTTATCACCTGCACGTGCGTCTTTGTGCAATTTGGTATGATTTGACTCAATTTTCTGTGAACTACATAATGCCCTGCATATTTAATTAAATATTTATAAGGAAATAGGAATGTATATTGTAAGTTGTAATTGTGAGAATAATTTTAAGACACTTGTACCCGATAGGACTGCCTATATTTCATTGAAAAACATTATAATCTGTCATGAAAACAGTGTAAGCTATGCGTGTTCTTTTTTTCCTATGGGAGAGAAACACTAATAAAGTTTTCATTAAGAGTAATATTTTTCTAACATTTCATTTGGTCTTGACCTAACTTACCATATCGTTAAATAAGAAACTTTTTTACGCACAGATTTGACAGCCAAAATTTATATCCATATCGAATTTTTAAATGACAAACTTGTATGATATCGAGAGAAATATCCTTCTGATCACTCGTTGAGTAGCCTCATCTTACCCTATGATCAAAGTGAAAAACTTCTTTATTGTCAGAATTTATATCTATTTCGAATATTTAAATGACAAACTTACATGGTTTATTGTCGGAATTTATGTCTATTTCGGATATTTAAATGACAAACTTAAATGGTATGGTTGTCGGGTATTAAGAAGAAAAAAACACTAATAAATATTAAATCATGAGACGTTGATCAAAAAATGATAAATAATTATGGGCCCAATCCGCTTGCAAGCAATTGTAGTTTGGGCTAAGTCATTAATTGGGTCCATTCAGTTTTTACTTTTTACTAAGCTTACGTAAGGCCCATTAATAAGGCTGGAAAGTTACGAGCAACTCCCAAGTAACGTTAGCGTGACGACGTGACCTACCGCTGCCTCCGTATATTGTTTCATTGACCTGTCCTCATGCTTTCTTTAACTTTCATCGTAACAGGCGCCTCTTTCTCTGCAAAACCTTGCTTTCACAAATCAACTATGGCAATCAGCATCCTGGACTACGAGCTGCCCTACGACACTCACAACGTCTACGACGTCACCTTCTTCACAGACACTATCCACACTCTCGTCACCCACTCTCCTCCCCTGGTCGACCAGTGGCTCTCCGAGACTAACCCTAACCATCGCCCAATCCTCGTCGGCCTAGATGTCGAGTGGCGTCCAAACTTCAACCGTCACTTCCAGAACCCTGTAGCCGTTCTCCAGCTCTGCGTCTCTCGACGCTGCCTGATTTACCAGATCCTCCACTCTCCGCACATCCCCCAATCTCTCATTGACTGGCTTCGTGATGCGAACCACATGTGTGTAGGTGTTGGAATTGAAAGTGATGTCGAGAAACTTTTGGAGGATTATGGACTGAGTGTAGCGAGTGCGATGGATGTGAGGGAGGCTGCGGCGGAGCATATGGGGGTGACGGAGCTGAGGAATGCAGGGTTGAGGGAATTGGCGAGAGAGGTTTTGGGGAAAGATGTGGTTAAGCCGAAAAGGGTCACGATGAGTCGGTGGGACAGTGAGTGGCTGATTCCGCAGCAAGTGCAGTATGCTTGTCTTGATGCATTTCTTTCGTATGAGATTGGAAGGACTGTGATTCCTGGTGGTGGTGCTAGGGTTTGATTGGTTTCCGCGGGAAGTGCAGTATGCTTGCATGGATGCATTTTTTGGTATGAGATTGGGAGGATTGTGATTCCTGGTGGTAATAGTTATTGGGTTTTGTGATTTTATTTTTTTTTAATTTGGATATTATGCGTGATGATTTTTTCAGTTTGCATATGGTGCACTCATCCCCTGTTTTCTCTATGATTGGGAAATTTTAGGAACTCTGTATGAAAATTTGTCAGTTTTCTTTATGGAGATATGGAATGTCTTACTCATGTTGAGAGGCTATTTCCATAACCATAATCCAAAGTTTGAATATATGGTAGTCTGCTCTCTTCCATCAAACTTTTCCTTATATCCCTATTGATTCTACAATAATACTAAATTAATTAGAACATATTTAATCTTAGCTATGATTTATTGATATTTTTATTTATTTATAGAAATTTAGTGAATTACTAATGATTACCTATGTACAGGCAAGAATCTTTTCTTCAACTGTTTGGTATATGAAACTCATGTTAGGCCATATGATTAACTTCTTGGCAACTATTGATTATATTTGTCTTGTGTGACTCTGAACCACAAGGAACCCATCCAGGTGAGAGGATCTTTTCTTGTTCAATTTCCTTTATCCTCTAGATTATGACGGTGAGGCGAGTCTAGCTTCTTTGAGGCCTGATTTGAAATTCTTCGAATTCGCTAATCAATGAGCATTTTGTGTCTATTGGTGCTTTTTTATTTCTGAACCTTTAATGCGTATATGTTGCATTGTATGATTCCAATTGTGTGTCTTTGTATTGGATCAAACATGGTGTGAGATTATAGTGGAGTCTTTCAGATCTAACTTTTTATTCCTTGAGAAGTTTCTGTTGGGGTAGGGATGCAAGATCCAATTATATACCAGAATCCATGAGAAATACAATGGAATTCATGGAGGGATGTAGGCTTAGATATCATCAAGATGCAAAATTTGTTTCATTTGGCGGATTAAAGTGCGTATAAATGCAACTCATTTGGTGGATTTGGAAGTATAAACAGGGCCTGGTTACTCTAGCAGTGCATTCTTGTTTTGATGGGTTATGCATTCAGTCGACCGTGGAATGATATAAAGGCACACCTGTGGAAGATAAGCCTTGTCTAATTTTCCACCTGTTGTTCTTGTGGAATTCTCATCAGCAATTGGCTATGTTTTAGCCTAAGACTTGGTGTTTATTACTTATGCTTTGTCTAACCTTAAAATATCAATGTGCGAAGATCTGGGTTTTTTTTTTTTTTTTTTTTCCTTCTGTATATGCAAGAGGGTACTGTAGAAAGGGACACAAGGCTGCAAACAATGGGTTTGTTTAGTGAAAGAAGTTACTGTGATCAGTGAAGAAGTTGTTGATGTGAGTTAAAGCACATTGTGGTCTCTTGATGGTGTTTGGGTCAAATCTAGTGAGAATTGTGTCGTTGTTTTCAGTCAATACAATACTGATGGCTATTGTTAATGAAATCAAAAGCCCAATAAGCAAAATTATTTTTTCTTGAATATTTGTTGACTTGTTCAATTTCAAACCCGCTCTTTGTAACTTATTTATGTAGTTTAGCGGACAATTTGTTAGAACTGACTGAGTAGCTTCAAGACCCAACTTATCCAAGAAAAGGGGCTTCAAACCCAAATCCATCAACCCCATATGGTTAAGGGAACCACACAGGCTGATTGACTTATAAACAAGTGGTTCATAAGATTTAGTGAGCCATAATAGGTCTTCCAACCATTTGAGCAAAAGGCTCAATTTAAATCCATTGATGTGAAGCAATCCCAACGTCCAATTCTTAACATGTTATTGGAGTCGAATTGTGGGGGTGGTTGTGTTTGAGGCTTAGCAGAGAGGCCGGTTTGTTTAGGCGGCCCAAAAGTAGTCATGTTATTGTTTGGTATGGTCAAGAGAGGATACACATGTTGGTGTAGGTCCAAATAGACCCCACATGGTGTTTGCAATAATGTGATCATGTTTGAAAGGTCTAATGAGAAGTCCGATGTTGATGAGCTCTTGTGCGACGGGGAGTATTGGTGGAATTCACAGTTCCACGTCTAAAAAATATAAAGAGATTGCGTAATTTATAAACAAGTAGTTGTTGGATCCAAACTAACAAGCCAGCCATGATTTTCTTGTGCTGTAAACCATAATCAAAGTCAGCTCGGCTCGGTCGATTTACACTCATGAGTCATAATCCTAGCAAAAGGAAGAATTCGAAATCGGCTCAGTCCATTTACACCTATAAACCTAACAAAAGAAAGAGAGAATTCAAAATGAATCCACACCTAAACATGTATATTATTCAAACGTTTGATGTCTATATAACTAACCCCTGGCCTGTATATGGATCTACCCTGACTCAGTACATTATTGTTCGAAACAAGAACGATTAGCAGGTACGATTAACGTCTTTGTATTGATTTTGATCATATGTAATATAATTATGATGCAGTGAGCTTGTGTTTATCAAGCCCATTTGGGAATGGAAATAGGTTGCAACTTGGTTTGGTTAATACTCAAGGTCCAGGCCCATGGAGTTAGTAATCTCCTCCTTACAAGGATGACAGTGGCTTAGGGCAGAGGCAGATTTTGATATTTGGTAAACTCTTGTTCTTAGTTTCTCTTCTCCTTAGGTTTATCCATACTAGTTTAGGCAAGAGTTAATCGGTATGTGGGGTTCTTACCCTGGGATTATAATCTCCTTATAACCTTGTGTGAGATCTAGTTTCTTATTATAGTTGCTTGTAATAGTTATCAATGGATGTGTTTACGTTTGCTGGAGACTAACTAATATATGTGGGTTTGTTATGATGTTGGAGATATTGTCTTGTTGATGGTGTTGAGATGTGGGGTTGGAGTTGGACACACGGCGGCCATCTTTGTTGTTAAGCTCCACTGTTAGTTTTTGGTATTGCACTTAACATGTTCGACTAAAGGTCTGAACCGTAAAGTGCATCAAATTAGCTAATCTAATCATTGTTTCATTTGTTCTTTGTAGCAGCATGAAGCCAATTCATCTCCTGGTCCTTGCTGCTGGAATGTCAGTAATACTTTTATTAATCATTGAAGCCGCTGATGCCAGGAAGTTTGTAGTTGATCAAGAGGTGAAAAATTACTCCAACAACATATTTGGCAATCAATATCATTTTATCCCAAGTACTACTACTACCACTAAACATGGTGGTAATCGTATTCTGGAACATGCCATGACTGGTGTTTCCGGCAGTACTAGTTCAAAAGACGGACATCATAATCGTTAACTACTGTTCGACTCTCTTCTCCTCTTCTCTTTGCTGTGTTGTTATGGTTTATATAAAAGAATCAAGTGTAGACAAGCTGCAGCAACAACAGTCGGAGAATTTGACATGGGGTTCCTATTATGCTAGCTATTACGTTTGTCTTTTCAGTTGAAGGTTTGAACCATCTTTGTAATTGTAATCTAGCTTTGGTCTGTAATAGAGACTTTTGCGAGATTTCGACCGGTAAGAGAGCACATTATCAGTCTTCTGAATTCCAATCAGACTAAGCAAAGACTTAAGTCTATGCTTAAAAGTCTATACAAATTTATGTATTCATCTTTGTATAACTCAATCCATCACATTATTGTTCTAAACAAGAAGCAGATACTATCAAAGACTGTGTTGATTTGAAGTTCTAGCTTGCTCTACCACTAACAATTATTGATTCATTCTCGTATGCTATTTCGATTCAAGAACAGTAGCAATGTAATTGTCTCAGAATAATCTATACAAATTCACCATGTGCATAGCAACAGGTTAATTAGTGTACAACCAACATATAAAAGAATGAAAACAAGAGAAAAGGAAAGGATGGCACATTTTGCCTAATCGCTTTTCCATCGCGCCCTAATGACCGTCTACATATATGCATCTACAAGGCTATTATGTACTTAAACAATTTGGGCAGTAATGTACAGTTTCTCCAGTCTTAGATACAAGCAAGCAACATTCCCGTTCCCATATTTGTTTCTTCAGATATTTCTCAGAACTCGCAAGAAGTTCCCAACCTTTGCTTCAAACCCATGCACTTTGTGCCCTCGAAAACCTCAGGCAAAAGTTTCTCAAAATTCTCCAAGAAGATTTCCCATTCACCCTCACTCATGTCTCCAAAAGTGATGAATCCAGTTTCACTATTGTTGTAGTTCTGCACTGCATAACTCATGCTCCTAGTCAGTGCCCCGACTTTGTCACCGTTACCATTTCCTTTGACGCTCTTAGTATCCAAATCATCATTACCTTCAATGTCATGGTTATTGTCATTCTCCTCATATAGTGGAGACAAGGTGGCATCATGCAAACCAGGCATTGACTTAACCGAAGAGAACCGTGGAATTTTGGGTGGTTTACCCATCACTTTAGGCTTCTGAAGTTTAGAAGTGTCTTCAACATCGTTGTCAAATTGAAATATTTCAAAATCTTCTTCACTTTCTTCTATCCTTTGATCATGATCGTTTGTCTCATCAATGGATGAATTACGCAGGGTTGCTTTAGCTTCTGCACACAGATTTTCTAGTACACTTACGTTTTCTTCTCCACCACAAAACTCCCTAGTCATCATTTCACCTATGTCAGAAAGGCAGTGCCCAGCAGCAGCAGCTCGCGTCAAGAAAATGGTGCAAAGGACAAATACCCGAATGGATGATTCCCTTAAAGAAGGAACCTCCTTTCTTAAAAGCTCTGCATCTTTGAAAGCATCAAGGTTTGATATGTACTCCAATTCGAATTCTGAAAATGGAACCGAGGCCTGTGGCCAGTGCTGCCACTCAAAATAAGGATCATCTAGCCACTCAGGCAGGCAGAGCCCATGATCTATAGGCACAAGCTCAGCAGCCCCAACTGAATAATTCTCATGCTGGTCATGTTTCTTGATAAGTATGTTTCCGGCATGCCGATCAAGATTCAGGAGTCTTACATCAAAAATCCCAATCCGATGAACTGAAGCCACTGAGAAGCCTGAAGGACCCAATTCCCCTGCGTCAAAATCATGATCTACGAAGCATTGAAGTGAGGCAATCTTATAGGGTGTGGCTGGAATAGCTGATTCATCTCTAATGTGGAATGCAACATGAGAAATCTTCACCAGAGCTGTTGGTGGAACACCTGCAAACCCATCATGGTCAAGCAGATAAGCAGCCAGTTCTCGGATGCCTGTTTCTCCTACACGCACAGAGCGTTTTAAGCCAGGTTGGCCCAACATCAGACCCCCAAAGCCTTTTGGGTTATTGAAGGCTAAGGGTTCTTCATCAATAGGCTTTGCCACAGCAACATTATCACCATTCCTCCCACGCAAGAAGTAAGCGCCACCTAGTCCACTAGACACTGGCAATGGATCCATTCCTGAGGCTATAGCTATGGCAACTTCAACCACAAGAGCACGCACCCTCGCGACTCCACGGCCACCAATAATCTCAATTCTAGGAGTGGTGTCGAACTCTTCCTCCACCTTAGTGGCTAGGGAAAGGCATGGCGTGGAGAAGCTCCGGTGGAAATTGGCAACTTGAAATGCTTCTTTTAGCGAGTGTGCAAGATTGGTTTGGTTAAGTTCGAGAAGTTTGTGATCGAGTTGAGTGAAGGATTGGAGTCTGCATCTCTGAGATGATCTAAACGGCTTGAATCCATGATGTTGATCAATCGCCACTGCCATTTTATAGAATCTCATACAATTGAAAATGACAGCAATGCAAGCCAAGCGCAATTTTCTCAGAGGATCACCAGAGGATTTGCCTTCCAAGGGAGATTAGTTCCCAGAAATCTTCATGGTTAAACAGAGAAACGGTCAGCAAATGACATAACCACAAACAGCTTATATGCATAACGACCAAAATATATGCGTGTGCTAACATTTTGAGTTGGGAAAGAAACTACATGTCATAAAATTGTTTCACAAACCTGAAGACTTTGGTTCCAAATAATGAAGGCCTCCAAAAACTCAAAACAAAATGCATTGCAGATACAAACATATGCAGAAAAACTCAAAAGGAAAAAGTGAGAGATTTTCTAACCCAATAGTTACAATCGGGTGGCAAAAGTCAAGTGCCAGACTCATTTTCCTTCATTTTCGTGTGCAATGTTGAAGGAATGCAACTTGTATCCATTTTAATCCACCATCACCTGTGTACAGGGGGGATGCATGAAATCATAGTTCTTACATCCTTGGATCAAAGACAAAAGCACAAATGGATACCAAAAACAACCATATAGACCAACCTGTCAATCCCTCGCTCCTCCGCTCATAAATCGCGACAATTTTCTGAAATCAAGAGCAAATTGTACGCGAAGATCAGGATGTTAATGTCCTCATGAGAATTCCAAATTAGAATATTGTCAGTTGACATAGATTATTGTTGGATTAGTATGCAAAACCAATCTTTGTGAAATGCTATGGGCCTATGGCAATATATGCGAAATAAAATCCAATGCACAAGAAACCAACAACATGTATGCAATCCCTAACCCCCAAATTGGGTGTTTCACAATTATATTCATGCCCAAACATATAATATAAAGGCATGATTCTCAACACAATCAGGGAGAATAAGTGAAGGAAATTTGAATTCAAACAATTTTTTCTTTTCTGATTTCCATTTTCTCCAGAATCAAACACAGCATGTATGAGAAAAGTATTTACAAACCCGAGAAGAAGAAGTGCCCTGAACACTGATTAAGGCATTCAGGGGAGACCGAAACAGCAATGGCAGCCGCGAGAGAGAAAACAAACCGTCACTGGAAAATTGTTTCCTTCACTGTTTCTTAATAAAGCCCCCTTACCCTCCCTTTTTTTTAAAATTCAGTTGCTCCATCGTGGGACCCGCCCCCGATTCTTCCGGTAACGGCTTTTTCTCGCCATGTCGTTGTCGTTTGTCAACCAACCTTTGCTATAATTATCCCAAACCCTTATGATACGATTTCGAGAGTCGGAGTCGGAGATCTATTGATACGTGGCCATAGCTAATTGGGGGTGTTTGAGTTTCTGGGACAGGTTAGTCATATTAGCTTTTTATATCTAGTTTTCTAAATTTGGGCCGGATTTGAGATTGACGAGGCCCATTACAGGCTGGATTTTGGTCTTATTTTCACAGCTGTGCTTCTGACCGTTTGTTCATTTTTATTTAGCAGTTTCACCTCTTTGAGATCCGGTCTCTACGGCGTAAAATTCTTCAATATGTAGGTTGACCAGAATGCCCTTGTGGATTTTGCCTGCAAATACAGATAAAAGTCTCAAGAAATAAATTATTTGGATGCCAATTGAATTATGAGCGAAGCAAACAGCAGCAAATGCATATTCTTTCATTTCATTTTTTTTTTTTTGCTAATGTTGAACCAACCTAAGTGTCCACTGAACAATTGGCCGGTAAACTCCGGGTCACATGAAAGACCCCACAACTCCTATGAATCAATTAAGACTTGAGAAAACAAATTTGAATACGTGACCTCCCGCTTGCACTACGAGTTACCGCGATCAAATTCTCTATCTCAGCCAACGTTGTTCTTTCATTTCTCTGTTATTCTTTCATTCTTACATTTCAGAAGATGAGAATGCACAAAACAGCAGCAAATGCACGTTAAGAGGGGCCTGCCACCAATGTGGCTTTGACCAGAAAATGCATCTGCTAGCTTAACTCTCTTTTTTTATTAATTGATATTTACATTTTACGGGCACAAACAATGTATATCGACTCACATGTGAGGCAAGCTCTTTGCATTGCTCTCACTCACAAAACTTCTCTGGTTTTGCATGATTCATTTGAATTGTTACGGCAATTGAGTCGGCTGAAAACCAGAGAAGTCAATTTTACCTCAAATGAATTGGTTCTCCTTTGTTGTTATAGATGTAATACAAGAGCTAGGATGAGTGAAAATGCCCATCCGATGGATGAAAACCTGCAGAAGCTGAAAAACAGAATATTAGCACACTAGGTTTATCATTATGGATATTAATATATGCCAATCCCGGGGCAGTATTTTCATAGATGCAGAAGGAATAAAAGTGCTCGAGAAGCAACAAAAGTGAGTGGGAACCTCATTACCTCAAGACTGAAAATTCATGAAAGAAAATATTTTTCAATGACAAAATTACAAGAATGCAACTCATCTGACGAATAGAGTATAAAACAAATTGTATTATATATGCGTTGAATATCATCTTTTGTTTAAATCTAAAAAGTTGGGTTACTAAAAAACACTCACCTGAAGATGGGAATGGTGAGGGTGAAACTGATGGCCTTTTGTCAGAATAGCCTTCATAAGGATTAAGACTTGACGGTGGCTGAACATGAGCAAAAACAACATTTGGCAAAGGACTGGACAAAGGAATTGAACTGGAAACAGGTGCAGTTGAAAGAGAATTGACATGGGGTTCTGATGGAGCGGAGTAGTGAGGAGAAATATATGGTGCAATGGCAGGGGTTAAATGAGACTGTTTTTTGGCTTTCCCGGGAACTCTCCTTCGGTTCCCATTTTGACAAGCAGGATGCTTCGCCTCATTACTTTTCTGTGGAGGAGGTGCAACTTTCCAAGGTGGAGGTGTGGTTTTCTCAATTGTAGGTGCAGGTGCAGGTGCAACTGCAGGAGCCAGTTGGACATCATGGGAGTGATGATGGTGATAATGGTGGTGGTGGTGGTGGTGAGGATGGGGATGGGGATAAGGAAGAGGTGCAGGCGAAGGTGACACTGATGTATCACTGCCATCTCCACCATGAAGAGAGTGTTGCAATATGGATGAAAGTCGAACTTGCTTCACTCTACCGAATACAGTGTTATTAAGGCCAAGGGTTCTTGAATGAGAACCCGTGATAGTCTGCGCAAGCTGCTTTAACCTCGGCATTGAGGGAGTATTTCCAACTGCTAGCAAAACAGATGACTGAACTGTAGTGGGAGGAGCCACTGTTGAACCTTTGGAATTTGATAAGATCACATACAAATTCTGCATCAGCAAAATAAAAACCATCAGAATCTGCATGGCACCTAAAACGACTACAAAAAGCAATTCTTGGAATGGCAAAAGGCATAAAAACACAACTATCTGGTCCCAGAGTTTCCAAGAGATATAAAGCTCTTAAGCTCCGCAAGAAAAACTCCACCACAAAAAAAAAAACCCCCTCAGCAAGCATTATAATATCAAACTCCTCTCTTCAAACAACTTCTTGGGCTCACTCCAGCTCCCACTCCCGGAAAACAAACACCTAGAGAAAAATTCTTATGCAGAAATTGTAAACATTTCAAAATGACAAATACAATCATCATTTTTGAGTTGTCCTCAGACACAGACTGCATTCAAATGGAACATTTGTAACCAGGGAAAAAAATGAAGAAGGGAAATTCACTTGTATTTGATATATAGAAAAGTTCAAGGTGAACTTGAATAGGATTTGCTCTTTCTGCAGAAGAAATGCTCTCTGTGGAGGGATCACAGTAATTCCTCCAGGGAATTTTAACACCTCAAACAAGAATGACTCCCCAAACAGGGACGTTGTCAAGTGCAGAGATGATTGATTCACAACCAAAGCTAGAAAAGATGCCCTGATCCAGCTGAAGGTTCTAAGAATAACACAACCACCTGGTCGAAAGAAGGAAATCAAATCAAGATTAAAGAAAAAGTAAGAAAATTGCAATAAGAACAGCAACACTAACAAGCATCTCAGCCCAATGAGCTTATGGACCCCACTGCAACACCCCCAATACCTACAAGAATTTGCTGGTATATTTTTGAAATATGTTAATAGCGTTTGAAGTTGCGGGAGAGGAGTAAAGATGGTGGTGGTCGTGGTTTATCAATTTTTGTCTTTTATTTAAAAATATTAATATGTAATAAAGGAAAGTGTGATTTAGTACAGTTTCGTACAAAAAACGCGCACTTTAGCTATATTTTTTGTTTCGTGTAATTTGGGAAGTATATGATTATTAAAGGGTACTTGTTGCTTGACAAGTGTTAGCTAGCACCTGCACGAAAATTGTCCCAAAATCATCCTTCAAAAATATAATTTGAGATTGAAAATATCAACACAAACGCAACATAAAATTTACGTGAAAAACTTTAAAATCGAAAAAAAAAATAAAATCTAAACTCAAGAATATCCAATAATCCAAAAGATTATCATAAGTCTCACTTTAACACTCTATGTATTGCAAAGTTTTTTCTACCTTGCACTCTTTCACCAGGTAGGTTTGAACAAAACAATAGAAACTTAATTACAACCCTAGAAAAAAAACTATAGTCTCATCAGTCGTTTGGACACCCACTTAACCCTTCCGAACGACAAATCCTTTTAGATGTGTTTTCCAATATACCTGTCTGGATGCCTCTATCATTCGTTTGGATGGATCTTCAACCTTACTCAATCTAGACACCCAAGCCCCTCGGTCACTTCATTGTTCCTAGATCTAGACATCCAAACATCTAGCACCTAAGGTGTTTGGAGTCTGGACGGCTATAAACCCCTTGTCCAAATGACAACTCTAGAAACAACATTCCAACAACATAACTTGCCTCCACACAATCCGCTAATAGCACCTGCCTCATTTTCCATTGTCTTTAACATCTGTGTAAGTAACAAACTTCTCCTAAATGAGTGCATGCTTTCATTTTAGTGGCCTACTGTTTACCACAATCTGGTTTTCTAAATCTTCTAGTTTAACTCCATCTTAAATGCCAATAACAAAATCCTATCTTTTTAGCTCAATTAGCTGCACACTTGATCTGTGTTTGCAACAGATTCCACAATATATAGGGAGTCTGTTATCTTACCTCTATCCGTATTTTATTTTCAAAACAAATTGGATTAACAACTTTAACCAATAGTTACTAATGAGTAAAGTTTAACAACAATGGACCACCAAACTATGGCCTTCACCAGTCAATAATCTAATGGTATTTAATAGGTCACTTTTAGTCGCACCCCTAAATTTACTAAAGACACCCCAATTTAAGTTGACCACCTATTGTATAAATTAGTTGACAAGAGTCTTTAGTAAACTTAGGAGTGTGACTAAAGTTTACCGTGGTTGGCCATCAAATTGAACCTCTATTGTCAGATTGGATTATTCTTATGAATTGGGCCGTTGTAGAATTTATTTCTTACGGGTTTGACACCTGCTCAGCCGAAATTATTCTATCATCTGTCGTCGAATTTATTTCTTATGAGCCGATTTGATTATCTCATCTGTGTCGACAATTGCCAATCACGGTGACAAGGGCATCACCGACCTTTACTTCCTTTTTTTGATAACTAAAGTAAGTAAAATTACAATTAGAAAATGTACAATATACGAGGAGCATACTAAAAAAAAGTCAGAAAATAATAAGAGAAAACTTCAAAAGATAAGATAAAAACTCTCACAACTAGAACAAGTAGCCTAAGTTAACTAAGAGGTTATAAGTAATACTCTAGAGAGAGAGGAAACCTGACTCAGTAATTAACACAAAAGTTTATAGAGTTGTAGTTTCATTTCACGATGGTGCTTTTTTTTCCCCTTTGAATTTGGTCTAAATTTACATTAAACCTTAAACCAAAAATCTAAAATCTAAAATTTAAATTCTAAACCTTAAACCTAAAATCTAATCCCAACTCCAAAATCCTAATATATACCATTCGAGAAAAACATACCTAATGTAAGTGAGCCGTTGATTAAACACAATTACATTGCATATAAGAGATCATCTACCCATTAGGTCATGGATTCAAATCCTACCCCTTCCCAAATCCATGTTTGAGCTAGTTATAGCTAATAATATAATGGGGCCCACGAGCATGCTTGGCCCAATTAGCACACTAATTCACTCTGACGTGGCGTTAAGTCGGTGCACAGTGCACACTTGACAGTAATTCAGAAACCGCAGGAGGAAAACCCCAGAGAGCCCCGTACCTTTTACGAGGCATGTGATTTTTTTACTGTTCACACTGTTCACACCCTCATAATCGTCCTTCGGTTTCCCTCCTCTCTTCAACACAATTCCCTTTCTCGCACACTCAAAATCTTCCACTCAGCTCAAAATCTTTCTCTATTCTTGCCCTAATTTCTTCTCATTTCGTTTTCTCTCCGGAACGGAGATGGCTAGAAACGTTGTTTCCGACGAGGATGAAAGAGGTGAGTTCTTGGAAGAAACACTTGATTTCTTCGTTGAAATACGGCATATTTTGTGTGATGTCGGGATATTAGCTGGTATTTGGGTCCATTTTTTCAGATGAGGTCGGGCTTGAAGACGAGTACGAGGATAGGGAACCTTTGGACGCCGAAGAACTCGATAATCGGGATGAATATGAAGAGGATGAGGAGGAAGGTAAGGGTTCCATTTTCATGAATATTTCGAAATTTTTTTGAGGATTTTGGGGGTTTCCGTTTGTTTTTTTTTTTTTAATGAGTGGCGGTTTTTCTGGGGGTTTATGGGATCATAGCTTCGTTAGGGTTTCTGCCTTCTTCCTTCGTCGTGTTAATTGATTTTTGCATGTCCGGTAAGAAAATGGGTAGTTTCTTGAAGATTTTCTCTGTACTTTTTTTTGGGGTTGGGGGCGGGGTTATTTACTTATATGGTTGTGGAGTATACTACGGTTTCGTATAATTTGGTAGCGTGTAGATTTTGTATAATACAGTTGCTTTTATGGTCTTAGATCGGCAGAACGATGGGTATTTTTTAGTTTCATATTGCTGACGTTTGGCAAGGGAAGGGACATGCTGTGAGTGGTATTGGCATTAATGCAAAGAAGTTGCTGTTTGACGTGGTTAATGCCAATACAAACCAGTTCTGTAGCTGTGTTCCTTCTTAAGGAAAATTTTATAAGTCTCTTTGAGTTTACATTTTTCAATTGATACACTGTGACTTTCTGTCACCATTTATGTGTTTGTATTTTTGTTTTTGTTCTCACATGCACTATATACTGTATGTTCTATCTGCTTGAAACTCTTAGCTATTCTTAGTGCACTAGGAGTTAAGTGCATTACCTATTCTTGGTTTTTGCAGAAAATGGGCAAGATTTTTATGAGAAGGATGGCTTTATAGTTGATGATGAGGAAGAAGAGGATCAAGACGAAGAAGAAGAAGAGAGGGTGAGCAGCGATGAGGAGAGGCAGAAAAAGAAGAAGAAAAGGAAGAAAAAGTGATCTTTTTTCTTCCATCATAAATTTTCTTATTTTATCCATCATGAATGACATACCATGAATAATTTTCCACAGATGTGTGAGGGAAAAAAAGTTAAATGGTTTTTGTGAACTATTGGGCAAACGACTGTTTTACAGTGTTTTTATTTTAACTTAGGCTAGTTATTGTATTTTCTTCTCTTCCTCACATCCCCACCCAATCAAAACATGGGTGTTTCAGTAGTTTTTTCTGGGCAATTGAATAATATATTAATATTTAATGTTCCTAACGACTTCATGTAAAACTTCTTAGAGAAACGGAGGATGTACTTGATGAAGATGACTATGAGCTGCTTCGGGATAACAATGCATTTTATCCACGTATGAAGGTTGTAATTCGTGCTCCAAGTTTTTCCTTAATATCTATTTTCCCATTAACTTGTACTTTCTGCTTGCACCAGGAGATGTTTGCTTGAATAACTTGATTTTTTTTTCTTTTTTAGGAGAGCAAAAAATTTAAAAGATTGAAGAAAGCTCAGAGGGATTCAGGCAATCACTCTGGATTTTCTGATGAAGAGTTTGATGGAAGTGGTAAAGGTGGAAGGACTGCTGAGGAGAAGCTTAAGCTCCGCTTATTTGGTGATGACGAAGGTATTCATAGTTGATTTTTCTGCTCAATTGTTATGTGCGTATTTTAAGGGAAGTTAATAGCAACATGATACTGTAGGTGGACCGCTTGAGGATATAGCTGAAGAGGAGGAGCAAGCAGAAGAAGAGGAGGATGCAGACATTGGCGAGGAGGATGAAATGGCTGATTTTATTGTTGATGAGGAAGAAGTTGATGAGAATGGAGCTCCTGTGAGGTATAACTTGTATGATCATCCTTTCTGTCCTCGTATATAATACATAATGGGATTTTCTCCTTATTAATTCATTTATTATGTAGACGGAGAAAGTTGGGGAGAAAGAAAAATAGACAAGCACCGGGAGTTTCATCATCTGCTTTGCAGGAAGCTCATGAGATATTTGGTGATGTTGATGAACTCTTGCAACTTCGGAAACAGGGTCTAGAGTCCAGTGAATGGAAAGAAAGGAAACTTGAAGATGAATTCGAACCGATTATCCTTTCGGAAAAGTACATGACCAAACAGGATGAGCAGATCAGGGGGACTGATATTCCAGAAAGAATGCAGGTTTTGTGATATAATCAATGTAGACACGAGCACACACAAATTTCTGTTCATTCTATATTTCCTGTTGCCTATGGATGTGAACTTGTTCTTGTTTGTAGATCTTTGAGGAAAGCATTGGTCCTCCTTTAATGGATGAAACTAGTCTGTTAGACGAGAGCAGCTGGATAGATAATCAACTGAATCAACTTCCAAGTGGTGTGGTACCCTTACCGATTGATGATAAAAAGCCGGCTGTAAACAGAGATGATATTATAAGATTCTTGGAGCTAGTGCATGTGCAGAAGCTAGATGTTAGTACTTGATTTACTGTCTTAACTCTTCATGTATGCATTTTAGTATAGAAAACCCATGGCTTAGTGGTAAAGTTGCTTTATCACAATCTAGGGTCACATGATCAAATCTTGGAAATGACCAACTTGATTTGGGGTTAAGGCTGTGTAGATCTTGCCCATCTCCAACCCTTCGTCCATAGTGGGAGTGGGAGTCTTGTGCGTGGGAGTTGTTTAACATTTGTATAGCTTGATGAGTTGATGTGGTATTCTTCTTGAACTGCCATTTCATTATGTCTTTCAGATTCCTTTTATTGCAATGTACCGGAAGGAAGAGTGCCTCAGCTTGTTGAGAGATCCTATGCAGCATGAAGATGATGGCGAGAATGAGGATAGATCTGGGTTAACAACCACACTAAAATGGCATAAGGTAAAAAGATTCTTGGGAACCAACAGTGCTTTGCTTTTTGATAAATTGTATTTTTTTGCAGCATCTGAAAAGTAAATTTGTGTTAATTATGTAGTTACTTTGGGCAATTCATGACCTAGACAGAAAGTGGTTGCTTCTTCAGAAGCGAAAGAATGCACTTCATTTATATTATAATAAGCGATTTGAAGAAGAATCTCGCCGGATATACGATGAAACAAGACTCAACTTAAATCAGCAGCTATTTGAATCAATTGTCAAGTCACTTAAAGCTGCAGAATCAGAAAGAGAGGTTGATGATGTTGATGTGAAATTTAACTTGCATTTTCCTCCTGGTGAAGTTGGTGTGGATGAGGGGCAGTATAAAAGGCCGAAAAGGAAATCACAGTACAGCATCTGCAGTAAGGCTGGGCTTTGGGAGGTTGCCAGCAAGTTTGGCCACAGTGCTGAGCAATTTGGACGAGAGTTATTTTATGTGGAGCTGGTAAGTTTGTATTTACTTTACTTTTATTTTGTTTTACAGAATTGTAATGCTTCTGCTTCATTTGACTCTAGAATGATGAATTGGAAGATGCTAAGGAAACGCCAGAGGAGATGGCATCGAACTTCACTTGTGCAATGTTTGAAACATCTCAAGCCGTCCTCAAGGGGGCCAGGCACATGGTAATATATCCATGTTCTTGCTTTGTGTATTTGTGAGTACAAAATTATTTGATGCATCATGCATGCTAATCCAAAAAACAAATTGTTTGCTGTATGGTGGTCGATCACAGTTCATGTTTTAACTCCTTTTTTTTTTACTGGTTTTGCAGGCTGCGGTGGAGATAAGTTGCGAACCATCTGTGAGGAAATGGTTCCGTGGTTTCTTTATGGAGAGGGCTGTTGTATCTACAAGTCCAACTCCTGATGGGAATTTGGCTATAGATTCTTTCCATCAGTTTGCTGGAATTAAATGGTTGCGTATGAAGCCACTGAGTGCATTTAAGGATGCACAATGGCTGCTTATCCAGAAGGCTGAAGAGGAGAAGCTGCTTCAAGTCACTTTCAAGCTGTCTGATGAAACTCTTAGTGTGTTGAAAGAAGAGTTTGATGGGCATTATCTTAGTCGCGGTGTTAGTAAATCTGCTCAAGTTTGGAATGAGCAAAGAAGGTTGATATTGCATGATGCAATATATAGTTTTCTTATACCTTCCATGGAGAAAGAAGTACGATCACTGTTGACTAGTAGGGCTAAAAGTTGCTTACTTTTAGAGTATGGTAATGCATTGTGGAATAGAGTCTCTGTGGGGCCATATCAAAAGAAGGAAAATGATCTTTCTGACGATGAAGCAGCACCAAGAGTGATGGCTTGCTCTTGGGGCCATGGGAAGCCAGCGACAACTTTTGTCATGCTGGATTCATCAGGAGAAGTGCTAGATGTGTTGCATGCGGGGTCTCTCTCTTTACGATCTCAAAATGTTAATGACCAGCAAAGGAAGAAACAAGATCAACAACGTGTTTTGAAGTTCATGACGGATCATCAACCTCATGTCGTCGTTCTAGGAGCTGTGAATGTGTCCTGTATTCGGCTTAAGGATGACATTTATGAGGTAAGAACTGCTGCACTATTCTCGGTTGTCATGGTATTTTTAATAATGACCTATAGAACTGAATTCCTAGATGCTATGCGATACTATGTTAGACAGAACTCTGGGTCGTGCCAACAGTCCATTGTGAATTTTTTCGGCTTTTAATCATTTTTTCCCTTTTGGTTTCCAGTAAAATGTCAATGATGCTTCATGATATCTATTGTACTTTAGAGTGCAGAGAATACCAGCTCTCTGGCAGTCTGGCCTCCCTTTCATGCAATTAAATTGTTGTATTCTTGAAGATTTTTTTTTATTGTCACCATGGCTTAGTTACACCTCTTTCATGGGCAGATTGCCTTCTTTATAATTTAAGTTGCTTAAGAAGATGTTTGTTGTGCTATCATTTAACTGGTTTGAACAATCTAAACCATAGGCTTCTCATGCCTTTTATTCTTTCTCATTTCGTTGGCGGCTCAAGGCTACCTTTTTACCTAGGAATTAAATTTTTTTCGCTTAATTTATTGACAGACTATTATTTACCCTAAGTTTGGCTGAATATGCAACTTTTATCATACTTGATAGAATTATGGGATACGAACCGTAGAAAATTCACTTGTTCTGAGTTCTGACTACCTTGCTAATCGTTTTAAAACTGAATGGTCACAGTTGTTACTGTGTTTGAAGCTAAACATAATTATCATCTATTCCAAAGTGGCTTCATTTTCATTGCCTCACTTCCCCTACCTTTTCTTTTTGTCATGGATATTTAAATGATGGGTGGTTTTCCATGGATGCTCACAACAAATTTTTATCTGAATATTGAGACAAGTTTTAGCATGATTCAAGTTGCTGGGGGTTTGAATTTTATGTGATTGTCTAGCATACGTCGAGTTATCCAATGCTCAGAGTGATGAACTTGGTTTCTGTCACTATCCTAACAGCTACTCTGCAGAATAATATATAATTTTTTGTGGGTTTTGATATGTCCTCTTTTGGCCAAAAATGGATTTCAACTTTTCAGGGCTCTTGTTATGTCCCCCCTTTCCCTTCTATGCTATTTCATGCTAATTATCTTTCTGTTTTCACTAAGTGTTAGTAGTTTCTTCATAATTTCATGTGGTGTCTATCTAATACATGTTTCTTTGATCAGATCATTTATAAGATGGTTGAAGAAAATCCTAGAGATGTTGGTCATGAGATGGATGAGCTGAGCATTGTATATGGAGATGAATCTCTGCCTCGCCTTTATGAAAATTCTCGTGTATCATCTGACCAGTTACCTGGACAGCCAGGTAAATGCACTGTGAATGTTCCTTTGAGAAGGAAATAAAGTGATCCATCGAAAGCAACCAAGAGGGTGTCACCCTTTTGAAATCATTTGCAGGATAGCTTTTCCGTCTGTATGGATATGACAAGATCCATTGTACCAAAAAAAGGGAGTTAAATCTTAAAAAGGGTTAAACCTTTTATCCTTTAACATGTCAAAAAGAGTTTCCACTCCGTCAATAGCTTTCTTGTTTCTTCTCTCCTAATGAATGAATGGAGTAAAGATATGGTTTGTACTTTTGCCCTGTTTTTCTTTTACCAACTTGCAAAGCCTTTATCTCACTCTCTACCAATGCCATACACATAAGATTCAAAGCCATGTCTCTCAGTTTGCTAACCCCCTCTTTTATTTTTGAATATAAAAGTTTTATTAACGGCACCAAGGGGGGTGCAACCCAGGAACAAACCAGTTTGCTAACCCAATCAGAAGTAGGTATCTGACTCTCTCCACTTTTCTTTAAGTAGGAAACATCTATTGGCCAAGAAAGCAGTCACCCAATTCACACCGATGAGCCTCTTAATTTTGAGCATGCTTGTAGATCTTTTATAGTTTTAAATTAAATTTTTTTTTTTATGTTTCCAGGCATTGTCAAGCGGGCTGTTGCTCTTGGACGATACCTTCAAAATCCACTGGCAATGACCGCAACTCTTTGTGGACCAGGGAGAGAGATTTTATCTTGGAAACTTGATCCTTTAGAGAACTTTCTCACTTCTGATGAGAAGTATGGAATGGTGGAACAAGTGATGGTAGATGCTACAAACCAAGCTGGCCTTGACATTAACTTGGCTATGAGCCACGAGTGGTTATTTGCACCTTTGCAATTCATATCTGGGCTTGGGCCTAGAAAGGCAGCTTCCTTGCAGAGGTCTCTGGTAAGAGCTGGGGCTATATTCACACGAAAAGACTTTGTAACAACCCATGGACTTGGTAAAAAAGTGTTTGTCAATGCGGTTGGTTTTTTGCGTGTCCGGCGGAGTGGGCTGGCTGCTAGCAGCAGCCAGTTCATTGATTTATTGGATGATACGAGAATCCATCCTGAATCTTATGGGGTGGCGCAGGAGTTAGCAAAAGATGTTTATGATGAAGATGTCAATGGGGATACGAATGATGATGAAGATGCACTTGAGATGGCAATAGAGCATGTTAGAGACCGGCCTAACTTATTGAAAAGCCTCAAAATTGATTCCTATCTGGAGAGCAAAAACCGTGAGAACAAGAGAGAGACATTTGATGATATTAGAAGGGAGTTGATGCAAGGTTTTAGGGATTTTCGTAAAGCTTACAAAGAACCAAGTCAAGATGAGGAATTCTACATGATTTCAGGTGAAACTGAGGTTACGTTGGCTGAAGGTATTATTGTGCAGGCTACAGTCCGCAAGGTGCTAAGTCAGAAGGTTATCTGTGCTCTTGAAAATGGGTTGACTGGAATGCTAATGAGGGAAAGTGTTGCCGATGATAATGTTGAGTTGTCTGATCAGCTACATGAAGGGGACATACTGACTTGCAGGATTTCATCAGTTCTGAAAAACAGATATCAGGTTTTCCTATCTTGTAAAGAGAGTGATATGAGAAACAACCATTATCAGTACGCTCAAAACCTTGATCCCTATTATCATGAAGACCAGAGCAGTGTGCGAAATGAGCAGGAGAAAGCTCGTAAAGAGAAGGAGCTTGCCAAAAAACATTTTAAACCAAGAATGATTGTTCATCCCCGTTTCCAGAATATAACTGCTGATGAAGCAGTGGAGGTGTGTTGTAAATTATGTAACGATCAATTTTTTTGATTATGCTTGGATATGGTACAGTTAACTGAACCATGGACTTGTATAATAGCTTCATGATTTATGTTTGAGTTACTTAGGTATCTGAGATACTCATCAATTATTTCTATACAGTTGTTGTCTGACAAGGATCCTGGTGAAAGCATTATACGCCCAAGTTCTCGTGGACCTTCGTATTTAACTCTAACACTGAAGGTGTTTGATGGAGTTTATGCTCACAAAGACATAGTTGAGGGTGGAAAAGAACACAAGGACATTACAAGCTTGCTTCGCATTGGGAAGACACTGAAAATTGGGGAGGATACTTTTGAGGACTTGGATGAGGTCAGTCTTCTTTTTCATGGGAATTGCTTTTGGTAGCCTCAGATGATCCTTTTGATGATGATATCTAATGGTTGAAAATCATAGTGTTAATATCAACTGGTGAATTAGCCTTTTCATCTACTCAAAATAAATAACAGATATACACCCATAACGTTTTATTATCTATAGAGATTATAACCTGCCATTTGGTAAAGAGAGGACGTCTCCCTCATTATCATTGATGTATGAAATACTTCTGTGCTTAGATATGTAATTAAACTGCTTAGATTTTTGTATGATTTTTGATGCTGGCACATGCACTTTAGAGTATGGTTTCTCTTGTCGCACATTTTTGTGTGGGTGGTGTGACATAATTTCTGATGAGTATGAGTGTGCCTGTTGTGGAGCAAGAATATGATACCTAATCTCTGCTTTAACAATGTAGGTAATGGATCGATATGTGGATCCCTTGGTGGGTCATTTAAAGGCTATGTTAAGTTATCGCAAGTTCAGGAGGGGCACTAAAACAGAAGTGGATGAGCTTTTGAGGATTGAGAAATCAGAATATCCAATGCGGATAGTATATGCTTTTGGCATTTCTCATGAGCACCCAGGCACACTCATTCTAACTTATATACGTAGTACAAATCCACACCATGAATATGTTGGTCTATATCCAAAGGGATTAAAATTCCGGAAAAGGATGTTTGAAGACATTGATCGGCTTGTGACATATTTCCAGAGGCATATCGATGATCCCTTACATGATTCGGCACCGTCAATCAGATCAGTTGCCGCTATGGTGCCAATGCGAAGCCCTGCAACCGGGGCATCTGTAGATAGCGGCTGGGGTGGTTCCACCAATGAAGGTGGTTGGAAAGGCCAGTCATTTGACCGAGATCGATCTTCTACTCCAGGTTCAAGAACAGGTGAAGCTTTAAAATATATAAATTCATATCTGTAACTGCCATCTTTTGCATGCCATTACTTGCCTTAACACAATTTCTTTTAATGGTGTTTGCAGTTTTAATTGAAATAAAGTACCTGTGTTCATCTTTGGTTTTGCAGCTTCTTATTTGTGACATCGATTGGAGTTGTCATCTTTCTTGAGGTTTTTATTTTTTTTAATATTACCCTTGCTTTATATAGTTGAGAGTTTTGTTTATTTTATTCTTAGAATCAAATTTTTAAGTACGATATTTTATTGAAAAAAGATGAGCAACTCCCATATGCAAAGCTTCCTCAATGGGTGGGGTCGGGAACAGCAAGATGTATACAGTCCTTATCCCCGCACAATATGTGGATAGGCTGTTTGGAGGAATTGGACCTTACCCATACATAATATGTGGAGAGGCTGTTTTCAAGAATTGAACTTGTGACCTCTAGATTGCATGCCAGTGCAACTCTACCACTAGGTCACATGTTATTTTATTGTAAACGTGGAAAAATGTAAATGAACTTCCTTACTAAATTATTTGTATCACTTTTCTCATGGAGTTCATTTAAATTCTTGGAAATCCTACTCTACAAGAATCCTCATAGTTGGTGCTATGCTTCTGGTTCTGATAACAAGCAGTGCTTTCCTGTTATTTGTTGACGAACCGTGGAAATGGTTATCTAACATAAAGGGTTGCTGCCCTTCCCCATTCGTGCTTCTTTTCCTCTGAAATTTGCATTTTCCTGTCCGGACTTTTTTTTTTGGTCTTCTGATGTGGTAGATATGATGTTGTGTTCTCTGCCCTTGTCAGTATTGTAAAGCATAATATGTATTTAAT
The DNA here is from genome assembly GCF_013401445.1 of Tripterygium wilfordii. NCBI lineage: Eukaryota > Viridiplantae > Streptophyta > Magnoliopsida > Celastrales > Celastraceae > Tripterygium > Tripterygium wilfordii. Next base: position 3,339,589 of record NC_052244.1, on the reverse strand, counting down.
TTTTTTGTTCGATTTCCTTCGACTTTTGTTTTGTCATTCATGTGACGTGGAAGGTGTATTATGATGGCTGTTCTGGTATGCTCTGTATTCATATTGTTTTTGTTTTTCTTCATTGTTTTTGGTGATGTGTGAACTACTTGCTAGAGAATACTAAAATCTTGATGCTATGTAGCTGTGGCTGGATGAAAATTTTAATAGCCTTGTCTGGGACCTGGCGATTTTCTGCAAAAATCACAAAGTTTGTTCTAATTTTGTGCCTCTTTCTTGTGCTCCTTATTTTTATTCTCTCTGTGTACGATTCAGATTAACTTCTTTGGGTGGTTTGCTTATTACTGTTCTCTGTCTAAACCTGATTAATTCTGTGTTGCATTTACAGGTCAGAATGATTACAGAAATGGTGGTGGGCGAGATGGGCATCCGAGTGGGTTACCAAGGCCATACGGTGGGCGTGGACGTGGTCGAGGTCGAGGCTCGTATAACAGTAGCAGAGGAAACGGTGCCGACAATGAGAGGCAGGATGGTGGCTATGATACTACTACTAAATGGGATTCAGATAGCAAGGGTGAAAATGATGGATGGACCAAATTTCCAGGTGCTAAGGTTCAAAACTCTCCAGGCAGAGAAGCTTTCCCAGGTGGTTGGGGCACTGGTGGTAGTGGGAGTGGTGGTGGCAACAATACTGGCTGGGGACAAGATAGTGGTGGTGGCAACAATTCTGGTTGGGGACAAGGTAGTGGTGGTGGAAGTGGTGGTGGTGGTGGTGGTGGTGGTGGTGGTGGAGGAAGTGGAGGTGGTGGAAGCAGTTGGGGTGCTACTGCTGGTGGTGGCGACAACAATGCTGGCTGGGGACAAGGCGGTGGCGGTGGTGGTGGAGGAAGTGGAGGTGGTGGTGGAAGCAGTTGGGGTGCTACTGCTGGTGGTAGCGGCGGCAACAATGCTGGCTGGGGACAAGGTAGTGGTGGTGGAAGTGAAGGTGGTGGTGGCGGAAGCAGTTGGGGTTCTACTGGTGGTGGTGGCGGCAACAATGCTGGCTGGGGACAAGGTAGTGGTGGTGGTGCTACTGCTGCTGCTGGCGGAGGGGGCGGTGGCAACAATGCTGGCTGGGGACAAGGTAGTGGTGGCAGCAAAAAGGGAAATGGTGGTGGCAGCAGTTGGGGAGCTGATGGCGGCGAAAAGGGAAGTGGTGGTGGCAGCGAGAAGGGAAGTGGTGGTGGCAGCAGTTGGGGTGCTGCTAGTGAAAAGGGAAGTGGTGGCAGCAATACTGGCTGGGGACAAGGTAGCGGTGGCGGCGGTTCTGAGGATGGGGGCTCTGGCTGGGGTACCAGTTCTAAGAAAAGCTCTACACCATCAAGACCCGACAATGGGTGGTCTGGAGGCGGTGGTGGTGGTTGGTGAATGTAGAAATCTGGTCTGGTTCAGAACCTTGATTTAGTAAGCATATCACGGTGGTTTGGTAACTTTAGGTTTTCGATGAAGCACGAGGGATTTTAGTCTTTAGTTTTCCTCCAAGTCTTCTTGACATCTTTATTTTCCTGGCTGATGGAATGCCTAAATCAATGAAAATTCTTGTACTGGTGGAACAAGTCTGCTATACATATATGATCCATTATCTGCCATTTTAATTCTCTTCTTTTTCACAAACTTTACTTATTAAGTTGATGGTCACCACTCACCACTCATCCATGGTGCACATAGCATCTTAACAAAGCCAGGGTTCCCCCTTGACCAACTATTGAATCAACTAGAGAATCCTTTTCTTCATTTAAAGAAGTCCAATGCAGCTTTAGGGCAATGTATGGTTCAGTTTCAGTTGGAGGCTTCTATCGTTTTCATATGCATCATCAGTTATCTATCAATAACTCAGTGGCAAAAGAAGGTAGTATTACTAAAGACTTCCCGAATATCTGGTGGGTAGCAATACTGCAATAGGATATAAATTAAACAAGCCATTTTATACATTCAATTTTGTTATAACGATTAACGACTAGAAATCATAGTTACAACTGGAAAACCTTCGAATAAACAGTCATTAATTGTACCTGTTCAGCAATCAGTGCTTGGAGCTATCTAGATTCTGAGGAAATTTCTTCCTGGTCGATCCAGATACTGGGCACATGAGCTACTTTCAGCCAATCGTCACCTCTCTCATTGCACTGTTCTTTAAGTAGAGGGCAATCCTTCACAAGAAGAAAACTAAGTGAAGTTGGTAGAACTTCTGGCAACGATTGAAGCTTTGGACGGTCAATTATTTCCAAATGCTTCAGCGAGTTGATCCCTGAAAATGAAGGGAGAGTAACAAGTTCTGGGCAACTTTCCAACGTCAGTTTAAGCAAGTAAGGTAAATCACCAATCTCTACCTAATTCTCTTTAAATCCCTCCTCTCATTTTTTTTTTCTAAACCATACAAACAAAAGATTGGAAGGTAACCCCTTTCCCTTCTCTTCCTTTCCCCTATTCCCTCAATCTAAACAAACTATAAATTGTTGATAAGCATGCATACATTGATTTCCTTTCCGATAGTATTTTCTCAATACTCGTGCTGCTTATATTCATGGATTTGGGTACAAGTCTTAATTTTTAGTTCATAATAGTTCGTCTGAAAACCGTTGAAGCAAAGGCGTGGCTGGATTTCTGAGGTAACCTGTTTATATAATACGTGCTTAAATGATGTGAAATTAATGTGAGTGATACTAGAATTATAAGACCTGAAAGAAAACAAATTGCTTAGCATGGCATCAAGCAATTTGTGTAAGAAATGATTCGCCAATTTACTTAATGTCATTCACTTACCTATGGTAACACCCTTGTGAGAAATAAAAACTCAGAAAGAAAAACTCAGACAGAACTTTATATATAAATTTTAAATAGACATATATATATATATTATAGAAAGGTTAACATCTTAAAACAATTCAAAACACATTACTCCTACAAAATCCTTTTAGCCAATCAACGTACACCAAGCTCAATCTTGCCAAAAATCTCACTCCTATGGAATTACTACAACCTTCAACACACCCTAATTCCGGCTGTGAACCAAAAATGACAAACCCTAATGCAATAGCAGGCTAGCTGGAGGTCATTTCTTTCCATCACTGATTCTCCAGCAAATTGTTCTCGACCCCTCTAGCTCTAAGAAGCTGGTAGCAAAACTAAAGCTTGAGAATAAGGCCGATAGGACAATGATCACTACCGGCTACGTCAGGAAGAATGTACGAGTCATGAACTTTGTCAGCTATGGACTCTGACACAAGGAAGTAGTCAAGCCGCCAACCTGTTTCAGATTCAAATAATACTCAATTTACAAAAGATATGACAATCAAATTGTAATGTAAAAACTAAAAACCTATTTTGTTTGACTAAAACTGAATGATAGCAAATGGAACTTCAGAAACGTGAATTTCAAAATACCTTTATTGGTTTTACGACCACCATGTCGAAAACCCCAATAGGTATAGCCAACAACATCAGGATGCTGTCTCCTAAACGTATCCGCAAATCCCCTCGATAAGAAGTTTGTAGCAAATGATCGCCTTTCTTCATCTGTAAACCCTGCACTTCGTCGATTTCCCTAGAAATTGATGTAAAATAGAAGAACATAACACAATGCTTCGAACTGTAAGATATTTATCTTGAGAAATAACACAAAGCTTCATGATTATTCATCCGTACTTTTAAGTGAACATTCCCAATAAATTAAATTTATAGAAATGTAATGTTCTTAGATCTCAAAAAAAAAAAAAAAAGTAACAACAAATATAATGCTGGCAAAATAGTAAATCAGGTTGCACATGAGGTGCATATATCGGTTAGAGAAAACTAAAAGGCTTTATGCAATGGATCAAAGTTCAAATTACTTACAGCGGGATTATATATATCAATCTCCTCATGAGCACAATTAAGATCCCCAGTCAAAATGACAGGTTTAGACTTTTCCAGCTCCTGCAAAATGCAAGCAGAGCACCGGAAGAAACAAAAACTATCAGAGAAGAATTCTTGATAATGTTTCTAAGACCATACATGATGTACCAAATCAAAATAGTTCCATACAACGGCATAGAGATCTCATTAAATGAAATATTTTTCACATTCTAAAGAAAATGAAACCCACATAGTCAACAAATGTAACACCTTCTTAACTCATAGAGTAGTAATAGCAGTAAGAACTGCAGCACATGGCCCAACCAATGAAAACAAATCGATGATGCAGAGATGTAGAATTTCAAAATTTATATTCTCAGTGCCATATCTCCTATTTAAAACAGATATTATGCAATGAAAAGCAACTGCTATATTTAAAACGAGTTGAAAATAAGATCATTCCCAGTTTCCTACTAAAAGAAGGAGATGTTGAGGGGGAGGAGCGTTGGCTTTCTTACTTTCATGTACTCACTGAGAGATAGATCCCATTGTGTTGTCCTGTATGACTAGAGTAAAAGTAGAAGCATCAATCAAGGAAGCATGAAACCAAGACATTCTAACAACAGATGCAATATCATTCCTGAAGAATGAAATCAGCAAGTAAAGCCATGAATGCATGAAAATTACCAATCTTCTCAAGCCATCTCCAGAATTAGGAACATATGCGCACAACAAAAAAAATGAATCAAACTCTGCTGTCACAAGCCGCCCCTCACTATCATGATCTGGCATGCCTAGGCCATACGTGACTGAAAGTGGCTTTACCTGTCAAAGAAATCTCCTCTTTACTGGAAAGCCATAGCAGCAAGTGAAACTACGGGAAAAACAAGAAGCATGCTAAAAATTAAAGAAACAACCAATCACAGATCCTTATAATCGACCTATTTGAAAACATTTGTAAGAGTCAAAAGACCCTTATGACTGACTTGTCGGTTTAAAATGATAACCAAGAAGCATTTACAAACAGGAATCATCATTTTCATAAGTTGGGAGTCTTAATTGGCACTGCTAATGATTAACAATCAAAATTGTTATTCTATCATGATATGACTCTCAATTACTTTTGAACTTGTGTTCACATCTACAATAGCATTTAGCTACTTATTTTATCCATTAATAATGACAGAGGGACAAAAGATGAAACTACCATAAAGTTTTCCTTGACCAAGCTATAACGTTGAGATCAAATTACTCGAATACAAACAATGCTGTCAAAAGAAGAGGACTAGTTCATTGAGATATAAGCCACAAGGATTCCTAAAAATGTCAGATGAGTAAGGATGCACAATCATATTTCTAAAAATCAAACAATGCATTGTAAAGAAATGAAACAGTATGCATTCTTGTCTGGAAAGGATAGATGTACTCGAGAGATGATTGCCGTGCCAGAATAGCCGAGCTTGGAAATGCTACATGTCCAGTAGCTGTTGTCGTACCCATCAATGAGACAATGTTTAATTGATTCAACATCCTTCTCCTGTTACAACGTTAAAAATATGTGATTATATAGATAGAGAAAACAGAAAAACAGAGATAGAAGATTTTGTAACAAGTTAGTGTGAACTTCGTAACAACTTTCAAAGGAAGAGACAGATTGCAACCACAAAAACCTCATTTGCATATTGATCAAACTGCGATCTTAAAACTGCAATTTAAGATCTATAAAGATTTTTATAGCTTTTCTTAACGCATAAATTAGTTGCAGCTTGATTTTTTTCTCTCATTTAAAAAAAAAGAAGAAAGAAGTTAATCTAGGCTGTCCATTTCAAAGCTTTAACTTCATCGCATATAATTTTGAATGGAATGGTTCAGCTGTTATCATAGGCAAGAAGTGTAGATAACTACATCTCATCATTGGAACACACACAGCTTGGTAAGACATAACTTATATACTGTTGAAGGCCTAGTTCACCGATCCAACAACCCAATCGAATCTCCGAATGAATTTTCCAAGAACGAAATCCCTACTATTTTTGATAGAAAAGTCTGACTTAAATAAGGATTCCTAAACTAAACTAGACATCTGCAAACTCTAATAACTTGACTTAAATAAGGATTCCTACAATTCTGAGAATATACACTTCTAAGTATTCACTTGCCTTTGTTTGCATATTGATTATGACAGTGCTTAGAAAGCATCCCTACTTTGTATTTGCAGATAAGCAGTATACAATCAGTAAGATTGGTCTCTCAAGTGCATCATACAAAACAATGGACTACTGGGAAGAACACTCCATAGTACTGGTCAACCACAAAGCCTCTTGTGGGATTCAGTCTCTAGTTCTTTCTGAACAAGATGGCTGCAATCAATACTTAAGCCTGTGCATTCACAGTTGGCAACAATCATATACTTCCACATTGGCACCACAAGGTGACCCTTGATCAATATGCTACGTGATAAAACCACTAAATGCAAGGATGGACAACAGAACATCTGCTTCCCTGTGCGTCATCTACCCATCCCAACTGGAGAAAAGAAAAAGTATTTTCAAGCCCTTTCATTTAGGATCTATGTTTTTGTTTTGACTTTCTAATTTTTGTTCTATGCTCGGTAAAGATCATTCCTATGAAAAATAATAAACCTTGAGTGACATAACAACTAGAAATGTACTAGCCTGCAATTTGGTCTCCTGCAAGCACAAGATATCAAAATCTTCCCTTTGGGCAAGTTGAAGCGCAGAGAATCCCTCTAACTTCAGTAATGCTCTTATCCCATTGACATTCCATGACATAAGCTTCACGAACTTTGCATCCCCACTAAGAGGTGGAGGCCTCATGCTTCCAGGATTATATGCAATCCACCCTTTCTGAGGTTTCTTGTGGGCAAGAATCGTCCATGGTTCAACTCGATCAATGGGAAGAACTTCACAATCATCCTCACCATTTTCGACAAAAATATCAGATGATACTTTTTTGCTTTCCAGAGAGGCCTTCCTGCCTAGAAATATTATGCACAATGCACTAGATTAGTTATTCAGCTAACTCAACACATTGAAACACTACTATGTATTATAGAACACCTGAAGCCTCATCTTTGTTAATTGTCAGCTTTTGTTTCTTCTTGACAACATTACCATCAACTTGGGCAGTCTTATGACCAGAAGGAGATCGTTTCACACTTCTTTTGGACTGTTGAAATAATGAAACATCCGAAATAATATCGATCTCTTGAACATGGTCATTAGCTAAATTCTTAGCCTGCTCTTTGAGTGTTGTTTTCTCCACACAAATGGAGGATGCTTGCACCTCTGCTACTGGTGAACCTTCACCTGCACATGTGAAAGCACGGGACATTGGACATTCACAACATACAAGTTGGTAACCATCTTCTCAAAAATTACTTTAATCATTACAAAATACTGCTAGAGATAGTGAGGCTTTATCATACTGTAACATTGATTACCATCCATCTCTTTGTCCAGAAAACACTTTAAAGCAGACACAAGATCACGTTTGCAACCTTTAGCAGGAACTCCAATACTCCTGAAAATTCAAAATCAATATAAAACACTCTGAAGCATCATATATACATGATACAGCTCAAAGTAACCCTTCAAATAACTGATGTCAGTGCGGCCAACTGCTTAAAATGGTCAGAATATTCTTGTCCCAGCTTCGGTTACTTTGTAGGACATCCATAACATTTGAGCATATGAATGATTGACATTAAGCATATTGCAACATGAATATATATACACATATAGCTAAAATAGGTGTCCATTAAGTTAATTTTAATGCTTCCCGCACTTAATGATCAACCAAATAAACTCTTATTAGGCTAAGGCAACACCAACATGCTAAAATCAAACTTCTACTTGCCTCAATGTACTCCTAAGTTCTTGAACAGTCATTGCCTCTATCCTTGCCGGATCTTCTCTGATTCTCTGAATGTCAACCAATTTTCTGCCCACAACATTTTCCTACATGCCAAACAGAAAACAATTCAGAAAAAGAAAATGAGAATTTTAATAACAAAAAAGTAGCAGTCACCCTTAACTATATTGTCGCCGGTACCCATCAATCCTTTCAACCTCTTCTCTTTCTTGTCTTCCATAGAAGCCGATTGTGGTGCTGTTGAATCCGAAAGGAGTCTCTTAGATCCCATTCCACTCACTCTCAAAGAAACCAACGTTGGTCTTCTAAAACTTCCTGGAATTGCTGCAAAACTAGTACTTTCTCAGTTAATTATAGCCAAGCTACATTGAATGTAATAATCTTCGGCCTTAATATCTTCCAAAAACACTTCAAATTTCTACGAATTAAAGTTCTAGAAAACCATATAAATAGAGCTGCATTAACGTTTTGAACTCCTAAAAAAAATCTGAAAAATCAGGAAAAAAAACAAAAACCCTTTGGCTTTCAAAATCCAAAATTAGCTGCACAATCACTACTAAATTGTAAACACATATTCTGAAGGTAAAACAAAAATCGATACTCGTCATAAAAAAAAAAGCAAATCTTCTACTGTTGCAGAGAAAATTTGACGAAAAAAGTAAAATAGAAAGGAAGGCTGTTCGTTCGTACGTAATGGACGAAAATAAGACAAACCTCGATAGAGGAATGAAGTTCTTCAACCCTAATTGAAGTACTCGATTCATAGATACGAAATGACACAGAGCGAGAGAGAATGAGGTGATGCGCAGGTTAGGGCAGGTAGTAGAGTTGGCAGGAACCGCCAAACATGTCAGGTTCGTGTCCTGCTTCAGTTTTTTTTTTCAAAATGACATGGACATACTTCCCTTTTTTTTTTCCCTAAAATCTAATGTAATTATCTAAAACATTCTACCGATTTACAAATTCATTTATTTTAATATTTGAAAATATTGAAAATTTATTTTCTTATTCGTAGTAATTATGTGGTGGGTGAGGTATTATTGTATATTATACATTTGAGGTATTATTGTATATTAAAATATTTCCCATCAAACTTAATTTAAGGATTTTTTTTTTCTTGGCGAAAAATTTAATTTAAGGCTTTTCATTCATATACTAAGACCACCCTAAAATTTTTCATACAAAATTAGCCAATAAGTAATAATCTCTTAATATTATTAAATCTAATTTTAAATATATCTAAACAAGGGGAAGGATAATTTTTGGTCACTAAAATATCTGAATAGGTTCAATTCAGTCATCAATTTTTCAAACGTTTCAATTTGGGTGTCTAAATTTCTAAATTGTTCCGAATTAGTCACGCGGACATATTTCTCCCAATTCGGGCAGGTAACCATCCTACTTGACACTTTGACCTGACGATAAAAATTAAAATCATGTAATATTTCTAACGTGCATAAATAGTGTTGATGTGGAGGAAAACTAGGCGGACAAAAAATTACCCAAAAAATCATTCCCGCAAAAAACTAAACTAACCCTAAATTCGTGAAAACCTAAAATCACTCTGTCACTACAAATCTTGTAAACTAGTGCTCTCAACATTACATCTTCTCAAGTTCGACAAAGACGCAAGATCTGGGCAACGATTCAACACTCGATCAAGAAGATTAACAATCCAGGTTACTTCGATTCAAGTCTTTGTTGAGTTTTTATATTTTGTGGGTAGATTTCTTGAAGGTTTCTTGGGTTTTATATTTCAGAGTGTTGGGTAACCCAACTACTGTTTATTCTGCAACTATTGTTTTCTCTAAATCAACAATATGAGTTGCTTCTTTTTTTATAAAAAACTTTGTGGTCCCGATTGTTGTATCTATGTGGCCCCGATTTTGTTCTTCTTTTTACATGTAGTGGCCGTGATTTATTAGTTTCTTATTATATTATGCTTGTTGGAAAAACAGGTTGGAAATGTTGCTTCTGGGAGTAGCAGTGTTACAAAGGGCAGAGGTGCTGTTGGTAGAATTGCTGGAAGAGGCCGAGGTGTTGCAGGTAGAATTGGTTGACTATTCGAATTGGGTGAAATTTGCTCGTATGACTAATTTGGAACAGTTTAGAAATTTGGATACCCAAATTGAAACATTTGAAAAATGGGTGACTGAGTTGAACCTAATCAGATATTTCAATGATCAAAAGTTGTCTTTCCCCTTTAAACAAGATTCCAGATAAATGTGACATCTTCTGCAATCTTTTAATTTTCGAATTGTTTCTGCTAGGTATCCCAATTTTTGGTATCTCAAAGTCATCATTCCAACTTGATGTGGCATGCATTCAATAGTTTATTTTAAATGCAAATGGCTCACACCAATGCACTCATTACATACCACATAAAGTCAAATAAAAAAGCCTCATCAAGCGCGTTTAATATTCAATCATTTATGATCAACAATTACATGACCCGTTAAGTGATGACGTGCCGATTTGTGATATAAAAAATGTAAAATAGCCAAATCCAATATGCAAAACATGTTCTAACATAAGATTATTATCCAACTCAGTATAGCATAAGAATATTATCCAAAACATGTTCTAACATAGCAAACACATTATTACATACATAATCCTGAACATGTAACACACCTTGCTGTAGCCAAAAAATGCCAAAAAGACACACCTAATAATCTTCCAATTCAGTACAGTACAATGCTATTATCCAAAATATGTTACTAATCCAAAACATGCAACTACAGTACTGCACATTTTGCTTATTCATTGCATTATTTCAAGAACCATTCCTAGATTCTTGAGTGCCTTGTGGGTTTCTGAAACTCTCAAGGCACACCACCTTGCACCTGAAATTGTGTCCCTGCTTGCCTTTGCTCCTCTCCTAGTTTCCTACTTTGTCCTCCACCTCTTGCTGGTCTTTTATTCGAGGTATTCACATATATGCTTGATTCAACCTGCAAATTTTTTTTTGTTAATAAGCTGAAATTAATTGGACACAAATTCAAAACCTAGTTTCACTGTTGGTAGAACCCCTCCAATGGAATCTTCCTCCTCTTGTAGCTCTAGATGCCCTAATATGGCTCCTGGTTTCCCTATTTACCCTGCCATCCCTTACCATTTATGTATTGTTGCATTTGGTAATATGGTATGATCTTCTACTTTATTCTTATGCATGTTTGATACATCACCAAAAGCTTCTCATTAATCAAGGAACAAAATCCATCAGCTTGATATCCATTTGAAGTGTTTCTGAACTTGAACACCAAGCCCAAGCACCATAATGGCAACAACCATATCAAATTTAAGCCAAAAACCTCACACACAACTAGTCTCCAACAAACACATGAATACCCTTAGATAACTAATACATGTAATTGCATTGAGTTCAGACAACAAGGTTATAAGGAGATTACAAACCTATGCGAAGAACCCTAGACACCAATTGAACTCTTGCCCAAACTAGGGTAGAGATGCACGAAGGAGAAAGAAACTAAGACAAGGTTCACAAAATACTAAAGCTGTCTGATGATGCCTATTAGCCCTTCTTTTAACAAATTGGTCACGAGAGAGAAGCAATTGTGTTTTCTTGCTACTTGGGTTAATCACACCTTGGGCTTTGGGTAATAAATAATGCATCATCAACACTGATAGATAAAGTGGGAAGTCAACAACTCAACTCTAACTGTACCCTGAGTGGCACAAATCTAACCATGATAACAGAAAGAACAAGTTCCACATAGTAACCACATCAATAAAATTGTAACTTTTTAAAACATATCAGTGCAAGTTCTTGCAATGTATGAGGTGACGTTTTGAAAAAGAGAAAATGAAGATAGGCAGAGGGTGTTGAAAATTCATGCTTACAAACATATATGAATCAAAAAAACATTACATTTTGTCTCGAAAAACATACCATTGAAGTTCCATGTTACTTGAGATGCAACTGCTTTCAGTTCCCTTATCCCAGGAGTGAAATTTCATTGTGATCTATCTCTATCCTTTGAATGTCTTTGATTTTACCCAAATCTGCACCTTCTTCAATCCTGCATCTATCTATTAGAAAGTCGCATTCGTTGATAATCAATTCTCTAAGTGAATCATGTAGTGGTCCCATTGGCAATGACAGATCCCTGCATTGGCTAAATTCCAATTTTTCAAGGGAAATTTTTCAAGGGAAGTAAGGTATTGAAGTGAAGGTATGGGTTCCAGTAGTGGACATTCCTCAATCGTAAGACGATGAAGACAAGGCATGTCCATGGCACTTAAACCTTCTCATGTCTCCAATTCTGCTTATTCATTGACATTATTTCAAGAAACATTCCTAGATTCTTGACGCAGAACGGAATCGAAAAGGGTTTACCAACATAAGCCCTAAGAACACGCACTCTGGAATCCACCAGAAAATAGGTTATAAACCAAAGAAATTTTATTATTCACTTCCATCACAAAACAAATAATCAAGATTCTTAAATAGTCTCTGGAAACCCTAACTTAAGTAAAAGACTAAATTAGACATTTACTAAATAAATGCAACTTAAACAAGGAAACAAATAAAACAATAAAATTTCAACCACCCGCCCTGGTTGGTACGATATGGAGCGGAAACTTCAACCACCCGCCTTGGTTGGTACGATATGGAGCGAAGCATGAAAATCAATTCCCGAAAACATATGATAATAGGCAAACGGACATCCAGCTAAAAGCTATGCCTATCCAACTCTTCCTCCAACTCCACAGCCAATTGTCCTACATCAATTCTTGAGTGCCTTGTGGGTTTCTGAAACTCTCAACACACACCAACTTGCACCTGAAATTGTGTCCCTGCTTATGTTGGCTCCTCTCCTACTTTATCCTCCACCTATTGCTAGTCTTTTATTCGAGGTATTCACATATATGCTTGATTCAACTTGCAAAAAAAAAATGTTAATAAGCTGAAATTAATTGGACACAAATTCAAAACCTCAAGCTTTATAAATAGCCATTTCTTTACTGCTAGAGCCCCCTCCCATGAAATTTTCCTCCTCTTGTAGCTCTATATGTTCTATGGCTTCTGGTTTCCCTATTTCTCCTACCACCCCTTACTGCATATGTATTGTTAATTAGCTTGGTGCTCGTTTTTCTCCGTATTTGTTGCATTTGGTGATAGGGTATGATCTTCTATATTGTTCTTATGCATGTTTGATACATCCACCAAAAGCTTCTCAAGAAACAAGATCCATCAGCTTGATATCCATTTGAAGTGTTTCTGAACTTCAACACTAAGCCCAAGCACTATAATGGCATCTCAGATTTTAGCCAAAAACCTCATACACAATTAGTCTCCAGCAAACAAATGCATACCCTTAGATAATTAATACGCGTTATTGCAATGAGTTCAGACAACAAGGTCATAAGGAGATTACAAACCTATGCGAAGAACCCTAACACTGATTGAACTCTTGCCCAAACTAGGGTAGAGATACACAAATGAGAAAGAAACTAAGACAAGGTTCACAAAATACCAAAGTTGTTTGATGATGCATACCAACCCTTCTTTTAACAAATTGGTCGCGAGAGAGAAGCGATTGGGCTTTCATGATACTTGTACTGGGGCTAATCACACCTTGACCTTTGGGTAGTAAATAATGCATCATCAACACTGTGGAAAATCAACAACAACTCAACTCTAACTGTACCTTGAGTGGCACAAATCTAACCATGATAACAAAAAGAACAAGTTACACATAGTAACCACATCAATAAAATTGTAACTTTTTAAAACATATCAGTGCAAGTTCTTGCAATGTATGAGGTGACCTTTTGAAAAAGTAAAAATTAAGATAGGCAGAGGGTGTTGAAAATTCATGCTTACAAACATATATGAATCAAAAAAACATTACATTTTGTCTCGAAAAATATACCATTGAAGTTCCATGTTACTTGAGATGCAACTACTTTCAGTTCCCTAATCCCAGGAGTGAAATTTCATTGTGATCTATCTCTATCCTTTGAATGTCTTTGATTTTACCCCAATCTGCACCTTCTTTAATCCTGCATCTATCTATTAGAAAGTCGCATTTATTGATATTCTCTAAGTGAATCAGGTAGTGGTCCCATTGGCAATGACAGATCCCCGCATTGGCTAAATTCCAATTCTTCAAGGGAAGTAAGGTACTGAAGTGAAGGTATGGTTTCCAGGAGTGGACATTTCTCAATCGTAGACGATGAAGACAAGGCATGTCCATGGCATTTAAACCTTCCCATGTCTCCAATTCTGCTTATTCATTGACATTATTTCAAGAAACATTCCTAGATTCTTGACGCAGAACGGAATCGAAAAGGGTTTACCAATGTAAGCCCTAAGAACACGCACTCTGGAATCCACCCAGAAAATAGGTTATAAACCAAAGAAATTTTAGTATTCACTTCCATCACAAAACAAATAACCAAGATGCTTAAATAGTCTCTGGAAACCCTAACTTAAGTAAAAGACTAAATTAGACATTTACTAAACAAATGCAACTTAAACAAGGAAACAAATAAAACAATAAAACTTCAACCACCCGCTCTGGTTGGTATGATATGGAGCGGAAACTTCAACCACCCGCCCTGGTTGGTACGATATGGAGCGGAGCATGAAAATCAATTCCCGAAAACTTATTATAATAGGCAAACGGACACCCAGCTAAAAGCTATGCCTATCCAACTCTTCCTCCAACTCTACAACCAATTGTCCTACATCAATTCTTGAGTGCCTTGTGGGTTTCTGAAACTCTCAAGACACACCACCTTGCACCTGAAATTGTGTCCCTCCTTACGTTGGCTCCTCTCCTACTTTATCCTCCACCTCCTCAAGCTTTATAAATAGTCATTTCACTGCTGCTAGAGCCCCCTCCCATGGAATCTTCCTCCTCTTGTAGCTCTATATGTTCTATGGCTCCTGATTTCCCTATTTCTCCTACCATCCCTTACTGTATATGTATTGTTAATTAGCTTGGTGGTTTTATGTGTTTCCACCTCGTTTTTCTCCATATTTGTTGCATTTGGTGATAGGGTATGATCTTCTATATTGTTCTTATGTATGTTTGATACATCCACCAAAAGCTTCTCAAGAAACAAGATCCATCAACTTGATATCCATTTGAAGTGTTTCTAAACTTCAACACCAAGCCCAAGCACCATAATGGCATCTCAGATTTTAGCCAAAAACCTCATACACAACTAGTCTCCAGCAAACAAATGCATACCCTTAGATAATTAATACGCGTTATTGCAATGAGTTCAGACAATAAGGTCATAAGGAGATTACAAACCTATGCGAGAAACCCTAACACCGATTGAACTCTTGCCCAAACTAGGGTAGAGATACACGAATGAGAAAGAAACTAAGACAAACAAGTTCCACATCTGCAACTTATAAAACATATCAGTGTGAGTTCTTGCAATGTATGAGGTGACCTTTTGAAAAAGAAAAAAAATGAAGATAGGCAGAGGGTGTTGAAATTTTATGCTTATAAACATATATGAATTAAAAAAATATTAGATTTTTTCTAGAAAAATATACCATTGAAGTTCCATGTTACTTGAGATAGCAACTGCATTCAATTCGGGATTGAATTGCATGTTGATCTATCTCTATCATTTGAATGGTTTGGATTTTGTCCCAATTTGCACCTTCAAACCTTCATGTATCTCTTAGAAAGTCTCATTCGTTGATAATCAATGATCCAAGTGAATCAAGTAGTAGTTGCATTGGCAATGGAGCAGGGCATTGGCTAAATTCCAAGTTTTCAAGGGAAGTAAGGTATTGAAGTGAAGGTATGGTTTTCAATTGTCGACATTCCTCAATCATAAGATGTTGGAGACGAGGCATGTCCATGGCATTTAAACCTTCCCATGTCACCCATTCTAGCATATCATGAAATCTCAACTTCGTCAATGATGGGAAGCCTTGAATTGCACCAGAAGGTGCTGAACCACAAAAGTCATGGTTAATTATCTTTAATTCATGCATGTCATCAATGCAAAGTTCTTCCAGTACTGGCAGTCGACCAAGTGAAGGGAGAACTTTACGCCACCGACTGCTGCGCAAAGTAAGTATCACAAGTTTAGAAAATGATGGATGGCCCAACCAATCTGGAAACATGATACCACTATAATTTGTAATCAATAGCTCTTCTAAGGGCATCATGAGGCCGAAGACTTGCAAGTATTCCTTCTTGAACCCTGTCATGGTAAGTGTCATGGATTTCTTCGGTCCATTCCAACTCTAACTTCGTCAAGTACAGTTTGTTGTCCAACATTGCAGCCCCGGCCTCTTCCACATTTCCGACGTTTTCCAATTGTGTAATTGAGATAGATCCCCGAATGTTTATCATATTATGAAGTTCACTGATACGAAATCCTTCACCTTTTCCCACAATGAATGCAGAGAGAGTCTCAAGTTTTGTTAATTTTTCAAAATTTAATGGCATTGCACTCAGCCGACTCTTTGTAACTAAAAAATAAAGATGTTGAAGGTTAATCAAGTTATTTGCCACCGGGACTGTTGCCTGATTCACTTGCAGAGTTGATTATCACTCATTGTGGCATTCTAAAAGAGAGATGCAGGAACGAAGAATGTGCGGACTGGAGCAAAATCAGACGCATTCCTAAGATAGTGATAGATAATGATGAGATTCTGGTACCGGGAGAAGGAAATTAAATGCAGCTGCATCTCAAACAAACTTCACAGGTATGATAAATTACATGAAGTCTAATCTTCTATAACTACAGTGTCAGGCTATAGGGGTGCATTGTCACAAGTGAATAGCATGTGTAGTGTTACTTTCTTTATTTGAATGGAATTCTTTTGGGAGTCAACAATATTAAGTACAAGAGAAAATGAAGTTGTCCTGAGTACGAATTACACCTATCTCACTACATTGATATCCATGCTAAGTAGCCAAGTAGGTAATGACTGGTTTGAAATGCCGTCTCTAATGTAGTATGATGCCTTCACGCAGGAGCTCATAGCAACTTCTGCAGTATGATGCCTTCACGCTTAAACAAACTTCTGCAGTATACTTGCATGTGACACTTTTCTCGATTGCTACAAGGGAACGAGAAAACTTTTATGTTGCACTTTCTTTTGTATTCTGGTCCAATGGTAGAGTTGTAGGGGTGCACCAAAAGGTCACATATTCAATCTTGGAAATAGCTTTTCCATATATTATGTGGGTGTAAGGTTTGTGTATATCCTCTCTGTCCCTTGTGGATACGGTGTTTATAGGAATTGAAATTGTGACTTCTTGGTTAAACCCCTATGCAGTTCTACTTCTACCGCTGAGCCTTGGTTTGTGTTGTTTTGAAAATGGAACAGAATAATTGTGAAACATTATGCAGAAAATCTAATAGACAGTTATTTTGATTCTTTATGCTAGTTCCATGCATTTGCATATTGCAACTGCTTTGAGCAGGAAAAAAAAAAGAAGAGTAAATGCAGAGATTTAGCAGAGACGAGTTTAATGACACTAGTTCTCAAGCTTTTTCATGACATTAGCGTTAAGTTTGGTTCTCAGTGGAGGGTGTCTAGTTTGGTGCTTGTAAGATTAGGTTTAGGTTTGGTTTGTTTCTTAAGGTTGATAGATCTAGCTGCTTTATTTGAGTTTCAGTTTTCTTCTCTGCATGCCCTTAGTATCCAAGTGATTTTTTTTTACCTAATGAGTTATAGCAATTGAAGAAAATAAAGCGGAATTAATGAAGGTGCAGTGAATGATAAGTTGGTCTCACTTTCCTTTCGAGGGTGATCCACGACAACTTTCTTTGGGAAATGATGGGAGGAAAACATATATTGCCTAACTAGGAACTTTTCTTAGTCTACTGATATTGTGATGCAAATTGAACCCGTAATCGCAACAAATCCAGGGTTCCCCTAGACCAACTATTCATTTTTATGATTTTGAAGTGCTGGATTTTATTATTATCATTGTGGATGCTCTTATGAAGTCTTATTGGTTGTCAGGTAGGTTACTCTATGCTGTGCATTCAGCTTTGACAGAACAATGAAAAACCCAATTCAAACCAACAACATCCCAGAAAATCCTTCAAATGTTAGTAGTGAAGAAGAAGATTGCCAATAGACTCGAGATTAAAAAACCGACGCAGAGAGAAGAATGGTATTGAATCAACTTGAGAACCCTGTTCTTTATTTAAAGAAGTCCAATGCAGCTTCGCGCAATGTATGATGATATTTCTGCGGGTTCCACAATGAGAATATTTACAGTAGGTTCAGGTTTATGGAAAATCTTACCTACAGCCCTTGGTGAATTTGTTCTATATGCGTTTGTTATAGCACACATCTTGTGTTTTTTTCCCCCTTAAAACTAATCATAAATAAGGTTGAAAACAAAAGAACAGATTTTTTTTCTTTTGGTATTTTGGGAAGACGCAATTATTTTTTGCCATGGAGACTTCAATATTGTAAATTTAGAATCAGATTACAAAACTGATCTGTGTTGTTTAATTGCAGATAAGAACAAGAGAAGAAGGAGAGATAGTAGAGGAAGGAAAGAGGAAGGAAGGAGCAGGCGAGCAGCATAGAAGACAACAAGGTAATTCCCATTGATTGATGTATTGGAATGTACAAAAGGGTTTAAATAAAGATCTGTACAACAACAGCAACAATCATATTGGATGACCTTTTACAATAAATAAAATATATGAAAAATAAAGTTATTAATTATTGGTTTTAGAGATGCGGTGCGTTTCCAAGAAGCTTCAGGAAGGTTGACTGCAGAATATGACTTTGACTAAACAAACCATGGTCACCAACATAGCTCTAGTTAATATCGGAGTAAAAAACGACATCACATTGTCGCACCACAATTAGGGCTAGTAAAGACCCAAAACACGAAATCACATGATGTGATGAAAGGGAGAAAACAACCAGAGATCAACCACAACTGATATGAAGACTTCGAAGCAACTGAGATGAGATGAAGACGATGAAACAAACCTTGATGTAATGTACCCTTAATTAGTCTTCCAATTATTTTTCTTAGCCAACATGCTTTCAAACAAGCGCACCCCATAAGTAGTGATGATATGAGACTAGCAAACAGAGCGATAGATTTTGCTAAAGGCAATCCATTAGCTCTCAAAATTTTGGGTTCCTTTTTATGTGGGAGGAGTGCGGAGGAGCAAGAGAGTGCATTTAGGAGAATTAGAATTGACCCTCGCATTCCGCCAGAATTGTTATTAAGCGCTGATACTGACTCCCGCGCTCCACAACTAGGGTCAGATTGCCTGGTGAGGATTGACTAACGCATTCCGCGACTAGAATTGTTATTAAACAACATTGATAGTAACGCATTCCGCGACTAGAATTATTATTAAACAACATTGATAGTGAAGATGATGTTCGCGTGATAGGACTTTGGGGCATGGGAGGCATAGGTAAGTCAACTCTAGCTGTAACTCTTATCAATCGATTGTTCCCCCATTTTGAAGGATATTACTTTCTTGCAAATGTTCGAGAAGAATCTCTAAAGCATCCTCTAGAAAATTTGAAACATGAACTTTACATCGAATTATTCAAGGCAACTAATCTAGAGCATGCTATGATGATGTTTAAGTGCCGCTTTAAAAGGGTTCTTATCGTTCTTGATGATGTGAGTAACTCACTACAGATTGAATCATTAGCTGGACGGAATCGGTTTGGACCAGGAAGTGTAATTATCATAACAAGTAGGAATAAAGAACTACATCGCCAACATGCTGACAAGATCCATGAAGTGAAGGATTAGATGACCAGGAAGCTCTCTGTCTTCTTAGCCAATATGCTTTCAAACAAGCGCGCCCCAATAGTGATGATATGAGACTAGCAAACAGAGTGATAAATTTTGCTAAAGGCAATCCCTTATCTCTCAAAATCTTGGGTCCATTTTATGTGGGAGGAGAGCAATGAAAAATGCTGAAAAATCATTTAATCTCGATACGATTAAAGCATTGTTTTGTGAAAAGAAAAACAAAAAAGACAACAAATTAAAAAGAACACAAATTGCTTAGCATGACATCAAGCAATTTGTTAAGAAAGGATTTGCCAATTTACTTAATGTCATTCACTTACCTATGATAACAACCTTGTGACAAATAAAAACTCAGAAAGAGCTTTATATATAAATGACCCCTTAGAGTTTTCAATTTCGACCCCTACTGCAAAAAATACTGCAAAAAATCATGTTTAGATGATTGAAACAAAAAGACATGTGACAATTATTATCACATAGCCTAGCCTGTTTTATAAACTTTTGATTTTCAGTATTATTTTTTACATTTTCGAAGGTATAATTATCTGATTGAATTACATTTCATGGACCAAAGAAACGGATTTACACATGGAAAGGTTAACATCTTAAAACAATTCAAAACACATTACTCCTACAAAATCCTTTTAGCCAATCAACGTACACCAGCTCAATCTTGCCAAAAATCTCCCTCCTATGGAATTACTACAACCTTCAACAAACCCTAATTCCGGCTGTGAACCAAAAATGACAAACCCTAATGCAATAGCAGGCTAGCTGGAGGTCATTTCTTTCCATCACTGATTCTCCAGCAAATTGTTCTCGACCCCTCTAGCTCTAAGAAGCTGGTAGCAAAACTAAAGCTTGAGAATAAGGCCGATAGGACAATGATCACTACCGGCTACGTCAGGAAGAATGTACGAGTCATGAACATTGTCAGCTATGGACTCTGACACAAGGAAGTAGTCAAGCCGCCAACCTGTTTCAGATTCAAATAATACTCAATTTACAAAAGATATGACAATCAAATTGTAATGTAAAAACTAAAAACCTATTTTGTTTGACTAAAACTGAATGATAGCAAATGGAACTTCAGAAACGTGAATTTCAAAATACCTTTATTGGTTTTACGACCACCATGTCGAAAACCCCAATAGGTATAGCCAACAACATCAGGATGCTGTCTCCTAAACGTATCCGCAAATCCCCTCGATAAGAAGTTTGTAGCAAATGATCGCCTTTCTTCATCTGTAAACCCTGCACTTCGTCGATTTCCCTAAAAATTGATGTAAAATAGAAGAACATAACACAATGCTTCGAACTGTAAGATATTTATCTTGAGAAATAACACAAAGCTTCATGATTATTCATCCGTACTTTTAAGTGAACGTTCCCAATAAATTAAATTTATAGAAATGTAATGTTCTTAGATCTCAAAAAAAAAAAAAAAGTAACAACAAATAAAATGCTGGCAAAATAGTAAATCAGGTTGCACATGAGGTGCATATATCGGTTAGAGAAAACTAAAAGGCTTTATGCAATGGATCAAAGTTCAAATTACTTACAGCGGGATTATATATATCTATCTCCTCATGAGCACAATTAAGATCCCCAGTCAAAATGACAGGTTTAGACTTTTCCAGCTCCTGCAAAAATGCAAGCAGAGCACCGGAAGAAACAAAAACTATCAGAGAAGAATTCTTGATAATGTTTCTAAGACTATACATGATGTACCAAATCAAAATAGTTCCATACAACGGCATAGAGATCTCATTAAATGAAATATTTTCCACATTCTAAAGAAAATGAAACCCACATAGTCGACAAATGTAACACCTTCTTAACTCATAGAGTAGTAATAGCAGTAAGAACTGCAGCACATGGCCAACCAATGGAAACAAAGCGATGATGCTGAGATGTAGAATTTCAAAATTTATATTCTCAGTGCCATATCTCCTTTTTAAAACAGATACTACGCAACGAAAAGCAACTGCTATATTTAAAATGAGATGAAAATAAGATCATTCCCAGTTTCCTACTAAAAGAAGGAGATGTAGAGGGGGAGGAGCGTTGGCTTTCTTACTTTCATGTACTCACTGAGAGATAGATCCCATTGTGTTGTCCTGTATGACTAGAGTAAAAGTAGAAGCATCAATCAAGGAAGCATGAAACCAAGACATTCTAACAATAGATGCAATATCATTCCTGAAGAATGAAATCAGCTAGTAAAGCCATGAATGCATGAAAATTACCAATCTTCTCAAGCCATCTCCAGAATTAGGAACATATGCGCACAACAAAAAAAATGAATCAAACTCTGCTGTCACAAGCCGCCCCTCACTATCATGATCTGGCATGCCTAGGCCATACGTGACTGAAAGTGGCTTTACCTGTCAAAGAAATCTCCTCTTTACTGGAAAGCCATAGCAGCAAGTGAAACTATGGGAAAAACAAGAAGCATGCTAAAAATTAAAGCAACAACCAATCACAGATCCTTATAATTGACCTATTTGAAAACATCAAAATTTGTAAGAGTCAAAATGATAACCAAGAAGCATTTACAAACAGGAATCATCATTTACAATGATAACCAAGAAGCATTTACAAACAGGAATCATCATTTTCATAAGTTGGGAGTCTTAATTGGCACTGCTAATGATTAACAATCAAAATTGTTATTCTATCATGATATGACTCTCAATTACTTTTGAACTTGTGTTCACATCTACAATAGTATTTAGCTGCTTATTTTATCCATTAATAATGACAGAGGGACAAAAGATGAAACCACCATAAAGTTTTCCTCGACCAAGCTATAACGTTGAGATCAATTTACTTGAATACAAACAATGCTGTCAAAAGATGAGGACTGGTTCATTGAGATATAAGCCACAAGGATTCCTAAAAATGTCAGATGAATAAGGATGCACAATCATATTTCTAAAAATCAAACAATGCATTGTAAAGAAATGAAACAGTATGCATTCTTGTCTATAAAGGATAAATGTACTCGAGAGATGATTGCTGTGCCAGAATAGCCGAGCTTGGAAATGCTACATGTCCAGTAGCTGTTGTCGTACCCATCAATGAGACAATGTTTAATTGATTCAACATCCTTCTCCTGTTACAATGTTAAAAATATGTGATTATATAGATAGAGAAAACAGAAAAACAGAGAAAAGATTTTGTAACAAGTTAGTGTGAACTTCCTAACAACTTTCAAAGGAACAGACAGATTGCAACCACAAAAACCTCATTTGCATATTGATCAAACTGCGATCTTAAAACTGTAATTTAAGGTCTATAAAGATTTTTATGGTTTTTCTTAACGCATAAATTAGTTGCAGCTTGATTTTTTTTCTCATTTAAAAAGAAAGAAAGAAGTTAATCTAGGCTGTCCATTTCAAAGCTTTAACTTCATCGCATATAATTTTGAATGGAATGGTTCAGCTGTTATCATAGGCAAGAAGTGTAGATAACTACATCTCATCATTGGAACACACACAGCTTGGTTAGACATAACTTATATACTGTTGAATGCCTAGTTCACCGATCCAACAACCCAATCAAATCTCCGAATGAATTTTCCAAGGACGAAATCCCTACTATTTTTGATAGAAAAGTCTGACTTAAATAAGGATTCCTAAACTAAACTAGACATCTGCAAACTCTAATAACTTGGCTTAAATAAGGATTCCTACAATTCTGAGAATATACACTTCTAAGTATTCACTTGCCTTTGTTTGCATATGGATTATGACAGTGCTTAGAAAGCATCCCTACTTTGTATTTGCAGATAAGCAGTATACAATCAGTAAGATTGGTCTCTCAAGTGCATCATACAAAACAATGGACTACTGGGAAGAACACTCCATGGTACTGGTCAACCACAAAGCCTCTGGTGGGATTCAGTCTCAAGTTCTTTCTGAACAAGATGGCTGCAATCAATACTTAACCCTGTGCATTCACAGTTGGCAACAATCATATACTTCCACATTGGCACCACAAGGTGACCCTTGATCAATATGCTACGTGATAAAACCACTAAAGGCAAGGATGGACAACAGAACATCTGCTTCCCTGTGCGTCATCTACCCATCCCAACTGGAGAAAAGAAAAAGTATTTTCAAGCCTTTTCATTTAGGATCTATGTTTTTGTTTTGACTTTCTAATTTTTGTTCTATGCTCGGTAAAGATCATTCCTATGAAAAATAATAAACCTTGAGTGACATAACAACTAGAAATGTACTAGCCTGCAATTTGGTCTCCTGCAAGCACAAGATATCAAAATTTTCCCTTTGGGCAAGTTGAAGCGCAGAGAATCCCTCTAACTTCAGTAATGCTCTTATCCCATTGACATTCCATGACATAAGCTTCACGAACTTTGCATCCCCACTAAGAGGTGGAGGCCTCATGCTTCCAGGATTATATGCAATCCACCCTTTCTGAGGTTTCTTGTGGGCAAGAATCGTCCATGGTTCAACTCGATCAATGGGAAGAACTTCACAATCATCCTCACCATTTTCGACAAAAATATCAGATGATACTTTTTTGCTTTCCGGAGAGGCCTTCCTGCCTAGAAATATTATGCACAATGCACTAGATTAGTTATTCAGCTAACTCAACACATTGAAACACTACTATGTATTATAGAACACCTGAAGCCTCATCTTTGTTAATTGTCAGCTTTTGTTTCTTCTTGACAACATTACCATCAACTTGGGCAGTCTTATGACCAGAAGGAGATCGTTTCACACTTCTTTTGGACTGTTGAAATAATGAAACATCCGAAATAATATCGATCTCTTGAACATGGTCATTAGCTAAATTCTTAGCCTGCTCTTTGAGTGTTGTTTTCTCCACACAAATGGAGGATGCTTGCACCTCTGCTACTGGTGAACCTTCACCTGCACATGTCAAAACACGGGACATTGGACATTCACAACATACAAGTTGGTAACCATCTTCTCAAAAATTACGTTAATCATTACAAAATACTGCTAGAGATAGTGAGGCTTTATCATACTGTAACATTGATTACCATCCATCTCTTTGTCCAGAAAACACTTTAAAGCAGACACAAGATCACGTTTGCAACCTTTAGCAGGAACTCCAATACTCCTGAAAATTCAAAAATCAACATAAAACACTCTGAAGCATCATATATACATGATACAGCTCAAAGTAACCCTTCAAATAACTGATGCCAGTGCGGCCAACTGCTTAAAATGGTCAGAATATTCTTGTCCCAGCTTCAGTTACTTTATAGGACATCCATAACATTTGAGCATATGAATGATTGACATTAAGCATATTGCAACATGAATATATATACACATATAGCTAAAATAGGTGTCCATTAAGTTAATTTTAATGCTTCCCGCACTTAATGATCAACCAAATAAACTCTTATTAGGCTAAGGCAACACCAACATGCTAAAATCAAACTTCTACTTGCCTCAATGTACTCCTAAGTTCTTGAACAGTCATTGCCTCTATCCTTGCCGGATCTTCTCTGATTCTCTGAATGTCAACCAATTTTTTGCCCAACACACTTTCCTACATGCGAAACAGAAAACAATTCAGAAAAAGAAAATGAGAATTTTAATAACAAAAAAGTGGCAGTCACTCTTAACTATATTGTCGCCGGTACCCATCAATCCTTTCAACCTCTTCTCTTTCTTGTCTTCCATAGAAGCCGATTGTGGTGCTGTTGAATCCGAAAGGAGTCTCTTAGATCCCATTCCACTCACTCTCAAAGAAACCAACGTTGCTCTTCTAAAACTTCCTGGAATTGCTGCAAAACTACTACTTTCTCAGTTAATTATAGCCAAGCTACATTGAATGTAATAATCTTCGGCCTTAATATCTTCCAAAAACACTTCAAATTTCTACGAATTAACGTTCTAGAAAACCATATAAATAGAGCTACATTAACGTTTTGAACTTCTAAAAAAAATCTGAAAAATCAGGAAAAAAAAACAAAAACCTTTTGGCTTTCAAAATCCAAAATTAGCTGCACAATCACTACTAAATTGTAAACACATATTCTGAAGGTAAAACAAAAATCGATACTCGTCATAAAAAAACACGCAAATCTTCTACTGTTGCAGAGAAAATTTGAGGAAAAAGTAAAATAGAAAGGAAGGCTGTTCGTTCGTACGTAATGGACGAAAATAAGACAAACCTCGAAACAGGAATGAAGTTCTTCAACCCTAATTGAAGTACTCGATTCATAGATACGAAATGACACGATCGAGAGAGAATGAGGAGATGCGCAGGTTAGGGCAGGTTCGTGTCCTGCTTCGCTTTTTTTTCCCCTAAAATCTAATGTAATTATCTATAACATTTTACTCGATTTACAAATTCATTTATTTTAATATTTGGAAATATTAAAAAATGTATTTTCTTTCTCTTATTCTTTGTAATTATGTGGCGGGTGAGGTATTATTGTATATTATACATTTGAGGTATTATTGTATTTGAGGTATTAAATTTTATACATTTGAGGTATTATTGTATATTGAAATATTTCCCATCAAACTTAATTTAAGGATTTTTTTTACTGGCGAAAAACTTAATTTAAGGTTTTTCATTCATAAACTAAGACCACCCTTTTTCATATAAAATTAGCCAATAAATAATAATCTCTTAATATTATTAAGTCTAATTTTAAATATATTTAAACAAGACTCCAGATAAATGTGATACTTAATTTTCGAATTGTTCCTCTAGGTATTCGAACTTTTGATATCCTAAAGTCATCATTCCAACTTGATGTGTCATACATTCAATAGTTCATTTTAAATGCAAATGGCTCACACAAATACACTCATTACATGCCACAATAAGTTAGATAAAAAACTTCATCAAGCGCGTTTAATATTCAGTCACTTAGAGCAATCACAATTGTGTAGTTTTGTTGGGATCAACAAAATGCATTGGGGAATATGTTTTGTTGATGTGTTTATATATTTTGATGATTTAGTTAAGCCAACAAAATGTATTGATACAATGGTTTATTGACTTGCTTTTTAATATAATAAAAGTGGGCCCAGTATTTATTTTTTATTTTTTTGATGTAGTTATTAGTGTGATTTGAGTGGGACTCATATGTTGGAATAAAGCAAGCAAGCTAGATGGTAATTCAAAATCCATGCTTGCTTTCATGGCCCAACATATTTGAGACAATAAATCTCAACCATTGAAACTCATTTTTTATATTGATCCATCAAAAGGGACATTAGATAGTACATATGGGTCAAGAAAGAGGGGTCATTGTGGTTGCTCTTACGATCAACAATTACATGGTCTGTTAAGTGATGACGTGCCGAACTGTGATGTAAAAAATGTAAAATAGCCAAACTCAATCTGCAAAACATGTTCTAACATAAGAATATTATCCAACTCAGTATAGCATAAGAATATTATCCAAAACATGTTCTAACATAGCAAACACATTATTACATACATAATCTGCAGTAGCCAAAATGCCAAAAAGACACACCTAATAATCTTCCAATTCAGTACAGTACAATGCTATTTTCCAAAATATGTTACTAATCCAAAACATGCAACTACAGTACTGCACATTCTGCTTATTCATTGACATTATTTCAAGAAACATTCCTAGATTCTTGAGTGCCTTGTGGGTCTCTGAAACTCTCAAGGCACACCACCTTGCACTTTAAATTTGTCTCCCTGCTTACCTTTGCTCCTCTCCTACTTTGTCCTCCACCTCTTGCTGGTCTTGTATTCGAGGTATCCATATATGTTCTTGATTCAACCTGCAAAAAATAAAATGTTAATAAGATGAAGTTAATTGGACACAAATTCAAAACCTCAAACTTTATAAATAACCATTTCACTGCTGCTAGAACCCCCCTCCCATGAAATCTTCCTCCTCTTGTAGCTCTAGATGTTCTATGGCTCCTGGTTTCCCTATTCCCCTGCCATCCCTTACTGTATATGTATTGTTAATTAGCTTGTTGGGTTTATGTGTTTCCACCTTGTTTTTCTCCGCATTTGTTGCGTTTGGTGATAGGGTATGATGTTCTATATTGTTCTTATGCATGTTTGATACATCCACCAAAAGCTTCTCATTAATCAAGGAACAAGATCCATCAGCTTGATATCCATTTGAAGTGTTTCTGAATTTCAACACCAAGCCCAAGCACCATAATGGCAGCAAACATCTCAGATTTTAGCCAAAAACCTCACACACAATTAGTCTCCAGCAAACACATGCATACCCTTAGATAACTAATACGCGTAATTGCAATGAGTTCAGACAACAAGGTCATAAGGAGATTACAAACCTATGCGAAGAACCCTAACACCAATTGAACTCTTGCCCAAACTAGGGTAGAGATACACGAATCAGAAAGAAACTAAGACAAGGTTCGCAAAATACTAAAGCTGTCTGATGATGCCTACCAACCCTGCTTTTAACAAATTGGTCACGAGAGAGAAGCAATTGGGCTATCTTGGTACTTGGATTAATCACACTTTGGGCTTTGGGTACTAAATAATGCATCATCAAAACTGGTAGATAAACTGGGAAATCAACAACTCAGCTCTAACTGTACCCTGAGTGGCACAAATCTAACCATGATATAACTGAAGCAACAAGTTTCACATAGTAAACACATCAACAAAATTGCTACTTTTAAAACATACCAGTGTGAGTTGTTGCAATGTATGAGATGACCTTTTGAAAAAGAGAAAATGAAGATAGGCAGAGGCTGTCGAAAATTTATGCTTATAAACATATATGAATTTATAAAGATTCGATTTTATCTAGAAAAACATACCATTGAAGTTCCATGTTACTTGAGATGCAACTGCTTTCAGTTCCTTTATCCTAAGAGTTATACAAGGAGTGAAATTTCATTGTGATCTATCTCTATCCTTTGAATGTCTTTGATTTTACCCCAATCTGCACCTTCTTCAATTCTGCATCTATCTCTTAGAAAATCGCATTCGTTGATAATCAATTCTTTAAGTGAATCAGGTAGTGGTCCCATTGGCAATGCCAGATCCCTGCATTGGCTAAATTCCAATTCTTCAAGGGAAGTAAGGTACTGAAGTGAAGGTATGGTTTCCAGGAGTGGACATTCCTCAATCATAAGATGATGAAGACAAGGCATGTCCATGGCATTTAAACCTTCCCATGTCTCCAATTTTGGCATATCATGAAATCTCAACGACTTCAATGATAGGAAGCCTTTAATTGTACCAGAAGGTCCTGAACCACAAAAACCATGGTCAATGCTGACTAATTCATACATTGCATCAATGTCAAGTACTTCCAGTACTGGCAGTTGACCAAGTGAAGGGAGAATTCCACAATACCGACAATTGCGCAAATAAAGAGTCACAAGTTTGGAAAATGCTGGATCGCTCAACCAATTAGGAAACATGAAACCACTATAATTTGTAATCCGTAGCTCTTCTAGAGCATTATGAGGCCGAAGACTCGCAAGTATTCCTGCTTGAACCTTGTGATGGTGAGAGGCATGGGGTGCTTTGTTCCATTCCAACTCTAACTTCACCAAGTACAGTTTGTTGTCTAAAATTGCAGCCTTGGCCTCTTTCACATTTCCCACATTTTCCAAATTCGTAATCCAGAGAGATCCCTGAATGCTTCTCATATTCTGAAGTTCACTGATACGAAATCCTTCACCTTTTCCCACAATGAATGCAGAGAGAGTCTCAATTTTTGTTAATTTTCCAAAATTTGATGGCATTGAACTCAGCTGATGCTTCATATCTAAAAAATAAAGATGTTGAAGGTTAATCAAGTTCTTCATATTACGGGGCCATTGAAGAAACTGATTACAACCACTGAGATTAAGAGTTTGCAGTCCATATAGAGTTGTGACTGACTCTGGCAACTTCACAATAGATGTTTCAGAAACATCAAGGTGTCGAAGATGATCTAGATTCTCGATAGATTCTGGAAGTTCGGAGATACCAGTAGAACTCAAATTCAACACTCTTAAACGTGGCAGGTGTGCAAAGAAATAGTAAGGAATACTTGCATTTTGGCATCCAATGCTATGTACCATGAATGTCCGTAATCCCTTATATTTATGGAGAACCTCCAATGTGGTGGATTTAAAATTTTTACATAGCCAAGATGAATGGCGAACATGTCTGTACACAGGTAACAAGTTCGAGATCTCATCCTCCAATCGGAAGCATAAATCTGTAGAAATCAGTTGAGCAAACTTATGGACAAGGCCATGCATTTTATAAATTGCTTGACCAAGATCATTCACATGAGAAAAATGGAAGAATGACCTCGCTAACAAGTCATCAAAGTAATCTCTTCCGATGTCATCAATTCTTCTCATTCTTTCTGCTTGAACAAATCCTTCTGCCGCCCATAATTGGATTAAATGTCCCTTTTCATAATCGTAATTGCATGGAAAAACAGAACAATAGATGAAGCATGTTTTTAGATGAGAAGGCAGAGAATCAAAACTCAACCAAAGGGCAGGAAATATGTGAGTTCTAGCTTGAGGTAAGTCCCATATTTCACTCCCCAACACAGCATCCCATTCTTTTACTTGCAAAGTCAAGCTTAACACACTCCCAAGAGTCTTGGCTGATAAAGGTAACCCACTACATTTTTCAGCTATCTTTCTACCAACCATAGTTAAATTTTCAAGTTCGCTGCAATTCCTATTTGATAGAGCCATTTGTTTGATCAATTTCCAGCAGTCTTCATCTGACAAAGGCTGCAAGTTATATGCAGGTACCGTGGCAACAACAGATGAAACAAACTTACTTCGGGTAGTCACCAAAATTTTGCTTCCTTTGGCCGCAACCCTAAAGGGCAATCTCACGACATCCCAATTTTGAATGCTCTCTTCCCACATGTCATCTAACACCAACAAAACCTTCTTATCCTTGATTATTTTACAAAGCCTCAGTTGCATCGGGTCAAGATTTGATAGCATCAAAACCTCTCCGGTGGCTGACTCAACAATGGACTTTGTCACTTGCATAACATCAGAATTTATAGAAACAGAAACCCACATTCTCAAATCGAACTTTTCCACTACCTCTGCATCATTGTAGACAATTTGAGCTAATACGGTTTTTCCAATTCCAGCCATACCCATTATTGAAATAACACCAACAGTGCCCTCTCTAGCACCATTCATGGGCAGCAACAACTTCAAGATCTCCTCCTTATCTTTTTCTCTTCCAACCACAGATGATTCATCCACCAAGGAACTAGTATAGCATCGATTCATTGTTATTTTACGCCTCTTAGATTTCATCATTTCAGTCATGACAGGAGTGTCTATTTCACCAGCAACATCTTCAAGCTTCTTCAATATCTTATTCACTTCATGAGGTACGTTAAGATTGAAAGATGAGAGAAGCATATTGCGCACCTGGTTTTTGTTAGCACGGTTGGCCAATCCATCAGCATTGAATCTCAAGAACTTCAAGGAGATTTCATCGAGCAGATCATCTGCGTCATAGACAACGCTCCGGAGATCTTGGAGCCAGAGTCTCCATGACTTGTGAGCCAATTGTTGGGACTCTACATGGTCCACTACAGCCTGAATATGCTTCAGCGTCCGTTCCAGCTTTTCCAGCTCGTCTTCCACTCCGAGAATTAAGCCTATCTCGTTAATGGCAAAAGTGGCGATCTTGTCGAAGAGTACTTCAAGAGATGCAGAAGCAAAGCCGGATTGAAATGCTGAGTCCATGTTGCCAAGAATGGATCACTACCAATCACTGGAATTCAAGATTCAGGGAGGTCCTCCTCTTTGAGTTTTGCTTTTGCTATATACAAGTCAAGTCATCATGGTCAACGACAGTAATGGAAAGATAAAAAAGAAGACAGGAAATGTAAGAGCAACAATTACCCTCTGTGGGCCCCAATTATTCAGCCCATTGAGAGATCTGGATTCAGCCCAATTCCAGTTTGGCGCTAGTTCCTGACTTCCTGGAAAGAGAAGGAATATTGAGAGAAGATGTAAAAAAGGAAACTTGACATAATAGCAAAATTCTGCAAAATCAAGCAAATTACATGTATAATTAATTCGCATGACCCTAGCCAGCCCAGTACTTAACCAAAGGGGGGAACCTTATATTTCGCATGACACTATTGACTTTGCACGAGTGTGATGAAAATATACAGAAAGCCTCCAAGCAGAAAATCGTTTTTCAGTTTGGCAAACGGACAATCACGTCTGCTCAGCAGTGGGGGGTACAGGCTGCAGCAGAAAATACTCTATTTGACGTCGTCTGCTATTGCTGGCAAAAGAGCATTCTCAACATGCACCGAGAAGCCAACATAGTAATCACTTCACTTGGATAAATGCAACAAAAAGCGTAGGTTAGGTTTCTTCCATTAACATCACAATCTCTAATATATATTTATACAAATATATATGCAAGGTTGTAATATATACAAAAAGGAAAGAGATTGGTGGATATACATGGAGGTAAAAAGGATTTATTCTTCTTGTTAATTTTCTAATAAAAGAACAAACATCCCTTGGAATTTTTAAGCCAAGCATTGCAACCTTTGATTAAAAACTATCAATGAAGTTTTATTAATCAAAAGATATGTTATTTTGAAAAGGTATCATTTGGGAAATGTGTCATTCCACCAAAGGACACGTTATTTGGAAAATGTGTCACCATTCCTATATATACAAGCATTCCTTCTTCAATTACATAATCAACTTTTCAGTACAATTTCATACAAATTCCTAAGAGTCTTCTCCAGTTTTTCTATCTGAAGAATGCTAGACTTTGTTGTATCTTGAAGACTAATTTGCTTCAACCCAATAGCAACAATTCGTGTGAGGGCAAATATTGTCTTTAAGATAGCGAATTATTCGCACCTCAAAGTCTGTAATATTTTGATTTCTTCCATTACTTACATTGTTTTTTCAACAATCTCAGTCGGCACCACCAAGTCCATCATTCCCATCCCCTCTCTTCGATACAGGCGCATAATGAGAGTTGGATTTCTTGGTTTGTGAAGTGATTTCAGCATTCTTTCGCCAGACAGCTCCTAGTGATGGGTATGGACGCTATTGAAACAGAGGACCCTGATTCACAGCAACATAAAACATTATCTGCCTGTTTGGCAGGGCGGCTCCACAAGCGGAGCCGCCCACGGAGCCGCTTTGCGGCTCCGTCATGCCAAACAGGCGAAAAGCGCCAGCGGATCCGCTGGAAATTTCCAGCGGATCCGCTGGCGCAAAAGAAGCTCCCATTGGGAGCTTCTTTTGTACAGCGGTTTTGCCGCTGTAGCTTTTTGGCGTGGGACCCACGCCAAAAAGCTGCAGCTTTTTAAAAATTTTTTTTAATGTGTGGGTCCCACACTTTTTAGATAAAAGTATTATTATTTTATTAATGGGACCCACTTAATTGTGTTTAATGGTTTAAATAAAACTATTTTTTAATAAATTAATTATATTTATGCATTTATAACTATTATAACAGTAAATTTAATATTAAAATAAAATTAATTTAATTTAAAAAATACAAATAAAATATTTATATTTAAGACTTTTAATTTTATAGGTGTTTAATTTTAATACATAATGATAAATTAAAAAATACAATAAATATAAGAAAATTAATTGATTACTTAAATATAAATTAAAAAATACAATAAATGTAAGAAAATTAAGTTGATTAATTAAAAATTACTTCAAATTAATTTTAAATATAAATTATATTTGATTAATTAAATGAATACTTAAAATTAATTTTAATAAGAATTATATTTATTAGATTACTTTTAATATAAATATAAAAAACTAATATTATAATACTTTAATTCAACAGTTTTTCCGCTAGCGTCAGTTTTTATTTCACCAAACACCTCACAGCATATTTCACAGCTTTAAGCTCAGCATATTTTTCACAGCATTTCCGCTAGCATTGAAAATCAATTTTTCCGCTGTGCCAAACGGAGCCTATAAGAATGAGGCAAGATGCGACATTCAGGAGCAAAGCTACGTGCTCAAAAATTTTTAGTTCAGGCTAAGTACATAATAATTTTAAAAAAGACCCCATGAATTTTCAATTTAAACCCCCCTCTTGCAAAAATTTATGTTCAAATGGTTGAAACAACAACACATGTGACAATTATTACTTATCCTATTTTATAAACTTTTGATTTTTAATGTCATTTTCGTACTTTCAATGATATAATTAATAGATAATCTCAAAAAAAATCCAGGTCGTCTCGACATAAAATCTAGTGTCCATCTCAGCAACCCCTCTACTAGTATGTCCTGGCTTCGCCCCTGGCGACATTGTTGAATAATTGTAAAACAAACCCACATAATGGAATTTGTTTCCTATTGAACATCAAAATGAATTGAGTTGCATACCACCTAATGCAGACATGGCTTAAGAAATTTTGAGTGTTGCGGATGCACCACTTTAATATACTATGTAAACACGTCAAGGATAATATAACCACTTTTGACTTCTGGAGAACTGATTTTTCTATTCACTCTCTCCGCTAGAGTTCTCGGACCTTGCTAGTGCTGTAACCCTTCCTCTACTATCGGTTTGGTACCCCTTTTCAATAAATAAAAAAGATAGCCAACCATGTTAACAGCCTGTGGGTAGATTACTAGCCTGATACCATAAATTGGTTCCAGAGCAGTTTCCTCCACAGTGGACCACTGAGCTCCCTAATACGTATTAACCACAACTATTTATGACTTCTACATATTTCTACCGCTCCTAAACTTTCCAATCTTGCAAGTCAGCCACATTGCACAAATTCCTAAAATTTCATCCCCTCTGACAAATGCAGTTGGAACAAAAGACACTCCCTGCCTGAAAGCAAGTTATTGGCCAACTTTGAAGTTTCAAGAGAACTTCCTAATCATGGAGCAGGGACGCAGTGTAAGCTAGCTTCACTAACACCTCTTCTTTTTTTAATCCAAAGGAAGATGTTTGCGATGGGATTCGAGTATTGCGAATAAATGAGATCAGACGATGTGTGCAGGAACAAAGTCCCAAAAAGGGGTGCAAATGCGAGAAAGGGGGTGACCTCCAAGGGGCTCAAACACATGAGGAAGAAAAAATAAAAATGGCGATTGTATTTAAAGTTATGAAACGGAAATTACATGCTTTGTTTGAATCTTTGATTGATCAATCTTTGAAAAATCTAAAATCTAGGCTTATATACATGTTCTACAAAACTGTTAACACTGATATTTACAATTGGATCCATTGATTGGCTGCCAAGTGTCCCACGTTCTCTTAACTGCTCAGTAATGTTGAATAACTAGTCATTCCTTGGCTGACACGTGTTCTCCACGTTTTGATACTCTTCCACTTCTTTTGGGATATAACTCCAACGTTGGTCACTTTTCTCGGGGTATTTGGATAACTGTCATGTACTGCTACTTGGACGTTAACTGTTTGGTTGCTTTATCTCACTCAAGCTTCTATCTCGTCCAATCACTGCTCGAATCTGATCCTCCAATCGGTCTTCATTTGGTCAACTGAATAACACATTTGTACTACGTGACATTTGTATATTTTTATATGTAACAGAAGAACAACTTTATTCAAAAAAATTCTCGGGTAGGCAACCCCTACAATACCAACTAGGATAAGATCATTACAATCAGAAGAAGGGGGAGTTGTAAAATAATGAATACCCATAGGTAAACTAAAAGCATGAGAAACAAGATTATCAACACATTGATTAGCCTCCGGAAAAACATGGTTGATCACCACCTGCCATTCCGATTTGTTCATAAGCACCCGTATACGGCCCACAAGGTGCATCAAAGTATTAACCGGATAAGAGGAACTGGTAAGAAGTTCAACAACCAGCTTGGAGTCCACTTCCACAACTACACTCCTGCAGCCCAAATCCCAAGCTTGCTTCAAACCAACAAAAATACCCCACAGCTTAGCACAACGCGTAGTGCACAAGCCTATATTCATGGCAAACCCTGCTAACGAATTTCCAGAATTATCTCTAATAATACCTCCACTCCTCCAGCTGTAGCTCGGTTCCTCGTAGCTTGAACAACTCCATCCGTATTCACCTTAACCCACCCATCCTCCGGAGGGATCCACCGAACCAATTTTTCAAACTTAACCTTCCTCTTACCTACCAACCTACCCACAACATCAGCAGCATACCTAAAGCTTTCCAGTTTCTGCAAAATAATATGAAAATCCAAAAAGGATTGGGAGGAACAATAAAGCCTTCCTCAAATAAGCACCTATTCCTCCAGCTCCACATTAGCCAACAAGTCAGCCCAAGGAGCACCACAAGGTGCATCAAAGTATTAACTGATGAAGGAAAATAATTGTACTTTGGTTTTGAGTCTTGACTGTGGAATTGAGTAAACTTGGTTTAATAAAGATTCACTCATTTTAAATTTATTTAGAATTATTGGCTAGATTGGGTAAGGTAAAGAATATCTGGAATTGAATCACCGAAGCTTGGGTTGGGGCATATTGGATAGTATAATTGAAGTTTCGAAACTGACGTGAATATTTACTTTGGGGATTCAGCTATAGGCACTGTTATGTTGCTGGAGTTTTGTAAATTTGTTAGCAGTAATTGGAACCTTGATAGATATTTTGATGTATCCTTCTACATCTTAGGTGACTTGTTGTCCGGTGGGTTCTACGATTACGCGAGGGACATGGAAGTAATAGCATGATAGCTGATTATCCGGTAAGTGAACAACTGAATAGCAACTTATCCAATACATTGCGCACACTTATGTTCCGAAATATATCTTTTGACTTGATATCAGTTTAACCTTATTGGACACTTGATTCAAATATTTTCTGGGACAAGTTGCAAGTTATTTGCTTACCATTACATGACATATTCTATTTCAGAATTCAATCCATTGATGTTTTGGCTCCGTATTAGCTTTATGTACGTTCTTCTGATCCTATTTCTGATCTTCATGTCATATGAGTCTGATTATATGCCTTCTGATTCTACACTAGTTTCTATACTCATTCAAATTCGGTTTGGTTAAACGTGATGTTCTTTGATATCAGCCTGTTTGTTCAGTTGGAGATTTTCATTCAGTCTATTATTGCATTGTGGTCCCGGCTTGAGTGGGCGGGGCCTAAGGACTTCGGTGACGGCCTGGACTAGCTATTGAGTGGACTTGCTACCAAGTGTACAGGGGCACAATATTTCCTTTATGTGATTCTGATTCCGATTATAACTCAAGATTATCTTATTGTGACTCTTGTTTTGTCTGATCGATACAGTTGATTTTCTATTACTCGGGAGTGACTATCTGTCAGGATACTGTGTGCTAACGACAGTAGACGTTACCCTTGGTGCACCGAGTTAGCCTCAACTAGCAAGGGTGATGCTAGCCACCCGTGAAGGCCTACATGTGGTGATCTATTCTGATGGGATTGTGAGAGTGCCCGATTTTGTATACAACACTTTTTAGGTGTTGAGGTTTGAAATTTGGCACTATGAGTGTTGTATGATATTCTAATTGATTCTGTATGATGGTCCTCCCATCCGAGTGTGTTTGGTATGATCTCTTTCTAAATCTGTATGACATGATATATGTTTTGAATATGTATTGTAGTTTCCTCATTTGGTTATGTCTGATATGTTCTCTATTCAACCTATTATCTCCGTGTTTCAGTTTGTTACTTGTCCCCTTTGAATTGTTTAGGTCACGGTTTATTCACCGAGTCTTGTGACTCACGCTTCCTTTGTTTACATTTTTCAGATAGGGTTGAGCTAGCTGGGTCAGGACATACTTTAGCTTGTTAGGCTATTATGCAACTCTGAGGAGTTCGGTGTTTGATGTGCGGGCATTTCAATATTCAATGGTATCTCAGATTTCATGTTAAACTTTGATATTAGATGCTCCGTTTAGACACAATTAAGACATTCCTTGTATTTAATTTCGTACTCGAGCATATGTGTTATTGGCCCTATTCTGAGGCTTGCTTGACTTCAGTGGGTTCCAGTCCATTGGGGACTTGTGCCGATTACGTGCCTTATTTGGGTCGTGACATAACCCAAGAGCAATCCTAGACAACATGCAAGCAGGTTTCACTCTAGTTAACACATCTAAAACAAGCACAATCAGTATCCATACCCAACCTGTGTCTCTCGTTGTTAGTGAGTAAACATTCACGAGTTTCAGTATTATTCTGAGTTATCAACATATACCCAGACTTGCAAGTGTATCTACCAGTTATATCTCCACTGCAAAAAAAATATATCTGGACCAGCACCATCACAAGGAGGAAAAATAGCTGCTATCCTCGCACACAAATCATGAGAGAGCCTACCGTGAATCGCTGGCCAATTTGACATACCTACGTTGTTTACAAACTCAGCTACAACCAGTAGGGACTCGTTATCCAGTAACGGGTCAGTCACAAAATTAGCTAGAACCAATCCATCACCAATCCACATGTCCTCCCAAAACTTCACAACTCTTCCATCTCCAATAGCCCATTGAATACCCTCTATCAAATTAGGCTAAGCACGCTGTAATCCTCTCCATAGATTAGAACCGGCATGCCCTGTCAGCACCATGGGAATCCTCTCATCCCCAACACCATATTTGTGATGAACAATCCGAACCCAAAGCGAATCCACATTAGTTATCATTGGCCATCCCTGCTTTAAAAGCAACGCATCATCATGGTCTATTAACCTCTTATAACTGAATCCACCATCCTTACGGTAACTACAAACCTCATCCCATTTAACTGATTGAGGACGTTTTGTATCTCCATGAGATCCCCAGATAAATTGGCGACAACACTGTTCAAGACTCTTACAAATGGCAACCGGAAGCTTGGTTGTTTGCATTGTATAAATTGGCATAGTAGATAGCACACAATTATTATTAAGAGTGTTCAATCTCGAGCAAATTTAACTATCTTCGACATAGCTTTCAAGCTGACTAGTTCTGCTTCTATACGAATAGCTTTTGCCAATTATGTATAGTGATGTAATATTAGCTATATGCTAGTTTGCAAAGAAAAAGAAAATTTTTTGGTGCTGAAAAACACACTTAGCATACCGTGACAGTGGTATCAGCTGCTCGTGGCTGCACTCCTTTCAGACCAACCACCCTGCAGAATTGAAATGTAAAGTTATTTTTGAAAGCACAACCCTGATCTTGCTAATGGATTAGTAAGATTGTGCACCTCAAGAAGAAACTCTAACTGAACAAATATAATAAGAGCAACCACAATGGTAAAATTGTGCTGGACCCAACAAAAATATGAGATTTTGTGTTTTATTGATGTGACTCTATTGGAAGGCGTGTTCTGTTGATGTGGTTGTATTGGGAGATGTGTTTTGTTGATGTGGATATATTGAGATTTTGTGTTTTGGTGTAGTTTTGTTAGGGACAACATGAAGGCATGAAATGTTGTTTCATGCCTCCATGTTGAATGGGAAGGGATAATATATAGGAATTTGTGTTTTATTGATATGACTATATTGGGAGATGTGTTTTGTTGATGTGGTTGTATTGGAATACGTGTTTAGCTTGACTTTTTGGGTAATAGAAGTGAGATTTTTTGTTGGCCCAACAAAAATGCCCTATTGCATTTGCTCTAAGATATAGATAGCATACCAGCCGCCACGGGGAGCATTTGAATACGAGCTTGGTTCCATAGGATCCAACTCATCATCCTCGGACAAAGAACGCCTTTTGCCCTTTCCATTCCCTTTTCTCTTTGGTGGTTTCCAATTAGACCTGAAAACAAAGTGATATAAATGTCCCACATTGCTTAGATAGGAGACTTATGATCCATTGATAAGGAGGGAAAATGCCTTCCTCAATCAGCCAACAAGTTTTCTAGGTAGTGCTGGGCTTGTGTGATTGGTTAAGGAATGGGCCTGCTAGGTGTGTGTAAGGGCGCCGCACCTGGCTTGGTTCTTAACACAAAGCATCAAGCGTTTATGTTAAATTCTTTATCTTTTTCCTCCTTCTCCTCCATTTTTGCATCCTTAACATTGTATTTCCATATCATGTCATCAACAAATTTTAATTTTGCAAAAACTTTCAATTGCGAAAGTAGGGAAAATTTTGTTTGTAATTGTCTCTTATCTCAATCAGCAAATAAAAAAGAAGCTTCCCTTTTTATAGCTCCCTTTTTATTAGGATAATGCTAGAGACCCCAAAATTTGATCCCCAAAAGTCCCCCAAATTTATGTGGCATTAAAATAGCCATTGACTAAAAATGTAGGACCCACTTCACATTCAACGCTCCACATTAAATAGGGGTCACTTTTTGGGGGTCTCAAGCATTATCCTATTAAGCATGAGCAGAAGTTGGTTCCAACAAAAATGCTAAACCAAGAAAATCTCCAAATCATATCATTTTTTACAAGAATTTTTGGTCGGACGGACAATCTGAACTGCATTTAGAGTTGTGCGGAATCTATAAAATACTTAAAAACGTGAGTGTGATGAAGTACCTCTGCTTGGTAGCCATTTTGCCATAACTTTCTTTGGTATATGCAGCAT
This sequence comes from Tripterygium wilfordii, assembly GCF_013401445.1. Lineage (NCBI taxonomy): Eukaryota > Viridiplantae > Streptophyta > Magnoliopsida > Celastrales > Celastraceae > Tripterygium > Tripterygium wilfordii. The sequence goes on along the minus strand of NC_052244.1, from coordinate 3,299,547 downwards.
TACTTGTGTCCTCATTAGTTCTGAAGGTCAAGTACTGGGCTTGTGGAAGATTGAGAACTCTACATTAATAGTATTTGGAAGAAAAGAAAGCTCTCAATTTGCTTATGCTTTAAGCAAATCTATATATTTCTCAAAACTAGATCCATGAGTCAGGAAGATTTTTTTTTGCAAGAAAAAAAAGACAAAAAGAACTAGAAGTTTATGTATTCCCGAACTATGTAATGACTAATGAGGACAGAATATTGAATACTGATAGTACAAGACTGTGCTCCATTTGTCCTTATAGTAAGGAATGTTTTAAGAGTTGGGTTAGAAGACAATTGAAGAAAACCGGGATCCATGCAATTTTTCTACAAGACATGAGATAGATTTCAAAAACATGGATTGGGCATTCCAAGACGGTAATACTAGTGTATTACCAATTCTCAAAGTAGAACACTCTACGAAAGAAAGTGAGCCCCCTGATGCAGGATAGCCTTTGATGATGTGACTTGTCATGTCTTCAATCTATACATGATTTTAACTTTATGTTTTACATTCTATCATTCTTCGTTTTTTTTTAAAAAGTTATGTTCTTTCCACCCGACTAACTAAGACTTCTTTCTTTCTAAGTCCACCCCTTATACATCGCACCATATGTAGCATCAATAGTTTTTGTCCACAAGCTTGAGCTTCTGTTTGAATCTCTCCATAACCACTTCCCTACAAGAGATTCAAAGAGATTGAACCCCCAAAGCCTCCTATTTTCCTAGGTTGTTCTATTATATACCACTTCACCAAATCCCACTACATCTCCTTTGAATGTTCTTCAAGAAACATACAACATAAACTGACATAGGAAACATCAAATCTCGGTAAACTGATAGTGGGATTTTCCCCCTAATATACCTTTTACAAGTGCTAATTTTCCACCTTCTGTAAGATAATCGCTCTCCACTAATTTCTTCTCGAATCTTGCCCTACTTTTTATCCTTTCTTTCACCCCCAGGGAAAAACCACTGTTCAGTATTGAAAGGAAACGTACTTTGAACCTGGTTCAAGGAAAAAGCGATTGCATCCACGTTATGCCAAAGGTTTAAGTGTTTAACAACTCACCTGATAATACGGATTTCCTAGATACCCTTGCTACTGCTGCAAAGTGTAGGACTATACATTTTAGGTGAAGCAGTTGCCGGCTTGCCACATATCCACCTCATAAGAAATTATCGAATCATCCGACAAGGTGACGTACTATTTTTCTTAAATGCAATAATTCAAGGAAAAATAAACTGTGAAATTGCAATTTCAAACAAAAAGTGGACTGCAAAAATTTTCAGTGACTTAAATCTCATCGGAGCACGAAAGACATTTCAAAGATCATACTGCACTTGAGGAGACCCTCAGTAAAAGTTCAAAATGAAGGACATTACATGTGAGGTGCCAAATATTCACAAAAAGCATGTAACATACAACACAAAAGGCAAAGGAAAGAAAGTTCCAGATTAGAGTTGTAGTGCATGTACCTTGTATAATAATTACAATAACCCCACATCTGCACAAGGTCGACTCCCCAACCACCACATGCCATGCACAGATGCACTTCTGCAACTCGGTTACTGGATGCACAGAACTCCCATTTGTAGAGCTTCCAGACCGTTTGCTGTGTGCATGTTGCAAAGCAGCCTGTTGAAATGATTCAGGGCGCTCCCATTGTGATACATGGGTCTTCGTGTTGTAGCAATATCAATGACCTGCATGTAGAAAGCAAGTTTATAGGGGAAAGTGAACTATTTGTAATAAATACTTCATTCACAAAGTCAAGAAATGCTTTGTCAACAAAAGGCTTGCTTGACTTTCTTTGTATCATTCTTTCTGGGGTTTCACCTTATTGGCGGCCCTCTATAAGAAAAATTTTGCATTAAAGAAAAAAATGGAAGATAAATGATGAAACATCAGTTGATAACAAAACCTACGAAATATTTGCAAGATACGACATAAAGATGATGCATCTAAAAAAACACAGCATACCAGTTGTTTCATTCTGTGCCTCCACCCAATCTTTGATAAGAGAAACATATGATTGAGTTGGTATGCTACATGGCATTCCCAGAGGCCTTTCCCATTGACTCTTCCCAGTTCTTTCATTATAAAAAGATGAAGCACAACTTGTAGGGTCTTTTGCCTCCACCTAAATGAAAATGGATAAAAATTATCTGCATGGTGATTGAATGCATAACATGAAAGTTTCTTTACAACCCCATCGCTGGGAATATAAAGAATATAAGAAAGAGATTTAGAGGATGTTTTTCCTCTGGTTTGGTGAGTACCAGATGCCCATTCAGGAGTCAGGACCTGTGTTGAGTGCATAGGAACTAGCTTTGATGAATGACCCCATTAGATTTTAAAATCTCTCTTCTTTTTAGAAGAAAATTTTTTTATTAGAGACCGCACCAAGGGGATGCAACCAGAAGTTAAAAGGCAGATACGCTAATGCTGTTAAAAAAGTTACTACAAGAACCATGAAGCCACATTTTTACACTAATCAGCCAATTGTCTACAAATGAGTAAGAATGAGTCGAGAAAAAAAGAATTTCAATATAACAAAGGGATAAAGAGTGTTTTTCCTCTCTGGTTTGGTGAGTATCAGGTGCTCATTCAGGACCAGTGCTGAGTGCATAGGAACTAGCTTTGATGAATGACCCCATTTGATTTTCGAAGCAGTCTTCGTTCTAAAAGCATAAAATTTTATTAGAGAGAGCACCAAAGGGGTGCAACCAGAAGTTACAAGGCAGATAAGCTAATGCTGTTAAAAGTTACTAAAGAAACCATGAAGCCACATTTTTACATTACCCATCCAATCGTCTAAGAATGAGTCAAGAAAAAAGAATCCGAAAAATGTCCCATATTTGGAGCTTCGCCGGCAACTCCTACCCCTCTAAACACACATATAAGCACCAATTTTTCAAACTTAAATGATTTCTAGTTCAAAACACTAGCAAAATTCATTTAGAGAAAGCCAGCACAAACCTTTGACCTTGTATGATTTTCTGGGTTGCAATTTCCTAACAAACAGAAACAAAAGGTGACACAACCGTTAAATGAATGAAGATCGCTGTAAAAATATCTAAAACAAAATCTTCGAAAGGAAACGATGCCTACTTGTTCACGGAGCAGTGCATCCTGGACAGCAGCTTCGATGTCACGGACACTGCTGTGCACAGCTGACTTTGTTTCTTGATGTATTGTTATATTGTATCACCCACCAGCTGTGCGGATTCACCGCCCATTTTAGTTCTGTGCGGTGGATTGATGCCCTAACAGTTCTGCACCAAGTTCGATTGAACACCAAATTACACGTCTCTGCGTGCACTGAAGTATCCAAATCCTACAGAGGGGGATTGCTAGAGCAATTCAATCCACTCTTTAGTGATAAATGGTAGTCATTTCAGTATACCTACTCAATACTTCAAGATTAAACGGACTATCATTAGGACTTTGCCCCCAACTTATATGTGCTGTCGCGGTGGTGTTGTGTGAGAAGAAAAAAATAGCTTGCGATGTTAATTCAGGAGGGGCACTGGAGGTTACAGCGGCGATGGCTGTGGCGTAACGGCGTTGAGAAAACCACGGCGTAGGAAGAAAGAAATTCACTAATTCATTTACCCTCACTTATTCCATTCAAAATATTATGCTCCGTTTGGAGTTCCGTATGGGATGATATAGTGTCCATTTGATAAAGTGATATTGTTAATTTTCAATGTTAACAGTTAAATTATGAAAAGAAAAAAAAGTTGTGAAATAAGTGATGAAATATTTATTGTTGTTAATTGTTAAGGTGTGAAAAATTTTTTTTTGTTGTAATAATTATTATTAATGAATAAATATTAATTTATTATAAAATTATTAATTTATTATTTATAATAGTTATTAATTTACTTTAATATTTATTGAGAATGGATAATTAATTCATTATAAGAATTACTAATTTCTTATAGCAATTATTAATTTATTATAAGAATTATTAATTTATAAGTATAAATATTAATTTATAATTATTATTAATTTACCTTAATTTATTTCATATAAATATTTTATTTAAATCTAAAGTAGGTGGGTCTCATAATTTAAAAATAAAAAATAAAAAAATTGACTAAAGCATGTGGGCATGGGACCCATGCCCAAAAGTTGTCTGCCCTACAATAAGCTCCCATTGGGAGCTTGTTGTTGCTGGGCAGTACTACTCAGCTTATGTGGGTGGTACCGCCCAACTTATATGGGTTGTTTGGTGGGGCGGATTGGGAAAGCGGACCAACTCCAATCAACACCCACCAAATAGAGTTTATAATTTTTCTATCTAATGTATAATTTAATCATTTTATAAATTGATGTATAATTTAATCCTATCAAATATTTGAAAAGAATATGAAATTAGGCTTGTATAATATAATATTTGTAATAATATGTCTAGATTACCCCCAATTAAAATGAGAGTGAGAGTCTTTTTTGTCATTTGATATGTTATTTTTTATACTAAGTGTTTCATATAAAATAAAAACTAATCGAATGTGTTTTGATATTGTATGACTGACATCGTATAAGAATCACTTTTCTATAAAGTTATATTTTTTATTTTAAAAATCGTCTAAACACATGATAACTTCATGAGATGATAGTTTTATATTATACGGAGTCTTATCCGCCCATCTAAACAGAGTCTAATACGATGGAGTCGATAGCGTTGTGCCTCACTGCCATCGACATAAAGAGTGTGTGTTTGACAAAGCGGTTATGTTGATTTTCAACGCTAACTGAAAAAAACTAAACTTAAAGCTCTGAAATAAGCTTATGAGAACTTTGATAGAGTTTTTTTTTTTTTTTTTTGAAGGGTCCACAGGCCACACACACGCTAAGCCATGCCCAAGGGGCATGAAGGCCACCATAACGGATGGAAAACTACCCAAATCCCAAACCCCCTGGTGAGCCCCTGGTAAGAATAGAACTCTGAACCTCAAGGTCCTGGACAAAGAACCTGACCAACCAGGCTATCTCTCATTCTTAGAATTTTGATAGAGTTGTTAACTGTTGTTAGCAGTTAAATTGTGTAAAATATATGTTATTTGTATTTTTTAAAATTTTATTTATTTCATTTGAATATAAATATTAATTATTATATTTATTTCATTTTATTAAATTAATCTATTTAATATAAATATTAATATATTTAATATTAATAATATACAATATTTAAATATATTTAATAAAAAGTCCTAAACCCACAAAAAAGAAATATAAAAAATATATCCATCATGATACAGAACCCACAGCAAAAAAAACTTTAAAAAAAAAAACCCTTACCTTTTGGCGTGAGACCCACTCAAAAAGACATGGGACACATATCAAAAGAGGTACCGCCCAAAAAAAAAAAAAAACTCGCTTTGGAAGGTTTTTTTGGGAGGGTCCGTGTTTGGGCTCCAGGGTCTTTCTGACATGTTACATCAATCAGCCTTATTTTCTTTTTCTTTTTAAATGGCAGTGTTCGAAAACATAATTTTTAAACCTGGATTGACCTATCGGTTCGATCGTGAAATTCGTGAACAGACGATGTCCACGATTTTTTACATGAAAAATATCGTTTTTACGTTGAACCATGAGGTACCGTGAATTAACTCGTAAAATCATAAAACTCATGAGCCGATGATTTTCACGAAAAATCGCTTGACAATAAAAATACTTAAAATTGCCCCAAGTCTTCTCTGCTTCTCTCGAGTCTTGATCTCTCTCCAACCTCCACTCAGTTCTCACGACGGCAACCAGTGACCACAATGGCACCCCCAACTCTAAGGTTGAAAGGCAACGACGAGTCTCGATCTCTCTCTTCAGCCCAGGATCAGCATCTCAGCTCACATCCTTCCATTTAGATGTGTAGTATAGTTTGGGTTATTGAATTTGAGCTTTCTACTGCCTTGAGACTTGAATTCATGCCTGATAATGCTCAACATCTGTCTTGAATTCACAGCGGGAGTCTAGGCGATGGAGTATGCGACTCTGTAGTCTGTAATCTGCCGTGATGGAGGAGAATGAGAGAAGAACAACTTATCTGTAAAGAAACGTAATTGTTGTAAAAAGTATTTCTTCATTATGATGTAAACCGATGTTATATACAAGAGTGAGATCATTCTATGACATACGTTTTCCTATTCTAAATATTACAGTCAACCCATATGATTACAATCAATCAAGGTCTGGTCACTCCCCTTGATTAATGGAGGAATATTAGCATAAAGTTGCCAGCTAGCGGTTCTGTCCCGTTGATCCAGTCATCATAATCAGCTGCTTGATTAATGGAGGAATATTAGTATAAAATTGCCAGCTACGTTATAGGTAAGAGTCAAGCGACAACAGTAGGAGAATAATATTTAATACTCCCCTTCAAGTTGGAATAGATATTGATCATTCCTAACTTGCATAATAAATTTGAAAATTGCGGGAGACCCAAAGATTTGGTAAATATATCTGCTGGCTGCTTCAATGTGGATATGTGAAAGGTTTTAATTGTCCCAGCTTGTATCTTCTCTCTCACAAGATGACAATCTATCTCTATATGCTTAGTACGCTCATGAAACACAGGATTGGAGGCAATGTGAAGAGCCGCTTTATTGTCGCAATACAATCTGACCGCCTGTGGATGTCTTACTCCCAAATCATGTAGAACATATTTAAGCCAAGTTATTTCACAAGCAACTGATGCCATAGATCGATATTCTGCTTCCGCACTGGAGCGTGATACTGTGGTTTGCCTCTTAGTTTTCCATGAGACGAGTGAGTGACCGAGGAAGATACAAAAACCTGTTGTAGATCTTCGTGTGTCTCGGCATCGGGCCCAATCTGCATCACAATATGCATTCAACTGTAATGAACTATTTGCAGCAAGAAAAATTCCTTGTCCTGGCGTGTGTTTAAGATAGCGTAAGACTCGGTGGGCTGCTTCTAGATGTGGGACCCGAGGCTTGTTCATAAATTGGCTAAGGATGTGCACTGCATACACCAAATCTGGCCGTGTGATGGTTAAATATATTAGCCTCCCAACAAGTCGGCGATAAGAAGAAGGATCTTTAATGTACTCGCCTTCATCCTTGCTAAGTGATGGATTTTGTTCCATTGGTGAATTTGCAGGCTTGACTCCCAAGTATCCAGAATCATCTAATATTTCAAGTGCGTATTTTCGTTGAGAAAGAGCAATTCCTTTTGTGGATCGCGCTATTTCCAATCCCAAGAAATACTTCAGATCACCCAAATCTTTTAACTTGAAATGTTGCATGAGATGAGCCTTTGTGTCTTCGATATCTTGTAAATTATCGCCAGTTAAAATAATGTCATCCACGTATACAAGTAGGGCAGTGAGAGAATTCCCACGGGTTCGGACAAACAATGAGTGATCTGATCGGGAGGAATGAAAACCGGCATGTTTGAGAGCAGAGGACAGTTTGATAAACCATTGACGAGAAGCTTGCTTGAGGCCATATAGAGACTTGTGTAGCTTGCATACTCGTGTCTCCCCTTTTTGTCCGAAACCGGGATGAAGAGACATATAAACATCCTCGTCGAGATCACCATGAAGAAAGGCGTTGCTAACGTCGAGTTGGCGAAGAAACCAATTCTTGGTGGCAGCAATGGCAAGTAAAAGACGGACGGTGACCAACTTGGCAACCGGTGCAAAAGTTTCCCGATAGTCGAACCCTTCAATTTGACTATAACCCTTGGCAACCAAACGAGCTTTGTAGCGATCAATAGTGCCATCAGGAAGGAATTTGATTTTGTAAACCCATTTGCAGCCGACAGCTTTCTTGTTTGAAGGTAAGGATTGAAGAGACCAAGTACCATTTGCTGTGAGGGCATGAAGTTCGTCATCCATGGCAGCACGCCATTTGGGATCCTGAATTGCTTGGGCAAAGGAAGTGGGTTCCTTGACAGCTGAAATGGAAGCGGCAAAAACACGGTGTGTAGGAGAGAGTCTATCATAGGTAATACAGGTAGATAAAGGGTAAGAGATACCTTTGTGGTCAGTCGACACTGAGTTGGACGAAGGGAGAGACCGAGACGGTAAGGAAGCCTCTACGTGGTAATGCTGAAGATAGCTGGGTGCTTGAGTTGATCGACGCAACCGTGGTGCAGGAGAAAGAGAGACTAGAGGAGAGGGAGGCAATGTGGGAGGGGAGGCAATAGGTTGTGGAACGGCATAAGAAGAAAGATCAGAATCGGGGATGGGGGTTGGTGTGGGGACAAGAGTAGGAGGAGAGTCTGGTTCAGGTGGGGAAATGAGTGGGGCAGGTGTCCAATCTTCATAAGGAGGAGTGGATAGAAGTCGGGAGGGTGGATGTGTTTGGTGGGGAATTGGGGGATAGTGAGGGAAAATATGTTCATGGAAAATGACATCTCTTGAGAGAAAAATTTTTCTTGTATCTAATGCATATACCCGGTAACCTTTGGTGGCATAGGGATAACCAAGGAATAAACAGGGAACAGAGCGAGGCTCAAATTTGGCTGGACGGTGAGGGTAAGTAGAGGCAAAACAGAGACAACCAAAAACACGAAGGTGAGAGTAGGTTGGTGGTTTGTTAAAAAGAACTTCAAACGGAGTTCGGCCGTGAAGTACTGGCGTGGGTGTTCGATTAATGAGATATGTAGCAGTGAGGATTGCATCACCCCAAAAATGCTTGGGTAGATGGGCTTGAAAAAGGAGAGCTCGGGCAACATTGAGGAGGTGTCGATGTTTACGTTCAACCACTCCATTTTGTTGTGGAGTAGAGACACAACTGGTTTGATGGAGGATACCCTTGTCAGAAAAAAATTGGGGCATGGAAAACTCAGGGCCATTGTCACTGCGAACGATTTTTACTCGAGATGAAAATTGCGTTGCAACAAAATTAATGAATGTAATGAGAGAATCACGGGCATCGGATTTTCGAAGTAATAAATAGACCCATGTTCATCGCGAAAAATCATCAACAATGGTAAGAAAATACTTTGACCCAGTGAGTGTGGGTGTATGGTAACCCCCCCATATATCAACATGAATTAATTCAAAAACTGCATTTGTATTGATAGAACTCAAACTAAAAGGTTTGCGAGTCTGTTTAGCAAGGGGACAAATTGAACAACTATCAACAGAACAAAATGGAATAGTCTTGGTAAGTAAAGACAGAGCTTGCAAACTCTTATTGGAAGGATGACCAAGACGTTGATGCCAAAGATCAGGATTGGTGGAGACGGCTGCCGAAACAGAGAAGCACCCAGATGTTTTCGTGATATCCAAGTAGTAGAGGCCTTCTCGCTCAATGCCCGTCCCAATCGTCTTCCCCGAGTGTCGGTCCTGAATGAAACAAAGATGATTAGTGAAGGTAGCAGTACAGGAGGAAGTCTTGGTAAGATTTGCGACAGATATTAAATTTAAGCGAAAAGAGGGAACACAAAGCACATTATATAGGATAAAATTTTCGGAGAACCGTATTGTGCCTATGTGGGTGACACGAGCAAGAGCTTGGTTTGGCAAATGTACATGACGATTGGAAATGGGAGTGCTGGAGTACATAAACCTGGTTGAGCATACCATGTGATCGGTTGCTCCTGTATCAAAGAACCAATCAGTTTCGGAACTAAAAACATTGACACATGGCGTAGTACCTGAAAGGTTGCTTATTGTTGAGGCTGAGCTCACTTGATTTGCCATGGAAGTTGTCTTGGTCTGATCAATGAGAGCAAGTAAATTATGATATTGAAATTAGAGTTTATAATTTTTCTATCTAATGTATAATTTAATCATTTTATAAATTGATGTATAATTTAATCCTATCAAATATTTGAAAAGAATATGAAATTAGGCTTGTATAATATAATATTTGTAATAATATGTCTAGATTACCCCCAATTAAAATGAGAGTGAGAGTCTTTTTTGTCATTTGATATGTTATTTTTTATACTAAGTGTTTCATATAAAATAAAAACTAATCGAATGTGTTTTGATATTGTATGACTGACATCGTATAAGAATCACTTTTCTATAAAGTTATATTTTTTATTTTAAAAATCGTCTAAACACATGATAACTTCATGAGATGATAGTTTTATATTATACGGAGTCTTATCCGCCCATCTAAACAGAGTCTAATACGATGGAGTCGATAGCGTTGTGCCTCACTGCCATCGACATAAAGAGTGTGTGTTTGACAAAGCGGTTATGTTGATTTTCAACGCTAACTGAAAAAAACTAAACTTAAAGCTCTGAAATAAGCTTATGAGAACTTTGATAGAGTTTTTTTTTTTTTTTTTTTGAAGGGTCCACAGGCCACACACACGCTAAGCCATGCCCAAGGGGCATGAAGGCCACCATAACGGATGGAAAACTACCCAAATCCCAAACCCCCTGGTGAGCCCCTGGTAAGAATAGAACTCTGAACCTCAAGGTCCTGGACAAAGAACCTGACCAACCAGGCTATCTCTCATTCTTAGAATTTTGATAGAGTTGTTAACTGTTGTTAGCAGTTAAATTGTGTAAAATATATGTTATTTGTATTTTTTAAAATTTTATTTATTTCATTTGAATATAAATATTAATTATTATATTTATTTCATTTTATTAAATTAATCTATTTAATATAAATATTAATATATTTAATATTAATAATATACAATATTTAAATATATTTAATAAAAAGTCCTAAACCCACAAAAAAGAAATATAAAAAATATATCCATCATGATACAGAACCCACAGCAAAAAAAACTTTAAAAAAAAAAACCCTTACCTTTTGGCGTGAGACCCACTCAAAAAGACATGGGACACATATCAAAAGAGGTACCGCCCAAAAAAAAAAAAAAAACTCGCTTTGGAAGGTTTTTTTGGGAGGGTCCGTGTTTGGGCTCCAGGGTCTTTCTGACATGTTACATCAATCAGCCTTATTTTCTTTTTCTTTTTAAATGGCAGTGTTCGAAAACATAATTTTTAAACCTGGATTGACCTATCGGTTCGATCGTGAAATTCGTGAACAGACGATGTCCACGATTTTTTACATGAAAAATATCGTTTTTACGTTGAACCATGAGGTACCGTGAATTAACTCGTAAAATCATAAAACTCATGAGCCGATGATTTTCACGAAAAATCGCTTGACAATAAAAATACTTAAAATTGCCCCAAGTCTTCTCTGCTTCTCTCGAGTCTTGATCTCTCTCCAACCTCCACTCAGTTCTCACGACGGCAACCAGTGACCACAATGGCACCCCCAACTCTAAGGTTGAAAGGCAACGACGAGTCTCGATCTCTCTCTTCAGCCCAGGATCAGCATCTCAGCTCACATCCTTCCATTTAGATGTGTAGTATAGTTTGGGTTATTGAATTTGAGCTTTCTACTGCCTTGAGACTTGAATTCATGCCTGATAATGCTCAACATCTGTCTTGAATTCACAGCGGGAGTCTAGGCGATGGAGTATGCGACTCTGTAGTCTGTAATCTGCCGTGATGGAGGAGAATGAGAGAAGAACAACTTATCTGTAAAGAAACGTAATTGTTGTAAAAAGTATTTCTTCATTATGATGTAAACCGATGTTATATACAAGAGTGAGATCATTCTATGACATACGTTTTCCTATTCTAAATATTACAGTCAACCCATATGATTACAATCAATCAAGGTCTGGTCACTCCCCTTGATTAATGGAGGAATATTAGCATAAAGTTGCCAGCTAGCGGTTCTGTCCCGTTGATCCAGTCATCATAATCAGCTGCTTGATTAATGGAGGAATATTAGTATAAAATTGCCAGCTACGTTATAGGTAAGAGTCAAGCGACAACAGTAGGAGAATAATATTTAATACTCCCCTTCAAGTTGGAATAGATATTGATCATTCCTAACTTGCATAATAAATTTGAAAATTGCGGGAGACCCAAAGATTTGGTAAATATATCTGCTGGCTGCTTCAATGTGGATATGTGAAAGGTTTTAATTGTCCCAGCTTGTATCTTCTCTCTCACAAGATGACAATCTATCTCTATATGCTTAGTACGCTCATGAAACACAGGATTGGAGGCAATGTGAAGAGCCGCTTTATTGTCGCAATACAATCTGACCGCCTGTGGATGTCTTACTCCCAAATCATGTAGAACATATTTAAGCCAAGTTATTTCACAAGCAACTGATGCCATAGATCGATATTCTGCTTCCGCACTGGAGCGTGATACTGTGGTTTGCCTCTTAGTTTTCCATGAGACGAGTGAGTGACCGAGGAAGATACAAAAACCTGTTGTAGATCTTCGTGTGTCTCGGCATCGGGCCCAATCTGCATCACAATATGCATTCAACTGTAATGAACTATTTGCAGCAAGAAAAATTCCTTGTCCTGGCGTGTGTTTAAGATAGCGTAAGACTCGGTGGGCTGCTTCTAGATGTGGGACCCGAGGCTTGTTCATAAATTGGCTAAGGATGTGCACTGCATACACCAAATCTGGCCGTGTGATGGTTAAATATATTAGCCTCCCAACAAGTCGGCGATAAGAAGAAGGATCTTTAATGTACTCGCCTTCATCCTTGCTAAGTGATGGATTTTGTTCCATTGGTGAATTTGCAGGCTTGACTCCCAAGTATCCAGAATCATCTAATATTTCAAGTGCGTATTTTCGTTGAGAAAGAGCAATTCCTTTTGTGGATCGCGCTATTTCCAATCCCAAGAAATACTTCAGATCACCCAAATCTTTTAACTTGAAATGTTGCATGAGATGAGCCTTTGTGTCTTCGATATCTTGTAAATTATCGCCAGTTAAAATAATGTCATCCACGTATACAAGTAGGGCAGTGAGAGAATTCCCACGGGTTCGGACAAACAATGAGTGATCTGATCGGGAGGAATGAAAACCGGCATGTTTGAGAGCAGAGGACAGTTTGATAAACCATTGACGAGAAGCTTGCTTGAGGCCATATAGAGACTTGTGTAGCTTGCATACTCGTGTCTCCCCTTTTTGTCCGAAACCGGGATGAAGAGACATATAAACATCCTCGTCGAGATCACCATGAAGAAAGGCGTTGCTAACGTCGAGTTGGCGAAGAAACCAATTCTTGGTGGCAGCAATGGCAAGTAAAAGACGGACGGTGACCAACTTGGCAACCGGTGCAAAAGTTTCCCGATAGTCGAACCCTTCAATTTGACTATAACCCTTGGCAACCAAACGAGCTTTGTAGCGATCAATAGTGCCATCAGGAAGGAATTTGATTTTGTAAACCCATTTGCAGCCGACAGCTTTCTTGTTTGAAGGTAAGGATTGAAGAGACCAAGTACCATTTGCTGTGAGGGCATGAAGTTCGTCATCCATGGCAGCACGCCATTTGGGATCCTGAATTGCTTGGGCAAAGGAAGTGGGTTCCTTGACAGCTGAAATGGAAGCGGCAAAAACACGGTGTGTAGGAGAGAGTCTATCATAGGTAATACAGGTAGATAAAGGGTAAGAGATACCTTTGTGGTCAGTCGACACTGAGTTGGACGAAGGGAGAGACCGAGACGGTAAGGAAGCCTCTACGTGGTAATGCTGAAGATAGCTGGGTGCTTGAGTTGATCGACGCAACCGTGGTGCAGGAGAAAGAGAGACTAGAGGAGAGGGAGGCAATGTGGGAGGGGAGGCAATAGGTTGTGGAACGGCATAAGAAGAAAGATCAGAATCGGGGATGGGGGTTGGTGTGGGGACAAGAGTAGGAGGAGAGTCTGGTTCAGGTGGGGAAATGAGTGGGGCAGGTGTCCAATCTTCATAAGGAGGAGTGGATAGAAGTCGGGAGGGTGGATGTGTTTGGTGGGGAATTGGGGGATAGTGAGGGAAAATATGTTCATGGAAAATGACATCTCTTGAGAGAAAAATTTTTCTTGTATCTAATGCATATACCCGGTAACCTTTGGTGGCATAGGGATAACCAAGGAATAAACAGGGAACAGAGCGAGGCTCAAATTTGGCTGGACGGTGAGGGTAAGTAGAGGCAAAACAGAGACAACCAAAAACACGAAGGTGAGAGTAGGTTGGTGGTTTGTTAAAAAGAACTTCAAACGGAGTTCGGCCGTGAAGTACTGGCGTGGGTGTTCGATTAATGAGATATGTAGCAGTGAGGATTGCATCACCCCAAAAATGCTTGGGTAGATGGGCTTGAAAAAGGAGAGCTCGGGCAACATTGAGGAGGTGTCGATGTTTACGTTCAACCACTCCATTTTGTTGTGGAGTAGAGACACAACTGGTTTGATGGAGGATACCCTTGTCAGAAAAAAATTGGGGCATGGAAAACTCAGGGCCATTGTCACTGCGAACGATTTTTACTCGAGATGAAAATTGCGTTGCAACAAAATTAATGAATGTAATGAGAGAATCACGGGCATCGGATTTTCGAAGTAATAAATAGACCCATGTTCATCGCGAAAAATCATCAACAATGGTAAGAAAATACTTTGACCCAGTGAGTGTGGGTGTATGGTAACCCCCCCATATATCAACATGAATTAATTCAAAAACTGCATTTGTATTGATAGAACTCAAACTAAAAGGTTTGCGAGTCTGTTTAGCAAGGGGACAAATTGAACAACTATCAACAGAACAAAATGGAATAGTCTTGGTAAGTAAAGACAGAGCTTGCAAACTCTTATTGGAAGGATGACCAAGACGTTGATGCCAAAGATCAGGATTGGTGGAGACGGCTGCCGAAACAGAGAAGCACCCAGATGTTTTCGTGATATCCAAGTAGTAGAGGCCTTCTCGCTCAATGCCCGTCCCAATCGTCTTCCCCGAGTGTCGGTCCTGAATGAAACAAAGATGATTAGTGAAGGTAGCAGTACAGGAGGAAGTCTTGGTAAGATTTGCGACAGATATTAAATTTAAGCGAAAAGAGGGAACACAAAGCACATTATATAGGATAAAATTTTCGGAGAACCGTATTGTGCCTATGTGGGTGACACGAGCAAGAGCTTGGTTTGGCAAATGTACATGACGATTGGAAATGGGAGTGCTGGAGTACATAAACCTGGTTGAGCATACCATGTGATCGGTTGCTCCTGTATCAAAGAACCAATCAGTTTCGGAACTAAAAACATTGACACATGGCGTAGTACCTGAAAGGTTGCTTATTGTTGAGGCTGAGCTCACTTGATTTGCCATGGAAGTTGTCTTGGTCTGATCAATGAGAGCAAGTAAATTATGATATTGAAATTAGAGTTTATAATTTTTCTATCTAATGTATAATTTAATCATTTTATAAATTGATGTATAATTTAATCCTATCAAATATTTGAAAAGAATATGAAATTAGGCTTGTATAATATAATATTTGTAATAATATGTCTAGATTACCCCCAATTAAAATGAGAGTGAGAGTCTTTTTTGTCATTTGATATGTTATTTTTTATACTAAGTGTTTCATATAAAATAAAAACTAATCGAATGTGTTTTGATATTGTATGACTGACATCGTATAAGAATCACTTTTCTATAAAGTTATATTTTTTATTTTAAAAATCGTCTAAACACATGATAACTTCATGAGATGATAGTTTTATATTATACGGAGTCTTATCCGCCCATCTAAACAGAGTCTAATACGATGGAGTCGATAGCGTTGTGCCTCACTGCCATCGACATAAAGAGTGTGTGTTTGACAAAGCGGTTATGTTGATTTTCAACGCTAACTGAAAAAAACTAAACTTAAAGCTCTGAAATAAGCTTATGAGAACTTTGATAGAGTTTTTTTTTTTTTTTTTGAAGGGTCCACAGGCCACACACACGCTAAGCCATGCCCAAGGGGCATGAAGGCCACCATAACGGATGGAAAACTACCCAAATCCCAAACCCCCTGGTGAGCCCCTGGTAAGAATAGAACTCTGAACCTCAAGGTCCTGGACAAAGAACCTGACCAACCAGGCTATCTCTCATTCTTAGAATTTTGATAGAGTTGTTAACTGTTGTTAGCAGTTAAATTGTGTAAAATATATGTTATTTGTATTTTTTAAAATTTTATTTATTTCATTTGAATATAAATATTAATTATTATATTTATTTCATTTTATTAAATTAATCTATTTAATATAAATATTAATATATTTAATATTAATAATATACAATATTTAAATATATTTAATAAAAAGTCCTAAACCCACAAAAAAGAAATATAAAAAATATATCCATCATGATACAGAACCCACAGCAAAAAAAACTTTAAAAAAAAAAAACCCTTACCTTTTGGCGTGAGACCCACTCAAAAAGACATGGGACACATATCAAAAGAGGTACCGCCCAAAAAAAAAAAAAAAACTCGCTTTGGAAGGTTTTTTTGGGAGGGTCCGTGTTTGGGCTCCAGGGTCTTTCTGACATGTTACATCAATCAGCCTTATTTTCTTTTTCTTTTTAAATGGCAGTGTTCGAAAACATAATTTTTAAACCTGGATTGACCTATCGGTTCGATCGTGAAATTCGTGAACAGACGATGTCCACGATTTTTTACATGAAAAATATCGTTTTTACGTTGAACCATGAGGTACCGTGAATTAACTCGTAAAATCATAAAACTCATGAGCCGATGATTTTCACGAAAAATCGCTTGACAATAAAAATACTTAAAATTGCCCCAAGTCTTCTCTGCTTCTCTCGAGTCTTGATCTCTCTCCAACCTCCACTCAGTTCTCACGACGGCAACCAGTGACCACAATGGCACCCCCAACTCTAAGGTTGAAAGGCAACGACGAGTCTCGATCTCTCTCTTCAGCCCAGGATCAGCATCTCAGCTCACATCCTTCCATTTAGATGTGTAGTATAGTTTGGGTTATTGAATTTGAGCTTTCTACTGCCTTGAGACTTGAATTCATGCCTGATAATGCTCAACATCTGTCTTGAATTCACAGCGGGAGTCTAGGCGATGGAGTATGCGACTCTGTAGTCTGTAATCTGCCGTGATGGAGGAGAATGAGAGAAGAACAACTTATCTGTAAAGAAACGTAATTGTTGTAAAAAGTATTTCTTCATTATGATGTAAACCGATGTTATATACAAGAGTGAGATCATTCTATGACATACGTTTTCCTATTCTAAATATTACAGTCAACCCATATGATTACAATCAATCAAGGTCTGGTCACTCCCCTTGATTAATGGAGGAATATTAGCATAAAGTTGCCAGCTAGCGGTTCTGTCCCGTTGATCCAGTCATCATAATCAGCTGCTTGATTAATGGAGGAATATTAGTATAAAATTGCCAGCTACGTTATAGGTAAGAGTCAAGCGACAACAGTAGGAGAATAATATTTAATACTCCCCTTCAAGTTGGAATAGATATTGATCATTCCTAACTTGCATAATAAATTTGAAAATTGCGGGAGACCCAAAGATTTGGTAAATATATCTGCTGGCTGCTTCAATGTGGATATGTGAAAGGTTTTAATTGTCCCAGCTTGTATCTTCTCTCTCACAAGATGACAATCTATCTCTATATGCTTAGTACGCTCATGAAACACAGGATTGGAGGCAATGTGAAGAGCCGCTTTATTGTCGCAATACAATCTGACCGCCTGTGGATGTCTTACTCCCAAATCATGTAGAACATATTTAAGCCAAGTTATTTCACAAGCAACTGATGCCATAGATCGATATTCTGCTTCCGCACTGGAGCGTGATACTGTGGTTTGCCTCTTAGTTTTCCATGAGACGAGTGAGTGACCGAGGAAGATACAAAAACCTGTTGTAGATCTTCGTGTGTCTCGGCATCGGGCCCAATCTGCATCACAATATGCATTCAACTGTAATGAACTATTTGCAGCAAGAAAAATTCCTTGTCCTGGCGTGTGTTTAAGATAGCGTAAGACTCGGTGGGCTGCTTCTAGATGTGGGACCCGAGGCTTGTTCATAAATTGGCTAAGGATGTGCACTGCATACACCAAATCTGGCCGTGTGATGGTTAAATATATTAGCCTCCCAACAAGTCGGCGATAAGAAGAAGGATCTTTAATGTACTCGCCTTCATCCTTGCTAAGTGATGGATTTTGTTCCATTGGTGAATTTGCAGGCTTGACTCCCAAGTATCCAGAATCATCTAATATTTCAAGTGCGTATTTTCGTTGAGAAAGAGCAATTCCTTTTGTGGATCGCGCTATTTCCAATCCCAAGAAATACTTCAGATCACCCAAATCTTTTAACTTGAAATGTTGCATGAGATGAGCCTTTGTGTCTTCGATATCTTGTAAATTATCGCCAGTTAAAATAATGTCATCCACGTATACAAGTAGGGCAGTGAGAGAATTCCCACGGGTTCGGACAAACAATGAGTGATCTGATCGGGAGGAATGAAAACCGGCATGTTTGAGAGCAGAGGACAGTTTGATAAACCATTGACGAGAAGCTTGCTTGAGGCCATATAGAGACTTGTGTAGCTTGCATACTCGTGTCTCCCCTTTTTGTCCGAAACCGGGATGAAGAGACATATAAACATCCTCGTCGAGATCACCATGAAGAAAGGCGTTGCTAACGTCGAGTTGGCGAAGAAACCAATTCTTGGTGGCAGCAATGGCAAGTAAAAGACGGACGGTGACCAACTTGGCAACCGGTGCAAAAGTTTCCCGATAGTCGAACCCTTCAATTTGACTATAACCCTTGGCAACCAAACGAGCTTTGTAGCGATCAATAGTGCCATCAGGAAGGAATTTGATTTTGTAAACCCATTTGCAGCCGACAGCTTTCTTGTTTGAAGGTAAGGATTGAAGAGACCAAGTACCATTTGCTGTGAGGGCATGAAGTTCGTCATCCATGGCAGCACGCCATTTGGGATCCTGAATTGCTTGGGCAAAGGAAGTGGGTTCCTTGACAGCTGAAATGGAAGCGGCAAAAACACGGTGTGTAGGAGAGAGTCTATCATAGGTAATACAGGTAGATAAAGGGTAAGAGATACCTTTGTGGTCAGTCGACACTGAGTTGGACGAAGGGAGAGACCGAGACGGTAAGGAAGCCTCTACGTGGTAATGCTGAAGATAGCTGGGTGCTTGAGTTGATCGACGCAACCGTGGTGCAGGAGAAAGAGAGACTAGAGGAGAGGGAGGCAATGTGGGAGGGGAGGCAATAGGTTGTGGAACGGCATAAGAAGAAAGATCAGAATCGGGGATGGGGGTTGGTGTGGGGACAAGAGTAGGAGGAGAGTCTGGTTCAGGTGGGGAAATGAGTGGGGCAGGTGTCCAATCTTCATAAGGAGGAGTGGATAGAAGTCGGGAGGGTGGATGTGTTTGGTGGGGAATTGGGGGATAGTGAGGGAAAATATGTTCATGGAAAATGACATCTCTTGAGAGAAAAATTTTTCTTGTATCTAATGCATATACCCGGTAACCTTTGGTGGCATAGGGATAACCAAGGAATAAACAGGGAACAGAGCGAGGCTCAAATTTGGCTGGACGGTGAGGGTAAGTAGAGGCAAAACAGAGACAACCAAAAACACGAAGGTGAGAGTAGGTTGGTGGTTTGTTAAAAAGAACTTCAAACGGAGTTCGGCCGTGAAGTACTGGCGTGGGTGTTCGATTAATGAGATATGTAGCAGTGAGGATTGCATCACCCCAAAAATGCTTGGGTAGATGGGCTTGAAAAAGGAGAGCTCGGGCAACATTGAGGAGGTGTCGATGTTTACGTTCAACCACTCCATTTTGTTGTGGAGTAGAGACACAACTGGTTTGATGGAGGATACCCTTGTCAGAAAAAAATTGGGGCATGGAAAACTCAGGGCCATTGTCACTGCGAACGATTTTTACTCGAGATGAAAATTGCGTTGCAACAAAATTAATGAATGTAATGAGAGAATCACGGGCATCGGATTTTCGAAGTAATAAATAGACCCATGTTCATCGCGAAAAATCATCAACAATGGTAAGAAAATACTTTGACCCAGTGAGTGTGGGTGTATGGTAACCCCCCCATATATCAACATGAATTAATTCAAAAACTGCATTTGTATTGATAGAACTCAAACTAAAAGGTTTGCGAGTCTGTTTAGCAAGGGGACAAATTGAACAACTATCAACAGAACAAAATGGAATAGTCTTGGTAAGTAAAGACAGAGCTTGCAAACTCTTATTGGAAGGATGACCAAGACGTTGATGCCAAAGATCAGGATTGGTGGAGACGGCTGCCGAAACAGAGAAGCACCCAGATGTTTTCGTGATATCCAAGTAGTAGAGGCCTTCTCGCTCAATGCCCGTCCCAATCGTCTTCCCCGAGTGTCGGTCCTGAATGAAACAAAGATGATTAGTGAAGGTAGCAGTACAGGAGGAAGTCTTGGTAAGATTTGCGACAGATATTAAATTTAAGCGAAAAGAGGGAACACAAAGCACATTATATAGGATAAAATTTTCGGAGAACCGTATTGTGCCTATGTGGGTGACACGAGCAAGAGCTTGGTTTGGCAAATGTACATGACGATTGGAAATGGGAGTGCTGGAGTACATAAACCTGGTTGAGCATACCATGTGATCGGTTGCTCCTGTATCAAAGAACCAATCAGTTTCGGAACTAAAAACATTGACACATGGCGTAGTACCTGAAAGGTTGCTTATTGTTGAGGCTGAGCTCACTTGATTTGCCATGGAAGTTGTCTTGGTCTGATCAATGAGAGCAAGTAAATTATGATATTGAAATTAGAGTTTATAATTTTTCTATCTAATGTATAATTTAATCATTTTATAAATTGATGTATAATTTAATCCTATCAAATATTTGAAAAGAATATGAAATTAGGCTTGTATAATATAATATTTGTAATAATATGTCTAGATTACCCCCAATTAAAATGAGAGTGAGAGTCTTTTTTGTCATTTGATATGTTATTTTTTATACTAAGTGTTTCATATAAAATAAAAACTAATCGAATGTGTTTTGATATTGTATGACTGACATCGTATAAGAATCACTTTTCTATAAAGTTATATTTTTTATTTTAAAAATCGTCTAAACACATGATAACTTCATGAGATGATAGTTTTATATTATACGGAGTCTTATCCGCCCATCTAAACAGAGTCTAATACGATGGAGTCGATAGCGTTGTGCCTCACTGCCATCGACATAAAGAGTGTGTGTTTGACAAAGCGGTTATGTTGATTTTCAACGCTAACTGAAAAAAACTAAACTTAAAGCTCTGAAATAAGCTTATGAGAACTTTGATAGAGTTTTTTTTTTTTTTTTTTGAAGGGTCCACAGGCCACACACACGCTAAGCCATGCCCAAGGGGCATGAAGGCCACCATAACGGATGGAAAACTACCCAAATCCCAAACCCCCTGGTGAGCCCCTGGTAAGAATAGAACTCTGAACCTCAAGGTCCTGGACAAAGAACCTGACCAACCAGGCTATCTCTCATTCTTAGAATTTTGATAGAGTTGTTAACTGTTGTTAGCAGTTAAATTGTGTAAAATATATGTTATTTGTATTTTTTAAAATTTTATTTATTTCATTTGAATATAAATATTAATTATTATATTTATTTCATTTTATTAAATTAATCTATTTAATATAAATATTAATATATTTAATATTAATAATATACAATATTTAAATATATTTAATAAAAAGTCCTAAACCCACAAAAAAGAAATATAAAAAATATATCCATCATGATACAGAACCCACAGCAAAAAAAACTTTAAAAAAAAAAACCCTTACCTTTTGGCGTGAGACCCACTCAAAAAGACATGGGACACATATCAAAAGAGGTACCGCCCAAAAAAAAAAAAAAACTCGCTTTGGAAGGTTTTTTTTGGGAGGGTCCGTGTTTGGGCTCCAGGGTCTTTCTGACATGTTACATCAATCAGCCTTATTTTCTTTTTCTTTTTAAATGGCAGTGTTCGAAAACATAATTTTTAAACCTGGATTGACCTATCGGTTCGATCGTGAAATTCGTGAACAGACGATGTCCACGATTTTTTACATGAAAAATATCGTTTTTACGTTGAACCATGAGGTACCGTGAATTAACTCGTAAAATCATAAAACTCATGAGCCGATGATTTTCACGAAAAATCGCTTGACAATAAAAATACTTAAAATTGCCCCAAGTCTTCTCTGCTTCTCTCGAGTCTTGATCTCTCTCCAACCTCCACTCAGTTCTCACGACGGCAACCAGTGACCACAATGGCACCCCCAACTCTAAGGTTGAAAGGCAACGACGAGTCTCGATCTCTCTCTTCAGCCCAGGATCAGCATCTCAGCTCACATCCTTCCATTTAGATGTGTAGTATAGTTTGGGTTATTGAATTTGAGCTTTCTACTGCCTTGAGACTTGAATTCATGCCTGATAATGCTCAACATCTGTCTTGAATTCACAGCGGGAGTCTAGGCGATGGAGTATGCGACTCTGTAGTCTGTAATCTGCCGTGATGGAGGAGAATGAGAGAAGAACAACTTATCTGTAAAGAAACGTAATTGTTGTAAAAAGTATTTCTTCATTATGATGTAAACCGATGTTATATACAAGAGTGAGATCATTCTATGACATACGTTTTCCTATTCTAAATATTACAGTCAACCCATATGATTACAATCAATCAAGGTCTGGTCACTCCCCTTGATTAATGGAGGAATATTAGCATAAAGTTGCCAGCTAGCGGTTCTGTCCCGTTGATCCAGTCATCATAATCAGCTGCTTGATTAATGGAGGAATATTAGTATAAAATTGCCAGCTACGTTATAGGTAAGAGTCAAGCGACAACAGTAGGAGAATAATATTTAATACTCCCCTTCAAGTTGGAATAGATATTGATCATTCCTAACTTGCATAATAAATTTGAAAATTGCGGGAGACCCAAAGATTTGGTAAATATATCTGCTGGCTGCTTCAATGTGGATATGTGAAAGGTTTTAATTGTCCCAGCTTGTATCTTCTCTCTCACAAGATGACAATCTATCTCTATATGCTTAGTACGCTCATGAAACACAGGATTGGAGGCAATGTGAAGAGCCGCTTTATTGTCGCAATACAATCTGACCGCCTGTGGATGTCTTACTCCCAAATCATGTAGAACATATTTAAGCCAAGTTATTTCACAAGCAACTGATGCCATAGATCGATATTCTGCTTCCGCACTGGAGCGTGATACTGTGGTTTGCCTCTTAGTTTTCCATGAGACGAGTGAGTGACCGAGGAAGATACAAAAACC
The DNA here is from genome assembly GCF_013401445.1 of Tripterygium wilfordii. Lineage (NCBI taxonomy): Eukaryota > Viridiplantae > Streptophyta > Magnoliopsida > Celastrales > Celastraceae > Tripterygium > Tripterygium wilfordii. Next base: position 3,276,379 of record NC_052244.1, on the reverse strand, counting down.
TGTTGTAGATCTTCGTGTGTCTCGGCATCGGGCCCAATCTGCATCACAATATGCATTCAACTGTAATGAACTATTTGCAGCAAGAAAAATTCCTTGTCCTGGCGTGTGTTTAAGATAGCGTAAGACTCGGTGGGCTGCTTCTAGATGTGGGACCCGAGGCTTGTTCATAAATTGGCTAAGGATGTGCACTGCATACACCAAATCTGGCCGTGTGATGGTTAAATATATTAGCCTCCCAACAAGTCGGCGATAAGAAGAAGGATCTTTAATGTACTCGCCTTCATCCTTGCTAAGTGATGGATTTTGTTCCATTGGTGAATTTGCAGGCTTGACTCCCAAGTATCCAGAATCATCTAATATTTCAAGTGCGTATTTTCGTTGAGAAAGAGCAATTCCTTTTGTGGATCGCGCTATTTCCAATCCCAAGAAATACTTCAGATCACCCAAATCTTTTAACTTGAAATGTTGCATGAGATGAGCCTTTGTGTCTTCGATATCTTGTAAATTATCGCCAGTTAAAATAATGTCATCCACGTATACAAGTAGGGCAGTGAGAGAATTCCCACGGGTTCGGACAAACAATGAGTGATCTGATCGGGAGGAATGAAAACCGGCATGTTTGAGAGCAGAGGACAGTTTGATAAACCATTGACGAGAAGCTTGCTTGAGGCCATATAGAGACTTGTGTAGCTTGCATACTCGTGTCTCCCCTTTTTGTCCGAAACCGGGATGAAGAGACATATAAACATCCTCGTCGAGATCACCATGAAGAAAGGCGTTGCTAACGTCGAGTTGGCGAAGAAACCAATTCTTGGTGGCAGCAATGGCAAGTAAAAGACGGACGGTGACCAACTTGGCAACCGGTGCAAAAGTTTCCCGATAGTCGAACCCTTCAATTTGACTATAACCCTTGGCAACCAAACGAGCTTTGTAGCGATCAATAGTGCCATCAGGAAGGAATTTGATTTTGTAAACCCATTTGCAGCCGACAGCTTTCTTGTTTGAAGGTAAGGATTGAAGAGACCAAGTACCATTTGCTGTGAGGGCATGAAGTTCGTCATCCATGGCAGCACGCCATTTGGGATCCTGAATTGCTTGGGCAAAGGAAGTGGGTTCCTTGACAGCTGAAATGGAAGCGGCAAAAACACGGTGTGTAGGAGAGAGTCTATCATAGGTAATACAGGTAGATAAAGGGTAAGAGATACCTTTGTGGTCAGTCGACACTGAGTTGGACGAAGGGAGAGACCGAGACGGTAAGGAAGCCTCTACGTGGTAATGCTGAAGATAGCTGGGTGCTTGAGTTGATCGACGCAACCGTGGTGCAGGAGAAAGAGAGACTAGAGGAGAGGGAGGCAATGTGGGAGGGGAGGCAATAGGTTGTGGAACGGCATAAGAAGAAAGATCAGAATCGGGGATGGGGGTTGGTGTGGGGACAAGAGTAGGAGGAGAGTCTGGTTCAGGTGGGGAAATGAGTGGGGCAGGTGTCCAATCTTCATAAGGAGGAGTGGATAGAAGTCGGGAGGGTGGATGTGTTTGGTGGGGAATTGGGGGATAGTGAGGGAAAATATGTTCATGGAAAATGACATCTCTTGAGAGAAAAATTTTTCTTGTATCTAATGCATATACCCGGTAACCTTTGGTGGCATAGGGATAACCAAGGAATAAACAGGGAACAGAGCGAGGCTCAAATTTGGCTGGACGGTGAGGGTAAGTAGAGGCAAAACAGAGACAACCAAAAACACGAAGGTGAGAGTAGGTTGGTGGTTTGTTAAAAAGAACTTCAAACGGAGTTCGGCCGTGAAGTACTGGCGTGGGTGTTCGATTAATGAGATATGTAGCAGTGAGGATTGCATCACCCCAAAAATGCTTGGGTAGATGGGCTTGAAAAAGGAGAGCTCGGGCAACATTGAGGAGGTGTCGATGTTTACGTTCAACCACTCCATTTTGTTGTGGAGTAGAGACACAACTGGTTTGATGGAGGATACCCTTGTCAGAAAAAAATTGGGGCATGGAAAACTCAGGGCCATTGTCACTGCGAACGATTTTTACTCGAGATGAAAATTGCGTTGCAACAAAATTAATGAATGTAATGAGAGAATCACGGGCATCGGATTTTCGAAGTAATAAATAGACCCATGTTCATCGCGAAAAATCATCAACAATGGTAAGAAAATACTTTGACCCAGTGAGTGTGGGTGTATGGTAACCCCCCCATATATCAACATGAATTAATTCAAAAACTGCATTTGTATTGATAGAACTCAAACTAAAAGGTTTGCGAGTCTGTTTAGCAAGGGGACAAATTGAACAACTATCAACAGAACAAAATGGAATAGTCTTGGTAAGTAAAGACAGAGCTTGCAAACTCTTATTGGAAGGATGACCAAGACGTTGATGCCAAAGATCAGGATTGGTGGAGACGGCTGCCGAAACAGAGAAGCACCCAGATGTTTTCGTGATATCCAAGTAGTAGAGGCCTTCTCGCTCAATGCCCGTCCCAATCGTCTTCCCCGAGTGTCGGTCCTGAATGAAACAAAGATGATTAGTGAAGGTAGCAGTACAGGAGGAAGTCTTGGTAAGATTTGCGACAGATATTAAATTTAAGCGAAAAGAGGGAACACAAAGCACATTATATAGGATAAAATTTTCGGAGAACCGTATTGTGCCTATGTGGGTGACACGAGCAAGAGCTTGGTTTGGCAAATGTACATGACGATTGGAAATGGGAGTGCTGGAGTACATAAACCTGGTTGAGCATACCATGTGATCGGTTGCTCCTGTATCAAAGAACCAATCAGTTTCGGAACTAAAAACATTGACACATGGCGTAGTACCTGAAAGGTTGCTTATTGTTGAGGCTGAGCTCACTTGATTTGCCATGGAAGTTGTCTTGGTCTGATCAATGAGAGCAAGTAAATTATGATATTGATCTGCAGTGAGGTGGTAAGATGGAGATTCTGATGTAGAATTGTCAGGCTTGTATTCAGCATAATGGGCTTTGGAAGAAAAACCCGAGTTCCCCTTTTTGTCTCCATGGAAGTTGGCTCGCTTCAATTTACGACATGCATCAACAGTATGGCCTTTAAAACCACAATAGTCACACTTTAGATGTGCTCGACAGTTATCAGTAGTGTGTCCCGTGATATTGCATCGGTCACATTTGAGATGGGCGTTCCTTGGGGCATATGATCTATTAGAATGGGATATTCCATTCTTGACAGCGAAGGCCACAGATTCTGGTGTCCTGCCCACAACCTGCGAAGAAATAGCCCGTTGTTTTTCATCCTGAGTAATGAGAGAGAATACCTTGTTGACCGATGGTAGAGGATCCATAAGTAGAAATTGTCCGCGAGCCGGGGCATAAACTTCATTAAGTCCCATGAGGAACTTTATGGTGCGCTGCGTTTGTTGATATTGGAATAGTGCCTTTGCTGTGTCACCAGTGCAAGGTGGAAGAGGGCTTAATGCATCTCGCTTATCCCATAGAGTTTTTAGCTTGGTGTAGTATTCACCAATATTTGTGCCACCTTGGACACAGTCATGAATTTCTTGTTCAATATGAAAGAGATCCACACTATTGTTTTGAGAGAATCACTCTTGAAGCTCGTTCCAAAGTGCTAAAGCAGTGTCATTGTACATGACACTTTCTGCAATGGCCGGGGAAATTGTGTTGAGAATCCATCCTTTGACGAGTAGATTACAACGAGTCCACTGTCGGACTGCTTCTGCTGTTCCAGAAAGAGGTTTTGTGATAACACCATTGACAAACCCGTCTTTGTTCTTGGTGGTGAGAGCCATGAGCATGGCATGGCTCCAGATAGGGTAATTGTTCTGAGTTAAGAGCTGTGTAACAAGGACCAATCCTGGTTGATCCGAGTGATGGAGGTACAAAGGATTGTTCGGATCATCGAACTTGTTGGCAGCGGAATTGTTGAGTGTCTCGGATTTCTCCGGTGTCTTCTCACCGTCGGTGGACATTGAAAATAGGATGACTGAAGAATGATGATGGTGTTTTAGGAGAAAGAGAAACCTAAAGGCTCCGATACCATATAAAGAAACGTAATTGTTGTAAAAAGTATATCTTCATTATGATGTAAACCGATGTTATATACAAGAGTGAGATCATTCTATGACATGCGTTTTCCTATTCTAAATATTACAGTCAACCCATATGATTACAATCAATCAAGGTCTGGTCACTCCCCTTGATTAATGGAGGAATATTAGCATAAAGTTGCCAGCTAGCGGTTCTGTCCCGTTGATCCAGTCATCATAATCAGCTGCTTGATTAATGGAGGAATATTAGTATAAAATTGCCAGCTACGTTATAGGTAAGAGTCAAGCAACAACAGTAGGAGAATAATATTTAATATTATCATTATGGATCTTGTGAAGTGTGTGGCAGATTGGAATGGTGTAAGAAGAGAGGAGATCATGATTCACGAGAGAGAGCCGGCGGAGAGTTCAAAGAGATGAAAAAGGGAGAGGAATTTAGGGTTTTGTATTTTAGTGCATTTGAGGATGAATTAAATCCATTTTTGCACTAGTGGGCATGTGGCCCGTGTGTGTGGGTGCCAAAATGAGATTTGAATTGGGCTAACAAAGGAGCCTTATTCAGGTTTGAGCCCATTTCTTGGATTATGTCAAGCTTTTAACTCAAAGCACAAGTTTGTCAAAAATTCAAGTAACATAAGATATATTAATTTATGGCATTGATCGATATATTTCATTTTTTATTTTTGAGTTATGTATAGTTAGTATATTTCTAAATATTATTATTTTATTATTTATTAAAAATTTACTATTCGATTTTAAAAATTATGTTGTGAGTCAACCATTCCCTCGAACATTTTCTCTTTCATTTGCTTTCCTGGATTTGCAGATCTGTCGATCCTTCGCTCTAGGGTTATCATTCTTATGGTTTCTACTACTGCGATTGCAGTTCCGATTTGAGAATCCGCACTTCGTTATGGACCCTTCAAAGTCTCAGGAGTTTTGTTTACCTTCATCTCCAATTTCTGAAGACGACATGGCTTTCGCGGATTACGTGTTGACCTTTCAGAAGCAGCAGCGGTCGTCCGAAGATGATAGCCCCGATAGTTCCGAGGGCACTGAGGTGGGACAGACTGCAGTGGAGCCCATAATTGAACCGAAAAAACGGCTCCGGCCTTCTCAAACTGAGTGGACGGTTGTTCTTCCTCTTCCTCTTGATGGCGGTAGTGTATTACCTGAAGATGGATTTACATGGAGGAAGTATGGGCAAAAAGATGTAATAGGCGAGATCGCTCCTAGAAGTTATTACAGGTGTACGCATAGACATAACTTAGGATGTTTCGCTACGAAGGTAGCGCAACCTAAAAAGGATACAGTAGAGGTGGTGTACAGGGGACAACATAATTGTCGAAATCTGCTTAAGAGGTCGAAGGTGGACGGCACCAATAGTTCACAAACATCTTCGCAGCGGTCGTCCAAAGATGATAGCCCCGATCGTTCTGAGGGCACTGAGGTGGGGCAGACAGCAGTGGAGCCCATAATTGAACTGAAAAAAGGACTCCGGCCTTCTGAAACTAAGTGGACGGTTGTTCATCCTCTTCCTCTTGATGGCAGTAGTGTATTACCTGAAGATGGATTTACATGGAGGAAATATGGGCAAAAAGATGTACTAGGCGAGATCGCTCCTAGAAGTTATTACAAGTGTACGCATGGACATACCTTAGGATGTTTCGCTAAGAAGGTAGCGCAACCTAAAAAGGATACAGTAGAGGTGGTGTACAGGGGACAACATAATTGTGGAAATCGGCTTAAGAGGTCGAAGGTGGACGACACCAATAGTTCACAAACATCTTCTGGTGGGATTCCCGTCGGTTGGAATTCAGTCGATTGTAGCTCTATGCCCTCCATTGTGAATCCGTACACCCCCGACAAGATGGAGTTCGTGTTCGGCCCAGAGCCTGCAGCAAGTGCAGCGGATGTCCTGCCTGATAATGAATTCTTGGTACATCTGGATCTGGATCGACGGTTTGATCATCTGGAATGGAATAATTTAAGCTTGCCTTTTGCTCCCAAAACTGTTAACCTCTCCGCTGGAAAAAGGGCTATCACAGCCGGTTTCCCGAGATCCAATGAGACCTATCAATCGAATGTGAGGCCTACGGACTGTGATCAATCAGCTAGTCTAGCAACTGATCTGAGGATTCCTTTACCTGAGGATTTGAAAGGGTATTTTTCTCTCTTCCCTTTAGATTACGAGTTTGATAAAGATTCATTGATTCAGTTATGGATAGCTGAAGGTTTTATCATGTATGAATCAACAACATTGAGAAAGGAAGACTTAGGCAGAAAGTATTTCGATCGTCTGTTAGGTGAGGGATTTATAGTAACTTCTGGATACTATCATAGTTGTGACAAGTTCAAGTACAAAGTGAATGAGGCTAAGATTGGGGAACGTTTGATGTTTGATGGTAACAAGCTGGATGATATCCCTGCAAGTTCACGTCGTTTGTCACTGCGCTGCATGGACATCAATCATAGGACATCTGTGGCTATCAAAAAATGTGAGCTTCTATCGTCGTTGCTTTTATTTCCACATCATGGCTCCTGCATCAAGCACATTCCTCGTGATATCTTTTTGAGCTTAAAGGGTTTGCTTGTCTTGAATTTGAGTCAGTTAGACATACTTGAAATTCCAAGCTCTATCGGGGGCATGATGTCTCTGCTTTACCTTGATGTCTCTGAGACTCCAATCAAATGGTTGCCCGAATCAGTTGGTTGCCTTCAAAAGTTGCAGACTCTAAAACTCAGATGTTGTTTCAACCTTCTTGGATTACCGAAAGCCACAAAAAAACTAATAAATCTGCGGCATCTTGATTTAGATGTGGTCCGCCAATTGAATTCAATGCCTGCAAGTTTGGGATACTTGATCAACCTTCAGACCTTGTCAGCATTTATTATTGGTGAATACGATGGGTGTCGAATTGGGGAACTGAAGAATATGAGTAACCTTAGTGGAGAGTTTTGCTTGGTAAGGCTGGAAAATGTGGTCAATTCGAAAGAGGCTATTGAAGCAGCATTGTGGGAGAAAAGGTACATTCAAAAGTTGGAGTTAAAATGGAGTGATTCGTGTTCTGAAACAATTAATGAACAAGAGGAAATTCTTGAACATCTTCGACCCCATAAAAATCTTCAGGAGTTGAAAATGAATTTCTATAGTGGTTCGAAGCTTCCAAGTTGGATCAGCAGTCCATCATATTTCAACCTTGTCAGTATCTCCTTCTACAAGTGCAGAAATTGTCAATTTCTCCCCTCTATTGGTACTTTACCTTCGCTCAAGTTTCTTCACATAAATGAAATGAACTGCGTGAAAGAGATCAGCCGACAGTTTTTCAAAAACAACAACCCAGGTCATGTGGATTGTGCATTTTCAAAACTAGAGAAACTGTCAATTGATGTAATGCTTGGTTTGGAAGAATGGAAGGAAATAGAGCTTGGTGATCTGCCATGCTTACTTAAACTGACCATGCAGTGCTGCCCGAAACTTGTTACTCTTCCTTCATTTTCAGGCCTGGACTCACTCAAGCATTTGGAAATAATTGACTGCCCGAAGCTTCCTTCCTTGCCTGAAGGACTACCAACATCACTTGAGTTTCTTCTTGTAAAAGATTGCCCTGTACTTAAGGAACGGTGTAGCTCTGAGAGTGGTGAAGATTGGCAGAAAGTATCTCATGTGCCCCATGTTTGGATTGATCTTGAGGAGATTTCCTCTCAAATATAGATCGTTACTCAAAGTGCTGATTGCCGGATAAGGAAAACAAAAAGAAGCTGCTACTCCAATAAGGCAATACTGTATTGTTAATGTTTATTATATTTGTAAATGTAACTTAAAATATGCTTTTGTACAGGTCGATTTGCCTGTTTGAATTTCAAATCTTAGAATGAATTGCAATAAGAACTGTATTGAAGAACTTTCAGGTCAAGGGAATGGATTTTATTTTGTTTTTCTTCAAATATTGTACAGGCTGATCTGTGTGATTGATGCATTCAAAAACTATCATCATTTGGTTCCAAGTTTGATCTTTTTCCCTCTCTGATTACAAATAATAAATCATAATGTGTTTTTGTGACCATGAAAAAATTGCTCTCTCGGTTTGCAGTATGAGTTTTGTATCTGCATCCTTCTTGTGATCATTATTCTTGACAACTTGAGACTGTGAGAGGATTGATTTCTCTGCTTACTTAAAACTTGTTCTTTTGAAACTTTCTGGTGTTTTCATGTTTTATCAACTTATTGAAGTTGATTTTTAAATTCTAGATTGTGTATAGATTTTCCATATCCAGGTCCAGAATTGATAGCTTCCTGTTTAGTTGGCTAAAAGCTGTTCCAACAAGAAGAAGATCTGGGTACCAAACGGTTGGAACCCGCCAGAACAAGGGTGGCTTAAGTTGAACACTGGTTTGTCTCTTGGGAAACCTGGAAGGCCATGTGGGGGTGGAGAATCACCAAGACCTCAGTCCCATTGAAATATATAGTTGTGTTTTTGTCCATGAGTGTAGAGAATTGAACATGGTAGCAGATGAGCAGAATATCGGACTTTATTGCATGGGTTTGACAGGCTAATTCCTCGTGTTTGGCTCCTTTATTTCTCTTTTCATGTCCTAGAATTGTTGTTTAATTGTTTTGCTGTTTCTTCCTTCTCTTCTTCTAGGTGTAACCATAATTTGCCTCCCTTATATTTGAGGGAGGGGATAATAGGAGTGACAAAATTTTATCCGATTCGAATGACTCAATTTGTCAGATTCGAATTAAATCAAGTTTGAACATCAGCTATATGTTCGAAATCCAGGTCCAAAAGCAAAATTTTTTGTCTTGTTTAAAATCGGGTTCTGGTCCTAACACAATAATCTTGTCCGATTTACTTGTTTGATCCTTAATCCGGATTAGGTTATTGTTCTATTTACTTGTCCAAATTTAAACCCCATCCGGGTTTGGTCAATTAAGTACGTCCGAAATCCAATTTGATTTAGAGTCAGAACATATAAATATTTCATAAATACGTGTTATTGTCCGACCACGAACCGTCCTGGAATCTTTTTTATTTTTTTTCTTCAGAGGTAACCACCCTCTTTTATAAAAATAAAAAATTACAGGCTTAAGTTTGTCTAAATCCGCTTATCAAAAAAAGCTTGTCTAAATCTGGTCCCGTGGGCCCATTACTCATCACCATTGATTGAAAGCCCACCAAATGCAATGGGCTTGGACTTTTAGAAGTACTGCTCAATACACATTATTCGTAAGCCCATGAACCAAACTCATATTAAGTTTCTGAAAACTCGAATTTGAATAGTACTCTTCACACAATAGTTTCTGTTTTTGGTAATAATTATGTTAAAACTCATTTCCATATATTTATAATAAAAGACTGTATTCAATAATGGTTATGACTTTGTCTTCTCAAAAAAAAAAAATAATGGTTATGACTTATAATGTCCCACATCACTTGGGTTTATAATATCACAAGTCAAGATGATTCGGATCAACACCTTCTTCTTACACCAAATATCTTATCATTTTCAAAAGAATTGGAGTCACATTGCTTGGATAACGCAAGGGATATGAGTTTATAAGAAATTCATGCCCCCTACTACTATAGTGAAGCCTTTTTTAGGCTCAAATACCATTAAGTTAAATGGCCTATGGAGAAACAAAATCATACAGAATCGATGTATCCACGGAATCGAATAACCCAAAAACATACAATATCTTTGAACGTGAGTAGGCTGAAATTTTCAACAACAATCTCTATACTTTTCAAAAATCGACCTTCAATCTCATAATTCACATAAAAAGAGAAGGAAGAAGAAAAAAGCCCTTTAACCTCATAAATACATCTAATTAATATCTATTTGTCGCCCTATTTATAGGTCCAATACTGAACATTTCTTTTGGCGATCCCGAGAAAGAACTTTAATTCTATAGAATTATGGATAGATACTTAAATTAATAACTTTAATTATTATCCTCTCAAGGTATTATTAGGGTTAGGTTGAACCAGCTAAAAAAGAAGCAAAGAATATTCCATTTCAAGATAAAATGAGAAAGAAAAATAAAGGTTAGAGAGCGACTTCGTGTGTGTGTGTATATATATGTATATATATATATATTCTTCCTTTTATCCGATTAGTTTTGCCTTTTCTCTTTATCTTTTTCTTGTGATGAACGGATACCGTCAGATAATCATGTTCACCTTTTTTAATTTAAAATCAAATTCACCTTTTTGTTATTTCATTGTTCAATCTTTAAAGAAATTAATAATAAAGAAAATAAAATAATAACCTAAAAACTTATCTTCCACTAGTTTCTAATGACCATACATGATAATGAGTTGACAAATTCTAACAACGTATTTCTTTCATTCTTTCTTGCTCTTTTTTGGAGATTTTTGCTTTTCTTTAATTTGGTTCATTATACATTGAGCCATAAAAAAAAATTTACATTATCAAATTGCTTGGAGTAGAGCAATTTGTAAATGAGGAACAAATATTACGAAGTTAACTAATAACTAACGTGTTATATATATAGGAATTCTCACATGCACACAAAGTATACGCACTTGAAATCCAATAGTTATAATAAACCACAACAAAAATGTGGGCTACATATTTGTTATGGGACTCGTTACATCTATGATTGAAAAATAAGTTCGTAAAGTTGATGCGCATGTGAAAATTCCTCTATCTATATATGTATATATAATGCTCAGAAACCAATATCAAACTCACATTAAAGATAGGACATTAATTAGCTATCTTATAAAATTACTAAATGTATGTGCCAAAAAAGTATAATAATATTGGCTATATATCTCTACATAATAACAAATTAGCATGCCCTAGCTAGCTAGATAATTTGTTAACCAAGGACACAAATTAAAACCAACTAGCTCCGACTTCAAACCTTCAAAGAAGCTAGCTACGTCAAGGTATTTTGTGGTTTTGTATTGCTCAACACAAGGAAGTTTCCAATAAAAGCAAGCAAAGCAATGAAGTTGCCATAACTTTTGATCCGCTTGGAGTTATGAGACCCAAATATCTTTTTAATGACTGAATTGAAATCTAGCTAGGGCAGTCCGGGTGAAACCCAGTTGAAGAGTTCAAATGAAGGCCGGAAAGTAACGTTTTCCCTATTTACGGGGGAGTTTTAGTCTCTTTTGAATTTCTTTATTTGTTTCCAAGTAGTATTCGATTTTCTATACTTATTAGGTTTCCTATTCATATATATATATCATTACGAGGGTTTTGTAGACATAATTTTTACTTTGCCTTTTTTCCAAAACTCTTTGAATTAACTTCCGGTTGCATGCGTCAGGAAATATGTATAAGAGGTCAAAGGTGGAGGGCACCAGTAGTTCACAAACATCTTCAGTTGGGATTCCCGTCAGTTGGGATTCAGTCGATTGTGGCTCAATATCCTCCATTGCGAATCCTTACACTCCCAACAAGATGGAGTTCGTGTCCGACCCAGAGCCTGCTGCAAGCGCAGTGGATGTCATGCCTGATAATGAATTTTTGGTACTTTTCGGGCAAAATCTACGGTTTGATAATCTGGAATTGGATAATTTAAGCTTACCTTTTGCTCACAAATCTGTTAACCTCTCCGCTGGAAAAAGTGCTATCAGAGCCGGTTTCCCGAGGAGATCCGATTCCGATGATACATATCAATCGAATGTGAGGACTACGGACTGTGATCAATCAGCTAGTCTAGCAACTGATCTGACGTTTCCTTTAGCTCAGGATTTGAAAAGTTATTTTTCTCTCTTTCCTTTAGATTACGAGTTTGATAAAGATTCATTGATTCAGTTATGGATAGCTGAAGGTTTTATCATGAATGAATCAACAACATTGAGAATGGAAGACTTAGGCAGTCTGTATTTCAGTCGTCTGTTAGATGAGGGATTTATAGTAACTTCTGGATACTATCATAGTTGTGACAAGTTCAAGTACAAAGTGGATGAGGCTAAGACTGGGGAACGTTTGATGTTTGATGGTAACAAGCTGGATGATATCCCTGCAAGTTCACGCCGTTTGTCACTGCGCTGCATGGACATCAATCATAGGACATCTGTGGCTATCAAAAAATGTGAGCTTCTATCGACATTGCTTTTATTTCCACATCATGGCTCATGCATCAAGCACATTCCTCGTGATATCTTTTTGAGCTTAAAGGGTTTGCTTGTCTTGAATTTGAGTCAGTTAGACATACTTGAAATTCCAAGCTCTATCGGGGGCATGACGTCTCTGCTTTACCTTGATGTCTCTGAGACTCCAATCAAATGGTTGCCCGAATCAGTTGGTTGCCTTCAAAAGTTGCAGACTCTAAAACTCAGATGTTGTTTCAACCTTCTTGGATTACCGAAAGCCACAAAAAAACTAATAAATCTGCGGCATCTTGATTTAGATGTGGTCAGCCAATTGAATTCGATGCCTGCAAGTTTGGGATGCTTGATCAACCTTCAGACCTTGTCGGCATTTATTATTGGTGAATACGATGGGTGCCGAATTGGGGAGCTGAAGAATATGAGTAACCTTAGTGGAGAGTTTTGCTTGGTAAGGCTGGAAAATGTGGTCAATTCGAAAGAGGCTATTGAAGCAGCATTGTGGGAGAAAAGGTACATTCAAAAGTTGGAGTTAAACTGGAGTGATTCATGTTCTGAAACAATTAATGAACAAGAGGAAATTCTTGAACATCTTCGACCCCATAAAGATCTTCAGGAGTTGAAAATAAATTTTTATAGTGGTTCGAAGCTTCCAAGTTGGATCAGCAGTCCATCATATTTCAACCTTGTCAGTATCTCCTTCTACAAGTGCATAAATTGTCAATTTCTCCCCTCTATTGGTACTTTACCTTCACTCAAGTTTCTTTACATAAATGAAATGAACTGCGTGAAAGAGATCAGCCAACAGTTTTTCAAAAACAACAACCAAGGTCAAGTGGTTTATGCATTTCCAAAACTAGAGAAACTGTCAATCGATGTCATGCTTGGTTTGGAAGAATGGAAGGAAATAGAGCTTGGTGATCTGCCATGCTTACTTAAACTGACCATGCAGTGCTGCCCGGAACTTGTTACTCTTCCTTCATTTGCAGGCCTGGACTCACTCAAGCATTTGGAAATAATTGACTGCCCGAAGCTTCCTTCCTTGCCTGAAGGACTACCAACATCACTTGAGTTTCTTCTTGTAAAAGATTGCCCTATACTTAAGGAACGGTGCAACTCTGAGAGTGGCGAAGATTGGCAGAAAGTGTCTCATGTGCCCCATATTTGGATTGATCTTGAGGAGATTTCCTCTGTTAACTCAAAGTGCTGATTGCTGGATGGGGAAAAAAGAAGCAGCCTACTCCAATACTGTAATATGCTTTTGTACAGGTAGGTTTGCATGTTTGAATTTGAAATCTTAGACTGAATTGCAATAATAACTGTATTGAAGAACTTTCAGTTCGGGTCAGGGGATGGATTTTATTTTGTTTCTTCAGATATGCTTTTGTACATGCTGATCTGTGTGATTGATGCATTCAAAAACTATCATCATTTGGTTCCACGTTTGATCTTTTTCTCTCTCTGATTACAAATGATACAAAAGAAAATTGCTCTTTCGGATTGTAGTATGTATGTGTTTTCTATCAGTTTCCTTCTTGTGATCATTATTCTTTGACTACTTGAGATTATACGAGGGATTGATTTATCTACTTACATAGAACTTGTTATTTTGAACTTCTCTAGTGTTTTCATGTTTTATCAACTTAATTAAAGTTGATTTTTAAATTCTAGACTGTGTATAGATTTTCCATATCCAGGTCCAGAATTGATAGCTTCCCGCTTGGTTGGCTAAAAGCGGTTCGAACAAGAAGAAGATCTGGGTACCAAATGGTTGGAACCCGCCAGAGCAAGGGTGGCTGAAGTTGAACACTGGTTTGTCTCTTGGGAAACCTGGGAGGGCATGTGGGGGTGGAGCATCACCAAGACCTCAATCCCATTGAAATATATATATAGTTGTGTTTTTGTCCATGAGTGTAGAGAATTGAACATGGGTGCAGATGAGCAAAATATCGGACTTTATTGCATGGGTTTGACAGGCTAAACCCTCGTGTTTGGCTCCATTATTTCTCTCTTTTCATGTCCTAGAATTGTTGTTTAATTGTTTTGCTATTTCTTCCTTCTCTTCTTCTAGGTGTAACCATAATTTTAATTTTCCTCCCTTACATTTGAGGGAGGGGTTAATAGGAGTGACAAAATTCTATCCGATTCAAATGATTCAATTTGTCGGATTCGAATTAAATCAAGTTTAAACATCAGTTATATGTTCGAAATCCAGGTTAAAAACAAAATTTTTGTCTTGTTTAAAATCGGGTTCTGATCCAAACACAATAATCTTGTCCGATTTACTTGTTTGAACCTTAATCCGGATTAGGTTATTGTTCGATTTACTTGTCCAAATTTAAATCCATCCGAGTTTCGTCAATTAAGTACATCCGAAATCCAATTTGATTTAGAGTCCGAACATGTAAATATTTTATAAATACGTGTTGTTGTCCGACCACGAACCGTCCTGGAATCTTTGAACACGATAGTTTCTGTTTTTGGTAATTTCTAATTCAAATATTTAAACATATATTTATAATAAAAGACTGTATTCAATAATGGTTATGACTTTGTCTTCTCAAAAAAAAAATAATGGTTATGACTTATAATGTCCCACATCACTTGGGTTTATAATATGACAAGTCAAGATGATTCGGATCAAAACCTTCTTCTTACGTCAAATATCTTATCATTTTCAAAAGAACTCGAGTCGCATTGCTTGGATAACGCAAGGGATATGAGTTTATAAGAAATTCATGCCCCTACTATATTGAAGCCTTTTTTAGGCTCAAATACCATTAAGTTAAATTGCCTTTGAAGAAACAAAATCATACAGAATCGATGTATTGACGGAACCGAATAACTCAAAGCATACAATATCTTCGATTCACGAAACCAAGTAACTCAAAGCATACAATATCTTTGAACGTGAGTAGGCTGAAATTTTCAACAACATCCTCTATGCTTTTCAAAAATCAACCTTCAATCTCATAATTCACATAAAAAGAAAAGGAAGAAGAAAAAGTCCTTTAATCTCATAAATACATCTAATTTGGCGATCCCGAGAAAGAACTTTAATTATATAGAATTATAGATAGATACTTAAATTAATAACTTTAATTATCATCTTCTCAAGGTATTATTAGGGTTAGGTTGAACCAGCTAAAAAAAGAAGCAAAGAATATTCCATTTCAAGATAAAATGAGAAAGAAAAATAAAGGTTAGAGAGCGACGTCGTGTGTGTGTGTATATATATGTATATATATATATTCTTCCTTTTATCCGATTAGTTTTGCTTTTTCTCTTTATACTTTTCTTGTGATGAACGGATACCGTAAGATAATCATTTCACCTTTTTTAATTTAAAATCAAATTCACCTTTTTGTTATTTCATAGTTCAATCTTTAAAGAAATTAATAATAAAGAAAATAAAATAATAACCTAAAAACATATCTTCGTTTCTGATGACCATACATGATAATGAGTTGACAAATTCTATTTTTCTAAATAGGACAACGTATTTCTTTCATTCTTTCTTGCTCTTTTTTGGAGATTTTTGCTTTTCTTTAATTTTGGTTCATTATACATTGAGCCATAAAAAAATTTACATTATCAATGTGCTTGGAGTAGAGCAATTTGTAAATGAGGAACAAATATTATGAAGTTAACTAATAACTAACGTGCTATATATATAGAGGAATTTTCACATGCACACATCAACTATACACACTCGAAATCCAATAAAATCACAACAAAAATGGGGGCTACAGATTTGTTGTGAGACCCGCCACGTCTATGATTGAAAAACAATTACGTAAAGTTGATGCACATATAAAAATTCCTCTATCTATATATGTATATATAATTCTCGGAAACGAATATCAAACTCACATTAAAGATAGGATATTAATTAGCTATATTATAAAATTACTAAATATATGTGCCAAAAAATATAATAATATTGGCTATATATCTCTACATAATAACTAATTAGCATGCCCTAGCTAGCTAGATAATTTGTTAACCAAGGACACAAATTAAAACCAACTAGCTCCGACTTCAAACCTTCAAAGAAGCTAGCTAGGTCAAGGTATTTTGTGGTATTGTATTGCTAAACACGAGGAAGTTTCCAATACAAGCAAGCAAAGCAATGAAGTTGATAAGGATATATACATACACACACACACATACATACATACATATATATATATATATATTGTGATTTGTGACCACTAAAATCCTCCCCAAGAACACGAAAACAAAATAGGCCCACAATATTTATATATTTGTTAAGGGAATCGTGATGTCATGATAATTAAAGCTAGAAGAAAAGGTCTTTCATGGATGGAAGCCACCCACCCACCCTACATGTTTCAATCAACCAAGACGACTTTGCAATCTCTGGTCATTTTGAAAGCTCGTGGAAGCTAGCTTGGGTTTTGAGTTTTGACTCAAAAAACTAGTCTTTCAGTACTGTGTCTCACTATAACTAACAACATAAATATAGTATTCATGCATAAACTAAATCTAGCTAGTTAGAATGATCAATAAATCATTAATTACTACTACTCAACATATATAGTAAAAGAAATTTATGGTTTTTCACGGTAAACTTTGTAAGATTTGAATAAGTGTAATAACAAGTGAGGTCTAATAACAACTTTAAATAGAAAAAATTATAATTTGAAGAAATTGAGAGGGGCGGTCGAGAAGTAAGATAAGGGAGATGAGAGAGAGGTTTAGCTCAATCCACCTGTAGATGGATTGTCTGCTTTGGGCCTAGCTAAGGCCAAAGTATAGCTAAGACCGATATGATTTTATTCTTAAAAAGACCGTTTACGTTTAATAGGAGTTGGACCCAAACTTATGAACTATATGGTTAGCTCTCATCAAGCGAAATTTTGTATTTCTAAAAGCAACTATTGCTTGCAAGTTATATAAGGATTGATTGATGTGTCGATACAAAATAAAATGGTTGGTGAAGTATGCATTGCCACCCCAAAATTAAAACAGGACAGCAAGAATTGATTGAGGGAATCACGTCCTAATCTAAACAAAGTTGACGGGGAATAAGACACACAAGCCATACGTGGCGTGTGTATCGGGATGGGACGATAAGATAACATGACAAAATAAAGTGTTATTTTAATTCCGTGTTTGGATGGGTTTACTTCTATATTTTTGGCTCTATTATCAAGTCAATGCAAAGATTTTGTTTTTATATAAGTGGGTTTTAATTTTTATCATAATATTCGGATTAATAATGCATTTACTTGGTTGTGAGATGCTACTTGGCATTTGAATTAACCTAAAAAAAGTGTTAACTTTAATAAATTATTCATAAAGTGATATTGTTTATTACTCACTTTTTTTTTAAATCATACAAGTTTGTCATTTGAACATCTAATATGGATCTAAACTCGCACAAAAATTTCTTATATAACAAAAGGGTAAATTGAGTAAAAGATCAATGCTTAACCCCAAAGATATTGTTCCTGGTGGGAATTGCACTCAAGACCTTTGAATCGAAAATATGTACATTTACACGGTTTTCAATTATTGGTCAAATTACGTACTCGATTAGAATCCAAATGTAATTGACTAAGGCTTATAAAATTTGCACCCAAATTATTTTTATGACGAAATAAGAACATATATTTTCTAGTGTCTGGATTGACCTACCCTCTTCAAATATTTTAGTAAGTATGAAGCTCAAGAGTTAAATTTAGGCTTTTTAATTAGAATAATTTACTTCAAACCAGTTCAACTATATGGGTGGTTATATATATATATATATAGTATATATATATAGTATATATATATATATATACTATATATATCTTCATTACTTGAAAGTTGAACTGTTCAACAGTTAAGCTATAACTAATTTTAACCCTTCCGGAAAATATGGTTTTTTTATATTTATAATAATACTACAGTATGCCGTTATCACTAATAAAGAGGCTTAAAGAGAAGCCGAGCCGAGCAGGAAAGGAATGGCTTGGCGTACTTGTGCAACGAATAGGATTATAGGAATATACAAACCGGAACATTTTTGAATCTCCGATTATTTTTTTAAAAACAAATTTCTTTTGCACGTCACTGTTTCGTCACCGCTGATGCGCTTTAGCCCTCTGATTTTATTTTGAAACCAGAGAGAGGTTTCCTTCTTTTCTTCTAGAAAGTAGTGTGTGCGCCCCACTTAACGACTCCTCTGGCCGTCCGATTAGATCTCTCCTCACCCTTGATTTCAAGAGTTATTATTAATGACACACATTATGCTCACTAATCAAGATTAAGTAACCCTATGTTAATTAATTAATTAATTGATTAAGGAAGGTGTGTATGTGTTAGGGGGACAGAACACACATGCATAATGCATTCCAATGTTACCTAACTTCACTTGTCATGTCCTTGCATTGTAATATGCCATTCCTTTCACAATTCACATGCTTCATCCCGTGTGGACCCTAATATAATTAAGGCTACTTAAAATTAAACATTATTGTTTATGTTTATTTAGGGTTTCACCAAGCACACTAGTTTTACATAATTAAACGTCTCATAAGGGTTATTATTACTCATCTCGGATAATTGACACAGCCTACTTGGTGAATTTTTATGGGATCAAACTATATGGATATGGGAGATCCTGAGTTCGATTCTCATCATGAGCAATATTTTTATGGTAACACACGAATGTTATACTTTTCATGAACTCATTTTTCAAGGATAACTTTTCAACGGAAAATCCAATTAGTAACTTATTTGACATGCAATTTGAAATATAAATTCATGAGAATTTAACAATTATATTCATAAGCTATTCATGTTCACCTTTAAATCTAATAATGAACATCTACGAATGTATTTGGTGATGGAATGCAACCTATATATTAGAGTAATTTTAATTGTCTTCAGACAAAATAATATGAGATATTGGGAGAAATTGTAGTGATTTGACTATTTTAATTCATTGTATTAATTGTAAGATGATCTCATGCATCATATATGAATAAAAGTATATTTTTTAAATATTGTTGAGAAATTTGTTTCTCATTGGAATTAAACATTGGGCACATACATGCCTAACCCAATCGATTACCAACTGAGTCACCTCTCATTGATGAATAAAAGTAATATTTGATAACGTGCCCATATCAAATGTTTATGCTAATCAAAGATATGTCGCAATGAAGGAGCATACCTTGATGATGCCCACATCTTAAAAACACTACTTAAACTAATTTTTGAGAAAGAACTACTAGATAGAAATTCATCTTCTTCTTTATTTGTGATTTAGGCAACTTTTCAAAATATGTATTAATCAGATTAATATCTGGTTTTCTCTAAAAAATTGTTAGCAACTTATTTTCTTTTATTCCATTCGCAAAAAAAAATTTAAATTATAAGTGCAAAGTAACGAATTAATACATATTTCGAATTATGCAAGTCTAAAATTAAAATAATATAGAAAATTTCATAAATCTATAAACTGGTAATGATAAATTATAATTACAAAATTTAAACAATCTGAACACAACTCCTCCATGGTTGACTAGATGTTGAGTGACCACGAGAGGATTTTTTGATTGTATAAAATAAATAGGAAAAAAAAAAAGATAAGATGAAAAAAGTTAATAATGATCAGATATGTATGGAGCCCACACGCTTTACAACATTGTGGCCCATACACTGTGGCCACGTGAACGGCACCTGCATGGATTACAGCAAAATTATACAACTAGAGATAAAAAAAAATATTGTATAGACCGACCATATTTCACTATTTATTTTAGATGATTAAAAGAATCAATAATGATCAGCCTATTCCTATCATATCATATGTGATTATATAAAAATGATTGATCTATATTAGTTTCAAATAAAGCCCCGCCAAATTTATTTTTTATAAACTAGATACTCGTGAAAATACCGTATAAATTTAAATTTTTATAAACTAAATACTCGTGAAAACACCGTATAAATTTAAATCAAAGCAAGTCGAGCGTTGTTTTCGATGAGCTAGAGAGAAGGAAAGGGGGCGCCTAGCTAAAGGGAGCTTGTCTCTCCCGGGAGGTGGGAAGCTGCTCAAAACCCGCACTATTTTGTCCTTAAAATGATACATTTGGTTGAGAATGATTGAACATTTATTTATAAGTCACATCATCGATAATTTACACCAAATCGATCTAGAATATAAATTTTAAAATATTTTAAAATTTAAATAAATTTCAAGGGCATGTTACCAATTAAAAATAATCAAATATTGGGACAAATATGCGTAGCTCACACGCCTACTATACTCATTTGCCATATCATTAAAAAAATTTTAAAAAGGAATAATCAAAATGTTGTTGTTTTCTTTCATTTAAAAAATAAAAAAAATAAATATTGGGGCAAGGGAGAACGCGTAAAAGTGCAGTCGACGCCGAACGACGCGGCTTGACTGTCAAAGCTGCACTAACGGCTACACTGTCGTACACTATTAGTAAACTCAAAACAGTCAAATACTACCAACAGGCAGCAGCAGCCCTAAACCATGGTTAGTTGTTGTGTAAAATACCTTAAACCTTTATACACCTCATGGTCCGTACAGTCTTAGCTGACGCGTGTCCCCCCAAACCACGCGGTTTCTTCTTCTCCATGCCCCCTACTTAACTTCATCTTCAACCTTCATTCTCTCTCCCAATCGCCTCCCTCTCTCCAATCCTTTCAAAAACAACCCACACAGTCCTCTTCTCTAAGACTCTTAACACTCTCTCTGGACTCTGTAAATGCATTAACTGAACAAATTCTCTCAAATCGTCTTCTTATTCTTCCTTCATTTATGTTATGGCGTCATCAGAGAACTTGGCGAGTATTGAACCATGGTTGTTCCGAACAAATTTTGCAGACTCTTGGTTTTCGGAGACGTATGCTCGCGATACCGAGACGCTGACTAAGGCGCTGCAGAAATCGATGTCTGACAATACGAATACGAGCAACAACTCTGGGACGCTCACTTCTGATTCCATATCCCAGTTTTTTGGGGGCGTGATGAAGCCGGAGGCCACACCTACTGCATCGAACGTGTCTGGTTCCGAGCAGGAAACTGCGCCGAAGTGGCAGAGGAGTGCGATCCCGGTGTCGCGCACTGGGACGAAGGCTACGAAGCGGAAATCGCGCGCTTCTTCGAAGAGGTCGCAGACGACGTTTATTACGGCGGATCCGGCGAATTTCAGGCAGATGGTGCAACAGGTGACGGGAGTGAAATTCGGTAGCTCACAGATGTCGATGGCGCCGGTACTGAAACCGGAGCCGCAGAGACCCAGTGGGCGGTTAGTAGGGGCGGGTGGGTTTCTGCCTACGCTTGACACGTCGGCGTTTTTGTTGGACCGACATCAGCAGCAGGGAGCAGTTGGGCCCACAGCTGGGATCGGGCCTGTCATTGGTTCCGGCCCACTGTCTTATGCGCCCACAATGGGATTAGCTGATGGAAGCGGTGCTACTGGTTTAGAATTCGACACTTTCCCGAGCTTTCCCACTCTAGAATCCTGGAAAGTCATGTGATATTTTGATTTTCTAGTCTTACCCTACTTTTTTTTTTTAATCTCCCTTTCTTTATTTTCAGTAATGTAGTGAGGTATGTTGTGGCTGATCTGTTTATATTCTTATTGGGAAGCCTTTGTATGGTTAATTAGTTCTTTTTGTTTAATATATATATCATCATTATAATCTCATTTGATGTTGTTTTTGGGATTTTCAAATCCAGCAAAGGTTCATGCATGCATATTGGGCATCAATGTGATATTGTTGTTAATAGTTTTGAATTTTTCGCTGTCACCATGAAAACAACATTTCGATTGTAATGAATTTTAGGTGAATGGTGACAAAGTCTAAGCTGTCAAAAATGTGGGAAATGCCTTCCTTGGTGATTAAGCACACCCAAATTCCAAACATGTATAGAGACAATAACATCCATTCATGACAAGCAATGTAATCTACTTACCATAAGTGAAATGGTCCCTTATTGGTGTATGAAGAAAAGTTTAACTAATGTTCAACAATGGGTTGTTAAGACTTTTTCATCCCACTCAGAATTGGTATAACTTAACCGAGCGATATATAAACAAATATGTTGTCCTTTCAACACAACCAATTCGTTTTTTGGGTCTAAGAACTAATGTCAAACGGTCAAATAAAAGCAAAACAATCCATTTGGACATAACTCTACTTGTTCAATTGTTTGGTGTATGATAACTCATCTCACAAGCGTGAGAGAGTGTTAAAAACTTAAGATTTTATTCAACTTCGGATTGATATATAACTCAATTGAGTGACATAAAAATAAAGGTTGAGTTCACCTCATTCGACAAACGCATTTTTTATATCTAAAAAATCAAAGGCGACCATTCAAGAAAAATAACTGGTGTAGCGTTTGGGCGTGATTTTTCTAAACAATATGGTAAATCTAGCACATTTGGCCGTACTAGGTTAAAGAGTCAAATAGCAAAAAGTTGTATACAGAAACCGAAATTTGTGAGTTCAAAGAAGGAGGCCACTTCAGTCAAAGCGACAGGACTCAGCCCACGTGAACACCTTTGTATCTTCTTCTTTTATTTGTCATGTTTTGCTTTTAAACTTTTAAGGTATAATGATTTATGTGAAGGATAATTATTACCAAGGACACTAAAGAGATTCAATTTGACCCAATTAATGAAGAATAAATTGAAATTTCTACACTAATTTCTTTTCATTTGTCAAATGCTACTTGATAACATTGATTTTTTTTAAAATACTGAAAAAAGGACGAGGGATGCTCGAACTCAATAACTCTATAAAATTATTAAGATACCATACACATGAGTATCATATGAGCTACTCGTGATTCTCAATAAGATTAAGTTAAAAGCATCTGTTCATTTATTTATATATATCACACTTTAGACGGAGTTTATATCATATTCTAGAAACTCTTAGTATAATAATAAGTAAGGAAGATTCCATTTAGTTTAAAGTAATCCGTGAGATGGAAACTCATATTGTGACTTGATTTTAATACATTTATCTTCATGAACAAGTAGAGATTAAACAATAATTAATATAGTGCTAGCTAGGTGATAACACAGGCTGACTTGGGTCATTTTGATTTTCTCTAAACTATATTTGTTTACTAACCCCAATAAATATAAAAAAAATCGAGAATATTAGTTGAAGAGGGTGCATGTGTTGACTTGCCCCCATTTAAAATAAAATATATAATAAAAAACAATAATTATAGTACTATTGTTTGTTCTAATTGAAAATGTCATGTTCCATAACCCAAATTGTTTGCTATTTAGCTTAATTAAAGAAAGTAGTTGAAAAGATCAAAAGTTGTTATAAATATTTATGGCTAAAAGAAGGAAAGCGTACATGGTTTAATCATCTAACCATATGGTCTTGCGAGATAGGTGGTATGGATTTGGCTTCTTTTTGGTGTCACAATCATCGTGACAATGATCCTTATAACACCTAATTATATTTTTATAGTACTTAATTGAGCAATTGTAATTTGAAAAGAAAAAAAAAAAGGTTTTTATATTATATACGATTAAATTTAGGCGGCCATGCTCATACAAGTTTTCTTAGCATATATATGAGTTGTTGCTAACATATTTTCGAATTCGAGACCTCCATGAGATATTACACATATGAGTGTCATATGAGATATTTCGGTACATAACTTGCATAAATAATTTAGAGAATAAATAAATAAATCTTTGTCAAAGAAGGAATCCAAGTATGTTGCAATAATTTGGGCCATAAGGGGGTTGGGTTTCTTGTGAAACATCGAACATGCACATAGAATTAATTAGGTCAACGTCAAAAAACAAATACTTTGATATTACAAAGAGTTGATTAGACAAAAGGTAACGTATGCTCTAACGTAAGCAATTTGATTTTATTTTCCTCTTGTGTTTTCTGAGTTGGCGAATCGACTTATGCATAATAAAATGTGAGATTTTTTCTAGAAAAAAAGCTTATCTTTTATTTTCTCCAATTCAATCCAATCCAATAAATAAATAAATTGCTTTTGTGCAAGTGCTTAGAATAATATGATTGATTACGATTATATAATTTATTTCTATATTTATTTAAAATAACGTCAACAATGATCATGAAAGAATATTTGCAAGGAGATCTATAAGAGATCTTTAGGGGATTCACTTTCAAAAATTTCCTTCGCAATCAACGATAATCGGTATTTCAAAATTCATATAAAATGAGCCTCCACTTAAGTAAATCTCTCACACTTTTCATTATTTACTACTAGCTAAAGATGAAGCTCTAAATATCGAGTTATCTCGCGAACCTTATTACTTGTAAAACTAACTTGAGTATCATATCGTATCCCCTGAGGTACATCTCGGGGACCTCAAAACTTACGTTTTCTATCTGTGTAGAGAGAACAACAGCCTCCTGATCCCTAATCTGATTAACTGAGACGTCTACAGAATCAAACAACCGGTTACCAAACTATTGGAAAGTCGATCCGATTTTGCACGTCATCAATATAGACTAGTATTATTTTTTTTCCAATTTTTGTTCATGTGTTTAGATGTAATTTCCCAATCAAAGAAACCATATGAAAGGGAATTGAAGTGTTAAATAAATAAGTGGAGAGAAGGGGCATATATGGCATTTTAGGAAGTCAAGAATGGTGGGGTACGTACTCGACTACTTTGCTTGCACAGTTGCACAGTCTTGTCCTTTTCTTCTTGACTGAATGTGACATGCCTCCTCTACAACCACCACACCATTCATGCAATTGCAATCGGAGACCATTGACTTTGAATCTTTGATGCACTTCTTCACCGTTGATTTTTTTATTATATCACAAATCCAACTCCCAATTATCTCCTGTTGACTTCTTGGACACCGGTAATTTCCAAGCTCATTAGGTCGGATTAGGCTCTGCGATTCGTTTAAAATTCATAATTTTAATACAATAATTTAGAAGGTGTGTCATAATATATTATTTTTTTTATTTTTTTATTTTTAAAATTTATTTGATTTTTTCTCCACTATTAGACTCAAACCTTAAATTCTAAAAAGTTATGGAAACCCCAAATCAGGTCAGGTCAATATATTTTTATGCACTCTCTCTTTGTGGTTCGTTTGTTGGTTAATGAATTTTTCCTTCGAAAAAATAATAATAATCAGTACGATTACTTAATAAATATTTGTTAAAAGAATATTTTCTCAATAAAGCTTTTTTTTTTTCACAAAATAGGTTTGTTTATAATATGATGACTTAATTTTAATGGATAAAGATTCTCATAGCAATGAATACTTCTATTGATGTTTTTTTTTACTGTTCAAGTCTTGTGAGGACATTTTGAAAGAATTTTTTGTTCCTATTATGGGATTCTTTAAAATAATTTGGTCTTCCCAAATTTTAAAAAATATTTAGCTAAAATAATCAAAATTAATCTCTTGATTAACCTAATCATGTGACGTAAAAAAATTTGAAATAAATATAAAGAACATAAACCTATGAGTGAATAGTTCAAGGCAGTCCTTGATAAATAATAAAAACTAGCTCCCAAACTAATAATTAGAAGAGAGTTTGTTCTCTTTCTATAACGGGATATGGAGCTCTAATTCCTAACTCTAATGTTGACTCCAATTCTATCTTAAAATTATGTTAAATTATTAATTAAAATATGTGATTGAATATTTTGATATTCATAATTAAAATATTATAGATTTTGAAAAAAAAAATTCTAAATCATAAACCATAAACCCTAAAAACTTAAAATGAAGACCTAAATCTTAAATTTTAAACTTTAATTTTTTTTTTGTAAGTCTCTAATATCATGATTAACATTATTTTTGAAGGAATTAAAGTTAAAATTGAAGCTAAGAATCGGAACCCCTCCCATTATTATAACATAGCATGGAGAGAGAATAGTGGGGGAGGTTGTTAACAAAAGACTACGAGGAGGAGGGGAGGTAGTTTCTAGGGAACGGCGAGGACCAGAAAGCTGACGTGTTCGACGACTGTTGTTAGTCATAGTCAAAGCTTTTCTTTCTCTTTATGTGACGGTGGGTTTTGTTGTTTTTTGTATTGGATTATCTTTTACGTCATGCTTACATTCACATCTAGTCATGATTGTCACAAGTTATGGAGCCGATCAAGCTCAACTAGAAGTCTAGAACCGTATTAGAAGCTAAGCTTATATGATTTTTTTTCCATGGAAATCAAGAAGCAGCTATTTCATTGACAAATTGAGCACATCTTTTCATATTCATAAACAATTCTGGGTTCATTTATATGGGCCAGACCAAATATTGAAACAGTGAAAGAGCAAAAAGAGAGAGATTCCTATATCGGATGTCCAAAATAGTGAATCTCTTCGGGACCAAACCCTACGAACTCTGGAGATCCTAAATTCGATTCTCATTGAGAACAATACTCTTGTGGCCACGTGTGCATGCAAGCTTGACGTCCTTGAGTTTAAGTTTATAATGGATGTTGCAAAGAAGAGCTTACTAACAAACTATTACGGATTTTGGTGGCTTTTGCTACTTATGATCAGTATTAACCAGAGCATCTGATAAAAATGGATATAACTACCTCACAAAACATAAAATCACTATGAAACACCGACATAACTTACATAAGACTAGAACCAAACTTCTCAGAAATTTGAACATAGATAAATTAGGGCATCAAGGCAAATTATATAGATAAATTAAGAAAAAACATTCAAGATTGGTATTATCAGACTTCAAACCTTCTTATGTCTCTTTGATGTCAAGAAGCCGGTATGGGGATGGTCCTCATGTAATTAATCTCAACTTTCAAAACTATACAACCATCAATGACACATATAGTGGCCTTAAAGAGCTCAAACACATTGTGCCAGTCAAACCTGAAATTGCTGTGGGACGAATAGGAAGTTCAGAAATTGGAATGGTATATATCCACAGCTTCCAATTTGCAATAACAGAAGATAACCACTCCTACACAACAACATTTCAGCATAAACAAGCGCATACCTAGAATAAAACAAACTATCTTCCCAATAAGATAACATATTCATAAAAAGCTAGGAGCAACAATCAACCCCAGAAAAAAAAATTTGTTCATGCCCCTGATAGTACCTGTTCAAGGCCTGGGTATGACTTCTGATGGCCTTCCCTCAAGTGTTACCAATGTGGATAAGAAAAACCCAATGAAGGGTGGAGAAAATAGATTTTGCAATTAAAATCATTGTATTTGAAGACCAATGCATCAATACCATGACCTGTATGGTTCATATTAGAGCCAAATGATTGAATGAAAGAAGTCATGAGTTCACCTGATCAAGCATGAGGCCCAAGAATGCTCCTGATGCTCCAGGCAGCGTCACCAATTTACTCAAAGACAAGTACCTAAGAGACACCAAGTTTTAAAAGGGAACAAAGACAGTGACAAACTGGCACTACATTACCAAGAGAGGAAGGACCAGATATTTACACCAGCACCACCATCACCATAGGCACCAGTTTTCCCCCGCCCCCCGAAGTGGCCAAAACTCGGAAAACGATCAAAACGTAGTTGCCAAATTCCTTTTTCGAATGAAAAAATCTTGAAACCAGCTCCATAACCAAAGTTAGGATATAAATAAGTCGAGAACTAAGAACTTAAACCCAGTTATCCGTATCCTTTTTGCCGGAATTCCAGTCGGTAGAACATAGCCCCAAACAGGTCTACAAGTTGAGCTCACGAAAGGGCTAAAGATTGGGGAATTGGGGGCAAGTGTTGCCACCATTCTTACCACGAACGAGTATAAGGAGTTCTTGAGACTAAAGGGAGAGGGGCTCATAGCAGTGAAGGAAGTCTCACTGTTGTAATTTATGATGGTTAAACGCACAGTCCCGCCATCAAAGGTTTCCAGTTTTCTTTTTTAAAATTTTCAGAAATATGATTATTAATTATTTCTAAAGTAGGAGAACCTAACATCAACAGTCGTTGTAGTATAGTGGTGAGTATTCCCGCCTGTCACGCGGGTGACCCGGGTTCGATCCCCGGCAACGGCGTTTTTTTGTCAAATCACTTTTTTAATTTCAATTTTTTTTTACCGTTTCTGACACAAAACCCCTGTTCTCGACACGTGTCGTTTAGTCATGGTTCTTAATTGCACATTGATTCGCAAACGGACAATGCCGCTACCGACTTGTCTCGGATCCCGATCGTTCATTTGATTAAGATCCTTATTGCATTCATGCCACCTACTGCGACTCTGCGACTTCCCCTTCTGGATTTCCGGGTCAACCTCTCACATTTTCTGGGAATTCTCCAATTATTCCTGTCTTTCATCTTCATTCTGAAGCTGCCATTTTGAGGTAATTCAATTTAATCGCCAATCTGTTGTTGCATAAAGTGAACATCTAGCATCACTAATATTTCACGATTACGTCTGTGAATGGTTTAGGTATTTCTCCTCACAAATTGTCTCTCGCAAGCTGCGCAATCGTAGATTAGAATTCTGGATTTACAGGTTAACCAGCAAATTAGTTCCATTGAAAATGGAATTCTGTGATGTGTTTTTTATGCGTAATTTATGATTGGCTTGATTATGTTGGGGTTTAGATTATCTAGATCACTTAAGAAATTTTATGTAAATTTAGAGGACGTGGTTTGAGCTTCAACTTTAGTTGAACTTTTTCCGTCCCTTTATGAGCCGTGTGATGTGTGATTGTTGATCTAATAATTAGGACCTGACATTGATTCTGTGGGGTTAGTTTACCACAAGCTTGGATGAATTCTTGTACAAGCTAGCTAGTTGGGCTAATGACCCGCCTAGGTCTTGAAGTGGTTTAGAGCTTAGGAGACTGTACAACTGAACTGGAGTGATGCAATGCAACTAACCCTATTGACCCCCCATCTAGCTCTAGCAGTGGTTTGCCCCTTATTTGGCAAATGATTGATGCAGATAACGTGATTGTCAAGGGAAAGCATGCTAAGACATTAATAATTAAGTATAAAGGATTGGTGAAGTCAATTTAACAAGTCCTACTATTATCTTCCTTTAGATAAGCAGGCTATTGCTTTTATAATTTGTATTTGAACTTTAAAAGTAGAGTATTTGGGAATTACAAGGTTTTGCTGGATATGAGGTGCCTAAAAAATGGGTAACCAACTTCTGGCGGGGTCAGGGAGAAACAAGTATACGCAGCCTTCCCCGTGCATAATATGGGGAAATGTTGTTTTTGGGTTTGAACTGTGACCTCAAAGTTGCACCTCTACCACTTAACTGGTGGGCCACATGTTCGCCTGTTGGATATGAGCTGCCTGTGGAGTTCAAATTATATATACTAGTGTATGTGCAGTGTACCATGGCCTGACACTTTCAAAGGCATAATTCTAACAAAGTTATTATCAATCAAAAGAAGCGCTTGCAATCATCAAAACCACAGAGTTGCCAGCTCAAATTAGCAGGCTGGCTGTACAGGGTTGGATGTCAATTAATTAAAATATATAATAAAGTAATCTTATGGAGGGAAATATTTAATGTGCCAAATCACTTTCTTTTCTATAAAGAAGCATTTTCATTTTGTTTAATGAAGAAGTTGTTTTCCATGTGACTAATAACATAAAATACTAATTGGTGTATGTGTTTTTATGCTTGAACCAACTTCTACCTATATGTAATGAGCAATCCTGGAAGGGAGAGTGTATGAGATATTGAGGCAAGGACATCGCAATACGCCTCTTTTTTCAGTGTATGCAGATTCCTTGCACATTGAGATATTTCATCTATCTGTTTTCTATCTCTCTCTTTGTATTTTTTTTTCATTCCTTAATCTTGATATTTGTTGACGCATAATGAGAACTTAATTTAATCAAACCATCTGAAAGGTTAACATACATTCAGTTCTCATCATTCTAAAACTAAAAGTTTTAATGTGTTTGAAAACTCTGTATTGTATTTTTTAGTTGCAATGGCATCTCCTGCTGAGTCTTGGACCCGAGAATTCAATGAAGCATCAAAACTTGCTGCTGATATCAATGGTATGATTTCTGGAAGGAGTTCGTTACCTCCATCAGGGCCAGAAACACAACGTCATTTGTCTGCAACTCGGAGAAAAATAACAATTCTAAGGACGAAAATTGATACTTTGCAGACACTTCTACATCAGCTTCCTGCCAAGCAGAAAATGTTAGTATTCTAATTGACCTTTAGTGTTATGGCAGGAAAGCAACCTGGCTCAGTGAGACAAATAAAACAACTGTGTTTCTTGAATTATCCGCTTTCAGTGAAATCATGCCGGGCATTCTTTTACTAAATATATCTTCAAGCGCTCCTTTTCATTCAACTGCATTTAAAAAAAAAAACTACTTTGTTGTGGTACCTGCAAAATGTTTCATACAATAATGCTAGCATTGGCTGTGTAAACAAGAAAGTTGCTGTTGTCATGCTGGATCTCAGCTGTCTTCTACAGAAAGGGGGGGGAATAAACCTTTTTAGTAACACCTTTAGCTGTACGAGAAGAAAATTATGCATTGCCTTTGTCGCTCTAGGAACCATCTTAACCTTAATAATTAGCTTGTAACAGATCAAAGGTAGGCCATTAGGGCAACCTATGTTAGATTTGAAGGGTTGTTTTGTACACGATCTCATTGCTCTTGAAGCTGGTTGATGTTTTTTTTTTTGTCCGAATGTTAGCATGTGTAGGGTAATAAATGAAAGAAGCACTATGATTAGGATTGTGCTACTACTTTCTTCTGCAATTCCTCCTTGATGACACACTGCCGTAATTTTAATGTGATATGAATTTAGATCACGCATGTTTTCCACATCTTAATTATTTAAACTTGTAAGCTAAGGTATATTGCACATATAAGATTGGTCACTTGTGCTGCAGTTTAAAGATGTTCCATTATTCTGATATTTTAAAAAAAGATGATCCATTATTTTGTAAGATTTGGAAGTCGTGTGCATATTCTTTTGTGGCTCTCTTCCTGAGTTCCATCATATTTCAAGATTTTGGAAACTGAAGCTTGAAGTTGTGGCATTATGAATAGGCTCTATCGGAGAGGTGCAAATTTGTTTTGCACCTTTTAAAGGAGCAGTGTATGCATTGGTTTCCAAATAAAATTTACACTGGAACCTATTGAATGAGACCTCTAAAGTTGGCACTTGGCAACCAGTTTGCTTTGTTTTAGTTGATGTTTGATGTTGTTTTTGTTTTACAGATCTGCAAAGGAAATAAATCGGCGCCAAGAAATGCTTAAAAATTTGACTTCTAAAGCCAACCAGATGGCTACAACTCTCAATATGTCTGGTTTTGGCAACCGAGATAGCTTACTTGGCCCTGATAGAAAGTCTGATGATCTCATTAGCAGAACAACTGGCTTGGACAACCAAGGTCTTGTTGGCTTTCAACGGCAAATTATGAGAGGTGTATGATTGTGATAAGGCATTTTTTTGGTTAGATATTTTGTTTAAAGAAAGCAGAGCTGTAACTTGATTTGCTTCTTATAACAGAACAAGATGATGGGCTTGAAAAATTGGAGGGGACAGTCACAAGCACAAAGCACATTGCATTGGCTATAAATGAGGAACTTAAACTACATACTGGGCTTCTGGTTGGTTCATCTGCTAATTGCTGTTTCCATTTTTTCATGACGTTCTTTCATGTTTCATATTTTTGGAAGACACGTGACTCAATTTTCCTCCCTCTACCACCAACACAGGATGACTTGGATGAGCATGTGGATGGAACAAACTCTCGTCTACAGGTAATACTGTAACCATCATACAACATTTCCTGTACCCCTGAAGACAGATTTCTTGAATTCGTAATCGTTTTTGAGTATCGCATTCAAATTTCTAATGTTCAGTTTTGCAAAATCAGGGTTTGGCCAGGCCAATGGTAAAGGCTAATTACTAAAATAGTGTTAGGGGTAACATCCTATATGAGGAAGACAGAGGCATAATCATACGTTTTTATTCAGACATAGCATTTGGTTCAGGCTTTTGTGGCATGCTTTAGCATTAGAAGAGAGTCAACATTATTTACATTGCAGAGAATGCAAGGTGCTACACTAGGGCTGATAAAAGGCTAGTTGTCGTGCCTATGGAATATCTATGTCTTAGAGAGAGAGAGATGCCACTTTCAATTTTTGATGTGAACTTAATCACTGAAATTACAATTTCCTCGGAAATCATACATTTTGGCTCATTACTTCTGTAATTATTTTGATGCAGCGAGTCCAAAGGAAGCTGGCCATACTAAATAGAAATACCAAAGGTGGTTGCTCTTGTTTGATTCTGTTGGTCATTGGTGTTGTCATTCTGATTGTTGTTATATGGGCAATGATTAAATATTTGTAAACTTTTATATATAAGTTCTTCTATTAGAGTTTATTTTTATCCAAATGTGGCCTTTGCTGGAGCAGCCTGCCCTTGCATTGCTGTATGGGTCTTCTGCGATAATGGTGTAAATTGCAATTGACCAGTTGTTACAGATATCAATTATAGATATGAACTTTCTTATTTCTACATGCCCCCAATATGTGATAAATACTGCAGATTAATGGTGCCTCATCTCTTTTTAAGTATGCTTGATGTAGTGCACTGCTCGGGTTTTTGAGGTGCCGAAAGAGTTGTTCTCCTGCTGAAGTAAGGGCACAAGATGAAGAACGAGGTGCAAAAGGAATAGGAAGCTATGAAGACAAATTCAAGTATGAACTTAAATTTTGCATTTTATATGATTATGCTTGTTTTTAAAAGAAATTTCTAAAATTTAGAAAGAAAAAAGGCATAACGTGCCCAATTCGTTGGATGCGAATTACGGACACCGGAAAAATTACGGAGCCCCAAGATCCAATAAACTTATCCGGAGACTCTTGTGTTATTTAAAATTAACAGTGCACCAGTTTGAGCCATTCATCACCATCAACTTCTTTGAACTATGAGTCATAGACCTAATCATTAGGTCCTTACAGGAAGCCTCCATGAGGTACCATTGCTCGTCCAAATACTTAATTTTAATCAATACCATAGCCTCCACCTTCAAGGAGAATGCATGAGCAGCCTCTACACTCCTCTCATTAGCCGCCTTCATTTTCTTCAAAGATAAGACTGAAGCCCTAGCCTTCATAGAGCCATTCTTCCCTGCATCTAGATGGTAAGAATCCGCGACCGTCAACCCGACACGTCTCTTCCCTTGATCAAGAACAGAAACCACAGTCATCTTGTAGCTAATGCTCGAAAACCGATTAGGGTTTCTTAGGAAGAAAGTAATGTCCCAGTTGGAGCTCATTTCACCAGAAGAGAGATTGACAGAGATGGAGTCAACACGAACCTTTGGGTCACTCAGTTGGGAAATGAAAAACAATTTAACACCCAAGAAGAAGATGAGGATAGTGAAGACTGGAATGAGAAAACACAGGAGGCCTTTAGTACATTTGATGAGAGTACTTCTGGGTTGGTTGCTGGAGGCATGAGAGGGAGATGGTGGAGGTTGATTTAGTTGATGAACATGGTAATAAGGGTAGCCAACGGCCACCATTTCTTCATCATCATAAGGATCCATGTTTAGATGAGATGAGAATATTGCTAGGGTTTTCTGCTTATATTGTTACTTGATCTGTAAATGGTGTGGAATTAAGTCAGTTTGAGATTACAAGAAAGGAAGTGGAAGATTTGTATGTGTATTTTTTGATAATGATTTGTGTTTGGTTAAGGAAAGTCAAGATTCTGAATGATACTTTTGTGTCAACTTAATGAACCAAAGCTTTGTCTAAGTTTTGCTTGCAATTTAAAATGGCTTTGTTTAAGGAGAGAAGATAGAATTTAAAAAGTTAATGTGTTTTTTTTTTTTTTAAATTATTTTTTTATGATTTG
Organism: Tripterygium wilfordii; assembly: GCF_013401445.1. NCBI lineage: Eukaryota > Viridiplantae > Streptophyta > Magnoliopsida > Celastrales > Celastraceae > Tripterygium > Tripterygium wilfordii. Next base: position 3,242,379 of record NC_052244.1, on the reverse strand, counting down.
ATCACATTCACAATCACTGTCCACTGATTGTGGAAGAGGACAACTTTGCCTATCCCATTTGTGTGGGCTTTATTTTGGTCCCTGTTAAATTTGGCTAGTAAGTGGTGTATATATACACTCTCTTTAAAAGGACATGTTAGCTATCTCCTTCCTTGTAGGTTTGACAATCCGAAAGCTTAACAAGTGTAACAAACATGCATATAATGTGATTCCAAGAAACGGGTGGAGGTAAGGTAGTCCAAGAACTCATTGTTAGGGTCTGCTCCGATAATATGTTAAATTTGGCTAATAAGTGGCTAATACGCTTTCTCTACAAAGATATATTGGATAGATGAGTGGGTACTACATATATGTAAATACTATTCAACCCATCAATGATGTGAAACATTTATCTCTTGGTAGTCCCAAATTGAAGTGATCAGAATTTTTGATAGTAAAATATCACATCTAGCATGTATATGGATTTGGGAAGTCTAGTGTTATCAGAATCGACTCGCACATCGACTCACGACAATAATTTTTGAAGGTTCAACCAGTTATTGGAAGTGTCAAGGGTTGAACCACACAATTTTTAAAACAATTTATTCATAAATAACAATACTAATAATAATAGTATAAAAAATTAAATCTTCCCTTACTTAATTAAAGGGAAAACAATAGTGCTATGTAGCCCATATAGTGGTAAATCATGGAGCCCAATATCTTAGACGAAATTTTAAAACGTTTTAACTATTAAAATACATGTTAGATTTTTTTAAAAATTTATATATACAGAATCAACGCATAAAACTCTTTCTAACAAGATCCATTATCGATGAGTTTTATCGGGTAAATCTTAATTCCATTGTTCTTTTCAATGAAATTTCAAAAACAAATGAATTTTAGAACTAAAACAATGAATTCTAGAGAGTGCTTTAAAAAACAATGGAATATATATTAAAATAATAAATTTTGGATAATGAATTATGGGATAAAAGGGTGGAATAAAATTATTCCATTGATTAAATCAATAAAATAAATTTGTTGGGCTCCCATGAACCATCAAACTAATGTGTTATATGTCATTTTCGAAGGCAAAATACTGACAAAAAAACACAGAATAAATAAATAAAATGAAGAAAATGACAGACAGGGTTATTTGCTATTTCTCATGACTAAATTTTAATCATTTGGCATTAAATTTTAAAATCCCAAATCCTTTTTTTGTACAAATAACACAACAATCGATAAAACCTATAAATAAATAAAACTACTCGGATTTTTTTTCTTCACACGCTTTAATCGCAGTATTTTGGAATATGAAAAATAAGTAGTAAATCATAAGAGATTTTATTACTGTTTCTAGTAAAAACTAAAAAGTTAAAAGCCCTTCCTTTTTTGGTTTTTCAGTACTTAACTTTTCTATCGTTTCCTTCCTTCGCTGGGATTCTTTCCTTATTTCTTCTCTCTGAAACCGGTCCCCTCAAAAACTCATCCAAACAGAGTCTGCATCACCCGCAAACACAGAGAGACTGATCGCCGCGTGTAAGGATCCAAATCTCTCCTTCGATTTCTTCGCTCATGGCTTTCGCTTTTACGCTTCTTTGTTAATCGTTTATGTCTTGCGAGTTTTCTTTGTTACGCTCAAGCTAAGAACACTTTCTGGCGATGTCTTTATTTGGTTGGATTTTGTTTTCTGATTCAATGCCCTGTATACCTTTGCTATTCGTTGTGTGATTTCTTGAATTGTTGAAGCATCATTAATTGGTGATGTTCGTGTTCCAGTTTGGTCAGGAAAGCCGGGTTGTAACTCATTCGTTATGGTCTTAATGTTATGTCCTTTACTATATGTTTTTTTAAAATAATCCGTTCGTGGAACTGTCATCTAGTTTCCGAGCACTACTTGGCCATGTAGGGTTCATAGAGTTCATTATGTTTGGTTGAATTCGTTGTTTTGATTTCATGAAGCATCATGCATCTGATTCTTGAGGTGTCCTTGTTTGATAACTTTGTTACTGTGTGTGAATTCATTGTTTATTATATTCTTATGGAATAGTCTTTGTTCATGTCCCTGTCGAATCTGATTTTACGTTTTTAGACCTGAGGTCAGTCCCTTGATTGGCAATGTAGTCTTCATTGGTTTGATTTTGTTCTTTGTTTTAATGCACGATATACACGTGTTACTCGTTGTTCCATTGTTCAGTATCTTGATTCTTGAAGCATCATTTCTTGCTAATTGTATTTGTCAGAGTTGATTCAATCACGAAGGCCTGAATAATTTGTCTTTTTTTTATATATTATTTTTAAAGAATTTGTTTATGTCACTGTTGGTATTCAATTTTTTTTATATTACCCTGAGCTCTGAGTTTGCGTAGTGATTTATGCATCATTTAGTTCAACCATTTTCTTTGTTTCAAAGCACACCATATGTAGGCCACTCATTGTTTCATTTTTGAAGCATCATTTCAAGGTAATTATGTTTTCACTTGACTGGAAATACCACTATGTAAATTGCCTGCAATGGTCTGTTTGGAGCATCATTATGCATATGCGTTGGTAGTGATGATGAATCATTGATGTTTTGGTTGCAATGAAGCCACTTGGTGCTAAGCTTCGTTCTTAGGTTGGTTACATGAATCTGTAATGGAAAATTTGGATTCCATTATGTGGATTCTCTTCATCAATTTAGTTTCAAGTTACAGTGTCGACTTTCTATCTTTTTCATATCCTTCTTTTTCATTCCATTTATGTCTTTTGCAAGCCATTTATTCTCTTTTTCTCATCTCAGACTTGAATTTTCTCCTTTTTTTGGCATTTGAGCGCTCACCTCTGTATAATGTACATGCACATGTCATCTTAGCCGATCCAGTGCGGTGTGTGCGTAGGGGATGGACCCATTGATATTTACTTTCAGTTTGAAGTAAATATTTACATAGGCTATTATTTGCTACAAGTCTTTTTCCTTTATTTGTGCCAGTTGCTGACTGTGTTACTAGGCAGAGTAAGCGCTTGCTGATTTAGGACATAGTTAAGAGGTTTCTTTGGTTGCTATAATTTCTTTTTATTCATTTAGTGACAGTTATATTTTTGTATATGTTGCAAATCGTAATCTAATAAGGTTGGTTTTATTGTTTATTGAGGCTTTTTTTATGCTAAGATGGTTTGCCCTATTCAATGTAGATATTTCGTGGGTTCTGGTGCAAAAAATTGAGATAATAGTAGTAAGGAATATTAAAAAGAATAGAGGGAGGCTAATGAAGACATATAATTATAGGAAAGGATATGAATGCTATTGAATTAGTAGAGAGTATTTTTATAGACCAAATTAAATAATGGCGAAGAAGAATCCTTTTAGTGGTCCAACCGCTTCTTCTTATGGATAATTGGATACACTAAGCTGACACCAAATTGTTTGGGGCAAAGGCTTTAATGATAATGATGAATGTTTTCCTAGTACTTGTGAGATTAGGTTTTGCAAGTCTACATGAAGGCATAAGTGGTTTTTTAATTAAGACAACTCAAATATTAATGTAGTTCTTCTTGAAGAGTTATTCCCCCCTATATGTTAGTGGACTCTAGAATTTATTTGCATGTGGGTTCGAAGATCCCATTGTTATTCAAGGGTTGCTTGCATGTTGCCATGTGTCACTCAAGCTGAGGCTTGTAAAATATGTACAAGTAATTTTCTTGAAAGGCAGGTATTGATTTGTACCACAATGGTAGCTTTTCTTACTGGACTATTACAATAATTTGCTTGGGATGGCCGAAAAAGGCGGAAAATGCAGAAGTTATTAACAAGCTATCCTTCTAAATATTATGTCTTGCTCATTGGTGTTTCAGCGAATCATTCCATAACCAAAGATTTACGTGTTTTGCCATTTGTAGACAGCAAATCTGCAAAAATTTGCGTGAAGTTTCTGATGGACAATTTAAGAAATCTTTTTTCGACATATTTGTGATGGTTGTTAATATGTTATTCTTCAATGAGTTTGAACCAAAGGGAAATGAAGGAAGCAAAGGTGCAAATGCATGCTTGTTATTTATTCAAATTTTACCGGAAGCTGCCTATGAGATATTATATGTTGTATGTTACAAATTTCTACGCTCATTTAATTAGATCTTTAAAATAAACTACCACTAAAACATGCAACACATGGTTTGATTTTCGTTAGTTATGTTTTGCTGTATTTTGCTTGGCATTTACCCATATGTTTATTCATTTTTTTTGTTATCTTATCTTCTGAATTATGTATTTTGTAACGTCTGTCAACTTATTAATTGTGAACTTGTTTTATTTGTGAGAAGTTGTTCATGGAATGCCTTCTATGTCATTGAATAGTATTAAGTGCAATTTTCGTGGCATTATGGACACTTATGGGTCATATACTCATATGCTTGAATACTTTCCTTTTGAGGAACACCAGATGGAGTCTTTTTGTTGGTTATATGGAATTAGGATATTTTAAAACAGCATACGAACGCCTTCTTCACACAGTTTTAGAATTTCGATATACAACTGTTTAATATTGACATTCAATTTCTTGTGTATCAGGTTTTTTCCGGCCAGTTTGTCCTGTACTAGTGCAGTAGTCGCTGTTGCGTTGCTGATGACTGCTTATTTGGCTCCCTCATCTTGAGTTGTCATTGTACTTTGGACTTCACTTGTAATTGCAAACATATTTTAGACTTAAATACAGTGTTCTGTACATACATTTGTAAACATTTATCCAAGTGTTACAGTTTCAAATTTAGCTCTTCAACTATAGTTGCAGTCATATTATTAACTGGAATCTTTCTATAAGAGTTATTTTCATTCCCCTCTAAATACATTCTCGTTTCGAGGCAAATTCTAGAAAGACATTTGACTTCTTTATGTTGGGTGCATGATCACTTAATTCTGGAAAACTCTTCTAAAGTTGTAGATTATGGAGAGCTTGGCCCAGTTGGAAGCAGCATGTGAAACACTTTACAATTCCCAGAATTCGGCTGAACGAGCTCAGGTTGAGAGCGCACTTAAATGCTTTTCTGAGAACACTGACTACATTATGCAATGCCAGTTGATTCTGGACAACGCATCAAGTTCTTATGCGCTAATGCTGGCTAGTTCGAGCTTATTGAAGCAAGTGACAGAGCATAGCCTTCCTTTGCAGCTTCGGCTTGATATTCGTAATATTCTTATTATTTGCTTGTGGATAATTTACCTTTGAATGTTATATGTGGAACTTTTATAAGAATGTGTTGCACTATGGCAAGTCTCATTTTTTCCCCTGGATAATCTGCCGTCTATGTTCTATGAGAAATTTAAGTGATTGTGTTCCACTGTTAATATCTTTTGAGGCACTGCTCAACAAGTGATCATTGTTGTGGTCATGTTGATATCTATTATCTATGGCTTTATCCGCGATAGTTGGATCAATCCAAGTCGCTAGGTGCTGTTGTTTCTTATTCTTTCCATCGTTTCATTTCTTTTGGCTTTATATATCTGGTTTGGGAGTGGGGCTTCGAAACTGCGTTTTTTGTTGTTGTTTTGTTTATTTTAATATGGTCCACAAATTTTTGCAATAAAGTTTAGATTTCTTCCTCGACAGCTTTGTTCTTATACCACACTTGTTAATTCTATTTCCATTAAGTTCTCTATTTGACTCTTTCAACTTGACCTATTGTACTTTGTCTGAAGGAAATTACATTATGAAGTATCTGGCCAATAGAGGGCCTGACTTGGAGCACTTTGTCGTTGTATCTATAATCCAACTATTTTGTCGAGTTACAAAGCTTGGGTGGCTCGATGATGAAAGATTTAGGGAAGTGGTTAATGGGGTTATGGACTTTCTGAGTCAGGTAAAATGATTTTTGACTTTTTTTTTTTTTGCTTCTTTGATCTTTCTATACTTAGATATCTGTTTCTTTGTTGACATTTTTTAAAAATATTTCATTTTAATTGTTACTTTATTTTATTCTGTTTTCTATACAAACTTGGAGGATAGTTATAATGTCAGATAAATTCCTGTTGTTGATGCTTATTTGGTATTTGATATCTTGTTTCTTTCATGATTAAGGATTCTTAGTTTTTTGTTTGGTGCTTTATGATGTCTATGAATCCCAATTTCATGCGAAAATGTGTTTATTAGACAGCGGTATGACGAACCCCAGGTCCCCAACACACCCTCTTTTTTTAAAAATTCTGCTCCAGCTGTTGAAACATGCATGGAATCAGTTCGAAGTATTTGATGGGAGGTCAACTATAATAGTTGTCCTGTCCTTGAGCAACAGGTTTGGCTTGAGGCTTTAGTACTCGAGGAAGACATATTCCTTGTCTGGTCCGTACTCCGGTAGTAGGACTTGCATAGAAGGTATTCTTGTCATGTAGGAATAGTGATTTGATTGCCTTACACTGACGAATTACATTGGACTTTATATATTTTTATCTAGTAACCTTCTCGAAATTATCTCTTCATCAGTCCAGCAGCCCCCATGGATCCTAGCTTTCATTCGCCGCCTCATTCATCATCCTTGTTTCTTCATTTTCTGTTGATTTATAAGTTTTTTATTTGGCATGATCCTGCTTTCTGTTTTGTTTGGAATTTATTGTAGAAGTTCTTTTTATGTTTCTTAAAACAATTGCTTTTTCTGCCTTCTTTCCTTTTCTTATGATTCTTCAATGCAGAGATAAGCTTCCTAAAAGTTATTATGTGCTTTTATCAGGCACCACGTCATTATGCCATTGGTTTGATGATATTGAATCAACTTGTCTCTGAGATGAATGAGGTTAGCCTGCTCGATCTATTTTACTTTGATGGAACGAATTAAATTTTAGTGTTACTGAGATTGTGTATCGTGGAGATCTATTTTACTTTCTCTATCTTGAAGCATTACTGGTCGGCATAACATTTTAATGATTACATGACAGAGCCATTTTATCTGTCTAATTACAGTTGATTGGAGATAATTGACTCCCCAAGAAGAGTCCTTTTAACCTTATTCTGTTTAGTATGTGAATATTTGTTTTTCTATTTTTGATTCCTTAATTAGGTGAAAAGCTGTCGAGCTGCAGGATTGATATTAATTGCGCATGCTTTTTTTTTTAATCGCTTCTGACTTATAAGTTACCGTTTCTTCATGATTGGATTACTAATAAGATTTGATATCTCAAAATTATGCAGTGCAAGACAGGATTGCCTGCTATTATGCAACGCAAAATATCCAGTGACTTCAGGGACAAGTCACTCTTCCAGATTTTCAAAATCTCTCTAACATCTCTGAATCAAGTTAAAAATGATGGTAATGCATATTCTTTTGTTTTTAGCTCGGCAGATTATTGTTTTTGATGTTTATATAATTATATTGATGGGTTTTCATTTGTCCTATTCATATTTTATCTTCACAATCTTGTGGGATTGAAAACAGTTGGAAGCAAGCTGCAGGAGCTTTCTCTGTCTCTTTCCCTTAAATGTTTGTCATTTGATTTTATGGGGTCATCTTATGATGAAAGTTCAGATGAGATTGGTAGCATCCAGGTATATTGAACACAATTGTGCTGTATATTTTGCCTTTGGTTTTACTCATTTGGAAATGTATCTCCTCTCTACAGCTTTTGCAATTTGGTATTCTTTAATTTACAATCTTCTTACCTCGGAGTTGACAGATCCCTATGTCCTGGAGACCAGTTATGGAGGACCCCTTGACTCTACAGATCTTTTTTGATTATTATGAGAACTATTTTTCAAAGGAGGTTTGTAAAAGTTATATTTCAAAATAGCGTTGGTGTTTGGTGCATTTGATTTCAGTATGCTTTGGAGTGTTAAATGGACTGGTTCTGAACTTTGAAGTCTGGGCTAGACCTACTTCTATTTTAATAGCCCTCTGGGATCTCTTAGTTGTTCTCTTGCCACCCAAATGCTTTGGAGTAAGATAATTGAAGATCTCATGTCTGTATGGCTGAAGCCGAACCTGTGTAAAGAAACAGAAAATTGACAGTTCAAAAGATTCTAGAGTTGCTCTTTATTTTTGAAGTTATAGATTCTTTCCTAGTTTCAGTAATTTATTTTACATTCAAAAAAAATGTTGGGTCACTTTGATTAAGTTTTCTTTACGGGTACGGCAATTCTCGCAATTTCTTAGTTTGATAGAATTTATGTATTAATTATAATGCGTATTAATATAAGTCTTTTATTATGGTATTCTATTAAGTCTAGTCCTACTCAAAATCACAGTCGGGTTAGTTTCTTTCCAGTTCCTCTTTTATTGAACAGCAGTTAAAGGTTTATTTTTAGGACTTGGGGGTTAAAGTATATTTTTGTAAAATAATTCTGATAGAATTCATATTATCAAGGAGTCTGCCAGCCTAATATGATATATGACTCTTTGCTAAGAGTTGTTTTACTAATGATTCAGAATTTTAGTGGTGTTAAATTTGAGAGTCTATTTGTCTGTTTCCTTCTTCAATTTTAGATGTTCAAGTCTCTTTTTTCTGCTTTTGTTGCTGCCATTCTCTTAGAACTTCATGACTGTACCCTAGTGGTAAAAGGTTGCTTAACCACAACCTAAGAGTCACAGTTTCTATTTTTGGAAACAAGCTTTCCACAAATGCGGAGGTTAAGGCCCCCGCCACTGGCAGCCGGCACCCTAGTAGCAAAGTTGTTTCACAGCCCCTTAAGGATCGCAAGTTCAAAATCCTGAAAATAGCCTCTCCTCATATTTCTGAGATCTTTTCCACAAGATTTGTTTAGCCTTATTATAAATACTGTTGAGGCTAGAAACTGGCGGCCTTTTAGGACGTGACAATTATTAGGCCTCCCAGCTTAGTGGCTAGGATATAAATGTAGAACTTTTCTGGCTAAATTTACAACTCTCTGCATAATGTGTGGGCCGAGGTTAGCAGATTTGATCCTGCCCATTGCTTGTGTGAATTTGCGTATGTAAAAGAAAACAGAAAATTTCTACTCGGGGACTGATCATCAATTTCTCAGTCTTTTACTTAATCATGTTGCTTATTAGACACTTGATCTAAAACTAGGTTCTTGCTTCTCTTTTATTTCTCCTTATCCATCATTAAGATCTTGAAGATCTTGATGGCATATAATAGTATATGCTAGATGATAAATAAAATATGTATAATATAAGAGTATAAGACCAACTTGGCTATCTTTGTAATGCTTCTAAATTAGTGATCCAATATTTTGGTATTGCTCCAAGTCTTATTTTTGTATTAATTGAAAGCCGGTGGCATTTTTCTTACTTTGATTTATATTTATTACATAATCAGATACAATCGCATGATTATCTCTCATCTTACTTTCCGTACCCTGATTTTAGTTTTTGTCCATCTCCTTCTTTTGATTTTTAGACCTCGCTTTACTAGCGTGCTGGTATTCCCACATGTTAGGTTTCGTATCTGCCATTTTGCCCACCCCCCCTTTTTCCGTGAATTTGATGTTTCATGGATCCATTTGTTTGGATTTGATATGGTATCTGTTAATTAGGATATTGAACGTTGCTATTTATTTATTGTATTTTATGACTTCTTTGCATGATATATAAAGTTTTCAGCATTGCAACTAAAGAAGATTTTAGTTATTTACTATTTTATTTGTACATGTATAATTCAGGCTTTAGAGTGCTTGGTGCGAATGGCTTCCATAAGACGATCCTTGATTACAGATGATTCGACTCGAAAGAAGTTTTTAGCCCAATTAATGGCCGGAACCAAAGAAATTCTACAGAGGGAGATAGGTTAGTAGAAATTCACATGCATCTTTTGTTTTTCTGTTTTATGTTATCCTCGACAATTATATGTTGTGTCGTATTTTCGATTGACTGATTTTGTGTTTCAATTAAAATGACATTTATTTCTCTCTACTAGGGATTATAAATCTATCAAGTATAGTACTTTAACTTAAAAACCCTTCGGGTTAACCATATTAGAAAATGTCTTTTTCTTTATTTCCTTTTGAAGTTGTCATTATGCTCGTGATTTCTTTCAAAAGGCATGCACTTGATTTTGAGTTGTTCCGATATACAGATACAAGACACAACAAGGTGCTTGTTATTAAAAAGTGGTTTAATATTGTTATAAAACTCATCCTTATCTTGGAATGACCCCTTTTAGTTTTTATTGTTGCACTGTCTTCGTGCTTGATAAAAATTCTTTGCGTCCAAAAAAAAAAAATGATGTGAGCAACAAGATGCCGAATAAGGAGACAAGCAAAAGGATGGTGATACTCATATTATCATTTTACTCCAGTAGTCCAGTACATGATAATTTGGCCTCTATCTTTCTACCATATATTTGGTTTAAGTTTTGTGTTTCGTTAGGTAAAGCTTAATTTTAAATTGAGGTTTCTACCCTAATATTCAAATTCTTGGTAATTTTGAAAGATAGTGGTCCATGAGTTCTATTTCAGGTTTCAATGGTCTTCTCTATGATCTTTCCTAGCACAAATGCTGTTTCATTACTTCCTAGAAGTGCAAATCCTTGTAACTAGGAATTACCACGAAATTTATCAATATGCATGAATTTTCATGTTTATGAATGAAGACTGATTTATAGAGGTTTTAGCAGTTATGAAGAACTTTTTCTGTCTAGGTATGATGTTGAAAGAATTTTGGATGTAACATCGTCAAAGTCTTAAATCCCAAACAATTCTGCGGAAATAACTTGGCATTCACTATGTGGATTTTCCTTCATTTTTTATTCTGATCTAAAGTTATATTCTTAACTAATCTTATTAAGTCGTCCGTATCTCTTCAATCTTCATGCATGTGGTTTTAGGTGTCCCTCTTATCTTTTAGTGTCTCGTAACCTAATTTTCTCAATTTGTCACTTGCTGCACCAAGATCTCTGAGCTATACATGGCCAAACCATTTTAGACTATTTTCACACATCTTATCTTCAATCGGTGCTTGTACCACCCTAGGTTGAATAGTGTTGTTTTTTACCCTAAAATTTTCCGTTGCACACGCAAAGCCACTTTCTCATTTCGTTTGCATTCATTTTTGAGCATGTTTGTCTCTAAACTGCCAAATAATCTTTCCTGTGTAATGTTGTGGGGCTTATAGCAAACCTCCTGAACTTATCTTTTAAATCTCACAGTATCCTATTGCTGCACATAATCTCATAAGGGACCTTTCCACTTCCTCGAACCAACTTTAATCTTGTTCAATATATCCTTCTAATATTTTTTTCGTTCTTCTTAAATATGGGCCAAGATTTTTAATCTCAAATTTTAAACTTCTTTTCCTTCTATTTTTAATCAGTCGCTCGATTTTAGCTTTTGTATAAAATGCAAACAGATACACACACACTCTCTAACATATATATGTGCACATGTGTTGAGCATATCTTTTTCTGTGTTTATCAATCACTGCATTATTTTCTTCAGCTATGTCGCCCATTACAAAAATAGTCAATTCCAATGCTTCGGACAAGTGCAAATATTCAGTTAGTAACTTCTTGGCACTTGGCTGATTCAACAACTGAGCACAAGTAGGATTATAATTGTGTTGACATATATAACATTGGGAATTATCATATAGATGATCATAACAAACACCGGGCAGGGAATTATCATTGTTTTCATGATCGTTGTGATACTGTTTGAAAGTTTAGGGTTTAGTCCTCATTCTATTAGTAACACGTCAATATATTGATTTAGTTTCATTTTATTAACATGTGTTTGTTCTTATACAAAATGTTGCTAAATGCTTTGGCCCCATGGTTTTGGTCGCGTAAGGTCTTGCTGATCATGATAACTATCACGTCTATTGTCGTCTTCTGGGACGGTTTAAGTTGAACTATCAGGTACACCTCTGTCTCTCTCTCTCACATTGACTTTGACACACCCCATACTCATTACATACATGCAGACGAGTTTATACCCATCTGGAGATATAGAAAGATTAAAGTTGATTATGTGCAATCTATATGTGCACGGATGCTTAATTATGCATATTTTTGTGTAACTAATTAAATGTTGCATATGCACATGTATGCTCATGTTGTGTTCCTTATCCTGCACTGCTATTTTTGGTTATCTAAACTTGATATGGTATATATAGTGCATACTAATGTCTGTATATGTCATGTTCACTTACTTCCATTTATAATAATTAGAAGATCCAATTTTACACGTCTCGAGTAATATCACGCAAATCTTACTTTTACCTGAAGAGTGTCCTCTTTGAAAAAGCTCAAAGTTTAAGGAGAAGAAATAATAGCATTTTTTCCCATTACATATAAAAGAAGAAGCAATTGTAGCTTTTATACCAGGCGTTTATTACTTAGTCACAGTATTGATACCAATGTGGCTTGGCGAGAAATGGAAATTTTTTGAAGTAACTATTGATACTTTCACTTTGTGTTGTGGCGCCAGTCATTTTGATAAATGTGAAAGGAAAGAAGGAACTCTATGTTGAATGAAATGAGTGTAAATGAATAGCAATTCTGTGCTCTCAAATAAATATTCTACCACGAACCAGTCATGTCCAAAAGGTCTATTTCTATATTTGACAGGATATATAGTTTATATGTGCAGTAGTTGATCTGTTAGGCAGATGTTGCAATTCCTAGCAGAAGTGGCCTCGTCAATAATGGGTGCATTCAAATATATACCATATGAAATTACTATGTAGAAAGATTCTTAGAAAGCTTCTAGGTAGTTTGGTCTTGTAAGTTCCATTATTGGTGCCAAAAGGATTTTAGTCCATGACTATTTAAAAATGGCAAAAACTATTACAATATAGTAAATAACACTTAGTAGTAGCTTGAAAAGCCTCTATAACTGCCCAAATAAGAGTAAATCCAGTTTACATCATGACTCAGTGGCAGCTTGAAAAGACAATGTTTCTGTTGTAATCTCTCTAATTCTTTGAGACAATCAGGCCCCGTTTGTAGCCCTGGATTAGGAGTACATGTATCCCCTTCTTGATGTTTGAGTCCCTAGGCAGTAGCATTGTCTCTGTAAGACTTTAATCCAATCCTAGGTTAATGAGACGAATATGGGAAGATAAAATAGTTAAGTTGTAAAGTGGAACTGCAGTTACAGTGGGAATAACCCAAAACTAGATACAAACTGTATTATTCCAGCCAAGTAACAAACCAAAAATTAGCAAGCAGATAACTCCCCCAACTCTTAATCTATCCACTACTAAGGACATCAAGCAATGATGAACTAGGGCAATGATCAAGGAGATGAAAAAGAAAATTGGTTAGGGGAGCACCATAACTTGAAGTTGAAATTGTAGAAAATCAATCACAGGATAAGCTGCAGTAAGGGAAGTTAAAATCAGGTTATGGTAATTATGACCAAGAAAGCCATGTTTCAGCATCAGAATCAGTGTGCAGAAAAAGAAATTTAACAGAAGAAGGCTAACAGCGTAGCAAGGAAAAAGCTAGAAATGAGTGAGAAAGAGGTTGAGACAGGTTCTGCAAACAACAACATCAAGGAGTCCCCCCTGGAAAAGGTTTCCATAGTCTCTCATCAGTTCTCCACCTTTTGGAAAAGTTAGCTGCAGTTTTACAAGTTGGCAAATAGTTAAATCCACGTTCTCTTTCTAGGTGTCTATTAGAATATGGTATACAAGATGTGAAGTGAAATGCCCCAACCCAATAAGTCAATTTAATTGGGTTGAATGTCAAAGTAAATGTCAGAATATGTATAAATGATGTGAAATGCCCTAACCCAACAAGTTAACTTATTAGGTTAAATAGCAAAGTAACTAATCTTAACATGGTATCCGAGCGGATGTCTTGGGTTCAAACCTTAGCTTCCGCTATTTAAACCCCCATTTGTTGTTGCCCTAAGTGAGGGCCTTGTGTGAGAGTAGTCATAGTGTTGGGCCTCGTATGTTGTGTATGTGTTGGGCCGTCGGATTGTCCAACCTACACTTGAGGGAGAGGGTTAGAAAATGTTAAATGATGACGCCCAACCCAACAAGTTAAATTATTGGGTTGAATGTTAAAGTATCTAATCTTAACAGTAACAAATTATAAGATGGTATCTGAGCAAGGTTTTGGGTTCAAACCTTAGCTTCCACAATTGATAAACTCCCATTTCTTTGAATTCCCCACATATTGGGTACCTAATGAGAAGTTGGGCCATATGTTTGGGCATTTGCTTGTAACAGGCTTTGAATTTTCACGTGTTGGGTCGTCAGATTGTTCAGCCCAAACGTGATGGGGAGTGTTAATTAGAATATGGTATAAATGGTGTGAAATGCCCAAACTCAGCAAGTTAACTTATTTGGGTTGAATGGCAAAGTAACAAATTATAAAATATATACCGGTTAATCATATGCGGCATACTATGTGAAACTTGTTGGTTTGGGGCATTTCACGTCATTTATACCATATTCTAACCGTGTCAAACTAGTTGCCAACCTAAAATCATATAAAAGGAAGATATGGGCACCCCCACATCATAGCTTATAATATAAACTCACAAAAGAGACACGAATTAGAAATCTAAATCCTAAACCACATTAACATTTCTCTTCATCTGATCCATTGTGTTGCAGTTGAGGTGTTTTTTATTCTGTACTCTTCTACTCCTGGTGCAACCCAACTATTTGTAACCTGTTGAGATCCATACGTGAATTATGAACACACGAATTTCATTTTAAATTATGAAGCAGCTTTAAGAGTGTGAAACACCAATTTATGGATGGTGGTCTTTTAGGGGCAGGATTATGCGCTTCCTGATTCCCGCATTGTGATGTGGTGTTTCTTTTAAATTTGTGTTCTTCAGTTGGAATTTACTTTATCTTTTCTCCATGATGATTCCCCCTCACCACCCCACCCCACCAAAAAAAAATGTTAAGATTTCATCTTCATCACATGATTTATTGGGTTTTTAATTTCATCACAACCGCAAAAAAGTGGATCAGGCAATTAATTTTGTAATTTGCTTAGAAGTAGAGCTATTTCCCTTTATATATGATCTTTATGCTAGAAAAATTGCAGAAGTTCCTGTTTTCTCTCCCCATTACTCACGTATTCTTCAAAAATTATACTTTACAGTGAAAACTCTTACATTTCTTGCCATCAGCACACATTTTGCCCCTATATGTGCATAAGTTGGCTACTAGTCCATATGTTTGTTTTGCCCACAATATCCCGTTATTAACCAATAAAATTGGAGTCGTAGGAATCTTTTTCCCCTGTGACAAGTATAATTTATACTAAAGGGAACACCAGTGGCAGGCAACCCTTGTTTATAAGAAAAGCATTTAAAAGAGTTTTAAAGTGGTTCAAAGTTAGCGAGGAAAATTATACTGTTGCTGTTATTGTTAATACACTTCTCAGCGAAAAATAATGTATGCCCATCGATTGTTTGATCCCGCCCAGAAAGAATATCTTTTTCTAAGAGGTTATTGCTGTCATCACTATTGAATGATGTTCCTGATTATGTGGAACGTTATTGACATGCACTTTCATACATCCCACGTGTCCAGCATTTGGTGTCTGCTAACGAGAAAACTATGTGTTGCAGTTACCAGAACTTATAAGCGATGAAAGCTTTAGTGATTGGATGCATTTAGTGGCGGAGTTCACATTGAAGTCTTTGCGGTCATGGCAGGTTCGTTTCTGCCTTTTTATTCCTGTTACTTTTCTGTTATAAATTATTTTGTATTATATTCTCTAATATGAAAGAATAATTTGTTGTCTGAAATTGATTTATTCGATTGTCTTTTGTTCCAGTGGGCCAGCACTAGTGTTTACTACCTCCTTGGGCTGTGGTCCAGATTGGTGTCATCTGTACAGTATTTGAAGACTGACTCACCAAACAATTTGCACGAATATGTGCCCAAAATAATAGAAGTTTTCATTTCTTCAAGATTTGATTCTTTTCTGGTTAGTTTGTGACTGTGTCTGAGCAAATGCATTTAGATTTACCTCAATCTCCTGTATGATTGACATTGCTATCTGTCTTACCATATATCCGCTGCAGTCCAAGGTTTCAGATGAACTTTCCGAGGATCCACTTGACAATCCTGAACTTCTTCAGGATCAGCTTGATTTCTTTCCTCACCTCTGCAGATTTCAGGTTATTACTCCTCTGTGTTTCTACTGGGATAAGTTTTGAGTCCCATTTGTTTGAGGTTTTATGTTATCAAGTGATTGAGAGAAGTAAGGCGATGGTATCTTGAAAGTTTTTATTTGGATTGGTACCTCTTTTCAATTTTGTTGATTGGTATGGTTCTCTGAGCTGCAGTATGAAAGCTGTGGTACGTATATAATCAAGATAATGGAGGCGCTAATGCATACATATATAGTATGTATTCTTTAATCATTTATCGGTTTGCTCATATACTAGTAAGCTTTGACTGATGGTTCTTTGGTTAATGATAAATTTGATTTGAGTAGGGGGCAGCAAGCCTTAAGACCCTTGCACATGGTAATGAACTATCTATTATTGAAGGAAAACTTTCTTGGATGGTGCATATAGTTGCTGCTATTCTCAGGACCAATTATAATGGCACTAGGTAAAGATTTTGCTAATGCTGGTTGCAGTAGTACTTAAACAGAAGACAGTGCTCTAATCTGACCTTGTTTTCCTTTTTCTTCCAGTGGGGAATCGCAGGAAATTTTTGATGCAGAACTTTCAGCTCGTGTTTTGCAGTTGATAAATGTCATGGACACAGGGCTACACAGTCAGGTACATTCTCAAGTGGAGATGGCATTGCATTTTCCTTTTTTTTATGAGGGAACATACCTGACCATGCTATGGTGTAAATATTTTACAATTTATTGAATGTTTTCTTCTTAAATTTTGTTTTGATGCACCTTTTGTAGTGAAAGCCTATATGCTTGAAGTTTTAATTAAAGATACTGGTAATGTTTAAAATTAAAATAAGTGACTCTGACAATTTGGTTTAGGGTGATGTAAACTAATTACAACTGTACACATGTGTTGCATTATTCTGAGTTTTCTTCCTTCTGAGAAGCATTTTTCCAGTGCTCCATTGGTAATATTCTGATTTATGGGAGGATCTGCGGCTGGAAGAGACCTTTTTGAACTTGACAAGATTTCTTTCTTAGCCTTTGCTGGGTACATCATACCAGAAGACGTCTTTCTGCAGAGGAGATTCTATTTCAATATCCCCCTCATAACTATTTATTTTTTGTCTGCATTTCTGTGAGTTCACAAGGATGAATATATCCATTGTCTGTTGAAACTTGAGTTTGCCTTTACGATGATATTGGTATCCATTGCTTGATATTGGCATTTATGGAAGATGGTTTGAACAATCTGTCACGGTTGTTGCCTTATTGTTTTGAACCTGTTATGGATGCTTGAATTCCATTTTTTAAGAACAAACGAAATTACCTTAGGCCCATATATGAAGACAGGAGTTATTAACTCTCAAATATGTGGACTTATGTGGCTATGTAATGTATATGAGATTGTGATATTGTCTTTCTCGTGGTTATTATTTCCCTATTTTTATTTCATATGATATAGTGTAGCATATTACTAGAAGCAAACAGCCCCTTGCATTTTTTGATATTTTGGTTGTCCTTACCGAATTTTTTGGGTCATGATTGTGCGATTCTTCAAAAATGTTTCTGTGGTAACTTTTTCTTGCTCATCAAACCAACTCTGTTTTTTCAAAACTTGAGGTTTATAGAGTGCTTCTGAAGATCAGCTTGATATTGACCACATCCTGAATGCAGGTGGCAGTCTTTGTTTGAAATTTGATTAATTTCTAACTCTGTAAATGATTTGTAGTCCTTGTGTTAATTTTACCTGTTAGGCTTGGACCATGCCCAAGCATAACTATTTTTGAGTTTTCGGAGCTCAGATATCCACAATTGTTGGTGTCATTCCCTATGCATTCTGATGATGAACCTCTAAACCCTATATCTGTATTAAATTAAAAGAATTTAATTGCTAGATTGATAAATTTGAGTAAAATTGATAGGCTTAAGTGGTTCCGTCTCCTCTCTCTAAAAGGTCCTTTTAGAGAGTGTAGGGGCCACTTATAAGCCAAATTTAACATGGTATCGGAGTGGCCCCCTAGCTATGTGTTCTTGGACGACTTTACCTCCACCCTTTCCTTGGGTCATGGTTTGCCCGTTTGTTGCACTTGTTGAGCTTTCGGATTGTCCAGCCCACAAGTGATGGGGAGTGTTAAGTGATAAATGTCTCACATTGTCTAGTTTGGGTGAATTGTATGTGCATATATGTGGTACCCTCTCCTCTCTCTAACATGTCCTCTTAGGGGATAAACCAAATTTAACAGTTTATAGTAAAATTCGCAAATCATGTTCTGCACTTTCCAGTAACTAGTTTGATAGAATGTCTCTTATAGAAAAGAATAGTTAATTGGGTCTTCTCTATTTTGAATCCAAAGAACATAGAAGAACATAAATTTAATATTTGAGATGCGCGGCATAAACTATTGGTATATGACGTGTTTCTGCCTATCATTAGGGAGTTCCTCCCATCCCTCTTATAAATCATTACTTGTATACTTTAGTTTGATTGTGTTTCTCTCCATTTACTTCTAATCCATTTAAAGTGATGAAATCTCCCTATTGCTTCTTCGGGCCCAAAGTGATTGCTATCAATTCCCTTTGCTCTCATTAGGCCAAAATCTAACAATCACTTTACATTGCTTAGTTGCTATGGAGATTTGGAGTAGCAGGTTGTGCCACATACAATTTCCAATATTATAGTGTTGGGAATGGTCTTGGTGAGGAGATGGATTATAGCCACCAGGCGAGCATGTGGTCTAGTGGTAGAGATGCAGGGGTGCAACATAGAGGTCACAAGTTCAATTCTTGGAAACAGTCTCTCCATATATTATGTGAGGGTAAGGTTTGCGTACATCCTGCATGTCCCCGATCCCACCCACTGTGGGAGCCTTGTGCACGAGAATGGTTTGTTTTTGCATTTATGGAACTCGTGGTGCAAAGGTTTATGGAGATTTTAAGGGGGTAAGAAAAGATTGAGGGGGGAGAAACGCTCTATATGACATTTGGAGGCATTTGACGACTGTCTTTAAAGTTTTGCTTATTATTATTTTTACGTTGTATATTCTATATTTTCCTCTAGTGCTGCTTGTTTTTTATATTGTTAGGGAATAATCTTTATTTTCCTTTAGTGCTTCTTCTCTATATAAGTTGTGTACTATATTGGTTAGGCCACAAAGGCTTTTAGTGACTTGTCGCTTATTATGAACATATTGTCATTGTTTCTGTTGGAATTTGCAGAGGTATTGTGAGTTAAGCAAACAAAGACTTGATCGTGCAATTCTGATATTCTTTCAACTTCTGAAGAAATCTTACATCGGAGATCAAGCTATGCATTCTTCCAAAGTAAATAAATTTGAATCTAGCTCACTTTTTTTTCTTCAGAGTTTTCAATAACCATTATGTCTCTTGATGCTTTCTTCATTTGGTGCAGCAGTTTTATGATCTACTTTCTAAGAGTCTTGGTATCCATGATCATCTTATGCTTTTGAATACTATTGCTGCAAAAATTGCTATAAACCTCCAGTCTTATGCAGAGGTAACAAATTAAAAATTCTATCTAATTTCTTGGGCTTGAATATGGTACTAAAAATCGTCCTTGTACGCAGAGTGAAGAGGTTATCAATGAAACCTTAAGTCTCTTTTTGGAATTGGCATCTGGGTTAGTTACATTTCTTACAGGATTCTTATTATTCGTGAATTGTTATATATTTCCTAGGTTCTTGTTCGACCTCCATTAAAAAAATTATATTTTATTTTGCAGATATATGACAGGAAAGCTCCTCCTGAAGTTGGACAGAATTGAATTCATAATCACACATCACAAAGTAAAGATGACTTTGAGCAATCTGTGTTATCTTTCAGATTCTATGTCCTTGATCAATGCATTTTCAGATGAATAAATGATCTTGAATTCTTTTTTTTATATCTTCAGGGAAAGCATTTCACTTTCTTAGAAGATTACAGACACTCCCGTAGCAGAACAACTTTCTATTACGCCATTGGTCTGTTGATATTCATGGAAGACAGCATCTTGAAATTTAAGTCTTCAATGGATAGTCTTTTGCAGGTACATATGTTCATACTTTTGCATGTTCAGGAGTAAAAATGCCTATGGGTTTGTCAATTCACATGGAGGATAGTATATTGGTATTTATTTCTTTCATGGATCCATCATGAATTGATGGAAAACCCTCTGGACAGAAGTTCAGTTGTAATGTTAGCGCTCAAACATTTCTTTGAATGGATGTTCTCATGATATGCTGATTTGCATTTGATTGACTTCTCTCTCTTTCTCTCTTCTTTTTTAGAAAGATACTTTTGCTGAACTGTTGGTTACACTTCCCAGGTATCTGTTCATTTGGAGTCGATTCCTGATGCTATTTTCCGCTCGGATACTGTAAAATATGCATTGATTGGTTTGATGCGAGATCTTAGAGGAATAGCAATGGCCACAAATAGGTATTTGAGCATTTATGTTCTTCGCACAATCATGTTTGCTTGTGGCAATGATTTATTAACTTTTTACCTTCCTGCTTTCCAGCCGCAGAACATATGGATTCTTTTTTGATTGGCTATATCCAGCACACATGCCACTTCTATTGAGAGGCATTGCACATTGGACCGATACCCCAGAGGTGAGGTCCAACTCACTATATTGATGACGATTCTCTTACTTAGATTACACTCCTGCTCAAAAGTGGCAAGTTTATTCTTTTTAAATGTGATTTAGCATTCATGAAAAGTATTGATAGGTACCTGCCCTGTTCTTGGTGCTCTAAAAGGTGCCTGTGTATTTGCAATACTTTTATTAAACATTGTATTCGTAGTCTCTTGAGGCAAAAACTTGAGCTTATTCTCTGGCTTACTATTTATTACTGTAGTCATTACATACCAAATGCCAAAGGTACTTGTATTTTTGTGTGGGAATAATCGTGAGAAGTGGATCCATTTTTTCCATTGATTTTCCTCGTCTCTCTTTTTTGTTCTGGCAACACACCCCTTTCTAGTTTTATCACTGCTGGAGTTTTTGTATCTTGAAATGTTCAAGTGAGAAATCTATGTTATAAGTAGATGAGAGATCTCAAATTTATTGCTTGGCATTCTAGATCCTTTAGGCAGTTGAACATTTGGCCCAGTTGCAGGGGTGCAACCTAGGTCCTTCTTTGATTTAGCATTGTAGGTTTGACTCCAGGCATTCCTTCTTGGTTTTAATTATTGTATTCAACTCTTCTGCCGTTGACTTTATATCAGGCCAAATTATTGAACATGCTCCTAAATTACTGCTTTAATGACTAAAATTTGAGCCCGTTTTGGCCAAGTAATATTGGTTACATACCTTCTTGGTGGCGTTGACGTAGTTTGAAGATAGTGTTGGCTTTGTTTTCCCAAGACAAATGTAATTGAATCTATTAAGATTAGTTACCACTCAACACCTCCATATTTTTCCAATGTGGGACTTCTTGTGTGGGTTCCAACAAATTAACAGAATCACTATCATGTGGTATATGATGCATGATTCCTATGGTAATGGTGATGGTTTCTGATCGGATGGCTGAATCTTTTTATTTTTAAACCATTGACTCTTAACACGATTTAGTAAATTTCTTCATCACTCGTTTTACTCTGAATTTAGCTTTGATTTCAAAATTTCAAAAACAGCCTCTTATTTGATGCAAGAATACTGCAGGTTACAACCCCGTTGTTGAAATTTATAGCTGAGCTGGTGCTGAACAAGTCACAAAGATTGACTTTCCATTCATCATCTGCTAATGGTATATTGCTTTTTCGAGAAGTCAGCAAAATAATTGTAGCTTATGGATCAAGGATTTTGTCTCTTTCGAACCAAGCAGATATGTATACCTTCAAATACAAGGGTACATGGATTTGCTTGACTATTCTTACTAGAGGTATGCATTTAAAAGTCTCCAACCTTCTACTAGTAATTTGTTCTCTTGATGGTGTGCTTAAACTTCATAATGTTGCTGGCAATCCATTCAAGGAAAATAAATTTATGATTAGTTTTTAAATTATTAGTTTTTTCAAAAGGGATTCCTTAAATTGGTTTCCGATACTTTTCTGGTGTTTTCTTAAAAAAAAAATCTAGTGCACTTACTACTACCTGCTGATTAACCATTGATAATACAATGAATAATTTGCAGGGAAAATGCAGTTAAACAACCGACCAGAAAGCTTGAATTCTAATTGTTCTGCTGTTCTACTCATGCACTGATTCAGTCTCTCTCACTTCCATCATGATGATTCACGATTATGCACTCCTTCTTGAACTTAGATGCAAAGTAAAATCAAATACATGCAATATAAACATGACGCAGAAGAGAAGTGTGGAATATACTAGATATTGTTTTAGCTGCATGAACCCTTGAATCCACTTGGAAAATATAATTCTAGAATCCTCTAGAATTAAGGGAACTCTGAAGGAGAAATTTTATTACTACATGAAGACTTCTCTATAACAAGATTACTCATGCCTTTAGCAAACCCTAATCCTACTAGATCTATGAAAGTAATTATAATGTCAGTAAATACAAACACTCCTTATTTGCCAAGAATTTCTATTCACAACCAAGAATAATAACAAAAGACAATGATTCATAGTAATTAAAGAAATGTACTAACTGTGTCCTACACCAAAACATTATAGTGTGTTACAAAGTTGGTTTCAGTTGAATTTCTTCCTCTTATTCTTTGAAGGTCATCTATAACAAGTTGGTTTCAGTTGAAACAACTTTTAATCCCTGGTTCTTTACTTGTTTCTGCTATTTGAGACTTTGTTTATGTCTAATTCTTTCTGCCATTTGAGGTTTCCCATATGTGCTTTTCATTCTGGGTGCCAGCTGCAGCTTATGGTTTGATTTTGTATGACAGCAATGGCTGGAAATTACGTCAACTTTGGTGTGTTTGAACTTTATGGCGACAGAGCACTTGTTGATGCACTTGATATTGCACTAAAGATGACATTATCCATTCCTTTGTCTGATATATTGGCATTTCAAAAGGTATGACTATTGCACATCAAATTTTTTATGCCAAGATTTTTGCTTAAGATTTTCACTCCCCCTACCACCACCCTTCTTTTTTGGTTGGATTGTGAGGAGGAGATTGTGGTGGAACTTTGCTTAACCAATCAATTCAGGTGAGATGGTGTAAGAAGTTGGCATTTACAACTGTTCTGCATAGCAGATCTCCTTGATTCATCTCAACTGTTCCTAATGTGGAATTTGTTATTTTAGAATTCAAATATCTCTAAGAGGCTGAGATGCATTCAGTATGCCTAGGGAGGTGGTTGATTCCACCTTGAGTCCACTAAATTCTTTCATGATCTGATTCTTTATTAACCATAATTGCCTAAAGATAGGATTGGGCAAATTATACAATTGTCACACTTTACTATATGAGCTTTCTTTCTCTCTGTTTTGGTGTTCATTGGATTTCTGATTAGTATTTTTTCTTTCTTCTTTTCATTTTATTGATGTATCTATTCTGTTCATAAACTGTACTAGACCTTGTAGACATTATTTTTCTTTACTATAGCGCATCAGAAATATATGTGAAATCTAAATACAGGTGTTCTTGAGGATTAATGGAGCATGAAGCATTATTTTTGACACTGATGATTAGCTAGTGATCTATTTATAGAATAAATACGTTAAAGAAACTCGAGGGTTATTTTTCTTAATATATTTGTTGACTAATTACTTTTTTACAGCTTATGGTGGCGTACTTTGCATTTTTGGAGGTCCTGTTGAGCAATCATTTGGGATTCATGTCTAATCTAGATACAAGCACTTTCACCTACTTTGTTGGATCGCTTGGTGGAGGCCTTAAAAGCTTGAATGCAAATATCTCTACACAGGTCTTTATAATGTTTGCAATTTATTTGACGTATATTCTCCTGTGATGGATCATTATTTCTTAATTTAAAGATTAAAAGGTCTTTTTGAGGTTAATATTCGGCTAGTGTTAAATTACAAAATCCTTATTGCATAAGACTGTGTTGGTTATATCATACTGTACTTTTTCTTTATAGATGTCTGATGTCATAATGTACTTGCTATGTGAGGTCATTACTTCATAATCATCTTTCAATGTTATTGCAGTGTGCTTCAGCCGTTGATAGCTTGGCTTCCTTTTATTTCATCCACATTACAATGGGGGAGTCACCCGCTTCAACCACTGCCCTTAATCTTGCTCGACATATTTCAGATTGTCCTGGTTTACTTCCAGAAGTAAGTACATCTTTGGCTAGCAACTGGATACCTTTTTTTTTTTAAAGGTGATAGCCCATTTTTTGTGATATTGATCATCATCCATGGTGGCAAAATATCATATATGTCACACCCCCAACACTTATTAATGTTTATTTTTTGGCTTGATTTAGGCTGAAAAGCTGAACTGTTTTTAAGTCTCTCTGTATAATTAAAATGTACAAATAGTGTATGAGTTGAAGTACAATGCCAGTTGATTATCTTATGCATTTCAAAATCCTCAAGTACTAAAGATCATACTGTTTTTTATTCAAAGCAGAAAAGACCTATTTTCTCCACTATAAAAAAACAGAAAAAACTTAAAAACCTATTGGCTCGTCTCTATAGTGGAGTTTCTCTCTCTAAAGCCAAACTAAAAGCCTCTCTCTTTGATTGGCCTTTGGGGAGTGGGAGAAGAGATCAGCCAGTCCTCCTCCTCCTCCCCTTACTTCGACCTTCTACTTACTGCATTCAAAATTCTGTTGTTCTGAAGCAGTTTTTAGCTTTTTGTATATTTTTATTGTTTGATAAGCAAATTTTGGTATTCTTATCTTCTGGTTTATGCTTGTGGTGTTCGTATTCTATATAGATTTTGAAGACTCTCTTTGAGATAATTTTATTTGAAGACCGTGGCAATCAGTGGAGTCTTAGCAGAGCAATGCTGAGCTTGATACTTATAAATGAAGAGGTGATAATTCAAATTCTCTTATATATTTAATTTAGTCTCTTATGCATTCTAACTTGTACTTGATTATTTTAAATATTATGGGGTAAATCTACAGTTAGTGTTAATCACCGAATCACATGGTGATGCAATACATACTGCTATGATACCTATACTCTAGTACGGGTGTCGGGTATGGGTATATATTCGAGTGTCAGATTCTTCAATTTAAAAATTGATGGGTACGTGGACACCGTCCAAAAACTAGGATACGGGTACGTGGGTACGTCATCTTAATGTGTTAGGATTATTATATAAAATTATTAATGTTATGTTACGTTCCATGCAATTTTGTAATGATTTTCTTATTTTTCATACATTTTTTTTATCAAATGAAGTTTAGTAGTCTTATCAAGTAATAATTTAAATAATTTTGTTATACAATTAATGAATATATACTAACTGCTATATATGGAAGAATTGGTTCAAAGGCATAATATGGTCTCTCTAATTGAGTTTTCACATTTAGAAAGTGGAATCATTAGAAAGGAAAAAAAGAAAAACGAAGTGTCCAAATTTTTTTGGAGGATCCAACACGGATCCCATACCCATATCATGTCGTATCGACACAGGTATGGCGGGTTATATTGAAGAGTCCAGATGTATATATGGTCTCTTTGCTATGGTACTTGGATGGTTGGTGCACTTATTTCATGTAGTCAATGCTTGTTTGTTGTCCAAACTTGGTTAAAAATTATTGGGAATCAATTTCAACAAGTGACCATGACAGAAAATTATTATGAGACCTGCTAGAGTTCTAAATGTGTATTGCTTGCAGTTGCGAAGATTATGGATTGCTATGTTGCATATTTTTGGCAGGGAGTTTGCATTTGGCTCAAAATATTGCCTCGCAATTAAGTTGTTACCTTCACGTTTTCATGATACCTGTTGATTTTGCTTCACTTCATGTATAGGATTATTTTATTCAAGATTTTAATTGGATGTTGCTCTCTCTTTTTCCCTGAGGTTTTGGATGAGCTAGGAATTTCAGTTCATATCTTAAGAGGGAAATTTTTTAGGTCGGGGGAAGTTTGTCTAATTTGCACACATAGGAAGTGCTAGTCAAGTCTCACTTAAAATTTAATTTCTGAAATATTTGGTGGCATTAATACACTGTTTCTCTTATTATTTAAACCGGCATGTTTATGTTTTCTTGCAGATGTTCACCAACGTGAAGGCCTCACTTTTAGCTTCACAAGTAAGTCAAGTTCTCGCCGCTAAATTTGTCTCCCCTTATTGTTGATTGTGTTTAAAAAGAGCTTGAATGAACAGTGGACATGTTTAGTGTGTTTAATTGGTTCAATTCCTCAAAGCATGTTTCAGATGTTTAGTGGATAAGATAGCAGCGCAAAACTGATAAAGTACTCTGTCTCTATAACTGGACTTCCGAGCTCTCCCATGCTGGGGTGGAAATCTTTTGTACTAAATCTCTCTGTCAATTCTAGGAAGCTTGACAAATCTGAAATGTGTCCTAGGCTCTTAGCGCTTAGGGTGGACCTTGGTGGTTACTGATTATTCACTTGTGGAAGTACAAGGGGAAAGGAATAAGTTGACTTGTCAAGTGTTTCACATCGACCACCCCGGTGTTTTTTTGTACTTTATCTAATTGCTCCAGGAATGTTACTAACCTTCAATTTATTACCATTGTTCATTTATATAAGACCGACTTGGTGATGGGTATATATTTAATCAAATGTTATTCGAGTCTTCTAATGATCTGATGGTTGATGGTTTCTGTTGCTTGGATTTAAAATGTTATTTGTGATCATTTCCTTTTCTTGTTTTCTTTATTTTTCAGCCAGCAGATCAGCAACAGAGGCTCTCCTTGGGCTTTGAGAAATTGATGGCTGACATAAGCCGGAGTGTAGATACGAAGAACAGGGAAAGATTTTCACAAAATCTGACCAAGTTCAAGAATGAATTCCGCTTCAAATAATTTGAAATGTACCGGTGTACATAAGGGCCAGAGATTCCACCGTAAGAAAAAATAAAGAAAACAAAAGGTTTTTTAAAAAAAGGTAGGAAAACGTGCAAAAGAAATCTGAGTGAACTACTGAAGTAGAAGAAAATTTTGAAAAGAGACATCCTCGCGTGCTGCTTGATGTCTTGTGTGAAAAATGTTATTATTTTCTTGTAGTATATTTTATCATAGTGTTAGAAAATATGGGATGGTTTAGTGGATATTTGTTTTGGTGGCGGATGTTGCGGTTGTCAGATGAAGCTGCCTCCTGTTACAATTTTTGTGTCAAAGATGCGCTTGAGAGTGTAAAAGTTACTTATATTCAAAGGTATTTTTGCTCTCATTTACTTCTGCAAAAGCTTATACAATAAAGATGATACGTTTTCATCTTGGTTTTATTGTCGAGGCTTAAGGTGATTTTGATTTAATTTGTTTAGTTTGTATACCCATGGAAGTTGGGTGCTTGGCCTATCAGGCTTATTTGGTATTTGCTGCCATGTAGAAAGATTGTGCGACCATTTGAAGGCCATTGTACATTGTAAAATCATTAGTGACTTGTTGGAACTGCCCTTGTCAACAGGCTAAGGGTTATAGTGATTACAAAAGAAAATGCTTGCCAAAAGTAAACGATTACAAAACATAAATAAATAAGAAGGCTAAGATGACACTCATGTGTATGGTCTCTTATAAAGGTATTGAGTTTCAGTCTTCCCATCGCCCGCCTTAAGGAGAAAAGAAAAAAGAAAAAAGAAAAAAGAAAAAGGAAAAGCTAAGCACCATGAAGATTGATATGCAACAAATGATGCATTGCTTTGAAAGAAAAGCTGTCAATATGGCAGATTAATGCCAAGTTTTCTGTTCCAAGCTCTTGTTGCACAGAAGTTCAAATTCATGAGCAGATGGTTCATTAACATCAATATTGTCATTTTGAGACCGAGACCGAGACCAGCGAAGCAGATTAGCAAGTTGTGCAAGTATCTGCAACTAGATCAGTAGTATCCTCATGATGGGCTCCAGAAGGCTTGCCTCATTTTTCGGCTAAATGCTCCTGTGAAGGCTTGACGATATATTCATTATGGGTACTTAGTTACTTACCGGTGGCGTTTGTATTGATGCCACAAAATGGATGAGATTCGTAGAGACTTCCCTGTAGAGCTTTGATATTCTGAGATCACAAGCAACTAGGGAGAGGTAATTACAGTTGCTGCGACTGATTCCAATAAAACTCATCACTGCAAATGGTGTATAGACCTGCAAAATGATGATGGAAAAATAAATTAAGTAAATCAAAAGGTTAAGAAAATTACAAAAACCTCAGAGCTCAACGGGGGGAAAGGAGAAAAAGAATGGTAGACCAAGGAAAAACCATGTATCATGTAGTGTAACCGACTCTCAATAACAGTCGAGTTCAACTATATTGGCCACAGCTTGGCAACAAAGTTTAGATCAGGATTCACATAATCCTTAGGATATCAAATTCCAATGGAACAAAATTATATTAATATTCGTGGCAGCATGGATTTAGTTATTTGCGAATATATTGAAGCATGACTTCTCTTCATGTAACAGGTAGATGGTATAGTTTTATGCAGAGGAAGCCACAAAAAATTCACAACATAAACAAATTATCTTAAAAATTGTTTCCCACCTTAAACAAACATTAAAGAAAAAAAAAACAAATACTTAAAGGGAAGAAGCAACTAACACTGTTGATATTCCAAATCCAAGGTGAGTTACTGTCTTGACACCTGAACAGTCTGCTGGAGAGTTGCCTTGTTATTCATAGGAACAACATCCAGAGTTATTAAAGAGAATACCATAGACTAACCATGTCACAGTTGATTTGCTTCTTCAGTATGCATCATTTCACCATATTCATCAAACTCTTCAGATAAGTCACTAGTCTCACCAACATTCTTCTGAGTTCCATTATAAGAACCCTCTAACAAAGGAATGACCCAATCTCCCTCCCTCGGGCCTCTTCCATCCACTTTACAACCTAAATTGTTTTTCCCCTCTTCTATTTTCTCTTCTGTTTTCTCTTCAGGTCGTGATTCTGTTGTATTTCGACACCCTAGCAACACAAGGTCTAACATTTTCCGACGAACAAGGTAAATTGGGTTTGGCTCAACCAAATGCCCTTTGCTATATGCTTCTCGGAGAAAAACAATCTGAGAGCTTCCCTTCGTAGAGATGTAAAAGATACCAGGATGCTTCAGAAGAACTTCACGCACATTGACTTCCATGCCAAAATCCTTCCTAAAATGAGTCAATCTTTCGGCCCTAACCATCTTCCCCACTGTCAAGCTCAACAACTCATGAATCATCCCAACAGCTCGCTTCTCATATCGCTCAATCCCTCCACAAGTACGCACCCGAACAACCTCCTTTCTCTCATAAGGTTTCATATAAGGAAGCCTGTGCCAATTCCTCAGCTTCTCCCTAAACCCAGCAACGATCCTAAAACCTGTAGGAAAATTAATAGGAAATGCATACCTGGTTTCAAACTCACTCAACCACTTCTCCCTGTACTCTTTCTCTCTCCATTTCTCAATTTCAGCCACCCCCAAATCCTCATCCCCATCCACTAATTCCACTATCTCCAAATCAATTAACCTAAAATCTTCTGTGTACTTCCCTAAAATTGCATCCCTGAAATCCTCGGGCAATCCCAATTCTCTCCTAATCAACCTCAAAGCCTGAACATGAAGCCTTCCTTGTTTTGACATCATTAACAATTTCTTCACTCTCCTTACAGCATCCAATTCACACTCTTTCATAACACTCTCCTCCTCACGAAGCAAATCCCTCATGTTCCTCGTAACCCTACAACACAAATTTCTCTTCACCCGGTGACTGAACACCTCAAAAACATGAGGGTATTTGTGAATGAACTCCCCAATACCAACATTCAATCCTAGAATATTTTTCCAGCGAGACATCAATTGCACAGATACAAAGCGTCCACGTTTGCGCGTGTCCATGAGATGCTTGATTTCGAGGATGGTTTCAAGCTTCTTGAGATGGGTCACAAGTTTATCTAGCTTAAGGTCTCTCGTTCTGTTCTCTAATCGAGTTTGGGCTGTATCTGCTGGCTTTTTCCATCTCTTTTGGATACAAGAATTAAACGGACCAAATTGAATTCTGGGTAAGTTCAAAAATCTCGAAGTGTACCTCATTGTTTCCAGTATCATATTGTTCTAATCATAACAAAACGTATACATAAATAAACAAGCGTAATACACAGTTGCAGAGAGGTTTCTGATTGACTTACTGATGACAGTGAAGATTGGCGACGTGAAACACTCAGTAATTGATGACTACACACTTACACAGGGGAGGAGAGAGTTGAAAATGGCAGGGGGCAGGGCAGAGACGAAAGAGTAGCGAATCCAACCCGATGACGCCATAACGGAGTCCGAAGAAATTAATGGGCCTCAGATAGGCCCACTTACATACGGGTTAAGCGGTTCAACCCAGCCCATGAAGCTAATTCCAAGTAAACTATATATATAATGACCAGTGTTCACTTCCTGTTAGCACTTACGCCGGCAACTTGCCTTTCCTTCTCATATTCTCGGGAAAATTCTCTCTGAAATCTGAGTTGTGGAAGAAAATTTTCGAGGAAAGCTCGAACAGTAATGGAAGCAAAAAGAAAGAGGATCCCGATGAACTCAGAAGGAAAGAAGAAGATGAAGATGAAGAGACGTCTCATTCAGCTAATAATCCGCCTGAAAAGAGAACGCTCTGTCGGTTATAATCCTCTCCTCTGCCTCCGAGCCTGCAAGGAATTATCGGAGAACAGAGATTGGCGAGGACTGACGTGACGGAGAACTACATATCTCCATTACGAAAGCAGACTTTGATGAGTTTATCAAGCCTTTCTTAAACGAAGATGATGAAGAGGATCTCAAGGAGGAGAATCGGATTCCGGTGACATTCTACCCTAATTCCCGAAATTGAATTACTGCAAATTAATGCATGTGAGAAGAAGGATCTGGTGACATTGACAATTTGACATGTATGTACCCAATGAAACAGAGTACTGGAAAGAATTTTGCAAAGAAGATTAATCTGTCATCAAATTTAATGAATTTGTCCAGATTTGATGTTTCGCCATGCCCGATAGCAGGATCTCTGCTCTATCATCACTTCAGGCCTCAGGGAGATGGGAATTAGGGTTTGATTAAGAAAACATGCAGATTCAAAAACTGAGGTGGTCTTACTTGGGTGACGAACATCATTACCGGCCCATTATTAAAGGATGTATTATGGGCCTTTCTGAAAGGTATCTATGGGCCTCGTGTAGGCCCAATCGTGTAAGCCTCTAACCCAGCCCAGCTTTCTTTTCAAAATATTGGATTGGCGCATTATAACTGTATATACAGACTGTTTACTTCCCTAAACTTCGATTGATCATTCCAAAAGATGGGAAGCAAGAAAGTTGCAGAGAAACGAAGAATGGGTGGAGAAGAAGAAGAAGCGGGAGATCAAAGAAGTCGTTATAAGTTTGAAGAAGAGAAGCCAAAAGGAAAACGCTCGAAGGGTGAACAATCTGCAGCTTCTTCATCACCACAAATGGAAGAAGCCAAATTTTCAGGGTCCAATAATCCGCCAGAAAATCAGAGCCAGAATAGAAAACACCAATCAAGAACTGGGTTTTCTTCTATTGGGTCCAAGCGTCGTCAGCCTTTTGATGTTTTTGGAGAAGAAGAAGTCCATTATTTAGAGCGAATAAGTATTGATAAGTATGAAAAAAAGGAGCCAAAAAGAGAATGCTCGAGGAATCAACCATCTGCAGCTTCTTCAAAACCAAAAATGGAAGAAAACCAGAGCCAGGAAAGAAAACACCAGTCAAGAATTCATGAAACCCAAGTTTCTGGTGCAGGGTCCAATAGAAGTCGAGGAGCCCATTTTGAGCAAAGAAGTGTTGATAAGTTGGAAATAGAGCCGAGGGTTCAACCATATGCACCAGCTTCATCATCACGAAAAATGGAAGAAACCAAGTCTCGAGGATCCAAAAACTCACCTGCAGAAAACCAGTGCCTGGAAAGAAAACACCAGTCAAGAATTCAAGAAACCCAAGTTTCTGGTGCAGGGTCCAATAGAAGTCGAGGAGCCCATTTTGAGCAAAGAAGTGTTGATAAGTTGGAAATAGAGAATCCAAAAATAAGAGACCCGAGGGTTCAACCATATGCACCAGCTTCATCATCACGAAAAATGGAAGAAATCAAGTCTCGAGGATCCAAAAACTCACCTGCAGAAAACCAGAGCCAGGAAAGAAAACACCAGTCAAGAATTCAAGAAACCCAAGCTTCTGGTGCAGGGTCCAATAGAAGTCGAGGAGCACAATTAGAGCAAAGTGGTGTTGATAAGTTGGAAATAGAGAATCAAAAAAGAAGAGACCCGAGGATTCAACCATCTGCACCAGCTTCATCATCACGAAAACTGGAAGAAACCGAGTCTCAAGGATCCAATAATTCAAGAACTCAAGAAACCCTGGTTCCTGCTGCAGGGTCCAAACCCAGAGTTAATGATCCTCGAAGGCAATTTGCTGGCCTTATTGAAGATTGCAGAGGACCTTTTGAGCATAGATTGACAAATGCTGACTTGAAGGAGCAGTGGCTCTCTATTACTAAACACAACTACAACAAATATTTCGAGCCTTTCTTTGGGGATAATGGTGGAGATGGGGCTAAGATGACATTGTACAATGGTGAAGATGAGATGGAGAGGAGTAGAGAATACGCCATGACTCTCAAGCTCAATGGATCCAAATATCTAATTGGTGGAGAGTGGAAAAGGTTCCGAGAAGAACAAAAATCTCTGATCAAAGTTAATAAAATTCTCAAGATATGGACATTTCGCCATCTCGAAAATCGGAGTATTTACTGTGCCATTGCTTCAGGGACAGGGAGTTCATTGGACAGGTTTGACCCACCTCGGACGAAATACAAGTATAAGAAGAAGTAGTGTGAATTCTCTGCGTTATGAGGTCTCAAATGCACACTCATTGACACGGTAATACTGTAAAATACAAAGTTTGCAGGTACTATACTGAGGTTGAAGAACTGATATTAGTAGAATTTGAATTGGGTGTTGGTCTAATTAGCCAAAAATGAACTGATATTAGTAGAAATATAGATTCTTGATTTCTAGTAGTGTATGTTAGTGACAGTATTGATTTTTAGCACTACTATATTGGTGTTGACTGTTGAATTGGTAGCAGTGATGCGTAGAATTCTTAGCAGAAATCAGTATGGGGGAAGAGACCCAGTTTTTTGTACAGCAAATCTGATATGTGAACAACATTCTTCCTGCATGAATGATCAGAATATGCTTTTCTTGTTAACCTCTGTTCTAGTGATGCTTGTTCATCATGAGACTTTTTTCAGCAAACAGCGGGGAAACAGGAGCACATAAGAAAACCATTCGAGAAGCCACATGATCACCCCTTTCATCTCTAACAATAATGATGCAAAAAAGTCTGGTTTTTTTTTTTTTTTATCTCTGTTATAATATTTGTTTGATCTATTTGATCATTTATGAAAGATCATAATTATCAATGTTTATCTATTATTATTCTTCAATTGGGTGTTTTCTTGAAATGGGTGTTTTTATATAATTGTTTTCCATTTCTCTGTTTATGTACAAGTTAGTGTTCTGATCTCTCTGGATTTCTGTTGAGATCAATACTTCTGGTTTTACATATCTGTAACATCATTTAATAGATTGTCACATTGACAGATGATTAAGAAAAAAATTTCCTAGAAATTGTTTTATATATATATTATAATTTTGGAAATTAATTAAATTATGCCTCTAGTTTTATTTTAGTCTCTAAATTATTATTATTTTTGATCTATTTTAATCCTCAACTATCCCAAAGTACCCCAATAAGCCCAATGTGGGCTTAGCCTAGGCTGGGTTTCATGCACTTAACTTTCTTACCAGTGGGACTCAACCATCTTAGATTTGGGTTAGAATAAGGTCTACGGGCTTAGTTTGGGCTGGGCTCCTCACTCAAAACAAACGGTTGAGTAGTTGACCCATCAACTATATTGTGTCATGGAAAACTTTAGTCACACCTCAGTTTTTATTAAAGACACCTCAATTTGAGTTGATCATCCCTTGTATAATGCTGTTAATGGGGTGTTTAGTAAAAAATGGGATGTGATTAAAATTTTCCTTGTGGCATTGTGCACAACGTCCATGGGCTTATTTTGGGCCGCGGACTCGCAATCTGCTTTTCCCTCTTCGTTATCCTTGACGTTTCAGTTTTCATCGAGAATTCAGAAGGTGAAGAAACAGAGGAGAGGAGGAGTTTGTTCGATAGGCTTATCCAATCCAAACCCAGAAGCCGCCAATGATTTGAACCGAGACTGGAGATAAGACTGCAAACAATATGTCTGTCCTTCACTGCTTCAATGCTACACCGTCCCTCTCTTCACAATCCTTTCTATCGTCTACTCTTGCCATCTCCGCTACCCCTAGTAAGCGCACGTCTACCATTTTTTTCAGTAATTTTGTGGATGAATGAGAGATTTAGTTGATGCTTGGTATTGGTGTTCTTTCTTTCGGAACCTTTTTGCATTCTCTGCTGATTTGGGCTATCTGAGTACTTGCGGTTTCTTGACTCTCCCTCCCATTCTTTTGTAGTATATTCATATGGTGGTTTGTGAGAGCCGAATAAAATCAATTGGGGCTATAAATTTTGTTCTAAAGACATTTTCTTGAATTGAAGCTATTTGGTTGCTCTGTATGCTGGGTTAGGCATTTTATCGAACATCTTGGACCTGTCCCCTCTTGTCTATGAGTCTATGTGGGTGGGGATATTGAACCCACAATATAGTAGGTCTTTGAAATGCATAAAATTCCCTCTTGGTCTGCGATTCATCCGTTCCTTTGGATTATATGATAATGTGTGGATTTTGGGTTGATGTTAAAACGCTTGCATAAACTAAACTGAACTAGAAGAACTTCCATTGTATAGGTGATTCCTCTTCACAGTCACATATCATAACACAAGAAGGATGCGATAGAGATTTCTCTTCATTGTTACATCCTGTTAATTGATCTTTGTATCTTCTTAATTATGGTTTTCTGCATTTCTTTTGCCTGTATTTCACATTGAACAGTTCATTTGGAATATTTGTTTCCAGTTTCTAGGTTGCCCTTGAGGCCCATCGGTCAGAACCCAACATCTTTCAATGGAATTCGATCTTTTGTGCCCCTTAATGTTAGAAAAAGTGGGGTAGTAATTGTCAGAGCTTCATCCGAGACTGATGAAACTGGTCCCAATGATGCTGTTGAACCTCCTTCAGATAACAAAGAAGTGTCTGTTCCTATTGACAAACTTCCCTTAGAGTCGAAGTTGCAAGAGAGGATGGAGCAAAAGATGAAGATGAAGATGGCAAAGAAGATAAGGCTCCGTAGAAAGCGGCTTGTTCGCAAGCGAAGGCTGAGGAAGAAGGGCCGGTGGCCTCCTTCAAAGATGAAGAAATTGAAAAATGTATAACCTTTGCCTCAGTCAGCAGGTGAAGTACTGAGCTTTGTATCTCCTGTCATTTTGATTTGTTTATCATAAGTTGCAAGATTGAATATACTGGCATTGGTAACCAGATGGAACAATGAGCTAGAAGTTATTTGGTGTTTTTGTCTGTTTCCCTGATCTTATTACACCATAGCCTGTTAGGGTTTAATATCTGAGGGTCTAAACTTTGAAAGCAGCTCAACTACTTGTTGACATCACCAATGAGAGGCAATTGAAAACACTAGATTTGAAAGGCTTCTATAACATGTTTGCCTTTCCTTGACCTTTCAGCTAAGCTTTTGGGGTTTTGGGGAAGGATTTAAACTCTTTTCCTCATTGAATAAATGGTGGGAGTTCAACTCTTAGTCCTTAGATTAGAAGATACCATATGATATCCTTCTGTATCAAGAAGAACCCCTAAAAATTTTCATGACAGTTTAGTGATAGGTTGTGTCAAGCCTGATCATGAGGCAGTTGGGTTCGGGGGTCGGTATTGTAGCATCTCTGTTGCCCTAAGGGTTATTAACTCTAAATTTTCTGAAATCTCATTCTTGACATAGTAAAAACTGCGACGATTCTGATGGACGTAACCTATGTAGGTTGAACCACGTAAAAATCCTGTGTTTATTTTCTATTAATCCAACGCCCTATTTATTCATTCCCCTATATTGTAAGTTTGTAACAGGCTAGCTGCTGTAGTCAAAGTTTATCAATATAGTGCAGCTCCCATATACTTGCAACAAAGCAATCCTTTGTCGGGATTTTAACATAAACAATGGCTACTAATGCAGCACAGCAATCCTTCTTAATACATTAGAGTTTTGCAACATCAATTTCCAGGAAAATTGATTGCTCTAATATCACATTAACAAACAATAATAACAGCAGCCAGAGAAAGATCTGCAGAAAAATCATTTACAAATTACTTGCTGCAGACATTTCTGGATGTCGCGGGAACATGCCAATTTTCATGCTTTCGAACTTCCAATTCAATCACAAAAAGGGTCAAAGGATGAGAGGTCAAGAGGGGTTTAGCTCCAATTTGAATGTTATTACTAAAACTCACATCTACAAGTTATTACTAAAACTCACATCTACAAAATATACAAAAATCAAGTTGAGAAAGAAACCAATTCTATTAACAAAAGAGAGTCAATGGGAAAATGCCAAAGCTTTTACAGATTCCAATCACGGAAAACTCCTCCCTTTTTTACCTTCCCTTTCATATACTTATACTACCAATAGTTGATCGGCAAGAAGAATGGCCGGCCAGGCTGCGCTGTTACTCTGAATCCCCCTCTAAAGAGTTATTGAGCCTGTGTGTGTCGAAGTCAAATTCTCAAATGAGGAGGAAAGTAGGTCAAACCAGTGTGTCACCCCTGCTAATGTTAAGTTTGCAGAGAGGGCAAATTGCATTTATCCGGAGCCATTTGCTGATGCATCCACAATGGAAATGGTGGTTGCAGGGAAGGGAATACAGCTCTGCTCCATCTATGTATCCGGAAAGGCAAATGCAGCACTTCTGGAAAGCCAACAAATTTCAAGTAAAATTATATACTCTTTTAGCAGGGGGGAAAAAGGATGGTGAGTAAGATCTCATATGTGCATCTGGTTTGTGGTGAAAAAGGTAGAAAAGGAAAAATAGAAGAAAACGGATAAATATAAATGATTTGATCATGAAAAGATAAGCCTTCAAGTTCAAGCAAAGAAAATGCACGGCACAGTACAAGCATAAAACAAAATCAATTTACATGTCATCTGGTTAGTTTAAAAACTATAGTCATCAATCGTGCAGACAGAAGTTGTAGTTGATGATGTGAACAGTATTTTTATCCCTGTGAAACTTAAAGGCATGATTGCGGGCTTCTAGAAACAGGATGCTCATTCTTCTTTCCTATACGGCAAGCCAAAATGAGGCTCAAAGATTTACGTGTCTGGGGGTCAAAGTATAATAATGCAGGAACATCTCTAAACTGCATGACCATTACGTTTAAAATAACTCCAGTGTTGTAAATTTATTATAGTTGACTTGCACTTGCAACTTCAGTGTATTCACATCATACAGTTAATACTTAATATTACTTAGTTGCATGGGTGCAACCGAGGTCACACTTGGAAACAGTGTCTACACATATTCTATGGGAGTAAAGTCTGTGTACATCTTGCATGTCCCCAATCTCGCCCACCGTGGGAGCGAGAGTTGTTTACATTTTTTTTATCTAGTGTCCTGTACTCCTGTGTCTTCCAACATTGGAATTTGGTGTCAATAATTCACCCACTAATGTCAAGAAGATAAGCAGAAAACAATGTGTTATATACTATACACTTGAGAAAATAAAAGAAAAGGCAAAATATCGCCCACATGCAGTTGCATACACTCACAAGAAGAAGTCCGGCACAAATAAAATCAAAAGGTGGGAAAGAAAAGAGGCAATATACTTACAGAATCATCTGGATGAAGAGAAAGTTCATTAGAAGAACTATCATTGCCCAACCCCAACCTTGCCCCAAAGGCTTCTTGCTTCTCATCAATGTCCAATGTTCTAAATTGACCATCTTGCCGGTATCTATACCTTGGTAGAGTCCTGATATCAGCTTCAGAAGCACCTCGTCGAGCTGCTACAGCATAGGCAATAGCTACAAGTGGAATGCAGCAAAAGATGGCAAAGAAAACAGCTAACGCCATTCCGATGCAAAAGATTATAAAGAACACGTCAAAGGATAGAAATACCACTGTTAACCTGCACTTCATGCACAAGAATCCATTATTTAAGTTACTACATGTATGTCAGCAAGTAACGCATAAAAGCACATCAAGATGTAAAACAGTTTCATGAATTCCAAAAGACTTTTCCAAGCTTCAAGAATCACAAGCCTGAGTGAACAAAATCCAAATTCTAGTTTTCAAATTTCATAGAACCATTCGCATATAGTCAGGAGAATGTGATGAACTAAAAGAGTTAAATTAGACGGGAAAGTAAGAAAATTGTTCTAAGTTAATGGAAAAAATATAGCTTCCCAACTTTCAGTTAGGGTGATTTGTAAATCATGACAGTTGGAACCCACAACGGATTTTAAAACCTGCAATTCTATGACAATACAGTTTTCGGATTTATGTTCTTCTGTTGCAAAAGCAAAGGAAGAGGGATAAATGATATGATTGAATAAACCTCCACCAGTTCATGTGTGCAGAATTGCATAGGATGATAGGTGCCTCTCAGGTGAACCTATAATGCAACTAACTCCCTACTTGACTGTTGGAAAACTAGTTTTTCTCAACTCAATAACTATTATTTATACACTCACGCGCAGTTTTTTAAGCATATATTTAGTGAGCATTATTTAAAGCATTATATGGCACCAAATGTTGCAGCAGTGGCAAAAGACTAAGTGGCTATAAAACAACAGGCAAAAATCTCAAACATGGCACTTACCAGTAGAGACGAGGAGAATCTTGTAGAAGGGGTTGGCCACCTGCTACTATCCAATAACATCCAATTACCCACCAGATGGATGATATCACAGTGTTAAGTGACTCCAATCATTTCACAATGCTGAAAAATAAGCAGAGAGATTGCATTATACATGATTCACTTACTAAGACAAGTTTCTAGATCCAACAGCATAATCCACGACGAGTGAGTATTTTCTAGCACGGCAAATTCACAAAAGGGTAGGAAGTGCATAAGTAGGAAAACATTTCAGTATCACAGTATCACCTTACTTGGAGAAATATAAGTAACGTGATAGCTAACAAAAGTCCACTCCCCCCACCCCACCCTTCATCTCTCTTTCTCTCTATGTCTTCATGCATCATCGGCTTTAACATAACACAACCCGACAGCAAAACACCCTATTATCCTCAAAGTAAAACTGCCAATCTCTTCCAACTTCCCTAAATCTAAAACAATGAGGTCACACATTTAAAAGATTGTATACTTCCAAGTTATAAATGCTCCATGAATCCAAGGTTCCACATGACCAGGTGTCTATCGGATCCTAAACAATCATTGCAACTAGATAACCTCCCAATAAGATTCTAACCAAATATATGTCCTTTATTAAAACTAAAAAGAAATAGAAAGTGGGTGCCCGTCTCTCTCTCAGAATACCCCTTCTCATCCACTTTTCATTTCTACAATGCAGGTTAGAAATTTTTTTATAGGTATATCTGGAACATCCAAACATCATAACCTCCTTGTATGAACTACACAATGTCTTAAGAAAATATGCACGCTTCACTTATAAAGACTCCAAAAGGTTTAACATGAAAAGCTGACAAGCATTGATTGAACAAAAATGTCAAAAATATCATAATTTTCTCAGTATCCAAACAAAATCTTGCAAAAACAGGAGAATTCAAAAAATGGAAAGGAAATGTGGTTCACAAAAAATTTACCTGCTTTGACGCTGCGAAGGCGACAGCTCCCCCAAACCAGCACGATCATCACCCCGATCATACCGACCCCGAAATTCAAAGTACACGAAACCCAAATGCAATAAGCACTGAACAGCATACCCACAAACCCAGACCCTCAACGGAGAAGAGGGTCTCTCTTTGACAGATGACAGGAGAACCACCAAGGACACCGCCACAAACGCGAGGTTCCATATTACGTCGAGCACTACGATCGGCCTCGAGTAGTAGTGATAATTGCAGCAATTTTCACCGTAGAATTCGTGATCGTCGTCCGATCGTGGAGTGATGAGACGGCTGAGAGGTAGGAAGAGCGTGGTAGTAATGGTGGGGTGCCGGAGCAGCGAATAACTGCAACTGTTACTGCCTCTTCGTACTTCCATTTCTTCTGCTTTTGGTGTTTAACACTGACACAGGTAGAGAGAGGTTTTAAAACAGAGTGGGTGTAGTTGTTTACTGGTGTAGTCCTTTCTGTAGATTAGTTGTTAGAAACTTGTTGAAACGCTGTCGTATTTGACCTTCAAATTGTTTCTCCATTTATTATTTTATATGTTGGTTGTGATGGGACCCATCGATGTTTGTTAGGTTTTTGGATAATTGGGTGGGTCAAGTCTAGTGGAACCATGCAATCCCACTTCAATAATATGTTTATTCATTATAATTAATTGGAACAAGACCTAAATAAATTAGATAAATTTTAAGTATCTAATCTAGATAATCAACCATGTTCAAAAATTAAAATCGTACAGACTTTGGGAGTTCTTGATTTCGATTCCCACCTAGAATAATACCCTTATGACCAGTGTTTTGTTACAACTTACACTGTCATCAGGTGAGAAACTTTTGTGCACGGGTTTTCGGTTAAAAAAATTCAAAAAGTGAAAAACTAACGTTTATTAATTATTACAGTTATTTTTTATCTGGAAAAGAATCCTTATGATTTATAGCCTTAATTGAATGAAATCAATGATGGGTTAACTAAACAGATATTAAATGATAGTTTTGGTGTCATTTGGTCCAGTAAGTCACTGTCTAGTCTAGATCATCAACAATATTATAATAAAAAAATGTCTAATACAGCCCCTTTTTTATTTGGCAATAAACACTTAAAATAAATTGAAAGTTCAGTTTAATGTTTTGTTTAAATTTATCTAAACACTTTTTAAATCACCTAATTAAACAGCTTTATTTAAATGCTTAAAATAGTATTTGCTCCTAATAATTCTTGTTCCAAACACGTTTTAATGGCCTATCAAGAAAAAACAGCAAAACATGACCAAGAAAACAAGAGAAATACTGGGAATAATTTACCGGCTTGGAATAGAAAATGATAACAATAATCCATTTTTAGGTATAATTTACAACTTCACACACCGGCCAAACCAAACTAATTACATAGTAGCAAGCAAAGAATCTTCTTCTTTTTCTTTTGAGATTGAGGCCCTAGAAGAAGAATCTGCCGTAGGAGAAGAATATGTTGCTTTGGTGAGGAGATGGTTTGATTCTGTCAAGAAATCGAATGAATTGATAGAATATGGAGAGAGCACAACATCCATGTCCTTGGTTACATCTTCAAACAATGTTTGAGTTCGCACCACCTGAAAAAATATAAGAGAAAGGAAACACAAACATTAAGATTTAAGGGAGTGTACCGCCTTAATCAACCTTACTTGGCCGCTAATTATCATTCGTAATATATTCGACTCTGGAAGTGGGTAGGCTCATAGAATCAGGAAAACCCAGGAAAAGACTAGGTTCGAATTCCCGACTTTAGCCGTCATTTGCCTTAAGACTAAAGATATAAGCCAACTGAGCTATTGCTCCGTGGTTGTAATATTCGACTCGATCAAGGCAATGAGACTATTTCTATCACATATTCTGAGGTGAGAACTGTTTTTTGGGTATGTATGAGCATTCATTACTCATACATAGAAGTGAAAAATGATTCAGATATATTTTACCTTCTTTGGTTCCTCGAATGAATTCTCGTCCATCAAATCAGCAGCTGTGTATACAGTCTGAGATGATCCCAACGAGTTCAACTTCAGCCCGTCCACGTCAATTCTGAGATTCACTGTGCTGCTTCCAAAGTTCACAATCTGCAAGCATTAGTTATCAAAGAAAAAAAAAATGATTAGCCAAAATGTTTCAACATGATCGATCGGAGGTGTCGACAGAAGATGCAAATGTGCGTAAAAGAAAACCGGGAACCTTTATTTTGAGGTAACTTTTCATGTCATCAGTTTGCCAAGCAATTGCAGATGCAATAAGCGAACTAGAGGAATCGCTTTGGAGAGTGGCATTCAGTAGAGTTGCTCCACTGGACTCTTTGAAGAGATGATGCACCCAGTAGCTAGGAGTTCCATAGAGCTGCCAAGAGTTGAAGACGATCGCATCGGGGTTCCATCTTTAGAAACAGAAAGGGATCAATCATCAGATGACAGATAGATAAAAATGATAGTGCAAGTCTGTAAAAGCCTCCAAAGGAAAGAGAGAAGAAGAGGTGAGAAAAGTACCGCCTGTCATTGGAATTTACAAAGAGAGGTGCGTAGCTTGCCATCTCAATGATATCACTGGAGTGGGAAAATAATTCTCATTAGCTTCCATAATCACGGACGTAGAGTTTTCCAATCAAGAATATCATGACCGAACCAGAGACATCATGAGAAGCATATCAGAAATTATCAAGATCTTAAAGCATCAGAGAGTTACATCGTCCCCAACAGAAAAAGGAAAAGTAAAACAGTCATCTCAACGTGTTTCAGTCTGAACATTAACATACATATTGGCAAATATAGAAAATCTAAGTTCTTGCAAACAAGTACAAACCTGTTCTTTTCCAGTCCAATAAGGAATCCAGCTTCAGCTAATGCTGCTAGAAAACTTCCTGTCTCGGCATCTTTTCCAGTCACAGCGTACTCACTGACAAAAGCCTGAAATCAATTGACGGCCTTACAGTCACAACTTTCTTTGACACTTTACAAACAAAACTATAGGTCATTAACGAGTACAGAAAAAATACCTTTGGACCCTTACGTGGAGCAAGATTAAATCTACTAGACTTCGAGAACAAGTCACTCGCAGATGTATAGATCTGTTGAAGGTGAGGAAAATGTTATTTAAGTGTTGCCCAACCAGTAATCCAGTACATTAAAGATATAATAAAAGAAGAAAGTTAGATACACTTAGTACTTAACCATAATTGATAAATATGTGCATCGAAAGAATTACATGATAGTCATAGATATCAGCAGGGTGGTCTAACGGTTGGGAAGATCCATCACAGTTCGAGATTATTTTGATGTCTGGATAGGCACGCTTTATGGCATCATAGAACCTAAGGTAATTTCCTGGACACATCAAAAATAAGTGGGTGGCAGTGAGTATTTCGATACCTTTATCATCCAGAATCTAGAAGCCATAATACAACTAGAAAATCTTCTAGGAAGGTTACTGCAAGCTTTGGAACCAAAGAAAAAGGCATGCAGACTTGTTTATTTTTGTAAAAGAGGTCTCGATTGGACTCTAAGTTACCTCGATAATTCTTTTTCCCACAGTCCTCATTCCCAATAGCCATATATCTCAAGTCAAAGGGTTCTGGGTGACCCATTGCAGCTCGG
Organism: Tripterygium wilfordii; assembly: GCF_013401445.1. Taxonomy (NCBI): domain Eukaryota; kingdom Viridiplantae; phylum Streptophyta; class Magnoliopsida; order Celastrales; family Celastraceae; genus Tripterygium; species Tripterygium wilfordii. The sequence goes on along the minus strand of NC_052244.1, from coordinate 3,198,906 downwards.
ACAGAACCCCATTTCGAATTGGAATCACCTCTAGCAAACTCAATACTGTCAAGGGCTTCCTGCAGTCAAGACAAAAAAATTTATTAATTCAAGCAAGAAAAACTATTAATTTAAGCACTTACACGTGCACTAAGACCATGCAATAAAGTTCGCAAAACTGAAAATCAAATATTAGCAGACATACTTGTATAAAAGGTAGGACGTTGGAAGTGTCTACTTGATCTTGATGGCTGATTCCTGCAAAATTGACGTAACCCAGAAAACAAGGATACGGTCAACTTAATCAATCACAGGTTCCAATGAGAAACACAGGTTTACAAAATTAAGCACACAAAAGAGTACCATTGTTAATCACCCATACTGGCAATGCCCCAAGGTCTTCTGCTAGCTGCAAAGATGATTAAACGTTCAAACTGTTGGGTGCAAAAGAAACAAGAATTGAAGCCTTCTAAGAATTCTAAACAATCAATCGTCGAGAAAGAAACAAGATACCTACTTGAAGAAACTCAAGATACCCAAGTCCATCATCAGTCCAGTACATCCAAACATCACCGAAATGGCCAGGTCTCTCCTCCCAGGGCCCAATGGATTCTTTCCAGCGAAATGCATCTCTTAACCACTCACCTTCGACAAAGCAGCCACCTAGTAAACCATAATAACTTAGTGCAATCTCATGGAGAAAAGAAAGAGGATGAGACTTAAAGGCTATGCTAAACAATGCAGAGGATTAGCATTTATGATTGTTATTTATATTGACCCAAGGAAAAGGAGAACAAAAGGGAAAAGGATTAAAAGGAAATTCTTGAAATTTCTACAAAATTTCATGTGCTCTTAGTGAAAAACTTCTTACAGTGCAGACCTTCAATAATGTAAACAGAAGCCTAATGAAATATACCAAATGGAAGGTCATGGGTAAGAAACAATATTACTATAAATAAATATATGAAACAGGTGGAGGAAAAAAAATTCAATTACGGATCTCAAAAAATTCAGTTTCACTGAATTCAATCTTATATATCCCGTAATGGCATATGGCAACTCTTATAAAATAATCCAAGCTCTGCTAGAATCTACTTGCACACAAAATTGATACCTGGAAATCTGATGAATCGAGGCTTTATATCTGCCAGCATTTTAAAAAGATCATTTCGGAAACCATGACCCTGTTCCAAGATAAAGTTTGTAGTAAGAATTACTGATATATAGCATACAGATGGCATGGAACAACAAAGAATTGTTTCTGAATAAACTTTTCAGATGCGAGCATTTCATTCAATAACTTGTTTAACTTCTGGCACAACTTAAGTCAATCCTAAAGTTTCAAAAGCTACATGCAAACCTCCCAAATTTTGGTTTTGTTGGATCCTTATACAGCCAGAAAATATAAAAACAATTCTGGGGAAGTTACCAATTTAAACATCCCAAAGTCAAACATAACCCCATGCTTTTCTGTCCATGCATTCAACCATATCAAGAAGTAAAGATACCCCTGTTTGTTTCAACAAGAGTATTTCTCATGCAATAACACATAATTGAGTACTGGAAGGAAGAGAGTAAAGAGTGATACCTTGTAGGTGTCCAAAGGCATAGCTGATACTTGATCGAACCATATTACCCCTTTTTGGGATGTTGTCAACTGAAGTCTTGAACTATGATCTGTTCCTACAGCTTTCAACAGAACTTCTGCCTTAGTCCAGTTTGATACATCAGCAGCAGCAGCTCTGCAAGTTAAAGGAATTTAAATTTTCAGCATGAAAAACGAAAATTCACGAATTACAAGAATAGTCCAATTGTCCAAAGGTATTACGCCGACAGAACAAGAATAAATCATTCTACTCAGATGGTGCTCACATGATGTTTGCAGTAGCCAGAGTTTTCAAGCCATCCGAGCTAGTTAATGATACAGACACATTAATCGATTCTGATGAGCGAACATAAAGAATCACCTTGTAGGTCTTCCCTTGTTCAATATTCTGAAGTAAACATAAGGAAAGGAATTTCAATTACAAAAGAATCATCAGCTGAAAGTGGAGGAAGAACAAAGATTTCACACATTCGGAGATCTAATGATCCATAGAATACAATAACACCTTTATTTTCTCTGTAGGCAAATTCATGGTCTTAAGTTGAGGCACAATTAATAACTAAAATAGCGTACTGCTAAACATGTTCAGATATTAAAAAGTTCGGCAGAAAATATCATAATCCATAGACATGAATAGTTTGAAAATGGGAACGCACAAGATTCATTATAAGACAATAGGTCTCAAATTCTCATTTCTCACCATGCCCCAGAATCCAGGATTATATAGACCAACACCGCCAGATGGACAGATATTACTGCCCTGGCTATCACAAAGCACATCGATTCTTAGTGCAACCTTATTACGTTCAAAGCATGATGAGCGGTCTGTTGTTAAGATTACAGAAGACTCATCTCCAATTACAGACCACGGATCAATATTTGAGGGAGTATTAGGGCCCCCAGCTTCAAAACCTGTAACAAAAGTTGTATCACAAACTTCAGCTTCGAAACATTTGGAAGACATAACTTAAATTTTAAAAAAGAAAGAAAATTAATTGACTTAATTGCCACATAACAACTCCCAAATAAGCTGATTCCCCAACAAAATATTATAAATCAATTTAGTCTATGTTGTCATTGTTAACGATGTTCCTTACCAGGTCTAACACCTGAAAGTTTTAATTGAAAGTGATAATTCCAAAAATCTTAGTCCCATAAAGGAGCTAATTTGTTAGAAAGATCCAGATATTTCTTCCCAAATTGCTGTGTTTGTTGGGGACTTGGTAAGGCCTTATTGATCTAAAGATTTCATATTCCAGCCAAAACCAGATTTAGCTTTTTCGAGCAAGCAATTGCTGTTACTTGTGTCCCACATTTCACCACATGGTTCCAGATTTCAAACCTGCTTTGATTTTTCACAGTTTAATGACATTTGTGATTTGTGAAAGCACCTAGCAGGTCCAGCCAAGATAAACAACCAAACATCACAAACCATTATGAGAAATTTATTCTTTCTGTTTCCAACTTTTGGAAGTTAAAAGAATCAGGGATTGACCTCTGTTGCTGACAAGCTCCGCCCACAGCCCGCCAGCCCCGGCATGGTTTATCTCCTGAAGAAGAAAATACCAAATAAGCTCACTTCTCCCACCAAGGGGCAGAAAACGTTTCTTAAAAGCCACCAAATATATAAATTATATGGAAACTACAATTAAATCAATTCATTGATTGGATTTCTCCAAGTTCATATCTCAATGCCTGTGTGCGCATACATAAAAAACTTAGCATCTGACTGTTTGAAGTAACATTAAAAAAAACGAGCTAAAAAGAAAGTAGTTCAAGAACAATGAAGGCTACAAAAGAAGCATACATTTGTAATAGAGCTAAGACAGAAAGCAGCATGAGAACAATGAAAGAAACAAAAGATGCATCAGTGGCAAACAGCATATAAACTGCAGAAGCAATGGTAAACCAATGTAAACCAAAGGAGGATCCACCCTCACACGTTGAGAAACCAACCTCAAAGAATATTCCAAATAGTGTTTCAGGTATTGGCCGGCTTGCTGCTTCAGATGCATCTACAAGCAGCCGCGCAGTCAGGTTTGCATCAAGTCCAGCAGAACATTGATACACGGAACAACAACCAAAGATTAAGAAAACCAAAAGAAGACTCCAAGAAACCTTGCAAGAAGCCATTGTTTGTTCACCACATTCAAAATCTCGAAGGCCTGATATACCCACAAAGGTTTGGTCTGCTCCACAAGGGATCTCATATAGTTACAATCTGATCAGTTCACATAAAAAGGCATAACAAGCACTAATGCACTATAGACAGAAACTACATGACCCATTTTTTATCAGGATTTTGTATTTGGACTCAACCAAACAACAATGGTGCAAAAATAAACCTAAATTCGTTTATTGAATGCGCTATAATTGGAAACTCCAAGACCCACTATGAAGTATGAACAGCATTGTTCTGAACCAGATAGTATTGTTTAAGCTACATAGAAGTCAAACTGGTGCCAATTGTGCTGCGATTCACATAATGAATACAAAAGAGAAACAAAAACAGATAAAAACACTTGAACAAAACCCAAATTTTTCTATAAAAAAAAGAGCATTAATTGAGAATTCGAAACAGAACCCAGATAAAATTAGCTGCAAACATTATCAAACAACGCCATTAAAACAACATATTCCAAACCAACGTTCAGTTCTCTCATAAAGATCACAAATTTACCTGGAACAAAGACCAAACAATCTTGTGGGTGTTCCTCGGAGATATCAAACAGAGCGAGTGAGAGTTTGATGACTGAGGATATTTGGTTGTCGCGTGAGTTTTGACTCGGCTTTTGAAGGGTTTAAGAAGGAGATTGGCAATAAAACAGGCGCCGAGTGCTTCGCCCTTTTGGGTTTATTGGCAGAATGCCTTGCTTACACGTAACCAAATGGTCCATCGATGCGGATTAATTAAAGCTTTGAAGCAACTGCTACATCTTGATTAAGAATTTTTTTTTCCCTGTGGGTCACCAGACAAACATGATCCACCCTTCAGTTCTGTTCATGTCTTCATGATCTCTCACTTGCCAAAAAAAAGTTCTGTTCATGATCTCTTTATCTGGAAGAGGGTATGCTAGACTCCCTAATTTTTTTTTTAAATATCGCCGACAAATATGTTTTAAAATCGAACCTTCGATATACATATATCAACTATCCTCAGTACTCGACTCGCTATTTTATTTGCCATTTTGTTCAGTTTATACTTTATACATTTATTTATTTGTAATCATTTGTGTATTTATTACTAATGAGAAAACAACCCTCCTTAAAAAAGGATTAACAAAACTTTGATTTTTGTAACGTATAATCTAGAAATGATTGTATTTTTGACGTGCATAAGTGTCTAAGAAGAAAAATTGCGGAAAGAAACTGAAGGGAGACTTGTTTAGCAATTATAGAATAGAATAATAATAATAATAATGTCTAAGAAAGTAAATAAATCATAAGAGTAATTAATACTACGAATCCCTCAATTTTTGACCCTCAATTTATCTCAAATTGTATGTGACATGTTTTATAGTCATTTGATTATAAATACGCATGTAAAGCGCATTTAACATTCAACGCTCCTCCTGAATTAGAGATAAAGATCTCAATAATTTTTCATAAATAAATGGGCATTGTATTCTATAAATACCATGTTTTTTTTTTATAAACCCATAGAAAGAGAAATATAATGTGTTTGTTCATTGTTGAATTAATTAATCCCCATTCAATCCTATCACCTTATCTTGATTTTTGGATTTTTTTTTCCTTAGAAAATAATATTAAAAGTGATAGTGATTGGTACTTTGGTATCCAATTCAAGCAAAAAGGAATATTTGTCCAATGATAGTGTCCTTTCTCTCCCAAAGTTGGTAAATTTGATATGGTGGAGTGTTTTTTATTTGATGCCAAGCCTCCACTCCAACACATAACCACAAACAATTATCCTTCATCCAATAGAGCAGTCCTTTTGAATGAGCCAATTAAACTGTATTTCAAGTTTCAACAAATATGTTATTTGTTGAACTAGATGACCGAGTTAGTTGGAAATGAATTTTTACAATTGAACTAAGTTTGAAGCATTATGCAATCGTTATCACATCTGGGGGTTCGAGTTTTGCTTGATGGCTTGATTAGGTATACAAGTAATTTAGATTCACCATGTTGAAATATCATATTTTCCGTTGTCCGAAATTAGACTTTGATCATTCCTTTACTCAAATGTTTATCTTCCCATATTGAATAAAAAATCAAGCAATACTGGTTTCCACATCACCATTATTTTTTATTTCTTTTATATATATATTTTGACACCCAAATGGATTACACTGGCGGCCCAAGATTTTAGGAGATTCTCTTGCGGCCCATTCACGAAAAGCCCAAGTTAGAGGAGAAAAACATCAACAATTATTTATTTTTGCTTTAAAACACCAAATGGAAATCTTATTGTTGGAAATTTATTAATTTATTCTCAAACAATGCTATAAATGATTAAATGTTAAGCATGCCTAGGGTAATTAAGGATTTAAATTCTTAAACATAATATTTATTTTCAATAAACTCATATTAGTAAAAGAGCAACGCATATCATTATCATTATCATCTTGAGTTATTATCTCTAAAATTTGGGATCGACTACATGAGTATATGATAAAATTATCTAAAACCCAATACGTTAATTCTTCTTCACCATTCATTTGTATTTAGGATCATACTTTTAACAACTAGTATTAAACTCATATACTTTTGTACCACTTCAAGTCATGTCTTTTTAAGTCTTCATATTCACTTTTTACTCTCTTCTATACTAATTTTCTCGATTCTCCTCACCACCAATATATTATTTTTACAATCTTAAATAGTTTTCTCGCAACTTATCTTCAATTATTATTACTCATACCTTAAATATAATAATATAATTTCTTATACTGTATCTTTTTTTCCGTGTGCTCACACATCCAATAAAATATTCGCCTATGTGTTACATGTTGTTTTGTGAATATCTTGTCGAATACTTTTTTAAGGAATCAATAGTTTTCATCTATTTTTGGGACCCATTGGAGAAGCTCTAATGTGAGTCCAAAATGATGCTTGTTTTTCTATGATAACACGTGTGTAATAATTTGTCCCCCCATACGATGCCGTGTTAAGCAGCGTATTTCCTCACTATCACCAAGGTAAAAACAACAAATCGAGAGTTGGAATTTTAGAACTCAGTAAGAAAAACCCACACAGATCTTATGGGTTTTCGGTCTTGAAGTTGAAGATGTGGGTATCTACTTAAAACAGCTAATCTAAATCAGGTATATTTAGATTATCTATAGTTCCTGTTGTTTCCTCGATTTGTTTTCAAACAGATTGCATGCTCAAAGCAGATAGTTTCATTCAAAGTCTTCTATTTTTTGGGACTTTTATCACTTCACTTCTCTGTGTCAAAGGATTTTATTTAACCACTTCTTTTTTTGTTTCTCCGCGATCTGCTTGGCTGTTTCTCTCGATCTTGTTTTCCGTATTGCTGTGAATGCTTGGCTGTATGTTTTGTTTAATTTTTCTTGTGAATGCGTTTGATTTTTCCTATTATGAGTTCTGGGTCTGACATTTTACTGGTTTTCGTCTCGGTATTGCAGGAATTTCGTTTTCTGACACCGACCTAACCAAAAGTTCGGTTCTTTCAGAGGCTATTGGGTGTTGTCAGATTTGGGTATGGCTTGTATGTTACTGAGATGAATTTTGGGTTAAGAAATGTTGTTGTATTTGTTATCAGTAGATGTAAATTCAGCAATTTTTGTGAAAATTTTAGCTTTTTCTTCAGTGGAGATGTGTTAGAAGAGAAGTAAGACATGCATATAGATCTATAGTGCTGAAGGTTTTATTTGCTATATAAACTGTTGTATTTTTGTTTGGAAGATATTATAATGGAACAATTCCAAGGGCGAGACTCAACTCCACGGGCTGGGTCGATTGATAAATCCAGGGTTTTGGAGATAAAGCCATTGCGGTGTCTTGTTCCAATATTCCCCTCTCAACCAAATTTTACTTCATTCAATACACCTCAGGGTGCTGCCCCCTTTGTTTGTTCCAGCCCATCTGGTCCTTTCCCTCCTGGGGCTACATCTTTCTTTCCATTTTTTGGTGCACCGGGGTCTCAAGGGACCTCTGGACATAACCCGCAAACTACACCTGGTCAAACTCCACCTTTTCCCTTCAACACACCCGTGTCAGATGCAGTGCCCATCACTTCTTTTCGGGCATCGTCTCCTCCAAGAGCTGGAGCCACTTCTTATCATCATTCAAGAGCTGCAAATGGAGATACAACATCATCTGGGAGGGTCACCAGAAGAAGTGCTAAATCACAACTTCAAGATGGTGTTGCAGGGGAAGCTGGGAACGGTAATGCTGAGGGGGAAAGGACTAGGTTCCGGAAAAAGGGTTCTATGGATCCAGAAGTAGATGATATTCTCACATCTTTTAATATCATAGAATTCAATTCCGCTAGGCAAAATGATGGTGACAAGGACTCAGTTGAATATGTACTACTGATATTTGATTTACTACGAAGGAAGATTGCACAGATTGAAGACTCAAAGGTCTCCTCCCCTGGAGTAATCAAACGCCCTGACCTAAGAGCTGGTACATTCTTGATGACAAAAAATATACGAACAAATGCTACGAAGAGAATGGGATCTGTGCCTGGAGTTGAAGTTGGGGATATTTTCTTTTTCAGGTTTGAGCTTTGCTTGGTGGGATTGCATTCACCATCAATGGCTGGAATTGATTATCTTAGGGTGAATCTGCAAGAAGAGCCTGTAGCTGTCAGCGTTGTTTCATCTGGAGGATACGAGGATGATGTAGAGGACGGGAATGTATTAATATACAGTGGTCAAGGTGGGAATCTAAATATAGATCAGAAGCTTGAAAGGGGTAATCTTGCTTTGAAGAATGGCTTGGACAGGGGTAATGAAGTGAGAGTAATCCGGGGTGTGAAGGATCTAGCAAGTCTTGGGAAAGTTTATGTCTACGACGGTCTTTATAAAGTTGAGGAGTCATGGGTGGAAAAAGGAAGATCTGGTTGCAATGTGTTTAAGTTTAAATTAATTAGACTCCGTGGTCAGCCTGAAGCATTCACGACGTGGAAATTGATTCAGCAATGGAAAGATGGCATCTCTTCAAGAATTGGGGTTATCTTGCCTGATCTTACTTCTGGGGCTGAGAGTTTACCTGTTTCCCTGGTAAATGAGGTTGACAATGAGAAGGGCCCAGAATACTTCACGTATTTTTCCACTATCAAGTATTCAAAAGAAGCAAATTCAGCAGATTCTTCTAGTGGCTGTGCCTGTGCTGGTGGTTGTCTGCCTGGTAATCTGAACTGTTATTGCATTCAGAAAAATGGAGGCTATCTTCCATATGTTGCAAATGGGGTTGTTGCAAACGCAGGGCAATTAATTTATGAGTGTGGACCTTCCTGCCTGTGCCCTCCTAATTGCAAGAACCGAGTATCCCAAGGAGGCTTGAAAGTTCGCTTCGAAGTTTTTAAAACTAAGGATAAAGGTTGGGGTTTGCGATCCTGGGACCCCATTCGAGGCGGAGCTTATATATGTGAATATGCAGGGGAAGCCATTGATAATTCTAAGGTCGAGGCTCTACACAGTGACATGGATGATTACCTTTTTGATGCTACCCGCTCTTGTCCTCCGATCCTGCCCAGTGATTCCAATGAGGCTCCAAAGTTGCCATTTCCTTTAGCTATTAGTGCAAAGAATATTGGGAATGTAGCTCGTTTTATGAATCACAGTTGCTCTCCGAATGTAATCTGGCAGCCGGTTTTACGCACAAACAATAGGGAGTCGGATCTCCATGTTGCGTTTCATGCCGTTAGACACATCCCTCCAATGACTGAGTTAACATATGATTATGGGATGGTCCCGCCTGAAGAAATGGGCAGGCAGAAGAAACTTTGCTTATGTGGGTCTTCAAAGTGCAGAGGATTTTTCCATTGAAGCTATGCTTACTGGATAATTTCGATGTGGATTGTCCTTTGTAACTTGAGCCTCAGAGGGAAGGTTAGAGCTCTTAATTATCTAATTTAGAATCTTGCTTTGCCCGGGATAAAATGTTTACCGTTTATGCTGTCTTCTTTTTTCAATTTAAACATGTTTATGATGTTGGCTTTGAATTTTATTATATTGTCTAGTATTTGGTTCAATTATTTTTTTAGAAGTTTGTAGATTTTTTCTCTTCAAATTATAAATAATTACCACAATATCTCATAATTACTATTTTTTACAAAACGTTTTTTTTTTTTATAGGAAGTTTTATACAAAATGTTAAGCATGTTTAAGAAGTTTAACCTGTCCCAAGAAAATAACGTGGCTACAGCCTCTTCTTTTCTCCCTTTCCTTTTTCTGGTTATCAATAATGTTAGCCATCCAACGATGATAATGCGCGGCTGCTAATGGTGAAAGGAGTTTATATTGCATTTGCATGGTGAATGCTCTTGGCGGGACTAACCCTGTAAAAGTTACTTGTGGGTGCTGGCGTAGATCCCCTCTATCAAGATCATGTAGCAATCATTAACGCGCTGTGAATTTAGTGCTACTGAGCTTGTTACACATTTAGAGTAGCATTTTCCGCTGATGTACTGCTTCATTTATGTAATTTTCTCACCCTTCTCTATTGCTTGGTCCTTTCTCAGATGACTCCTAGCTGGCATGTAGAGAAAGAGCTTCAACTTAACTTGGTCAATTTTCTGAATATAATATCCTAGGAGGGGTTTTGTATTTAAGGCTTTGCAGAGCCGGTAACATCAAGTTCTCTTTCTGTAACTGTAGTCGGAAGGCGCTTGGAAGGTTTTGATCTTCCAGAGTTGTCATGTACTAAAGTCACGTTGTAATGTTAGCTGTATGGTCAACTTTCCATTTTCTCTTCTAAAATGAATGCAGATGTATCAAGATGGATAGTTAGCATGTTCAATGGTGCAAAGTTTGAACTCCTTTGATCTGTTTTGCTTCTGATGTCCCTATACTGTGGTGAGCCTGTTTCTTTGTCAAAAAATGATATCCCGATGGGAGAATTTGTTGGTTATGGTCTGATTCTTCTTCCTGGCTAAAATGGAATTTGTAGTTGTCCGGTTTGATGCGAGAAAAGCAGTTGGCATGAGTTGATGGCGCGATAGCTGATTGCAGGGGACTTATGGTTTTGGATCAAGTAGGATGCAAGTTTGTATTTGTACTGAAGATGAATGAAAAGGCTGTGTACAAAAATTCCTTATGGTCATGGATTCTATGGGGTTTGAGTCTCCCATTGGACATTGGACTGCCTTCAATTTTTTTTAGTCTACCATACAAGTTTGCTCTTTTCACCGACTTGATAAGTTGAGTTAAAGTCTTACTCGTGGTCATAATAATATTATTTTTTCATTCTGAATGGAACTCGTGGTTATAATGATGTTATTCTCAGTGTGAATCAATCTCTAAACTCTCTGAGTTCATACGGTTTGGTGGTATGTCTATGATATTGGCTATAAATCTGAGTATATGTGATTTTTTTTTCCTCTTAAACAATTATTGAATACATGATCCAACGGTCGGAAATTCTATGTATTTGCTATGTATTTATGTTGGATATGTACATTATACCGTTATGAGAAAAAATATAAAATAAAATATGGAGTGTTAATAAAGACTACCTTTTATCATATGTGATATTTTGCCCGCGGAAATCCCGCTGGATTTTAAATGGCACTGGATCAACGGCAATGTCCGTGATAGAGAGAGGGGATTGTTAAGGATCGCATTGATGATGTAATATGGGTAGCTGGAATTTGGATCCAAAATAGACACACAGAGAGAAAGAGAGAGAGGGGGGGAGAGGGAAAGGGAGAGAGGGAGGTGAGGAGGGAGAGAGACATGTACCAAAAAGGGAAAACACCCAGAAACAGTTTTTGATATCATTTCAAAACAACTAATTTGGGAGACCAATCTGGTTGATGTTGATTTTCATCTTGTTTTGATTTGATTATTCTATTTGGGTGTTTGCCTTTCATGGTGATGTTTTTGCTGCGACAACAAAATTAGAGACGGAAAGCAAAAATGGGAATAGACAAATCCCAGAATTGGAACTCTCCCTGCAGAGACTTGTCCATGGCCACTTCCAAATCCAAACCCAAGCGGCTCTACCAAGTTTGGAAGGGTAACAATGTAAGTCATATTTTTTTAAAAAAATATTTCTAGGGCTAGAAATGATCTCCTTGTTATGAAATTCATAGATTGAAATGACTGAAGTTTTTGGGGTATTTTTTTTTCTTCTTATTGATCTCCTTGTGACAATGCCAAATAAAGCTGTTCTGCTTAATTTGGGGGACAAATTCTGATTGATAAGTTTGTTTCTTTGATAATATACCCACATTTTAAATTTGATTTGGTTTCATTTAACAATCAGATCGTTCATTCCTTGGGATTTGATTATTTTTCTTGTAGAAGTTAAGTGATGGGTTTTCTTCCTTTTGGTCAAATTAGTGATAGGTTTAGCAGCAACGGTGGTAAAGGATCATTACATTATTCCTCTGGTATATAGAGATTTTGTTAGCTTGAAGTGTTTGTGCAGTTTAGTATAAATGCACTCAAACCAAATGTTAAGTTTTTTTCAAGGATTTTCATATCAAGATTGACTATCTAGTGTTGGTATTGCATATTATAGGTTCAGTTGCACTCAACGTTTCCGTTACAATCTTTTCTTTTTTCACTTTTGGGTGGTAAGAAACATGACAAATTATCTTATGTTTAAGCCTTTAAGGATTCTCTATTATTGTAAAAAACTTTGTTTTATGGCAGTCATACATGCTTATAGAATTGGAAGATTTTCTAGTATTGATAAGCTCTATGATGAAGCTTCTTTTTGATGTGACAGAAATTTCTCTGTGGCGGAAGACTGATCTTAGGTCCCGATGCAGCTTCACTATTCTTAACTGCATTTCTTATCGGAGGTCCTGCAATGGCATTTTGCGTAAAGATGCTGGTTATAGCGGGACAATATGATCAACTATTTGACTACACCGTTTTTATTGGGGGATTGGTCCTAACTGTTTTGGTTGGTAAAGTGAAGATTTTCCTTTGTGTAAATGGAATCTTGCTTTTGGCAAATGATCTTTGAACCTGACCTATTTCATGTTCCATGCAGGACCTCATGTTTCTCTCCTTGACGTCCAGCCGAGATCCAGGAATTATACCCAGGAACTCACAAGCACCTGATGCAGATGACTCCCTTGAATTCACCACTCCCTCTATGGAGTGGGTTAATAGTAAAACTCCCAACTTGAAGATACCACGGACAAAGGATGTAATGGTCAATAACCACACAGTTAAAGTGAAGTTTTGTGACACTTGTTTGCTATATCGTCCGCCACGTGCCTCTCATTGCTCTATCTGCAACAATTGTGTGCAGAAGTTTGATCACCACTGTCCATGGGTTGGTCAGTGCATCGGAGCAGTAAGTAATCCTCAATTGCACTGTACCTTCAAGGTTTACTAATTATTCTTAGCCAGTCGTACAATGATCACAAATGAGTGTATTGTGTTATACAAGTTGAATTAAGGAAATCTTTTATATATTTGTTTTTGCTTTCATGTTCAAAAGTATATACTATTTTCTCTTTCACTTTTTGTAAGGAAGATAAAATATCTGTACAAATGCTAATAAAACACTGCAACACACACAGGTTTTATCCCACGGTCAACCATCATTCCATATTTTTTTCCTGATAGAGACATATAATGGGGTTGGCATATGGTTTGGTTTCTAATAATCAGTTTTTGAGATGATTGTGAGATGAACTCTTACATCATGAGGACGTGACTCGGTTTCCTTGCTATATTTAAGTTATTTATTAGTAAATATCCTGGCATGCATAACATGCTGGAAATATTGCAAATTTATTGGTTCTTTTCTCATCCTTTATGGTTGCTTTCTTCAAAACCAATTTCCTGGTCACATCTTTCCCTATGTTTGGAATCAAACTTTTAAGGGCTTGCTTCATTTATTTGCATGCTTGCAAGATACTAACGACCTGCTTCCACGTTGACTCAATTGCAGCGCAACTACCCATTTTTCATATGTTTTATATCATCATCAACCCTATTGTGCCTATACGTCTTTGTGTTTTCGTGGATCAACATCCTTCGGCAAGAGGGAAATTTGTGGGGCATCATGTCACGCGATATTGTATCAGTCGTTCTCATTGTCTATTGCTTCATCGCTATCTGGTTTGTTGGTGGCCTCACAGTTTTCCACTTTTATCTTATTTTCTCAAACCAGGTGATGTTCTTGCTCTTTGTAATATTTATATCCTGTGCATATGTGGTACCATCTTTTGTAGAAATAGATGGACAAGAAATCTAGCTTTATTTTTTTGGTTGAAGACCATGTATACATATGATTTTTTCCCCTTTTCTGATATATAGATACACAGTATATGCAATATGAATGCTTTGGAACTCTTCAGATATCTTTTTCATGGTTTTGTCAATTTTCTCATTTGTAGAACAAGATCAAATTAGTTGTTATAGTTGGATTCTTAAGTTTCATCTTTTTTTTTATTTGCAGACAACATATGAGAATTTCCGTTACCGCTATGATAAGAAGGAAAACCCCTTTAGCAAAGGGTTGATAGGTAATCTTAAAGAAGTCTTCTGCTCAGGGATCCCTAGTGGGATGATAAATCTCCGAGCATGGGCACCGGAGGATTATGATCCAAGCATGGGATCAATTTCATCTGAACTAGGTGGAGGCTTCATTGGCTCAAAAGACAAATTTGACATAGAAATGGGGGGAAAGCTTGGCAAGGATGGTATCCTGAAAATGCCAAGTATCTTGCATAATCTGGATTATAGTGGTCACGACGACAATTTGAAGACGAAGAGTAGAGACATGAATGCTTCATTTGATCCATTTTTCTTTCCCACTGATCGTCAACTAAAAATGCAGCCGAAATCCACTTTCGGAGGTCATTCCATAGACGATAAAAGGATGCAATAGCTTACCTCATACCAGTCCGAGTCTCTGAACATGTAGGTATGCAATAAAATGCGAAATGCTTCTTCTCCCTTCAAAATAACCCTTGAATCTCTAATCAAAATCAGTATGAAAGCCATATAATTTACTTCCAAATACAGAGAACTTTATCCTAATTCGATGACAGGTCTTGTTTGTCCTGTTTAATAGAATTCTACAGCTTTAAGTCTAATAACTGGATATAACTTGATTGAAGCTCAACAGAAACTGATACCCAAATAACAGCATTTTGAGCTTCTTGATTTGCTCTTTATACCCATATGAAACTTAGTCTCCGTCTTTCTTGTTTTTGTTTAGCAGGTTTGGCTGGACAAGAAACTAATCAGTGGATAACTGTCAAAGACATCTGTTGATGGTTTGGGGTCGTATAATTTGTTAGAAGGTCAGTGATGTAAGTAAACTGAAACGAAACAATGTAGCGAATTATTAAACTCGTTTTATGTTCTTGTTCAGATATTTTGTTTAAACAAAAAAACAGAGAAAGAAATGAGAGAGAAATAGAGGAGAAGTTGTGACTTCATATTTGGCACTTTATGGTTGCAGAACAAAGTTTCTGTGTACTTTACATGGAAGTTTGGCAAGCATTGCAAGGAAGTTCAGAGGAAATATTTAATGTTCTGTTGTGCGATGTCATACATTGACGTGGTATACCATATCGTCAGTAGCATTATGATCTTTTATAAGAGGTTGATACTTGATATCAACTCATAATTGGTTGGGAATTATTTGAAATTTGAATTATAAACTAACTACTTTCATCCTCAACCACCCATGATTTGACATCACAATCCATGAATTGTCGTCATTCTATTGGTCATGTAACGACACATTATGACATGGGTCACATGGCATACCATGATTGAATATTTTCTCCATTAAGGGATCTTAATGTCACACGAAAAATGAGTTTTTAAATTTTTTTTTTTTATAAAATTAGTTTAAATGAGTTTTTTTTTAAATGCTGGCCTATTAAACGGTTCTCGTTAAAAAAAATTTAAAAGCAAGAATTTAAAGAATAAGTAAAATTCTCTATTTATTTAAATAATAAATTAATAAAGAAAAATTAATACTTCCCATTTAAATCATGTAAATAAAATATAATAGTAATAATTACTAATTAGTAAAGAAATTAAAAGTTAAAACAAGACACCCGCGTGAAAGCCGCGAGAAATTGAAACATCCGCCCGGACGTCATCCTTGCCAGCGTTTCTTGCATCAGAGGGACATAGATGGAGAATCTATGTCTTGGTATAATCTCCGTGATATACAGAAAAAGCTAAGTAAAGATAAAAGGGGAATAATTTTGGCGAGCAGAGAGAGGCTGCTGGTTTTTTATCCAAAAACCTCTCTACCTCTTCGTTCCTCTCTTCACTCCTCATTTGATACGCTTATACACAAGATTTATGGACTACCCAGATTGGAGAGTCAGAGTCTTGTTCTCTTTTTTTATATTGGTTCTTGGATTTCCTATATTCATAGTGTGAGGATAGAGAGAGAAATTTTGTGATTGGAAGAAGAGGATGAGGAGAGGTGAGTTGTTGTTGTTGTGATAAGGTATCCAAAATCATCAGCGAGAGGGGGGATGGCCCAGGATAAACCTGTGAGACTCTATCAAGCTGGGAAAGGAAGCAACGTAAGTCTCCGGCTCTATTTTCCAATTGGGTTTTCTTTTCTCGTTCATTTAATCCTACTGGTTGATCATGAATTGAATAGCGTGTTTGTTATTTCTTTTGTCTGAATATGACGATTAGATCTATCTGTTCTTTCACTTTCCTTAGATATGGGATCCTTTATTCTTTATTGGGTGCGAATTCGATTTTAAGCTTTTGTAGTTTTTGGATTCTGTTTGTAAAGTATGGTCTGGATCTATATACTAGGATCAACTCTGTGGGGGACTAAAGACAAGGGGACTGCTTTTTTTTTTTTACTGAATTTTGATTTTATCTATGCTTAGTTGATTTGTCAGGCTGTCTTATGGTTCTTTAAATTTTTTAGTGCAGTTCACTATATATGGCTTTTCTCAATTTTCAAGTGGCAACCTGGTTTCCCACTCTTTTTTTTCCCACTTCTGTAGTATTTCTGGTGATTTTTACTGATTATCAAAGGATTTTCTGTGGGGGAAGGTTGATCTTCGGTCCTGATGGCCCATCATTGTTTCTGACTGTACTCCTGATTGCTGGCCCTGCAGTCTTTTTTTGCGTAAATATCTATTCTAAGATCAATGACAAGCTCATCAGACATCCTGGGAGTTGGTATGCTGTATTATTTGTTGGCGCTGCTCTCACAGTTATGGTAGGTACACATTCACAGCCTGGCTACAATTTGTATTTTAGTATTTCTGTAACTATCCTTTACTGCAAAAAGGGTTGCAAAACCAGGTGACTTTCTTTCTTAAAAATATCGAAATTAAACTTACATACTTGATACGTTGCTGGATTACAGAAGCTTGTTTTATTATTATGCTTTGTTCTAGGAACACATAAAAAAAATATCACCTATTTGGAAAAATGTGCAGTTGTTAGTTTTCTTGTGTGCCTTAGTCTGTGCATACATGAATAATATATGTAGATACTAGTTAGATTTGCAGATTCCCTCACATCCCCAGAAGCAACAAAATGTATAATGTTTACCTGGTTTCTTTCTTTCGACCTTAGATTTGTCATTTTGATCCTTGTTTTTGCAGACTACATATGAGAACTTCCGATAAAAAACTCAATCCATATAATAAGGGACTGATGAGAAATATTGGTGAAACAATTTTCTCCAAGATCCCACCTTCAATGAATAACTTCCGGTCTTTTGTTGAGGAAGATGAGCATAAGGCTGTGGGATCCCCTAATTATGGAGAGGGTATTGTTAGCTCCAAGGAGAAAATTGACATTGAACTGGCAAATAACCTTGCAGACGATTGTTCTTATTCACTTCCTGAAATTCTACAAAATTTGGATTATAATGATGAGGATGACTCGAAAACAAAAGAGGACGGAAGAAAACCTGCTTTTGGCCCACTGTTCTGGACTGAGCAACATAAGCTAGAATCAGGGCAAGTCTGTATTATTGCAGATGAAGTAACTGAATCCATTCAAAGTACTACATCTGGAGGTGGAGGAAGAGAATCTGCACAAATCTTGAATTCTGAAGATGGAGCAAGAGCTTCTGTTCAAATTTCCACTTCCAGTGAGGAGATTACGCCTGTGGAAGAAACTAGTGATAATTGCAGCTCCCATCAAACTGCAACACCAGTTCTCCAAGCATAGAGGTAAATATCTCACATTCCTTTCATTGTTTGTTAGATAAGGTATATTATTCTTGGACGTCTAAAGTAGAGTAGTATCACTTTTAGATATGTAGTTTAGTTGTTCAGTTTTTATTTACTGATGGTGTAAAGAACAGTTATTTTCGAATGTATTCGAGTTGGTTGGGTTACTTACAGAACATACCCTGATAGTTAAAATAAGACAAAGTTTCAAAGAAGGTTTTCAATAAAAGAGAAAAAAATGCTATCAGCCAAGACTCTTGGATTATTTATGAATTAGCTTTCCCCGACAGATATGTTGTGACAGTATGCAACAAAGCACACTCAAACTGCTTTGCCTACTTGAATGCTCTGGATTGTAATACTTAGTATACGTATATCTTGCATGTCATCTGTGAATATGTTATTGTTGTTTAATGAAGCAAAAACTAGCGAGTAAAAACTTTGATAATTTGATTTCTTTTAATCCAAATGCCATACACATGTTTAAAAAGTAAGAAATATTTTATTGGAGTTTATTTTGTCTTTCGTACCATATCACATGCGAGGTCAATCTTATTGTCTCTGAAGTTTACCCCTAATACTTCGTCTCTTATGTCTGCTCGACAGTAGGTTCTTCCATCCTCTTCTATTATTGTGGAACCATTATTTTCAATATATCTACATCGTTCGATAATGTTTTCTTCAATGATCTTCTTCTTACGTCATTATATAATTACGTGACACGGCAAAGCTAAGCTTAACACAAGCTGGAGCTCCTTACAGCATATGGAACATAAATTTTATACCAAGGTCAAATTTATTTATTTTTTTGCAGGATTTAATATTTCTCTTGTTGACATCTGGTAGAGATCCTGGAATGGTCCCCAGAAATTTAAAGCCTCAAGAAGCAGATGAAGCATTGGAAGTAACAACACAATCAATGGAATGGGTTAATGGTAGAACCCCTCACATGAAATTACTTAAAGATGTGATTGTGAATGGCCACTCAGTAAAAGTGAAGTTTTGTGACACTTGTTTGCTCTATCGTTCTCCTCGTGCTTCCCACTGTTCAATATGCAACAACTGTGTTCAGATATTTGATCATCACTGTCCATGGGTTGGTCAATGCATTGGAAATTTGGAATAGTAAGTATATTCTTGCATTAGATTTTCAACATGAAACTGAATGTTTGCTATTAAATAGCAAATTGGAGTTTCTTGTCATTCCATGAGTTCCACCAAAATTTATTTTTGGAAAGTAAAGTTGGTAAAGCTGAGACTAAGCACTTCTTCTTTTTTTTTTTTCCCTTCTGGATGTGATTGGTATAAAACTGTTGATGCAATGATTGAGTAGGTTATTGTCTTACCAAATGACCTTAAAGAACTAGAAAATAACCTACTCTCTTGAGTACTTAATATGCTGCGCATATGCTAATTTCTGTTCCATCCATTATTAGAATGTCATCTAAATTGCTTCGCAGTTGTTAGAAACTGACATTGCTCTTCATATTGATTTGGTTGCAGCGCAACTATCGGTTGTTCATCATGTTTATATCAACAGCAACTATTTTGTGCTCTTATGTCTTTGTTTTTTCATGGATCAACATTCTTGAAAAAGAGAAGAATATCTGGAAGGCCACGTCACATGATGTACTGTCAGATTTGCTCATAGTCTACTGCTTTCTGGCTGTGTGGTTTGTTGGTGGCCTTCCATTTTTTCCATTTATATTTGATTTGCAAAAACCAGGTGACTTTCTTTCTTAAAAATATCCAAAATTAAACTTACATACTTGATACGTTGCTGGATTACAGAAGCTTGTTTTATTATTATGCTTTGTTCTAGGAACACATAAAAAAAATATCACCTATTTGGAAAAATGTGCAGTTGTTAGTTTTCTTGTGTGCCTTAGTCTGTGCATACATGAATAATATATGTAGATACTAGTTAGATTTGCAGATTCCCTCACATCCCCAGAAGCAACAAAATGTATAATGTTTACCTGGTTTCTTTCTTTGGACCTTAGATTTCTCATTTTGATCCTTGTTTTTGCAGACTACATATGAGAACTTCCGATAAAAAACTCAATCCATATAATAAGGGTCTGATGAGAAATATTGGTGAAACTTTTTTCTCCAAGATCCCACCTTCAATGAATAACTTCTGGTCTTTTGTTGAGGAAGATGAGCATAAGGCTGAGGGATCTTTTACCCCTAATTATGGAGAGGCCATTGTTAGCTCCAAGGAGAAAATTGACATTGAACTGGCAAATAACCTTGCAGACGATTGTTCTTATTCACTTCCTGAAATTCTACGAAATTTGGATTATAATGATGAGGATGACTCGAAAACAAAAGAGGACGGAAGAAAACCTGCTTTTGGCCCACTGTTCTGGACTGAGCAAGATAAGCTAGAATCAGGGCAAGTCTGTATTATTGCAGATGAAGTAACCGAATCTGTTCAAAGTACTACATCTGGAGGTGGAGGAAGAGAATCTGCACAAATCTTGAATTCTGAAGATGGAGCAAGAGCTTCTGTTCAAATTTCCACTTCCAGTGAGGAGATTACGCCTGTGGAAGAAACTAGTGATAATTGCAGCTCCCATCAAACTGCAACACCAGTTCTCCAAGCATAGAGGTTAATATCTCACATTCCTTTCATTGTTTGTTAGATAAGGTATATTATTCTTGGACGTCTAAAGTAGAAGTAGTATCACTTTTAGATATGTAGTTTAGTTGTTCAGTTTTTATTTACTGATAGCGTAAAGAACAGTTATTTTCGAATGTATTCGAGTTGGTTGGGTTTTTTATAGAACATACCCTGATGGTTAAAATAAGACAAAGTTGTAAAGAAAGTTTTCAATAAAAGAGAGAAAAAAAATGCTATCAGCCAAGACTCTTGGATTATTTATGAATTAGCATTCCCCAACAGATATGTTGTGACAGTATGCAACAAAGCACACTCAAACTGCCTTGCCTACTTGAATGCTCTGGATTGTAATACTTAGCACACGTATATCTTGCATGTCATCTGTGAATATGTTATTGTTGTTTAATGCAGCAAAAACTAGCGAGTAAAAACTTTGATAATTTGATTTCTTTTAATCCAAATGCCATACACATGTTTAAATTAGGAAGTCATTTCACAAAAGAAATAAGTTGAACTCTAATGCCAAGCGAGAACAAATAAAAATTTTTCCTTCTGATATTATTTCTATTGTGTCCAGATGTTCATATTTCTCAATGGATCATCTTTGATTTAGTCTCCATTCTCATCTAACCTTCAATTCAACTCTGGTATTTTCGGTTTTTTTCCCTTTCGTATCCTCTTGCTGGTATTGTTACATCTTGATGACAGGTTCTGCTGTGAAACATCTCTTCTTTGGCTCTAACATTTGGAAGGGGTTAAGTGCATATAGGTCACTGAAAGATACCCCAGTTTACAATTAGGTCACTCAAAGAAAAAAATTTCTAATTAGGTCACTCAATGTTCCAATTTTGAGCAATTAGGTCATCACGCTCTAATTCCGGCCAATTGATCGCCGGAACTTGCTGACATGTCCACTTTTGCATATGTGGACCAAATTGACGTGGAATTTTGTGATGACGTGGATTTTTTTAATAAAAAAAAATTGAATAAAGAGGAGAGATTTGATTTGATATACCGTATACATTTCCACCTTCCCACCATAACCCATCTTCTCGAAAACACTTCTAAACCCTATTTCTCTCTCTGCCCGATTTCTCTCTGCGTGGAACGCAGATTTCTTCAATCGTCTTCACCGGTTAACTCGTGTACCTTTCGTCTTGGGTTTACGGCCATCGGATAATCGCAGGAGTCGTAGGTCTCGCAAGCTTCAGTAGTTCCAGAAGTAAAAGGTATAACCTAAACCCATCTTTCTTCTGAGTTAGGTCGATTGGGTCAAGTCCTTCTGGGTTAGCTCATATATCTTTCGTCTAGGCTTATTGATTGTCTTGTGCCCATGATTGGTGCTTAGTTCTTGACCTGTTAGTGTTGTATTGTTTATGGTGGCATTTTTTTGTGCAAATGTAATATGTGTGACTTTGTCTATATGGGATTTGATGTAAATCATGCATGTACGAGATAGTATGATTGATATATTTTACTGGGTATTTTGCTTTTCACTTGTAGGTTAATGGACTCCATTTATTTTGACATGGTCTTACACCATGGGGGTAAACTAGCGAAAAATAATATATCACAAAAGATTGAATATGTTGGAGGGGATGTTTCATGTTGGGAGAATTGTAATTCAGATATGTTTAGTTTATTTGAAATATTGAAATGTTTGAGAGAGGTAGGGTATAACAGTTTGAAGAATTGTAGTTTCTTGCTGCCCAATAAGAGTTTTGAGGATGGTCTAAAACCCATAAGGAATGACCAGGATGTCCTTCACATGATAGAGTGTATCAAAGGGGAAGATCATGTAGATGTCTATGTTGAGCACCCTGTGGAGGTTCCTATATTTTATGATGGCCCAATACCTGATCCTAAAGCTGTTATTGATGTGGATATTGATGTTGAGGAATTGACTGATTCAGAGCACTATGTAGAGGTGGAGACTGATGAGGAGGAGAATGAGTCTTATGAGCAAGATGATGAGGGTGGGCAGCAAGATGATGAGGGTGGGCAGCAAGAGAATGATGATGGGCAGCAAGAGAATGAGGATGAGGTGGTTATGGAGGATGACTCAGATAGTGATTATGCTAAAGATTTATTGAATGAGTATGACTGTGACCATTTAGAGGATCTTGATTATCATTTGCCTATTGATTCTGATGACAGTGAGGTAGAACAGAGAAGTAAGAGGAGAGTGCCTAGGGGACCTGTACACAATCCAAATTTGCCTATGAAAGAAGTTAGATTAGAGCTAGGGATGCAGTTTAATAGTTTAAAAGAGTTCAAGATTGCTGTGAAAGACTATGCTATTGCTGGAGGATTTCAGCTTAAATATTATGTAAATAACAAGGACAGATGCCAGATGAAATGTGAGGGAAAGGTTGATTGTCCATGGAAGATTTGGTGTAGCCAAATCAAAGGAGAACAAACATTTCAAATCAAGACTCTGGTTGAGTCACATAGTTGTACTAGGTTGTTTGTCAACAAGCAAGCATCAACAAATTGGTTGGCATTCAGAATTGCTGATAAGATTAGACTAGAACCAGATATCAAACTGATTGACTTAATACCATGGGTTAGTGAGAATTTGCAGTTGGACATTACAATTTCACAGGCATATAGAGCCAAATTGAAGGCTAAGGAGATGATTGAGGGTACAGCCAAAGAACAATATGCCAGGTTGAGAGACTACTGTGCAGAGATAAGGAACAAAAATGTGGGGAGCACATGCATTGTGCATGTGAATAGGGTTACAGCTGACAGTCCACCTCAATTTAATAGGATATACATATGTTTAGATGCTTTGAAAAGGGGTTTTTTGGATGGTTGCAGACCACTGATTGGTTTGGATGGATGTTTTTTAAAAGGATGCTATAAAGGACAGCTTCTTACAGCAATTGGCCAAGATGGGGATGGACACATATATCCAATTGCATGGGCAGTTGTCTTGGTTGAAAATACTGAAAATTGGAGGTGGTTTTTGATGCATTTAATGGGTGATTTGGGGATGGATAGAGAGTGGACCTTCATTTCAGACCAACAAAAGGTACTAACCTCATTCATTCACAAAATTGGTTCATAATAATTCTTTGTTGTTCCCACATTCACTAACATCATGCATTGACAATATTTGTTTTGTAGGGATTGGAGAATGTATTCAACATAGTGCTAACTGGTTTTGAGCACAGAATATGTGCTAGACACCTGTATAATAATTTCAGCAAAGAACACAAGGGAGTGCAACTTAAAAGCCAGTTCTACAAGATTATTGCAAGGACTACAATTCCTGAATTTGAGCATGAGATGTGTGTAATGAAGACACTTTCTGAACCTGCATGGAAGTGGCTGGATGATAGGGCTGACAAGTTGTGGAGTAGAGCTAAGATTAGGACTACTTGTAAGAATGATATGTTGCTTAACAATATTTCAGAGAGCTATAATGGTAGCATTCTAAAACATAGAGGAAAACCTATTATTACATTTCTAGAAGAATTGAGGAAGGATGCAATGAAGAGAATTGTAAAGTTGAGAAAGGATATGTTGGATTCTAATTCCAACAGCCCACTGGTGCCAAATGTTGCAAAGAGGATTGTGAAACTAGTGGATCTTAGTGGGAGATGGGAAGTTATCTGGAGTGGGGATAATGCACATTCACTTTTTGAGGTAACCTGTAGACCAGAGAAGTATGTTGTGCACATAGTGGAAAGAACATGTAGTTGCAGGGTTTGGGATCTCACAGGGATACCTTGCTGCCATGCAATTGCAGCTCTCAGGTACATTGGACATCCTATTGTTGAATATGTAAGTCATTATTACACAAAAGAAACATACTTGAGAGGGTATAGCCACTTTGTTCATCCTCTTAATGATATGAATATGTATCCCAATACTCATGCTGAAGCTGTGCTTCCACCACCGCCAAGGAAAAAAATGGGTAGGCCGCAAGTAAAAAGGAGAAGGGAAGCTGGGGAGAGTCAAGATCCATCGAGGTTGAGGAGGGCTTATCCTGTGATTAAATGTGGCAAATGTGGACAACCAGGGCATAATAGGAGAGGTTGTAGATCTGATGGTGCAGCAGGGATGGTAGGAGGAAATCCTAATATGGTAATGGTTCATATAACTTTAGTTTTGTAATTGTCTGACATTTGTATTTGATGCAACTTGTTTTATATTTGTATGTTTACAGGCTGGTACCTCTACAGCTGCAAGTACAAGGCCTGTTAGAAGTGGTGTTAGAGGTGGCTCCTCAAGAGGAGGTGGTGTTAGAAGAGGTGGATCAAGAGGAGGTGGTGTGCCCAGAAGAGGTGGGATACGAAGGAGGGGTGTTGTGCCAATGAGAGTAGGATCCAACTTAACAAGTGATACTGTTGGTGCTGCAACATCATCAACTAGAGTTGCCTCAATCCTACAAGCATCTCAAGAATCTGTTTGCACAAATGGTGATAGAAATTAAGGAGCACTAAATATCTTTTTGGTCTCATTTTGTATGTATGTCTATTGGCAGTATTTTAAATGCTTTACATGTATATTTCTTATGTATTTTGGATTATGTGTAAGTTTATTATTTATGTCTTTTGGATGATGTTGATGGATTAGTACTTGGTGATAGAAATCAATGTTGTATTTGATTTTATCGGTTTACATATATGAAATACATAACAAGTATATTCTGTGACAATTTGGGTCATAAACATAAATTTAATGACTTATTTGCAAATAAACATTCTGTTAAAATATAAGGTTTTATATACTTTTTCATAATTTTTTTACAAGTTCATATTTCAGGGAAAAAATAAATTTTTTATTAAAAAAATCCACGTCATCACAAAATTCCACGTCAGTTTAGTCCACATATGCAAAAGTGGACATGTCAGCAAGTTCCGGCGATCGATTGGCCGGAATTAGAGCGTGATGACCTAATTGCTCAAAATTGGAACATTGAGTGACCTAATTAGAAATTTTTTTCTTTGAGTGACCTAATTGCAAACTGGGGTATCTTTCAGTGACCTATATGCACTTAACCCCATTTGGAAGTGGATGTTAAAGTTATCATTTTCTTGGAGCAGCTGTAACCCTGTTGGTATCCAAGTCTTGAGGTTGAATGCAGATTGTGTCGCTGGGAAATAAGAGGAATTTGATTATCTTCTTGCGTCAGTTTGTTCATCATAAAGTTCAGGCGCCTGTTTGTTTTAAGTTTGTAGATGTCACATTTGTCCAATAACGCAGAAAACCCGCAGGTGAAGGTATCTGTAAGGCTGTAAGGGTAAAAGGGTCTGTAGATACTGTTGTAGCTAAGCTACCACCCTGTTTTCTTTGTTTTTGTGTCCTTTCATATTTGAAGATTTTCTATGAATTTAATTAGACTTGTAGGACTGTCATGGAATTTTACTCAAATCACAGAAAATTTGTATTGAGTCTATTGACTCAATTTTGAATTGGTTCAGTTTGCTTTACCCTCTGTCTTTCTATCAGAGCATTAGTAATGGTTGTCATAATTTGAAGTTATATTCTTCCCTTTTAAGACCAATATATCTTGTATTTTAGATGTCAATGCTGGATCAAGCATATGATAAGTCGTAAGATGTCAGTCTAGTTTTGGGGGTCGATCATCCCTCTAACTTCGCAGGCCGACCCCCCAAAACTATTTGTTATATAGTTGTTGGGGGTATTTTAAATATTTCAAATAAAAAATTTGCCGTTACTTTGCCGTGCCCGAGACTGGTAGGGTCAGCTCGTCTCGGGCCCGATTCATGGGCTGGATTGAAAACATCAACCCAGACTGTGAAGGATAAATGGGCCAAGCCATTGCGGTTTCATGAATTCTAAACCCTAAACTCCGACCCGGTTCGCCAACTCTACCATACAAAAAAACCAACTATTTTGCAATCATATAAAAATCTCTCAGCGAGAATCTGCTGTAATGAAAATACCACCACTAGTTTTTGCCCAAATTCATTACAAAGTTGTCACACCCCACCAAAGAAGCAATCAAGACAGTCCTATAATTATGTGCCACGTGTCAAATATTCACATGATCTCATAGATTTCCTAGGATGAGATTCAGTCATGAGGATACCAATTATAAACTCCACCCTTATCCAACACTCTCTTTAGTCCCTCCTTCCCCAAAGAAGCTCAAAGCTTACAACTTTGCTCCCAAAAATGGCAGCAGAGATGGCGCTGGTGAAACCCATCTCCAAATTCAGTTCCACCACACCCAAATTTGGCAGCCCCAAAAGCAGACTCTCATACCCAAAGTTCACCACCATTAAAATGACAGCCACTTCACAGCCAACCACAGCAAAGCCAAGCAAGAAAGCTGCAAAAACTGCACCCAAGGAGACCCTTTTGGCACCAAGGTTCTACACCACAGATTTTGATGAGATGGAGACGCTCTTCAATACTGAGATTAACAAGAATCTCAACCAGGATGAGTTTGAGGCTCTGTTGCAGGAATTCAAGACTGATTATAACCAGACTCACTTTGTCAGGAACAAGGAGTTCAAGGAAGCTGCTGACAAAATGCAAGGGCCTCTCAGGCAGATTTTTGTGGAGTTCTTGGAGAGGTCTTGCACTGCTGAGTTCTCTGGATTCCTTCTCTACAAAGAGCTCGGCAGGAGGCTCAAGGTCTGGTTCTCATATAGTTCTTAAGCTTTTTGATAATATGCACAGCTGAAAATGCATCCCAATCTTTCCTCTCTTGCATTATATTGGGTTCTCTGAATGGCAAATGCTTCTTAAATTAACCATTTTTTCATTCCTTGCTTAACTTAAAAAGTGAATTTAGCTAAGACTTGAATACTGAGTTCTTTCCTGTTCACTGATTTTTGTGATTTAATTTTTACTCACATTACATTCTGAATATGGGTTAGAATTGAGCTCAAATTGACACCAACTCTTTTAATGGTCGATGTTCAGAAAACCAATCCAGTGGTAGCTGAGATTTTCTCTCTAATGTCCAGGGATGAAGCCAGGCATGCAGGGTATGCTAAATTAGATCTTCCTTTTTCTCTCATGGTCATCAATTCTTCTAACAACCATTAGTTCAGTATTACATAAATGACTGTATTTTTAACTGTTTTCAGGTTTTTGAACAAGGGTTTATCTGATTTTAACTTGGCATTGGATTTGGGTTTCCTGACGAAGGCTAGGAAATACACATTCTTCAAGCCCAAGTTCATTTTTTATGCTACCTATTTATCTGAGAAAATTGGGTACTGGAGATACATCACCATTTACAGGCATCTCAAGGCCAATCCTGAGTACCAATGCTATCCTATTTTCAAGTACTTTGAGAACTGGTGCCAGGATGAGAATCGCCATGGAGATTTCTTCTCTGCATTGATGAAGGCACAGCCCCAGTTTCTCAATGACTGGAAGGCCAAGCTTTGGGCTCGATTCTTCTGCCTTTCGGTAATCTTGTCATACCATATAAACTCAGATACTCTCATCCCACTTAAACATCAGATTGATCTTCTATCTATTAGTTTTTGCATCTTTTGACAATGTGATAAATATGTTTTGCTTGCAGGTCTACGTGACTATGTACCTAAATGACTGCCAGCGCACAGCTTTCTATGAAGGCATTGGACTTAACACTAAGGAATTTGACATGCATGTCATCATTGAGGTAAGACTATACTTATATCGCATTTTCATTTCTATGTGATGACACTAAGCTCATTACCATCTATATAAGTGCCTTTGGATGTCTTAAAACCGCCATTACCGTCTAACTCATAATGTTAATGAGCTTAACATTCACTTTGTTAGTGTTTCTGAGGAACCTAATGGTACTTCAAGAAAAGGAGTACTTTATATCCATATTGAATCCATTGTCAGTCAATAGTTTGTTCCCATGTCTCTCACAGATACGCACGAGTAACATTAGCTTTCTAAACTGGCCGAGCATACTTTGGACTACTGAACTTTTGTTCCTAATCAAGTTGTTTATCTGGAATTCTCTTTATGCAGACAAACCGTACAACGGCTAGGGTTTTCCCAGCTGTGCTCGATGTTGAGAACCCAGAATTCAAGAGGAAGTTGGATCGGATGGTCGAGATTAACGAGAAACTGATTGCAGTTGGACAGAGCGAGGAGAGTTCCTTGGTCAAGAACTTCAAGAGAATTCCCCTTGTTGCAGCATTGGTTTCTGAGCTCTTGGCAGCATATCTAATGCCACCAATAGAGTCTGGATCAGTCGATATCGCTGAGTTCGATCCACAGCTTGTGTATTGAATATTGATACTCCTTTTTTTCAACTTTCATCCCTTCTTTTCATGTTTAGCTTGAGTACTGCATCATAGTTACATTGCAGGGCTGGACCTATGAAACTGAGGAATCATACTTATGAAGAGCGCATATTTATTTCTTCTAATGATAGTGCACACATTTTCAGTTCCCCTTACTCTTGCCCATTCAAATTCAGTTGGTCATATATGGTTGCACTTAACCACAGAGCAATAGCACAATTAGTTATATCTCTGGGCTTAAGGCGAATGATGCTAAGGTCAGGAGTATTTGCCTGGGTTTTTTGGGTTCCGTGGGCAAAAAAAAAAAAGGAAGCAAGAATATTTAGAAGAGTTAGAACACAAACAGTGAAAAATTCAGGGTAAAGTGTGCGTCTTTCCTTATTTTAGAAACTGTTATTACATACTATTAAACAAAACTATATATGTCTATATGATATATAGTTTTTCAGTTTCTAAGGCCAAGAACAACACTTCATCACATGAAGACGCACACACATATATAGTAATTGCTTCTTAGACATTCTTAAAGGATGAGAACTCCCACATCCCCCAGTAGTAATGCGATCCTATCCAGAGTCTGAGTAACAAGGTCGAGAACACCTATGAGTATTCCACCAGTTGCAGGCAAGAGGTTGCAAGTGCGGATAGGGAGCTGAGCCTGCACAACACAATTAGTAGATGGAAGAGAGGGACGATTAACAAGTGGAATATTGGAGGCACTAAGATTGAAGAAGCCAGTGTTTGAGGTTATAGCAGTGGCAAGTGTAGTTCTCCCTCCATCGCATGTCAAGTTAACTCCAACACCAACCAAGCCTGGGTTGGCCGATCCAGATGTTATTAATCCAGTTCGAGAGCAAACCAGAAACCCCACAGCCTGGATATTCCCGACCCTTGCAACTATTGTAGCATTGGCAGCAAAAAGCAGAGAGAAGAGGAGGAGCATGGCCATGGATTGCTTGTGGTTACTCATCCTTTTTTTTTTTTTTTCCTTCTGTAAATCAAGTTGTAGAAAGAAACTCTGCTTTTGCTCTGCGTCTGTCGTATCACAAGTTTGAAACAAGGATACCCCTTATTTATAGGGTTTTTTTTTCAATGGAAGAACCTTTGTGTTATTGTGTACATTAAGGCGCACGTGGTTATTGAATCCGTTTGGTAAACCTTATAAGGTGTCAAAATAAACTAATTTATAAATTGTTAAAAATAAATTAGTTTATAAGCTATAAAATATGCGATCCAATGTTTTTCTGGTGAAAACTATATCTAACACTAATTTAAAAGATGTGGATAAATTTATTACATTTAGTTTAAAAGATAAAATAAAAATTACACAAAAATATATAAACCATTGTAGTTTATTATTTTATGATTTTTATTAGTAAATTTAATTTCAAGTTCAAACTCTTATAAACTACTGGGTACTTTTATATAAATTAAATTACGTTAATATTAAAAAGATCTATAATATTATCTTAATAGAATAAAAGATAAATTAAAAAAAAACAAATCCTCTTAAATAAGCTTCAACTTGATTTTTTTTAACGTTTTGTAGCTTATAATTTTAAGCTTGGTTAATCGTATAGAAATCATAACTGAAAATTTCGATTTTACTCATGATATTATATATCAAGCATGTAAGAATGTTCATATAAAATTTCATAACAGACGGAATACATATGATAACTCAAATAATAAATTTCATTATTCCCATAATAGTGAATTTTCATTGTTGTCTTTCTACAGTTTTCTGTCAATATCTCATTTTCTCACCAATAATATATCGATTTCATTGAATTTTCAATTCTCTACAGGACTCTCACAATTTCACTTTGATAGCCTTAGTGTCTTTAACAACCAGGATGAAACCCAACACAATTAGTCGACCAAGGCTAGCCCAGAAGAGCTGAACGAAAGGCTAACCCACCCAAACAAATAGATAAACCCGAAAAACTAGGAAAACTAAAATTGAAACACATAATACATCTACATATGACTTCTTTTTTCAAGAACAATATAAAATCTGCGAGACTCCCTGAATTGTCTCATTTTGAAACATTGGATAATGACATCATAACAAAATTTCTTTGGATGACTAAACTGTAATAATCCCCATCTTTCAATGCTATAAAGTGTAATTGACCCAACATTAAAGTGTTTATTTATTACACTAACTAAATTAAACCTTGACTTAAAGACCAATTCATGCCTTGCAAGTTGAGCTAGACCACACACTCTAGGGCCAACTAGCTAGACAACTAGTGGTGTCCCCATGGGTTGCATACCACCCATATATCTTACCCTATGACTTCTATACTATAAGGCTGTTGGGATTACCTACACATTATACCATTACTATTAGTATTATCAGTATGGAATGAGATTACCTATTTTTTCCATTTTTTCTCACAACTCTTAATCCCAAGATCGGTAATCACTACGTTTCATTACAACACCACTATAAAATTGGAGCCTAAAACATATTGTAGGCTACTCCAATCCAATTGTAGGCTCTTCCAATCCAAACCAAATCGACATAGTGTGAGAGTTTGGCTTGCATGAGAAGTTGGTGCCAAGTTGCAACCATGTACTAGAGATTTAATGGCGACCATGTCCTAGAGATCATGTGGTACCCCATGTCCTAGAGGTCTAGCGGGTGTCCATTAATGAATCATCTACCATGTCAAAGAGAGAGTGAGAGAAGGGAGAGAGATTTGTGAGAGAAGGGAGAGAGATTTGAGGTAGGAGATGATATAAAGTGTATTAGGGTTATGTTATATTTAAGGGCATTTTTTTTTTGATAAAAGATTCAAGGATGTATTGGTGTAATATGTCTGGCCTTAGATTTAATGGTGCATTGTTTTTAACTCGTGTAACTCTTATTAGTAAATTTTCATTAATTTTAAGTTTGAAATTATTATATGAAAAAAGCTTATAATATTATATATAAAATTATTGTTTAAAGGGAAAATTAGAGATAAGTCCCTCTCACTAAAATTTTTGTTCCATTAAGGACACTCAAATAAGTTTTGTTCGTTAAAGTTCATAAAGTTTAAAATAATATTCCATAGAGAACAAAAAATCATAACATTTATTTTATTGATAGAAATACTCTCATCTTCCCCATTTGACACCTAAATCAGAGCTTTCTCTTCTGACTACTATTCTAGGTAGCCAATGGATAGGAATGGTGCGCCTAGGTTTGGGTTACATTCCCGTGGTGGCGGCTTGTGGAGGTGTTATCTCCAGCGGTTGGATTGGGCAATTTTCTTCATAGATGACCGAAACTTCAAGGTCAAATTATGGTGGAATCAGCAATTGACGGCGGTGAATGATAGTTGGGGGTTGGTCGTGGTGCTCCAACGCTTCTATTTGATGGGTCAGTGGGCTAACGATGGTAGTCTACCATGCCCACAAACCTGCGTCATGTGTTATCTGTTTCATATGTTATTTATTTAATATGTTATCTGTTTTATTATATATGTTTTCTTATATCCGTTTTATTGTATCTATTTGAATACTGAAATACGAGAATTTCATTTGGTAATATCATCACAATAAAAGTTGAAACACAAAAATTTCGTTTAAACATATATAATATCATCAGATGCAAAACATATATAATATCAGCATATTTTAAACAAATAACATATAATCATATATAAAAATTAGAACAATTTTAACTCATTTTATCAGATCGAGTTCCAAATATAATGTGTCTTGGTCCATGGAGTAGATTGGTGGCTTTGATAGTCATCAGCGTTGGTTGTATTGACCGGATCGAGCTCTTTTTCAAACGTTGATCGTGATTTCGTAAAATTTTTCTGGAGACTCAAGTATAATCGACGTCGTTGATGACTGGGTTTTGGTCAGGCTATCATGGAGCTTCATTTCGGTGGTTCGTAAATCGAAAACGATGGTCAGATGACCAACTTCAGTCTGACGATGT
The DNA here is from genome assembly GCF_013401445.1 of Tripterygium wilfordii. Taxonomy (NCBI): domain Eukaryota; kingdom Viridiplantae; phylum Streptophyta; class Magnoliopsida; order Celastrales; family Celastraceae; genus Tripterygium; species Tripterygium wilfordii. Next base: position 3,166,200 of record NC_052244.1, on the reverse strand, counting down.
CATGGAAGAAAAAGAAGAAAGAGAAAATGAGGAGGAAGAAGAAGCAACGTTTTTAATGTCATCATAGGCATTTTTTTAAGCTTTGTTCTTTTTTAAAGTTTTTTAAGTTTTCATTGTTGAAATATAATTTTTATCCTTATGTGAAATTTCCCTTTATGTAAAAAGTTATTATTTTTTGAAATTATTATTTTAACAAATGAAAATATACTATTATATATGATATAACCAAATAGGTAAAAAAAAAAAAGAAAAGAAAAGTGTAACAGCTCTCAAATAAGCTTTGAATTGAAGTTTATCATAAATTAGCATAACCACTAGCATATGCGAGGTGTTTGGTAGAATGGGGATCTTTATCAGTACCATTATCTTATAAGCTTTCATCCCCACTCTACCAAACACTGTTTGAGTCCCGTAAAGTGTGGACTTTGTTTAAAATTTCTTACAAGATGTCCTCAATAAGGCGCTTCTCTAAGAGTGTGTTTAAATTGAGGGATTTAGGGAGAAAGAAAGAGAAGAGAAATGCATTTTTCTTCTAATTCTCTTGTTTGGAAAGTTTATAAAAAAATTAAGAGAGAGATTTGACGGGATTTTGGAGGAAGATTTCATTAAATTTTTATCAAGATTCTTCCTCCAAAAATGGAGTCATTTGGAGGGAAGAGATGACTATTTAAGTTATTTATAAGTTAAAAATCTATTTTACCCCTTGTACATAACACTTTAACATAAAAATAATGATAAATTAGTAAATTAAACTAATTTTCTTCTCCTTCTTTTTATATCTATCCAAACATGGGAGAGGGAAAATCTTATTCTTTCCCTTTCTCTTCCCTTCCCCTCCCCCACATCCTTCAATCCAAACACACTCTAAAAACCAATTCATGCCATGCAAGTTGAGTTAGCACTGAATTAATTAGACATCAATTCAGTGCTATGTATGCATTAATGCATGCCACCACACACACACGCACATATATAATAATTCTCTCATGAAGTTCTAAAGTAAGATCCTAAAATGAGGTCCTAATTTTTAGGGATTAAAACATTTTTTTAAAAATTTGGAAAAAATATCCTATGCGCACTTAAAATAGGCACCTATGTTTTCACTATTGATTTGAAATATGTGGGACCCAAAAAAATGGGCCCCACTTGTCATTTCACTCATCCACACCCTTAAAAAATTGTGCGTATTTTAAGTACGCAATTTAGGTGCACATAGGAGAATTTATATATATATATATATATTTCTTACCCTATACCTTACAATATCCTCCTATACTATAAGGCTATCAGTGTGGAAAGAGTTTACCTTTTTTTCCCCCCTTTTTCTCGCTTAACTTCTTAACTCCAAGATTGTTAATCACTAAGTTTCATTACAACACCATTATAAAATTGGAGCCTAAAAGATATTGTAGGGTACTCCAACCCAATCAAATCGTCAAAATGTGAGAGTTTGGCTTGCATGACAAGTTCTTGCGAAGTTGCAACCATGTCCTAGAGATTTAAAGTGTGTTTGGATAGAGGAATTTGGGGGAAGGGAAAGTGAGTTTCTTTTCAAATCCCTTGTTTGGATAGTTTATAAAAAATTAAGGGGAAAGATTTGAGGGGAATTGAGAGAAAATTTTCATTAAACTTTGTCTTCCCCAAAATGGGGTCATTTGAAGGGAATGAATGACTAATTAAATTATTTATAGGTAAATCCCTATTTTACCAATGTACATAATACTTAAATATAAAAAGTAAGGATAAATTAGTAAATTAAAACAAATTTATTCTCTCTTTTTTTTTATCTATCCAAATATGAAAGAGGAAAATTTTTGTTTCACCAAAGATACTACATTTTAATTTTGATGATTGTATCATGTTACGCTATTTGATTAGATGTGCTATGTGATGATTTGACTGCAAATTGATTGAATTTGAAATTGAAAGTTAGCCAAAATCGATTTTTATTAGGATTCTTTATCGCTAATCCTAGAATCAAGCTCAATTCTTTCATATCATATCAATCCCGTTTGAGTTGAAATTTTACAGATACCTTATTTTCATCATTATGAACATATTTTTCGAGCAATGTACGAGAAATTTTGATATTTACCCACTGTGCCCTAATTTATGACCGAGCAATGACCATGTTTTGCGGCTCGATGTGATTTTTCTCAATTCTGCTATGTTTGATCGATCTGAAATTTGGCATGGATACTCTTACAAATGTCTATTAAAAGATTGTTAGGAGAACCTGTACGTAAAGTATTGTTCAATGTTCCCGGACTATTTGTACAGGCTATAGTCCAAAGACAAACACTTATCTAAAAACTTTCTGCCAAAGAAGATTGGATCACATTAGAGCTCATATTTTATAACCATGTCATATTACTTGAAAACTAATTAATTTCTTGGGATTGTGTTTCTTTTTAAACCCAAAAAAAAAGAAAAAAGAAAAAGAAAAAACAGGAAGCAAGAATATTTAGAAGAGTTAGAACACAAACAAACAGTGAAAATTTCAGGGTAAAGTGTGCATGCATCTTTCCTTATTTTAGAAACTGTTATTACATACTATTAAACAAAACTATATATGTCTATATGATATATAGTTTTTCAGTTTCTAAGGCCAAGAACAACACTTCATTACATTAAGACGCACACACATATATATAGTAATATTGCTTGTTAGAGATATTGCTTAAACGATAGCTGTCACAGTAGTCGCCAGTAGAAATGCGAAACCATTCACAGACCGAGTAACAAGGTTGAGAGCAGCTTGGAGTATTCCACCAGTTGCAGGCAAGAGGTTGCAACCGGCGATCGGGAGCTGAGTCTGCACAACACAACGAATAGGTGGAAGTAAAACATTAACAGCAGTCAGATTGAAGAAGCCAGTGATTGAGGTGTTAGCAGTGGCAAGTGTAGTTCTCCCTCCATCGCATGTCAAGTTAACTCTAACGCCAACCAAGGGTTGTCTGGCCAATCCAGGTGTTACTAATCCGGTTGGAGAGCAAGCAAGAAACCCCACAGCCTGGATATTAATGTTCCCTTCAACTATTGAAGCTGTCGTAGCAAAAAGCAGAGCGAAGAGGAGGAGAATGGCCATGGATTGCTGCTGGTTACTCATCATCCTTTTTCTTCTGTTAATGAAGTTATAGAAATAAACTATGCTTTTGCTCTGTGTCTGTCTCACAAATTTGAAGCGGGGGTACCCCTTATTTATAGGTTTTTTTCAATGGAAGAACCTTTCTGTACATTAAAGGCGTGTTTATTTACCATCACAGGTGGCGGGTGGCCGAGTCATTGAATCCATTCGTTTGGTAAAGTTTATATGATATTAAAATAGGTTAACTTATAAATTGTGAAAAATAAATTGGTTTATAAGTTGTGAAATAAGATTTTGCGTGTTTGGTGAAATGTATTTCTAATATTAAAATATTGAATAAAAATTACACAGAAATATATAAATCATTGTAGTTCATTATTTTTTGATAAATTCTGTTTATTTTATTATGAATAGTTCTTATTACATTTAATTTTAAGTTCAAACTCTTTATAAACTACAAGATATTTTTATATAAATAAAATTAAAAAATCCATAGTATTATCTTAATAAAATAAAAGAAAAAAAAAAGCAAATCTCTTAAATAAGCTTCAACTTCAAACTTATTTTTTTTGAACGTTTTGGAAATTATAGTTTTGTGCTTGGTTAATCGTATAGAAATCTTAATTAATTAAAATTTTCAATTTTACTCATGATATGATATATTAAGAATGTAAGAATGTTCATATGAAACTTCATAGCAAATGGAGTACATATGATCACTCAAGCAAGAAATTTCAATGTTCCCATAACAATGAATTTGCACTACTGTTTTTCTGCAGCCTCTATTTTTCTCCCATAATATATCAATTTCATGGGATTTTCAATTCTCTACAGGACTCTCATGGTCTCACCTTTAGGTGATAGCCTAAGTGTTTTTAACCCAAGAATATGACTTTTTTTTTCAATAATAATATGAAACCTGCCCGAGTCACTGAATTGTCTCATTTTGAAATATTGGATGATGACATCATAGTAAAATTTCTTTGGGTGACTAAAGTGTAACAACCATTATCTTTCGATACTGTAAAATATAATTAACCAGCATTAAAGTGTTTATTTATTACACTATCTAAATTAAACCTTGACTTAAAGACCAGTTCATGCCATGCAAGTTGAGCTAGACCACACACTCCAGGGCCAACTAGACGACTAGTGGTGTCCCCATGGGTTGCATACCACCCATATATCTTACCCTATGACTTCTATACTATAAGGCTGTTGGGATTACCTACACATGCATTATACTATTAATATTAGTATTATCAGTATGGAACGAGATTACCTATTTTTTCTATTTTTCTCACAACTCTTAATTCCAAGATTGGTAATCACTACGTTTCATTACAACACCACTATAAAATTGGAGCCTAAAACATATTGTAGGCTACTCCAATCCAATAGTAGGCTCTTCCAGTCCAAACCAAACCAAATCGACATAGTGTGAGAGTTTGTCTTGCATGAGAAGTTGGTGCCAAGTTGCAACCATGTACTAGAGATTTAGTGGCGACCATGTCCTAGAGATCATGTGGTACCCCATGTCCTAGAGATCTAGCGGGTGTCCATTAATGAATCATCTACCATGTCAAAGAGAGAGTGAGAGAAGGGAGAGAGATTTGAGGTAGGAGATGATATAAAGTGTACTAGGGTTATGTTATATTTAAGGGCATTTTTTTCAATAAAAGATTCAAGGACGTATAGGTGTAATATGTTTGGCCTTAGATTTAATGGTGTATTGTTTTTAACTCGTGTAACTCTTATTAGTAAATTTCCATTAATTTTAAGTTTGAAATTATTATATGAAAGAAGCTTATAATACTATATATAAAATTATTGTTTAAAGGGAAAATTAGAGATAATTCCCTCCACTAAAATTTTTGTTCCATTAAAGACACTCAAATAAGTTTTATTAGTTAAAATTCATAAACTTTAAAAATATTCCATAGAGAACAAAAAGTCATAAACATTTATTTTATTGATAGAAATATCCTCATCTTCCCCATTTGACACCTAAATCAAAACTTTCTCTTCTGACTACTATTCTAGGTAGTCAATGGATGAGAATGGTGCACCTAGGTTTGGGTTACACTCCCGTGGCGACGACTTGTGGAGGTGTTATCTCCAGCGGTTGGATTGGGCAACTTTCTTCACAGATGACCGAAACTTCTAGGTCAAATTCTGGTGGAATCAGCAACTGACGGCGGTGAATGATGGTCGGGGGTTGGTCGTGGTGCTCCAACGCTTCTATTTGATGAGTCTGTGGGCTGACAATGGTTGTCTACCATGCCCACAAACCTGCGTCATGTGTTATCTATTTCATATGTTATTTGTTTTATTATATATGTTTTCTTATATCCATTTTATTGTATCTATTTGAATACTGAAAGACGAGAATTTCATTTGGTCTCAATGAAAGTTGAAACACAAAAATTTTGTTTAAACAGATATAGTATCATCAGATGCAAAACATACATAATATCAGCATATCTGAAACAAATAATAAATAATCATATCTAAAAATTTGAACAATTTTAACTCATTTTATCATATCAAATTCCAAATATAATGTGTCTTGGTCCGTGGAGTATATTGGTGGTTTTGATAGTCATCAGCGTTAGTTGTATTGACTGGATCGAGCTCTTTTTCAAACGTTGGCCGTGATTTCGTAAAATATTTCTGGAGACTCAGGTATAATCGACGGTCGTTGTTGACTGGGTTTTGGTCAAGCTATCATGGAGCTTCATTTCGGTGGTTCATTAATCGAAAACGATGGTCAGATGACCAACTTCAGTCTGACGATGTCATGGAAGAAGAGAGAGAAAATGAGGAGGAAGAAGAATCAACGTTTTTAATGTCAGCATAGGCATTTTTTTAAGCTTTGTTATTTTTTTAAAAAAAAAAATGTTTTCTAAGTTTTCATTGTTGAAATATAATTTTAGTTTTTATCCTTGTGTGAAATTTCCCTTTATTTAAAAAGTTTTTTTTTAAATTAAAATTTTGAAATTATTATTTTAACAAATGAAAATATACTATCATATATGATATAACCAAATAGGTATAAAAAAAAGAAAAGAAATATGGAACAGCTCTCAAATAAGCTTCGAATTGAAGTTTATCATAAATTAGCAGATCGACTAGCATATATGCGAGGTGTTTAGTAGAATCGGGACCTTTATCGGCTTTCATCCCCACTCTACCAAACACTATTTGAGTCCCGTAAAGTGTGGACTTTTTAACAATTTCTTACAAGATGTCCTCAATAAGGCGCTTCTCTAAGAGTGTGTTTGGATTGAGGGATTTGAGGGAAGGAAAGAGAAATGAAATGTGTTTCCTTTCAATTCCTTTGTTTGGATAGTTTATAAAAAAATTAAGGGAGAGAGATTTGAGAGGATTTTGGAGGAAGATTTCATTAAATTTTTTGTCAAAAATCTTCCTCACAAAATGGAGTCATTTGGAGGGAAGGAAAGACTATTTAAGTTATTTATAAGTTAAAAATCTATTTTACCCATTGTACATAACACTTTAACATAAAAATAAGAATAAATTAGTAAATTAAACTAATTTTCTTCCCTTTCTTTTTATATCTATCCAAACATGGAGAGGGAAAGTATTATTCTTTCCCTTCTCTGCCCTCCTCTTCTCTTCTTTTCTCTTCCCTTTCCTTTCCCCAAATCCTTCAATCCAAACACACTCTAAAGACCAATTCATGCCATGCAAGTTGAGTTAGCACTGAATTAATTAGACACCAATTCAGTGCTATGTATGCATTAATGCATGCCAAAATTTATATATAATAATAATAATTCTCTCATGAGGTTCTAAAGTGAGATCTTAAAATGAGGTCTTAACTTTTAGGGATCAAAATATTTTTAAAAGAATTTGGAAAAAATATCCTATGCGCATTTAAAATAGGCACCTATGTTTTCACTATTAATTTGAAATATGTGGGACCTAAAATAACGGACTTCATTTGTCATTTCACTCATTAACACCCTTCAAAAGTTGTGCATATTTTAAGTACACAATTTAGATGCACATAGGAGAATTTTTTTAAAATACATACGTGTGTGTGTGTATATATATATATATATATATATATATCTTACCCTATACCTTACAATATGCTCCTATACTATAAGGCTATCAGTGTGGAAAGAGATTACCAATTTTTCCCCCTTTTTCTCGCTTAACTTCTTAACTCCAAGATTGTTAATCACTAAGTTTCATTACAACACCATTATAAAATTGGAGCCTAAAAGATATTGTAGGCTACTCCAACCCAATCAAATCGTCAAAATGTGAGGGTTTGGCTTGCATGACAAGTTCATGCGAAGTTGCAACCATGTCCTAGAGATTTAAGGTGTGTTTGGATTGAGGAATTTAGGGGAAATGAAAGGGAAGAGAAGGGAAAGGGAGTTTCTTTTCAAATTCTTTGTTTGGATAGTTTATAAAAAAATTAAGGGGAGAAATTTGAGAGGAAATGAGAAAAATTTCATTAAACTTTTGTCTTTCCCAAAATCCCAAAATGGGGTTATTTGGAGGGAATGAATGACTAATTAAATTATTTATAGGTAAATCTTTATTTTATCATTGGACATAATACTTAAATATAAAAAGTAAGGATAAATTAGTAAATTAAAACAAATTTCTTCCCTTTTTTTTATCTATCCAAATATGAAAAAGGAAAATTTTTGTTTCACCAAAGATACCACATTTTAATTTTGATAATTGTATCATGTTATGCTATTTGATTAGATGTGCTATGTGATGATTTGATTGCAAATTGATTGAATTTGAATTTGAAAGTTAGCCAAAATCGATTTTTATTAGGATTCTTTATCGCTAACCCTAGAATCAAACTCAATTCTTTCATATCATATCAATCCCGTTTGAGTTGACATTTTACAGATACCTTATTTTCATTATTATGAACATATTTTTCGAGCAATGTGCGAGACATTTTGATATTTACGCACTGTGCCCTAATTTATGACCGAGCAATGAGCATGTTTTGCGGCTCGATGTGATTTTTCTCAATTCTGCTATGTTTGATCGATCTGAAATTTGGCATGGGTACTCTTACAAATGTCTATTAGAAGATTCTTAGGAGAACCCGTACTTAAAGTTATGTTCAATATTCCCGGACAATTTGTACAGGCTATAGTCCAAAGACAAACACTTATCTAAAAACTTTCTGCCAAAACAGATTGGATCATATTAGAGCTCATATATATTTTATAACCATGCCATATTACTTGAAACTTAATTTCTTGGAATTGTGTTTCTTTTTAAACCCAAAAAAAAAGAAAAAAAGAAAAAGAAAGAACGGGATGCAAGAATATTTAGAAGAGTTAGAACACAAACAAACAGTGAAAATTTCAGGGTAAAGTCTGCATGTATCTTTCCTTATTTTAGAAACTGTTATTACATACTATTAAACAAAACTATATATGTCTATATGATATATATAGTTTTTCAGTTTCTAAGGCCAAGAACAACACTTCATTACATTAAGACGCACACACATACATATAGTAATATTGCTTGTTAGAGATATTGCTTAAACGATAGTTGTCACAGTAGTCGCCAGTAGAAATGCGAAACCATTCAGAGTCCGAGTAACAAGGTTGAGAGCAGCTTGGAGTATTCCACCAGTTGCAGGTAAGAGGTTGCAACCGGCAATCGGGAGCTGAGTCCGCACAACACAACGAATAGGTGGAAGTAAAACATTAACAGCAGTCAGATTGAAGAAGCCAGTGATTGAGGTGTTAGCAGTGGCAAGTGTAGTTCTCCCTCCATCGCATGTCAAGTTAACTCTAACACCAACCAAGGGTTGTCTGGCCAATCCAGGTGTTACTAATCCGGTTGGAGAGCAAGCCAGAAACCCCACAGCCTGGATATTAATGTTCCCTTCAACTATTGAAGCTGTGGTAGCAAAAAGCAGAGCGAAGAGGAGGAGCATTGCCATGGATTGCTGCTGGTTACTCATCATCCTTTTTCTTTTGTTAATCAAGTTATAGAAATAAACTCTGCTTTTGCTCTGTGTCTGTCTCACAAATTTGAAGCGGGGGTACCCCTTATTTATAGGGTTTTTTCAATGGAGGAACCTTTCTGTACATTAAACTATTAAAGGCGTGTTTGTTTACCATCACAGGTGGCGGGTGGCCGAGTCACTGAATCCGTTCGTTTGGTAAAGTTTATATGATGTGAAAATAAATTAACTTATAAATTGTGAAAAATAAAATGGTTTATAAATTGTGAAATAAGATTTTCGGTGTTTGGTGAAAGTATATCTAATATTAAAATATTGAATAGAAATTACACAAACATATATAAATCATTGTTGTTTATTATTTTTTGATAAATTTTGTTTATTTTATTATAAATAGTTATTATTAAATTTAATTTTTAGTTTAAACTCTTTATAAACTACAAGATATTTTTATATAAATAAAATTAAAAATCTATAATATTATATTAATAAAATAAAAAATAAAAAAAGGCAAATCTCTTAAATGAGCTTCAACTACAAATTAACTTATTTTTTTTGAACATTTTGGAGCTTATAGTTTTACGTTTGGTTAATTGTATAGAAATCCTAACTAAAAATTTCAATTTTACTCATGATATGATATATTAAGAATGTAAGAATGTTCATATGAAATTTTATAGCAAATGGAGGACATATGATCACTCAAGCATGAAATTTCAATGTTCCCTGAAGAATGAATTTGCACTATTATTTTTTCTGCAGCCTTTGTTTTTCGCCTATAATATATTGATTTCATGGGATTTTCAATTCTTTACAGGACTCTCACGATCTCACCTTTAGGTGATAGTCTCAATGTTTTTAACCCAAAATGTGACTTTTTTTTTCAAGAACAATATGATATCTGTCAGAGTCCCTGAATTGTCTCATTTTACAATATTGGATGATGATATCGTAACAAAATTTCTTTGGGTGATTAAAGTGTAACAAACCCCTGTCTTTCGATACTATAAAGTATAATTAAACCGCATTAAAGTGTTTATTTATTACACTATCTAAATTAAACATCGACTTAAAGACCAATTCATGCCATGCAAGTTGAGCTAGACCACACTCAAGCGCCAACTAGACAATTACCACTAGTGGTGTCCCCATGGGTTGCATACCACCCATATATCTTACCCTATGACTTCTGTTGGGATTACCTACACATTATACTATTAGTATTAGTTCTATCAGTATGGAATGAGTTCCCTTTTTTTTTTCTCACGACTATTGATTCCAAGATTGTTAATCTCTACGTTTCATTAAAACACCACTATAAAATTTTAGCCTAAAAAATATTGTAGGCTACTCCAATCCAAACCTAATTGTTTTAGTGTGAGAGTAGTTTAGCTTGCATGAGAAGTTGGTGCCAAGTTGCAACCATGTTCTAGAGATCTAGTGGTGTCCCCATGTCCTAGAGATCTAGCGGTGTCCATTAATGAATCATCTACCATGCCAAATCTTGTCCATGCCTACCTATATATTTTTGTATACTACAGCCCCAAAAATTACTGTCCATTTTATTCCTCAATCCATGTGGCATGTGGGTATCCGTTGATTATGAACACAGATGTAGGATCCCCTAAACATCCAACACTTATGAACGAGGTTTAAAATGGAGTTAAGCAAATTGGGGGGCGAAACATTTTTCATTTTCATTTTGTATATTATGATTGAGATGTTTGTATACTCCTCTACAATATTTTGTCCTCTGCAATTTCAATATTATTGGGTCTATTTGGACATGTGTTGTATTTTCACTTTCTACGGTAAGATGGGGTGACTTCTAAAATTGTGGTGATTTGAGGTGAGTTTTGTTGGAAAAAGGTGTTTGGAGTGTCTGATTAGATCCCACGTCGATAAATAAAGGAAGGAGCAGATAAGGAGTTTCCACAATCTAACACAATATGATCGGTTTTATGGGCCTAAGCGAGGAATTGGGCTTGGAGGAGCAAATCTGTGAGTGCTTCGGCCCAGAGCGGACAATAGCATACTATTTTTGGGCTTGTGGGGTACGTCAAATCTATCCAGATTCTAACCCAACTCGTCGGAAGGTATGAAAGTCTTCATCATTGGTGCTTTCATTGAGACTTGAGAGAACTCTACGAAGGTTGTGGGGTGTTAGTTGAGCTTGTGATGAGCAGACAGTGGGCCACTATTTCGCATGGGCATGCCTTAAAAAAGAAAAAGAAAAGCGAGAATCATAGTAGTTGGAGAATGGCAAGACTATGAACGAAGGGTATCTAACTACTACCCGATGACATGCAGACTCTTACTTAAGGGGGTGGAATGATAAGATTCCACATTGGTAATTAAAGGAAGGAGCGGCTAGTAGATAAGGAGTTCCCACAACCTAACACAGTATGATAGGTTTTCTGGGCCTGAGCAGGGACGTTAGGCTTGGAGGAGTAAATCGGTGAGGGCTTTAGCCCAGAGTGTACAATATCATACTGTTCTTGGACATGTCGGGTATGTCGAATCTATCTAGAGTCCAACCCAATTTGTAGGAAAGAATCACTAGAAAAACAATGAAATTACAAACAATGTAATAACAATATGTAATACTAAAAAAACAATGAAAATACATTCTTTTAAAATAATGGAATTTATTAAAACATTAAAATTAAATCTTAATAGGTGAAATTTAAACTAAATTCACATTCCATAGAAGTATAAATCACCTCACCACATCACACTACAATTTATTTAGTGACACACCCAAACACTTGTTCTCACTGAAAATTCTAGTCACCTCACCATAGTTTTAGAACTCACCTCGCCTCACCTTATTGTAGGAGGTGAAAAATAACTTATGTCCAAACGGATTGAATAATATTGAAATTTCAAAGGACAAAAAATTGTGTAGAGTATACATATATCTCAATCATCATATAAAAAATGAAAATGAAAATGAAAATGCTTCATCCCCAATTTTTATCTCCATTTTAAATTTCGTCTATAAGTGTTAGATGTTTAGGAGGCCTTAGATCCGTGTTGAATGGATACGATATGCCACATGGATTGAAGATTAAAATGGTGAACAATTTTTGGGATGTATTATTGCTCATACAACAAATATATATATATATATAGGTAGGCATGGACAAGATTTGGCATGGTTGATGAATCATTAATGGACAACCCTAGATCTCTAGGACATGGTTAATAATATTATTAGTATAAAGTGTAGATAATCCCAATAAACTTAATTATAGTATATAAAGGTATATATGGGTAGTATGCAATGCATATAAATATATTTTTTTTATTTTTTTTGATAAGCAATGCAATGCATATATAGCACTTACTTGATGTCTAATAAATAAACCCATGGGGAGACCACTAGTTGGGCCTTGAGTGTGGTCTAGCTAATTAACTTGCATGGCATGAATTGGTCACTAAGTCAAGGTTTAATTTAGATTGTGTTATAACAAATTTAATGTCTTACAGTTAGAGAAAGAGAAACCCCTTATTCAGGGGCATCTAGTTAGAACGTTTTGTGGTAAATTTTAAACAAAGTCCACTAGCTCTTTACGTGCCTTGAATACGGGTGTGTTTGGTAGAGTGGGCCTACAAATTTATAAACTAGTAGTATTGCTAATGACCCCCGCTCTAACAAACACCTCGCTTAAGTTGCTAGTTTATGATAAACTGATAAACTTCAATATGAAGCTCATATGAGAGCAATTACATTTTTTTTTCTTTTTTTTTGTGCTATTTAGTTATATTATATATTATATAGCGTTAAAAATGATAAAATTAATAAGCTCTACCAAATGGGCTCGTGGCTGTTAAGAAGGAAAGGATTTTAAGATTGTGTTCAGTAAAATTTATTTTGCAGCTTATAAGTTAGCAGGAGACGATGTACCAAACATCTCAAGCTTATAAGCTCTAAAATGTTCTACAAAATAAGTGAGTTTATTTAAGAGAGTTTGTCTTTTTTTATTATATTTTACTAAGATAATATTATAAAAAATATTGTAAATTTTTAAATATTATTTCAATTTTATTTATATAAAAATATCTTATATTTTATATTAATAATAAAAATAAACGAAATTTTTGGAAAAAATAAAAAATCATAAAATAACAAACCACAATGATTTATACATTTCTCATATTTTCGTATGATTTGTATTCTATCTTTTAAACTAAACATAATAGAATATTTTATTTTACATGTTTAAATTAGTTACGTTTCACCAAACACCTAACAATTTATTTTACACTTATAAATAAAAACTATTTTCTCTCACAGTTTATAAATTAACTTATTTTGACAATTTATAAACTTTACCAAATGGATAACTCGGCTACCACTTTTAGTGGTAAATAAACACCTTTAATGTACACAGATTATCTTTCACGTCACCACATATTGGAAAAACCCTATAAATAAGGGGTACCCTTGTTTCAAATTTGTGAGACAGACAGAGAGCAAAAGCAGAGTTTCTTTCTACAACTTGATTAACAGAACAGAAAGCAGAAAGGATGATGAGTAACCAGCAGCAATCCATGGCCATGCTCCTCCTCTTCTCTGTGGTTTTTGGTACCATAGCTTCAACAGTTGAAGGGAACACTAATATCCAGGCTGTGGGGTTTCTGGTTTGCTCTCCAACAGGATTAGCAACACCTGGAGTGCCCGGACGACCCTTGGTTGGTGTTGGAGTTAACTTGACATGCGATGGAGGGAGAACTACACTTGCCATTTCTACAACCTCAAACACTGGCTTCTTCAATCTTAGTGCCTCTAATGCTCCACTTGTTCTGAGTCCCTCTCTTCCATCTGTTAAATGTTCTGTGCAGGCTCAGCTCCCGATTCCCGGTTGCAACCTCTTGCCTGCAACTGCTGGAACACTCCGAGGTACTCTCACCATTGTTACTCAGACTCTGAATGATATCGCATTACTCCTGGAGACTGCGAGAGCTATCCTTTAAGCATCTCTAACAAGCAATATTACTATATATGTGTGCGTCTTAATGTAATAAATTAAAGTGGTGTTCTTGGCCGGAACGCCTGAGAAACTTCTTATAAACTATATATCATAAATAGACATATATAGTTTTGTTTAATAGTATGTAATAAAAGTTTCTTAAATAAGGAAAGATGCACGCTTTCCCCTGAATTTTTACTGTTTCTTTGTGTTCTTTCTAACCCTTCTAAATATTCTGGCTTCCTCTCCATTAAGAGGCATTTTCCTTGGGTTTAAGTACCAAAGTGTGATGGCCCCACAAGAACAAAGTCGTGCAGGCCTAATATATCCACGGCAAAATCAATATTTGGGCCGGACATTAATAGATAATGCTGATGGTAAATTGTCCAAGCTTCTTCCGAATATTTTTCTATCAGCTGGTCAGATATTTGTCATATTTTCATTCTGCTTTCTTTTGGGTATGCGTCATATTTTATCATCTCACTACATTGCTCTACAGCTTATGGACTAATGCCATAGCATAGCAAGGGTCTATGTCTCATCAGATGAGGTTTTTTATGTCCTTGTCCTAGTTCAGACAATGAAAACAAAGACTTACACACGGTGACAGGACGCTCATGCATTACGCTACCGTTTTGGTTCTAAAACCTTCCTACCTTACTAAGGCCAACCCTAGCCACTTTGGTGCCAAAACGTAAAATAGTGCCCAATGAGCTAACGCTGTAAGATAACTCACAAGCTCCACCAATGGGGCTAGCATTAGAAATAGAATATACGACATGAAATTCATAAACTCTATTACATCAAATAGAGTATAGAAATCATTTACAACAACAAAAAATGGCGGAATACAGGAAACCGTGGATTCCTATCATTGAGCTTACAAGCTAAACAATTACACAAGCTTCAGGATAATCTGAATGGTTCATAAATTTACAAAGGAAAGAGAGCAACTAATACAATATTTGACAAAAGAAAATTGGTCACAGCAGCAAAAGGAGAGAATCCCTGAAAGATCTTCTTTTTGGACGTGTAGACTTCATGAAAATATATCCAGAAAAATTTAGAAACTGGGCCAAGAACGCCCGATAACCAGATAACCAGAAGGTGTCGTAGAATTATATGTGCATAAATCAACGAGCTATCCATGTAAACTTCCAAGATGGAAAAAGATAGCCCATCCAACAGCTAGAAAGAATCATGATTAATCCGTTTCACGGGGTGCAATCAAACCATCTTCAAATTTGCCTGAGGATATATATTCCGGGTCCTCCATGGGGTTCAACAAATCAAGTACGAGTGTCAGAATCGGAGACTTCCCCAGTGTCTCATATTGCTCAAAACATTATGTGTTTTGATGATTCATGCTGATCCGGAAGGTACATGAAAATTTGACCAGAAGAAAAAAGGCTCAGCCTGATGTATCTACTTCCTTACCATGATCTTCCTCTTGAATATTTCTCCTCAACCTTCTCAGCCATATATCATAATCGATTGGATATGGAGTACCACAGAGACTATCTACATAATCAGCAAATGCTTTCAACACTGTCGAGACATCACCGAGCTTCTGCTGAATCAACCTCCTTGACCATGCTTAACACAAGCTGGAGCTCCTTACAGCATATGGAACATAAATTTTATACCAAGGTCAATTTTTTTTTTTTTTTGCAGGATTTAATATTTCTCTTGTTGACATCTGGTAGAGATCCTGGAATGGTCCCCAGAAATTTAAAGCCTCAAGAAGCAGATGAAGCATTGGAAGTAACAACACAATCAATGGAATGGGTTAATGGTAGAACCCCTCACATGAAATTACTTAAAGATGTGATTGTGAATGGCCACTCAGTAAAAGTGAAGTTTTGTGACACTTGTTTGCTCTATCGTTCTCCTCGTGCTTCCCACTGTTCAATATGCAGCAACTGTGTTCAGATATTTGATCATCACTGTCCATGGGTTGGTCAATGCATTGGAAATTTGAAATAGTAAGTATATTCTTGCATTAGATTTTCAACATGAAACTGAATGTTTGTTATTAAATAGAAAATTGGAGTTTCTTGTCATTCCATGAGTTCCACCAAAATTTATTTTTGGAAAGTAAAGTTGGTAAAGCTGAGACTAAGCACTTCTTCTTCTTCTTTTTTTCCCTTCTGGATGTGATTGGTATAAAACTGTTGATGCAATGATTGAGTAGGTTATTGTCTTACCAAATGACCTTAAAGAACTAGAAAATAACCTACTCTCTTGAGTACTTAATATGCTGCGCATATGCTAATTTCTGTTCCATCCATTATTACTTTATTAGAATGTGATACGGGACTACGAAGAGGATTCGCAATCTCGTATCTAAGATAGAAGAGAAATTACGAACAACTGGGTTGACAAGAAAAATAACTTGATTTTGTCGAATAAATCCTCCGGATACAGAACTCACCACCGAATGATTCGACACAAAGTCAAGGATCTAGTGACGAATGGATTCGATACAGAAACACCACGAGTCCACACTCACTATCTAGCCTGATCGTTGATACAGAAGCACCACAACGATAAAACTAGGGTTTTGGAAGTTTTTCACAACCAAGAAAGAGAAAACCTCTCAATTTGATTAAGCACCAGAATTCTAAATCCCATACAAACTAGGGCCTTTAAATAGTTGTGAAATAAATCCCCACAAATTAGGTTTAGGAAAACCTATTAAAAAAAACAACAAAAATACCAAAATTCATGCTAGCTAAAAAAAGGAAACAAACTCGAAATAAAATAGGACGCAACATAACAAAGTCAATCGTCGGCAAATTTGGCTCGAGCTACCAAAGTTTGCCTCGAGTTAAAACACGCAATTCTCACATGAACTGCTACTGATGCAAAACTTTGTTATGGATCCGACGTCCGCGTCAGAATGTCATCTAAATTGCTTCGCAGTTGATAGAAACTGACATTGCTCTTCATATTGATTTGGTTGCAGCGCAACTATCGGTTGTTCATCATGTTTATATCAACAGCAACTATTTTGTGCTCTTATGTCTTTGTTTTTTCATGGATCAACATTCTCGAAAAAGAGAAGAATATCTGGAAGGCCACGTCACATGATGTACTGTCAGATTTGCTCATAGTCTACTGCTTTCTGGCTGTGTGGTTTGTTGGTGGCCTTCCATTTTTTCCATTTATATTTGATTTGCAAAAACCAGGTGACTTTCTTTCTTAAAAATATCGAAATTAAACTTACATTCTTGATACGTTGCTGGATTACAGAAGCTTGTTTTATTATTATGCTTTGTTTTTCTACAACTTTCGATTTCGTTGAATTTTCAATTCTCTACAAGACTCACAATTTCACTTTCAGGTGATAGCCTTAGTGTCTTTAACAACCAGGATGAAACCCAACACAATTAGTCGACCAAGGCTAGCCCAGAAGAGCTGAACTAAGGGCTAACCCACCCAAACAAACAGATAAACCCGAAAATTAGGAAAACTAAAATTGAAACACATAATACATCTAGATATGATTTCTTTTCTCAAGAACAATATAAAATCCGTCAGACTCCCTGAATTGTCTCATTTTGAAACATTGGATAATGACATGATAACAAAATTTCTTTGGATGACTAAACTGTAATAATCCCTATCTTTCAATGTTATAAAGTGTAATTAACCCAACATTAAAGTGTTTATTTATTACACTAACTAAATTAAACCTTGACTAAAAGACCAATTCATGCCATGCAAGTTGAGCTAGACCACACACTCCATGGCCAACTAGCTAGACAACTAGTGGTGCCCCATGGGTTGCATACCACCCATATATCTTACCCTATGACTTCTATACTATAAGGCTGTTGGGATTACCTACACATTATACTATTAATATTAGTATCATCAGTATGGAATGAGATTACCCATTTTTTCCATTTTTTCTCACAACTCTTAATTCCAAGATCGGTAATCACTACGTTTCATTACAACACCATTATAAAATTGGAGCCTAAAACATATTGTAGGCTACTCCAATCCAATTGTAGGCTCTTCCAATCCAAACCAAATCGACATAGTGTGAGAGTTTGGCTTGCATGAGAAGTTGGTGCCAAGTTGCAACCATGTACTAGAGATTTAGTGGCGACCATGTCCTAGAGATCATGTGGTACCCCATGTCCTAGAGATCTAGCGGGTGTCCATTAATGAATCATCTACCATGTCAAAGAGAGAGTGAGAGAAGGGAGAGAGATTTGAGGTAGGAGATGATATAAAGTGTATTAGGGTTATGTTATATTTAAGGGCATTTTTCCAATAAAAGATTCAAAGATGTATTGGTGTAATATGTTTAGCCTTAGATTTAATAGTGCATTGTTTTTAACTCGTGTAACTCTTATTAGTAAATTTCCATTAATTTTAAGTTTGAAATTATTATATGAAAAAAGCTTATAATATTATATATAAAATTATTGTTTGAAGGTAGAGATAAGTCCCTCCACTAAAATTTTGTTCTATTAAGGACACTCAAATAAGTTTTGTTCGTTAAAGTTCATAAAGTTTAAAATAATATTCCATAGAGAACAAAAAATCATAACATTTATTTTATTGATAGAAATACCCTCATCTTCCCCATTTGACACCTAAATCAGAGCTTTCTTTTCTGACTACTATTCTAGGTAGCCAATGGGTGGGAATGGTGCTCCTAGGTCTAGGTTATATTCCCGTGGTGACGGCTTGTGGAGGTGTTATCTCCAGCGGTTGGATTGGGCAATTTTCTTCAGAGATAACCGAAACTTCAAGGTCAAATTCTGGTGGAATCAACAATTGACGACGGTGAATATAATGATTACTGGAGGTTGGTTGTGGTGCTCCGACGCTTCTATTTGATGGGTCCGTGGGCTGATGATGGTAGTCTACCATGCCCACAAACCTACGTCATGTGTTATATGTTTCATATGTTATTTATTTCATATGTTATCTATTTTATTATATATGTTTTCTTATATCCATTTTATTGTATCTCTTTGAATACTGAAAGACGAGAATTTCATTTGGTAATATCATCACAATGAAAGTTGAAACACAAAAATTTCGTTTAAACAGATATAATATCATCAGATGCAAAACATATATAATATCAGCATATCTGAAACAAATAACATATAATCATATCTAAAAATCAGAACAATTTTAACTCATTTTATCAGATCGAGTTCCAAATATAATGTGTCTTGGTCCATGGAGTAGATTGGTGGCTTTGATGGTCATCAGCGTTGGCTGTATTGACCAGATCGAGCTCTTTTTCAAACGTTGACGGTGATTTCGTAAAATTTTTTTGGAGACTCAAGTATAATCGACGGTCGTTGATGACTGGGTTTTGGTCAAGCTATCATGGAGCTTCATTTCGATGGTTCGTTAATCGAAAACGATGGCCAGATGATCAACTTCAGTCTGACGTTGTCATGGAAGAAGCAGAAGAGAGAGAAAATGAGGAGGAAGAAGAAGCAACGTTTTTAATGTCAGCATAGACATTTTTTTAAGCTTTGTTATTTTTTTTAAAAAAAATGTTTTTTAAGTTTTTATTGTTGAAATATAATTTTAGTTTTTATCCTTATGTGAAATTTCGCTTTATTTAAAAAGTTATTATTTTTTGAAATTAAAAAAATTTGAAATTATTATTTTAACAAATGAAAATATACTATTATATATGATATAACCAAATAGGTAAAAAAAAAAGAGAAGTGGAACATCTCTCAAATAAGCTTCGAATTGAAGTTTATCATAAATTAGTAGAACCACTAATGTATGCGAGGTGTTTGGTAGAATGGGGACCTTTATCGGTACCATTATCTTATAAGCTTTTGTCCCCACTCTACCAAACACTGTTTGAGTCTCGTAAAGTGTGGACTTTGTTTAAAATTTCTTACAAGATGTTCTCAATAAGGCGCTTCTCTAAGAGTGTGTTTCGATTGATTGAGGGATTTAGAGGAAAGGAAGAGAAGGAAAATACAGTTTCTTTCTAATTCCTTTGTTTAAATAGTTTACAAAAAATTAAGGGAGAGATTTGAGGGGATTTTGGATGAAGATTTCATTAAATTTTTGTCAAAATTCTTCCTCCCAAAATGGAGTCATTTGGAGGGAAGGAATGACTATTTAAGTTATTTATAAGTTAAAAATCTATTTTACCCATTGTACATAACACTTTAACATAAAAGTAAGGATAAATTAATAAATTAAACTAATTTTCTTCCCCTTCTTTTTATATCTATCCAAACATGACAGAGGGAAAGTATTATTCTTTCCCTTTCTCTTCCCCTCCTCTCCCCCAAATCTCTTAATCCAAACACACTCTAAAGACCAATTCATGTCATGCAAGTTGAGTTAGCGCTGAATTAATTAGACATCAATTCAGTGCTATGAATGCATTAATGCATGCCACCATATATATATGTATATCTAATAATTCTCTCATGAGATTTCTAAAGTGAGATCCTAAAATGAGATCTTAACTTTTAGGGATCAAAATATTTCTTTTAAAATTTGGAAAAAATATCCTATGCGCATTTAAAATAGGCACCTATGTTGTCACCATTAATTTGAAATATGTGAGACCCAAAATAATGGGTTTCACTTGTCATTTCACTTATCTACACTCTTAAAAAGTTGTGCGTATTTTAAGTACTCAATTTAGGTGCACATAGGAGAATTTTTTTTATATACATACATGCGTACATCTATATATAGATATAGATATATATATATATCTCTTACCCTATACCTTACAATATGCTCCTATACTATAAGGCTATCAGTGTGGAAAGAGATTACCTATTTTTCCCCCCTTTTTCTCGCTTAACTTCTTAACTTCAAGATTGTTAATCACTAAGTTTCATTACAACACCATTATAAAATTGGAGCCTAAAAGATATTGTAGGCTACTCCAACCCAATCAAATCATCAAATGTGAGAGTTTCGCTTGCATGACAAGTTCATGCGAAGTTGCAACCATGTCCTAGAGATATAAAGTGTGTTTGGATTAAGGAATTTGGGGGGAAGGGAAGAGAAGGAAAAGTGAGTTTCTTTTCAATTTTTTTGTTTGGATAGTTTATAAAAAATTAAGGGGAGAGATTTGGGGGGAATTGAGAGAAAATTTTCTTTAAACTTTTGTCTTCCCCAAAATGGGGTCATTTGGAGAGAAGGGATAACTAATTAAATTATTTATAGGTAAATCCTTATTTTATCATTGGACATAATACTAAAATATAAAAAGTAAGGATAAATTAGTAAATTAAAACAAATTTCTTCATTTTTTTTTATCTATCCAAATATGAAAGAGGAAAAATTTTGTTTCACCACAGATACTACATGTTAATTTTGGTGATTGTATCATGTTATGCTATTTGATTAGATGTGCTATGTGATAATTTCACTGCAAATTGATTGAATTTGAAATTGAAAGTCAGCCAAAATTGATTTTTATTAGGATTCTTTATCGCTAACCCTTATTATAATGCTGGGCCCCTTGGGTCTCCCTCCTAAAAGGCCTATTAAGAGGGTGAAGGGCTTGCTCCTATATGTTGCACTTCACATGGGTTTTTATCCGATGTGGGACATTTCGTCTTAACACCCCCTGTACTCTCCCTCCTAAAAGGCCTATTAAGAGGGAGAAGGGCTTGCTCTTATATATTGCACTTCACATGGGTTTTTACCCGATGTGGGACATTTCATCCTAACACCCCCCTGTACTCGTGGAGTGGGTATCAAAGCCCAAGACCCAACGAGTGGACTTCTTACCAGGGACAAGCGTACACCTGCTCCGATACCATAATATAATTCTGGACCCCTTGGGCCTCCCTCCTAAAAGGCCTATTAAGAGGGAGAAGGGCTTGCTCTTATATATTGCACTTCACATGGGTTTTTACCCGATGTGGGACATTTCATCCTAACAACCCTAGAATCAAGCTCAATTCTTTCATATCATATCAATCCCGTTTGAGTTGAAATTTTACAGATTCCTTATTTTCATCATTATGAACATATTTGGTCGAGCAATGTGCGAGACATTTTGATATTTACCCACTGAAAATCTCTGCCCTAATTTATGACCGAGCAATGACCATGTTTTGTGGCTCGATGTGATTTTTCTCAATTCTGCTATGTTTGATCGATCTGAAATTTGGCATGGGGACTCTTACAAATGTCTATTAAAAGATTGTTAGGAGAACCTGTACGTAAAGTATTGTTCAATATTCCCGGACTATTTGTACAGGCTATAGTCCAAAGACAAACAGTTATCTAAAAACTTTCTGCCAAGAAAGATTGGATCACATTAGAGCTCATATTTTATAACCATGTCATATTACTTGAAAACTAATTAATTTCTTGGGATTGTGTTTCTTTTTAAACCCAAAAAAAAAGAAAAAGAAAAAACAGGAAGCAAGAATATTTGGAAGAGTTAGAACACAAACAAACAGTGAAAAATCAGGGTAAAGTGTGCATGCATCTTTCCTTATTTTAGAAACTGTTATTACATACTATTAAACAAAACTATATATGTCTATATGATATATATAGTTTTTCAGTTTCTAAGGCCAAGAACAACACTTCATTACATTAAGACGCACACACATATATATAGTAATATTGCTTGTTAGAGATATTGCTTAAACGATAGCTGTCACAGTAGTCGCCAGTAGAAATGCGAAACCATTCAGAGTCCGAGTAACAAGGTTGAGAGCAGCTTGGAGTGTTCCAGCAGTTGCAGGCAAGAGGTTGCAACCGGCGATCGGGAGCTGAGTCCGCACAACACAACGAATAGGTGGAAGTAAAACATTAACAGCAGTCAGATTGAAGAAGCCAGTGATTGAGGTGTTAGCAGTGGCAAGTGTAGTTCTCCCTCCATCGCATGTCAAGTTAACTCTGACACCAACCAAGGGTTGTCTGGCCAATCTAGGTGTTACTAATCCGGTTGGAGAGCAAGCAAGAAACCCCACAGCCTGGATACTAATGTTCCCTTCAACTATTGAAGCCGTGGTAGCAAAAAGCAGAGCGAAAAGGAGGAGCATGGCCATGGATTGCTGCTGGTTACTCATCATCCTTTTTCTTTTGTTAATCAAGTTATAGAAATAAACTCTGCTTTTGCTCTGTGTCTGTCTCACAAATTTGAAGCGGGGTACCCCTTATTTATAGGTTTTTTTCAATGGAAGAACCTTTCTGTACATTAAAGGCGTGTTTGTTTACCATCATAGGTGGCGGGTGGCCGAGTCATTGAATCCGTTCGTTTGGTAAAGTTTATATGATGTGAAAATAAATTAACTTATAAATTGTGAAAATTAAAATGGTTTATAAATTGTGAAATAAAATTTTCGGTGTTTGGTGAAACGTATATCTAATATTAAAATATTGAATAAAAATTACACAAAAATATATAAATCATTGTAGTTCATTCTTTTTTGATAAATTTTGTTTATTTTATTATAAATAGTTATTATTAAATTTAATTTTAAGTTCAAACTCTTTATAAACATATTTTTATATAAATAAAATTAAAAAATCTATAGTATTATCTTAATAAAACAAAACAAAAAATAAGCAAATCTCTTAAATAAGCTTCAACTTCAAACTTTTTTTTTTTTAACGTTTTGGAGCTTATAGTTTTGCGCTTGGTTAATCATATAGAAATCCTAATTAAAAGTTTCAATTTTACTCATGAAATGATATATTAAGAATGTAAGAATGTTGATATGAAATTTCATAGCAAATGGAATACATATGATCACTCAAGCAAGAAATTTCAATGTTCCCTGAACAATGAATTTGTACTATTATTTTTCTGCAGCCTTTGTTTTTCGCCTATAATATATCGATTTCATGGGATTTTCAATTCTCTATGGGACTCTCACGATCTCACCTTTAGGTGATAGTCTCAATGTTTTTAACCCAAAATGTGACTTTTTTTTTCAAGAACATTATGAAATCTGCCAGAGTCCTTGAATTGTCTCATTTTGGAATATTGGATGATGATATCGTAACAAAATTTCTTTGGGTGACTAAATTGTAACAAACCTCTATCTTTCGATACTATAAAGTATAATTAAACCGCATTAAAGTGTTTATTTATTACACTATCTAAATTAAACATCGACTTAAAGACCAATTCATGCCATGCAAGTTGAGCTAGACCAGACACTCCAGGGCCAACTATACAACTAGTGGTGTCCCCATGGGTTGCATACCACCCATATATCTTACCCTATGAGCTCTGTTGGGATTACCTACACATTATACTATTAGTATTAGTTCTATCAGTATGGAATGAGTTCCCTTTTTTTTTCTCACGACTATTGATTCCAAGATTGTTAATCTCTACGTTTCATTACAACACCACTATAAAATTTTAGCCTAAAAAATATTGTAGGCTACTCCAATCCAAACCAAATTGTTTTAGTGTGAGAGTAGTTTGGCTTGCATGAGAAGTTGGTGCCAAGTTGCAAGCATGTCCTAGAGACCTAGTGGTGTCCCCATGTCCTAGAGATCTAGCAGTGTCCATTATAGTGTGTTTGGATTGAGAGATTAGGAAGGAATAGAAGGGAAGGGAAGGGAAGGGAAATAGAGGTTCCTTCCAATTCTCTTATTTGGATAGTTTATAAAAAAATTAAGAGGAAGAATTTGGAGGGAAGATTTCGTTAAATTTTTGTCAAAATTCTTCTTCCTCAAAATGGAGTCATTTAGATGGAAGAAATTACAAATTAAGTCATTTATAAGTTAAATATCTATTTTACCCTAGTACATAATATTTTAACATAAAAATAAGGATAAATAAGTAAATTAAACAGATTTTCTTTCCTTCGTTTTTTTATCTATCCAAACATGGGAGAGGGAAAAATATTCTCCCTTCCCTTCTCTGCCCCTCCCCTCCCTTCCTCCCAAATCCCTCAATCCAAACACACTCTTAATGAATCATCTACCATGCCAAATCTTGTCCATGCCTACCTATATATTCCTAGTGATTAACAATCTTGGAATTAAGAGTTAAGTGAGAAAAAATGAAAAAAAAAAAAAAATAGGTAATCTCATTCTGTACTGATAATAATAATATTATTAGTATAAAGTGTAGATAATCCCAATAACCTTAATTACAGTATATAAAGGTACAGGGTTAGATATATGGGTGGTATGTAATGTATATATAGCACTGACTTGATGTCTAATTAATAAACCCATGGGGAGACCACTAGTTTTAGGCCTTGAGTGTGGTCTAGCTTAACTTGCATGGCATGAATTGTGGTCATTAAGTCAAGGTTTAACTTAGATTGTGTTATAACAAATTTAATGTCGTACAGTTAGAGAAAGAGAAGCCCCCTTATTCAGGGCATCTAGTTAGAACTTTTGTAATAAGTTTTAAACAAAGTCCACTCTTTTCGTGCCTTGAATATGTGGGGTGTGTTTGGTAGAGCGGACCTCCAAGTTTATAAGCTAGTGGTATTGCTAACGGTCCCCGCTCTAACAAACACCTCGCACAAGCTGCTAGTTTATGGTAAACTTCAATCCGAAGTTTATATGAGAGCGGTTTCACTTTTTATCTTTTTCTTTTCGTGTTATTTAGTTATATTATATATTATATAGCATTAAAAATGATAAAATAAGCTCTACCAAATGGACTTATGGCTGTTAAGAAGGGAAAGGATTTTAAGGGTGTGTTTGGTAAATTTTATTTTGCAGCTTATAAGCTAGTAGGAGTCGTTGTACCAAACATCTCAATCTTATACATTTTTAAATATTATTTCAATTTTATTATATAAAAATATCTTGTATTTTATATTAATAATAAAATAAACAAAATTTATAGAAAAAATTAAAAAAAATCATAAAATAACAAACCACAATGACTTTTACAATTCTCATATTTTCGTATGATTTTTATTCTATCTTTTAAACTAAACGTAATAGAATATTTTATTTTACATGTTTAAATTAGTGTTAGATATACGTTTCATCAAACACTTAACAATTTATTTCACACTTATAAAATAAAATTGTTTTTTCTCACAGTTTATAAATTAACTTATTTTGACAATTTATAAACTTTATCAAATGGATTCATTCTAAACTATCTCGGCTACCACTTTTGGTGGTAAATAAACACCTTTAATGTACACAGATTCTCTGTCACGTCACCACATATTGGAAAAAACCTATAAATAAGGGGTGCCCTTGTTTCAAATTTGTGAGACAGACAAAGAGCAAAAGCAGAGTTTCTTTCTACAACTTGATTAACAGAACAGAAAGCAGAAAGGATGATGAGTAACCAGCAGCAATCCATGGCCATGCTCCTCCTCTTCTCTGTGGTTTTTGGTACCATAGCTTCAACAGTTGAAGGGAACACTAATATCCAGGCTGTGGGGTTTCTGGTTTGCTCTCCAACAGGATTGGCAACACCTGGAGTGCCCATACGACCCTTGGTTGGTGTTGGAGTTAACTTGACATGCGATGGAGGGAGAACTACACTTGCCATTGCTACAACCTCAAACACTGGCTTCTTCAATCTTAATGCCTCTAATGTTCCACTTGTTCTGAGTCCCTCTCTTCCATCTGTTAATTGTTCTGTGCAGGCTCAGCTCCCGATTCCCGGTTGCAACCTCTTGCCTGCAACTGCTGGAATACTCCGAGGTACTCTCACCCTTGTTACTGAGACTCTGAATGATATCGCATTACTCCTGGAGACTGTGAGAGCTATCCTTTAAGCATCTCTAACAAGCAATATTACTATATATGTGTGCGTCTTAATGTAATAAATTAAAGTGGTGTTCTTGGCCGGGACGCCTGAGAAACTTCTTATAAACTATATATCATATATAGACATATAGTTTTGTTTAATAGTATGAATAAAAGTTTCTTAAATAAGGAAAGATGCACACTTTCCCCTGAATTTTCACTGTTTGTTTGTGTTCTTTCTAACCCTTCTAAATATTCTTGCTTCCTCTCCAAGAGACATTTTCCTTGGGTTTAAGTACCAAAGTGTGATGGCCCCACAAGAACAAAGTCGTGCGAATCCAATATATCCACGGCAAATTCAATATTTGAGCCAGACTTTAATAGATAATTCTGATAGTTGTCATATTTTCATTCTGCTTTCTTTTGGGTATGCGTCATATTTTATCATCTCACTACATTGCTCTACAGCTTATGAACTAATGCCATAGCATAGCAAGGGTCTATGTCTCATCAGATGAGGTTGTTTATGTCCTTGTCCTAGTTCAGACAATGAAAACAAAGACTTACACACGGTGACAGGACGCTCATGCATTACGCTACCATTTTGGTTCTAAAACCTTCCTACCTTACTAAGGCCGACCCTAGCCACTTTGGTGCCAAAACGGCACCGTAAAATAGTGCCCAATGAGCTAACGCTGTAAGATAACTCACAAGCTCCACCAAGGGGGCTAGCATTAGAAATAGAATATACGGCATGAAATTCATAACTCTATTACATCAAATAGAGTATAGAAATCATTTACAACAACAAAAAATGGCAGAATACAGGAAACCGTGGATTCGTATCATTGAGCTTACAAGCTAAACAATTACACAAGCTTCAGGATAATCTGAATGGTTCATTACTTTACAAACGAAAGAGAGCAACTAATACAATATTTGACAAAAGAAAATTGGTCACAGCAGCAAAAGGAGAGAATCCCTGAAAGATCTTCTTTTTGGAACGTGTAGACTTCATGAAAATATATCCAGAAAAATTTAGAAACGGGGCCAAGAACGCCCGATAACCAGAAGGTGTCGTAGAATTATATGTGCATAAATCAACGAGCTATCCATGTAAACTTCCAAGATGGAAAAAGATAGCCCATCCAACAGCTAGAAAGAATCATGATTAATCTGTTTCACGGGGTGCAATCAAACCATCTTCAAATTTGCCTGAGGATATATATTCCGGGTCCTCCATGGGGTTCAACAAATCAAGTACGAGTGTCAGAATCGGAGACTTCCCCAGTGTCTCATATTGCTCAAAACATTATGTGTTTTGATGATTCATGCTGATCCGGAAGGTACATGAAAATTTGACCAGAAGAAAAAAGGCTCAGCCTGATGTATCTACTTCCTTACCATGATCTTCCTCTTGAATATTTCTCCTCAACCTTCTCAGCCATATATCATAATCGATTGGATATGGAGTACCACAGAGACTATCTACATAATCAGCAAATGCTTTCAACACTGTCGAGACATCACCGAGCTTCTGCTGAATCAACCTCCTTGACCATGCATTCTCTCTCCACTGTAATGCCCCCTCTACTGAATCCAAGTCAGGTAAAGACCCGCCACAGGAAAAATAAAGCATGTATACCAAGCTCTCTGCATCTGAAGTCGAGCACAACTTTCCCTCCTGCAGAGCATAAGTTGATGAAAAATGAAGATTCATAGCGGGACGGTCCCTATCTTCAAGAATGGCACGGCCCCATCCAACAAGGACAAAGTAAGGATGCCTCACACCAGATCTCACGCATACAATATTCTCCGGCCTGATGTCTCCATGCCGAATGCCGGCAGAAGAGGCAGTCGAAAGTGCAGTTAGGCAATTGTGGCAACACCTGATAGCCTCATCCAAGCCAAATCGCCCTTCACTGACCATATCAGTAACTGTTTCACCAACTGGGCTTGTAACGAGAATTGGGGTGCCACACCAAGGGTGGTCACAGTTTCCACCTGAAGAGGGTCTTCGACGCTGACCAGGGTGAATAATCTTTCCAGAAACACTCAACCGTGGGAGATACTTGCTGGACAGACCTTTCTGTTTCATAATAGTCAATATTTTAGTCTGCCTCTGAACTTGATACCACAAATTCATATCTTCCAACGCTGGCTCTATTTGAGTAGGATGAGAACCAACATATAGAAACATAGAGTTTCCCGGCTCTTCAGTAGGAGATGCAACATAATATGGAAGCTCACCATTACTTAGGACCTTATTTATCTGATAACCAGTTTGCCCATTTGGATCCTCCAACCATAAAACAGACCCTATTCCCAGCTTCATTGACTCTTTACTTTCACGTTTGATGAGTTCATCCAGAACTTCAACAATTTCAGGAGAAACACTGCGCTGTTGGAACCGGAATAGACCATTTCCATTAACTTTGGTATCCCCTAACTGCCTCTCTATTCTTCTTGCTTGGAGGCGAGAGCCATGGTCAGCAGCCAAATCTTCGATCGAGTGCTTGGGTAATCCAGCATATTGGATTATACTTTGGAAGGTTGCAAAAAGTAACTGTAGAGCGCCGATATCTCTCCAGTTGGCATTTCCAAGCTTGTTCCAGATCCTATCAATTGGAGAGACTGTGATTCTAGAATGTTTTTTAATCCACTCAGCAGCCCGCTCATAAACAGTATTCACGTCAAAGTCTAATTTATTCACATCTCCTTCAAGTTTTATAACACCACCATATTGAGAATCAACAAGAATAATAAAGACACAGTTTGGACTTTGCGAAAATTCCAATCTGCTAAAGTTTCTTGATAATAGAATGCGAAGACCATAGAATAGAGCCTCACCTAGAACAGATAAAGAAAGCCGCAAATCACTTTGCACAGCAAAGCTTCCGATATCAGGTCTAAGAAGAGCCATCTGGAGGATATGGTCCCATTTTCCATGTGGATGTCTAGGGTTTTTTAGCAATATTCCGGTGGCACAAAGGCCTTCAAGCTTTTGATTGGCTATTGCCTTCTCAGCCTGATAGAATTTTAAGTTGGCATTGTATAGACAAGCAATGGAAAAAGGCATCGGATCATCCAGCCCCCAAAATGCCTCCCACAAGCCCTTCACACTTGAATGTAGGAAATCTTCAATAGCAAGATAAGCAGTTGCTTCCACTGCATCTGAAGTTGAAGCATAGACAGCATTGGGCATCCGAATTAGTTGCCGAAATGAAACCCCTTCCAGTGCATAGTCAAATTTTTGAAGTTCTATCAACTCAAATGGGACATCAAAGGCAGGATTCTCTGGTCCTGACTCTTCTGACATTGACTCAATCCAGTCTCGAAGTTCCAAGGTTAGACGTTCACTGTCCATAAACCTATAAAGAAATTCCTTTTGATGACGAGCCCTGCTGCCTGATGAAACACTGGACCTTTTCGTCCCAGACCCTATTGAGTCCTGATCTGGGGATCCACCTGCTGTCACAACTGTTTGGTCAATTACAGATACTTACAAGCAATGACTACTTGATACAAGAAGACCAAAAACCAGTAAATAAATTCTAAAAGCTAGCAAAAAAGTCTGACCATTTTAGTGGTCAAATGCATAAAGAAAGGTCAAGTAACTAGGAAGGAAACTAAAGAGAAGTATGCTAGTTATTAATCACAATGGTTTCATTTGAAGGCTTTACATGGTTTTTAAAAGCAGAGCACATGCTCACAATTAGTTGACAACAATAGTTGGATAATAAAGGCTTCATAAGGATTTACTAAGCTGTTGGATTCCTATGTTAACTTTTAAGAAATTAAAAAGCTTTGGCAAGGCAGTTCATAAAGTTATAACCTCTTTCGGCCCTTTCATTGAAACATTTTTCTATAGTTCGGAGGAGAAAAGGAAAATGGCACAAAATTCGTGAATTTTTTTAGACCCAGGGGAAAAATGAAAGAGTTTTCTTCGTTTAGGAAATAAAGAAATGGAGATTGCCGAATCTGTTGTATACTATGGGAAACAGCTGACACCCATAAATACGACTTGAACAACACATGAACACACA
Source organism: Tripterygium wilfordii (assembly GCF_013401445.1). Taxonomy (NCBI): domain Eukaryota; kingdom Viridiplantae; phylum Streptophyta; class Magnoliopsida; order Celastrales; family Celastraceae; genus Tripterygium; species Tripterygium wilfordii. The sequence goes on along the minus strand of NC_052244.1, from coordinate 3,135,414 downwards.
TACAATGGAAAAAGGCTAAGAAAAACGAGCTCTTGGCCTAGTGGTAGCCACCCCTCAAGAAAGTTGCCAACTACCAGATAGCCAAATTTCAGTTCCTCAACTCAGGTGGAAACAAATACAGATACCTTAATTAAATTCATCTAAACGCCATTCTCAATAAGTCTGCAGCACCACCGGAGAGTTATAACTGGGTCAGTTGTAAAGTTTGGGGAAAAAATGAAGCCAGTAAATATTAACTCCTCTTGGGCCGCACGAAGATCATAATCCAAAGTATCCTTGAGCAAATCTAAGTCTACCAATCTCTGTGATTCTGATGGCATCTCTAACAAAGATATGCCAAGTTCCAAAGCAACAAAATCAACGGAATTGATCCAACCATTAATTGGTGATTTATCCCCTCCCCAGATATTGCAAAAAATTATAAGACCAAACAGTCCTCAGAAATGAGTTGTCTGCATATTCATCTGCTTCAACCGCAATTACTATGCCAAACCAGTAACTTAATTATCTTATAGAAGTAACAATCTAAAAAAAAACACTTCCAGGAAACAAAAAACCATGACAAAGGAAAACAAGGAGAATAAATTTTTAAAAAATAAAAAACTAAAAAGAATGAAAAGAAAAAAGACATGCAAATGGTAAAGAAACAACACTGGAAACTGAACACACTCCTCAGCAATGAGTTCCCCATCATTCCACGAAGTCAGTAAATAATATTTTGACCATCTGCCCATGTCACCCTGTTTAACCTCCACTCTTTCTCTCTGTCTTTCAACTAATCACCAGTTTCTAAAAATTGTATTATCCATAGAACCCCCAGCATATAACAGGTGCGGCTATCTTTTCTTGTTTTCTTATAATTCTTCAGCAAAATTTTATTTTATGCTTGCATTAGTCAGCAAAATTAAGTGGAGGAAAAGAATCATGGGGACCTTAAATGGAACTCCGACTATGTAAAATGTAATCAAGAGATGTGCATAATTGTCAATACATACACAGGCATTAATTCACTTGTTGCATCTGCAGAAATACATAGTTCAAGAATCCTGATTAACCAAGTAAATGTCTTTGTTGCAGATAATCCAGTATCTATCCAAAGAACTCTCCGTCCAGTCTCGGTGGATTTTTTTAAAAAAAAAGAGAATAATTTTAAGGAAAACATAAAATTGTTTCATTGCAACCAAAAAGCAAAACAAACACAGACACAGTAGAATTGAATCAAAATCGAAGTAAAATTGAATCAAAGGAAATAGAATTTAGGGTTTAGAGAAACAGAATATACCTTCCATTACGGTTTCAGAGTATCGTCTTTCCAGAGCTTATTCAGATCTTCCTCGTCGTCTCGTCTGGTCTCCCACCCGATGTTTTTGTTTATCCTACTTTCTCTCTCTAAAAACTCACTCTTACTTTCTCTCTCTAAATACCAGACTTTGACTTCTTTGTTCCATCGTCCTTAGCTGCTCACGGTCCACTGAGAATGACTCGGGTTCTGTTATTTTTAATATTTTTTTAAGAGAGTGGTACTAAGAACATCTACATTGGACTCGACTCTTATGGACTCTTGTGCTCACATTACATGCATCTCAACTCTTCTACATCTATTGATTGATATCAAGTGTTACACTCTAATATACCCACATACCCACACCACATTGACTACTCGAGCTAGTACTCCAAATATTTAATTGGTTTAGTGGGTCTCATAAGAGTAATTGTAGTAGTGATAATTTGCTGGGTCAACAAAATTTTATATTGGGTTCCACTTCTATTACAGGAAAAAGTCAAGTCAAACACGTCTATCAATACAACCACATCAACAAAACAAATCTCTCAATATAACCACATCAACAAAACACTAATTTCTATACATTTTCCTTCCCATCCAACATGGTGGCCAACAAATTCTCATGCCCTCCATGTTATCCCCAATAAAATTACACCAAAACACAATCTTTCAATATAAAACACATCTCCCAATACAGCCACGTCAGTAAAACACAAAACCAATACAACCACATCAACAAAACACAAAACCTCATACATATTTGTTGGCCCAGACAAAATAACACCATTACAAGTGCTCTAAAAGATAGAAAAACAAAAGCAAAACAGAGGACAATGGTTGATGTGACATCAGTTAATTGGTTGAGTGGATCTCATAATAATTACTATTCATCAAATTAAAATCACTCCAAATACGGAATATGGATAAAAAATTTACATGTTTTCAAGTCTGAAATGTTGTCCACGGTAAAACAACTACTGGCACTTCGTCTATAATGTGGGAGCCATTTCAAGTGTCTATCATGTGGGAGCCATTTTCAAGTGCTTGAGGAGGCTCCCACACTGTGGATGCTATGAGATTAATATTTACTATTACCATTTGCAACTGGAACCACTCAAAATAGGGTGGTGGGAAGATGCTTTCTACGTCAGACACTCAAGAATTTCCTTCAGCAGGAAATAAATATTCTTTCTGGGAAGTCCTGTATATAATGCCAGCATTTTACAGTTTTTAGTTTCATTTCATATAGTATACATATATGTATGTATACGTTAATCGGTATGCAAGTTGTTAGTGTGTCTTGATATATACATTTTCACTTCAATTTCATACTAGTAAGTAGTATGGGAATGAAATTCTTGGTCCCACAACAATGTCTGCTATGATTTCAAACCAAATTAATAGGTATTGCAGTTTACCAGTGCTTCAACTAGTTGCAGAAAACAGGACTCCAAATGCTATAAATATAATAGACGACCATGGCCCAGTGGTTCAATTGGGCTGGCTCTTTGAGCCCATAAAAGATTCACGTTTCCTTTCTCAAAGAAAATAAAAATAGGCCGGTCAATTTTTGGGCCTAAGCCTAAGATAGCCCAACTCAGTTGGCCCAAAAAGGAAGCACAGATAGGGGATGTCAATCATATAAGAAAATACGCAGCAGGAGTACCGCTAACGGCTAGCTGGGAAGACGACCCTCCAACGGTCACCAGCCCAAAAGAAATTCAAATTATTTCTTCCAAAAAAACGAGGTGGGGCCCGCCATCCGACAAATGAAAGACTTTGAACGTCCCACCTATCCTTTAATTAATTAATATTATTATTTAAATGGAATGCTTTCGATTGCATGACTCAACTACCCATGCCCCTCCCCCTCAATTACGGCTTTTGCCATTATCGCTTTTCTTTTGAAATAGGGGAGGGGAGACTCGAACCCTGATAACCAAGGTGATACACACAATCTTCATCACTCTAATTAGTGGCTCAGATGTATTATCCCTTCTTCTTTGACTTCAATCAGCGTTGCGTTGATAGCAATTACCCTCCTCACCTCATAAATTTTCCCACTTATATAAAGCTAATGACATAGATGTAGATAATCTCATTTATTTTGGTCGAGAAATATATGATTGAATTGGGTTTGTCATGTTTTTTTTTAATATCATTGAGAAATTTGTTTCTCATTGAAATCGAACTTTGAGCACACATATGCTTAACTCAATCGATTACTAACCGAGTCACCTCTTGTTAGTCGGATTTGTCGTATTGGTATCTCACAAGTTATATTAAGTTGGAGAATGATTAAGCCAATTAAGCATTCGAAAATTCATGCACCATTAAAATCACATCCATATCTTGTTGGTCTTCTCTCTAATTCTTTATTGTAAAGAATTATTTTCCATTAAATTGTTTCGCTACTAAATTATAGTAAAATAATTTTATTCTAATACTATATTTCATGTACATTGATATCGGGTTGGTGCGCCTCTTGGGAGTCATACCTATAGGAACAATTGATGTTGTGACTATCTGTTGGGATTGTGGTGATGAATTTTGCCCTTTAAACAGTAAATATGTCATTCAAATTTTTAGAAGTAGAATTAACGACGTCATTTGAAAGAATGTTATTGTAAATAATACAAAGATTATTGTCGGTCATAAACAAGATTGAACTCAATATATTTAGAGTTGAATACATTTATATATTTCCTTAATAATATTTATTTGGGCTGTATTTTTTTTTCTCATAATGAAATACACCCTATTTTCGTAGTTTCTCTACATATGAGGGTATAGATTAGTCATTTCACTTTCTAACGTCAATAATTGGAATCACAAATCGTGTTGCTTCCACCAAATACATTTGTAGTAGCTAAGAAGAGTTAAACGGCAATACCACGCGCGTTTCCAGATTTAGAAATACAAACGTTATTCTTTCAGGGGTGGCAAAAAAGGGGTTACGGATCGGTTTCGGATGGACAACAACATATATTTACGAAATATCTATATGTTCGGACCCAAATTTGGATTGAATTTCTAACATACTTAATTGATCATACCCGGATCGGTTTAAATCTGGACAAATAAATCAGACAATAACCTAATTCGGGTTAAGGTCTGGACAAATAAATTGGATAAGATTTATATGTTTAGACTCGGACTAGATTTTAAATCGGAATTTCTTTTTTGTATTTGAGCTCAGATTTCGAACATATAATTTACTTTCAAACTTAATTTAATCATGTCAGACAAATTCAGTCATCGGAATTTGTCACCTCTCCTTCCAGCCCAACCTAGCCCTAAAGCGCGTGACGATACTCTCCCTGAAACCAAATATATAAAAACGAATCCAACGACTACACATCCTGAATATTTCGTCCTACCGACACGTCACTTCAAATTCATTCTTTGATTTAAGAATTATTAGATTTATTCTTTTTTCCTATATAAAATTAAAAAAAAAAACGCAGAAAGTAAAAAATAATTCTTTCTTCTCTCCTCAAAATCAACCATTCAATCATTCCAAGGAGAGATCGCTTCAGTCTCTCTGCAACATTCGCGACCCTGTGTAGAGAAGAACGAAGATAAGGTGATTTCTTATCTGGGTTTGTTGAACTTGTTTGGCTTTCTTCAATTTTCGGTTTGATCAATCCCTTTTGAAGTGTGAAATCGATTATATTTTTAATTAGTGTGAGTTGGATCGGTCGATTTGTTTGTGTCAGTGGGTATTCTGTGCTTGTTTGTTAGTTGATTCTTCACTTCTTTGTCGGTTCTTTTCTTGTTCAGTTTTTAATGGATGTTAAATTTTATTTTTTTTTGTTCAGTTTTTAATAGATGTTAAATTAAATGTTCTTTTCTTGTTCAGTTTTTTATGGATGTTAAATTAAATATTGCTTGTCAATGTGGTCTAATTGCTTTCTTGTAGGCATGGGTGAGAATCTAGGTTTACAAAGGGGTGTGAAAGAAGTTCTTCGTTTATTTTCAAATTCTTGTTTCCTCTATCTGCTGGGTTTTGGTTATCGATGACTAGTTGGTGAGTGCAGCGTTGGCTTTCTGATCAGTTTAGACATGAATTCTGGAGGTGAAATTTTGTGTTTTTGGACCTGTTGATTTGTTTCTGTGGTGAGTGACTGTTTGGTTGACGAGATTTACATCTCTTGGGAGGGTTTGGATGGATGTGTGCATTAGATTATATGTGGTTTTGGGTTATATTTTTTAGGTTTCCTTCGCATCCCTTGGAATTTAACCTTTCTTTCTGTCCGTTATGTGTGAGATTTTATGATATTTCTAAGTAGCTGAACTTTGAATGTTTTCTGTGAGTTGTCAGTTGGACATTTACCTGCGTTGTACTAAAATTTTTATTGTTTATTAGTTGTTTCATGTGCTTCGTTTTTATGTTCATTTCTTGAGATGCAGAATGATAAAATGGGAAAAGTGCATTTCTGTTTGAGTATCTATAATATGGAATCATATAAGTGTCAGATGAACCTATAAAGAACTTAGGTGAAAAGATTTTGAGAACTTGGCTGGTAAACAAAATGCTAGGGCAGGAGCTCTATGCATTACGGAATAGTTTATGGAAGGAGATCCAGATTACCTTAAGGATGAGAAGATAATCCTGGAATCAGGAGTATTGGAAACTTCATTCTATGATTTTATAGTAAGCTGTTGACTGTTCTTCCTATTTGGTAGATGTTGCTGTGTTATGGACAAATTACTGAAAGTGAAGTTTTTTCTCTGAATATTTTGATGTCTATTGTCATTTCAGTTTTTTTTCTTGGTTGACCTATCATCACTTTGGACAGCAAGGTTGGAGTAGATTTGGCACTTCTTTTGCTGAAGTACTGATTCCGTACTGTTGGAACTTGAAATTCACAAGCTTGGTGCAAGGATCCCATTTTATTTTGTGGCTATGGTAATTTATATCTTCTCCCATAACAGATTATCTTTGTTTTCTTTTGATTATCAATGCATCCATATATTGGTAAGAGTGTAAGACTAAAACTTTTCCTGATTAGACATACTAGGTAAGAAATGCATAGAAAGAGAAATGATATAATACGAAAAATGACCATACAATAATTTGAGGTTTTTGTGATGGAACTAAACTTCATATACGTTCGTAAAAATGCTGATTGGCCCATTGAATAAGTTTCAAAATGATATCAGATCTGGCAATGCCTCTAATTCTTAACGGATGTTGGAAATAGTGAAGCTATGTTTCACATGCTCTAGCTTTGTACACTGCCTAAGGAACTCATAGCTAAGTGTTCAATAGGGTGGAAATATAGTGGTTTGCACTTTGCAGGCAGTTTGCCTTGTAAGACCAAAAATTTTGTGTCCAGGAATGCTTGACTTTATCTTATTTTTTGTTGTTTTCTGTTGTAGGCAACTAATGAGAATCTTCCACCAAATGTAATAAAGCAACTTGCAAAGGAGTTGAAGAATCTTGATGAATCTCCACCAGAGGGCATTAAAGTTGGAGTAAATGATGACGATTTTTCAAACATATATGCTGATATCGAAGGCCCAGGCATGCGACCTTTTCTTTGAAATGCTATTTTCCTAATTCTGACGTAAGTTTCATGCTAGAGTAAGATTTTTTACCTTGCAGGTGGGACTCCATATGAGAATGGCGTTTTCCGAATGAAGTTGTTACTTTCTCACGACTTCCCACACTCACCTCCTAAAGGTGAGGAACTATTTATGAATTTGTATGGTTTCTAGAATAGAATGCAAGTTTATAAGGCAAATATTTTTTTCAAAAAGATAGGCGTTCACTTTTTATTTTCTGCCACCCTTTTCTGTGTAACCCAGATTTGTATTATATCTACCTACATGGGCTGTTGATTTTATATATTTTGGCCACCATTTTGCGTAATCCATGTTCTTTTCGATCATTTTTGTGAGCTATTTTTGTGGTTTTACTGAACGCTTGCAGGATATTTTTTAACTAAGATTTTCCATCCAAACATTGCTTCAAATGGTGAGATATGTGTCAATACATTGAAAAAGGATTGGAACCCAAGTCTTGGATTACGACATGTTCTCCTTGTAAGTTAACATGACATAATTGGTATTCTTTCTTTATGAACTTTCTATGTTTTACTGGTTATTTGATTAGAGCTGTTTCAAATGGACCGTTTTAGTTAAACTTTAATGTAGATTTTTGGGTTAGTTCTTAATATTATATATCCTCAAGTCAAGCATGGGCTGTATGATAACAGGTAGTCAGGTGTTTATTGATTGAACCATTTCCAGAGTCAGCCTTGAATGAACAGGCTGGCAAGATGCTGCTTGAAAACTATGAGGAGTATGCCAGACATGCCAGGTAAGCAAGTCCATCTACTTATTTTGCTTCCCGTCTTATTAACTGAAGACAGGGGAACCATACATGTGATGTTAGGCAGTTTTTGGTCTTAGGACTGCATTTGGCCCTGGAAATAAGCATGTGATGTAGGACCTTTGGTTTTTTGGAGGAGCACATTTGGAAACTTTCAAGTTTGTTTTGTTATGGAGGAACTTATTTCATCTCTGACTTATTTCGCTGTGCGTCCTTTAAAAATAGTTTTAATTGAGCTCATTATGCCCATTCAAGGTTAAGATGCGGTTTGGAATTCTGAGGCTCAAGCGAGTTGACTTGGTGGTGTTGAATTTTTTAAGATAGTTCTGGCAGATAATAGATTGTCATCATTGGTATACGCCTTGATGCATTTTTGCCAAGCTTAAGGAAGAGAGTTGTCCCATAAAGTATGCTTTTAGAAACTTAACCATGCTTTGATCTTTGAAAAGCTTTCGCAATTTAATCGAGGTTCCAATTTTTTTTCCTTTCAATGCTTTCACCAACACTTTCTCAAGCAAAAGAAAATTATGCATGAACCATTGATTTTGATGGCACTTGTCAACCATGTTCTGTCATTGTTATGGAACTAATTAGAAAAGGTTGGGTTATTCTTGTTTCCTTCCCTCAACTCATTTGCAGGCTTTATACTGGAATTCATGCTAAGCCAAAACCCAAGTTTAAATCAGGGGCAATTTCGGAGTCAACTACTGTACTGAATGTTGATCAAACCAATGCCTCCATCCTCAAAGTCGACCAGAAGACCAGTGCAAATGGTGCTGTATTGCCACCGCCATCACCATTGGCCCCTTCGACTACAGTCAGCAAAGTAGGAAATAACCATGATCAGCTAGCGACTGCAGTTCCAACGTCTGAGACAGGAATTAGTGGATCTGCTGCCGCCCTGGCCCCAATGACCACAATGCAGAAAAGGGATGGTGCGGTAACAAAACTGCCAGCGGACAAGAAGAAAATGGATGCAAGAAAGAAAAGCTTGAAGAGATTATAGTTTTCTTGAATATGATTTGAGCTTCCCTCATGGAACACTTTCTTTTCCTTTTTGTTGATGAAAGGGGGGGAAAGCATAATCATTGTAGTCGGGAGATAGTGGATACATTTTCCTTGCCTAAAGAAATGATGGATCTGATTCTCCTTACCCCATTAATAAAATTTGCATTGTCCCTGATTTGGTATGGATTTCTTGTGAAGAAATCTTGCATGCTTCTATGCAGTTCTACTTTTAAGTTCATGCTCTAGAGGAGGTATATTATGTACAGACTTCTTAAAAAAAACAAAAAAAAGAGTTCCGAAGAGATCGGATGCACGAAGAAATTATTCGAACCATCCATCAACAGATATGCAAATCTTCCAAGGTGAATAAAGATCCAAAAAAGGCCAGAAAAGACTAATATAAAACTGCAAAGACCTTTTAGTCACAAGACATTGCAGCAGGAGACGTTACACTAAACAAGTAAACATAAACACAAAGACCGCTACTTGAGACTTAATACTAAAGACATGGAATAAAAATTGACAAAAAGGGAAACAGGGAGTCACACCATAATAGCCAACAACCCTGTTCTCCTTTCCTGTTCTTTTTTTAAAAACGTTTTATGTTGAAATGGCCTATGATAATCACTTGGCCATCATAACCTTGACAAACTCCTCGTAGTTAATCTGGCCATCACCGTCAACATCTGCTTCCCTAATCATCTCATCAACCTCCTCATCAGTGAGCTTCTCACCAAGGTTTGTCATCACATGGCGGAGCTCAGCAGCAGAGATGAAACCATTCTGATCCTTGTCAAAAACTCTGAAGGCCTCTTTCAGCTCCTCCTCAGAGTCGGTATCCTTCATCTTCCTAGCCATCAGGTTCAGAAACTCCGGAAAGTCAATGGTCCCATTACCATCAGCGTCAACTTCATTAATCATGTCCTGGAGTTCAGCCTCAGTAGGGTTCTGGCCCAATGATCTCATAACGGTTCCAAGTTCCTTGGTGGTGATGCAACCTGGAAAATCAAATGACACAAGAATTCTTAGTAAAGGATGAACATCTTACTCAACAAGAAAGGAACATACAACTAGGGCATCAAAATGACAGGCGAATTTTGGTACGTAATTATATAAACTAATCTAACAAGCAAATGTAGGAGAAAATTTTGATCCAGAATCTATTGTTTCACATCTGAACAACGGTACAGTTGCTCCATCCAAGCTGTAAATATGGCCACTACACTTAAAGATCCCCCACAAATTCAATTTTTCTCACAGCACATGATAAACCGCTGAGAATATGAAGGCATACCAGATTTTATAGTGAAAAATGGAAACTATCACGGACAAAATACTTCCTTGATCTCCACAGATTATTACCCAATTAACACCAGTACGTTACAAACTAACATAATTAGGATCCTCGTCAATTCAAATACTAGTCCACAGAGTAATTAACGACAAAGTATAGCCATGGGCGCAACGGCGACAGTCCTTCAAATCACCAACAAATAAATTTTCACATTCTGGATTACATGTTCCATCCATACATACAGCTAATACTTCATGTCACATTCACACAGATATGATCTTAGGTTAACAACCTATAACTGAAACTTCCACAATCCAAAGGACTCCACGACCAAGTAAACTTGCATCCATCGAACAGTTCTATCTTGATTTGGTTAAACCAAAAGATAAAGAAGTTCAAATCTGTCATCAATTCATCATCACTAACATATAAAGACGAAAATCACATTCTCATCACGGATTCCATCACAGTCCTTCAAATTTCGCAACACAGAAAAGAAAATAAAAAGCGATCTGAAAACCAGAACAAATACAGAACCAGATCTAATAATCAAAAACAATAAAGCAAGTATGTATGAATAGAGAAAAAGAGAGGGATACGAACCATCGCCATCCTTATCAAACAAACTGAAGGCTTCCTTGAACTCAGAGATTTGGTCGTCGGAGAGTTGTTCCGCCATATCTGATTTACTGATTCAAACGTAAATGCTTTTCTTCTTCTGCTTTTTCAAAGAAATGCAGAGAGCAAGTAATAAGACCCAATCAAACACCCAGAGAGAAAGTTGCGATTGGCTGGCGAGAAAATGCTAGTGGCGCTTTTTATATGAACCTTGCCTTTTCTTTTCAATATATTCTCAGCATCCGGACGTAACTACTTTATCAATTCCGCCTCAATACGAAATACCCATTCTACCCTTCCTTTTGAATATAAGAGTGTCAAATGACCATTCTACCCCTATCATTCTTTACTCCATTTATTTTATCAAGGGTAAAATAGGAAACAAATGAGACGCGAACGAGCATATAAGAATCGCAAGGGACCGGGCATTGCTGAAAAGTACGCTGCAATTACTCATAACCTCCGGCATCTATGAGATGGTGCCACGTGTCCAATTCCGGTTTCTGTGTATGCATCCTACGGACCAAAACAAAGCTAACCCTACACGTGGTTCTCGCTGGTCCATTATATTTATTTTTTTCCCGTTATAGTAATTATTTATTTTTTTTTAAAAAAAATTAAATTTTGTAAATGATTAACGCGTATACGCGGTTTAAACGCGGCGTGTGAGGAGGTCCACATGTCTTAAGTTGACTTCGACGTCAATTTTGCGTCGCGCTCGCAGTATTCTCAGGCGGCCATATCGAATCCACCCAATTAGTTATTATCATGTAAAATTACTTAAATGCCCATTTCTTTCTTTAGCTTATTATTTCTTTGTCTTGTCTGATTTATTTTAATTCGAGGATAAGATTTATCAGTTCGAATATAATCAGAATATACGCTGTTTTCCAATTGTCTTATGTGCGGCGAAGATCTATACACCACTGGATAGGCCATATTTGTCGAGCTGCCGACCAAGGCACAGTCGAGGTGTCGAATAGAGCAAACGATATCCGAGGGCTCGTCTAACAGTGCACCCGAGTAGTGTAGCTGATACAAGCCTTCAGCCTTAACCTAATTGATGTATGAGGAAGAGAGAAAGCAGAGAGAATTCCAGAGAAAGAGAGTGAAAATGAGTGTGTATTATTATTCGCTTCAATAACTGCCTCTTAACAAACTAAACCATTCCCTCTTATACTACAAGTAACCGACATAAGCCAGGCTTAACGGACGCTAAGTACTTAATACAAAAGGTAACCACACTTAAGAGACTTATTAACAGTCTTAACAAACAGTGAAACTAAATGCATGGTTACGTAACAATGGCCGAGCTGAGAACATCTCAACTAAACGAGATGCCACCTCGGAAATCCTGGGTGAGTGGGTGACCGAACGTCATTGGGAACCATGAATTCTAAGGGAATCATACTCCTTTTAGGAAAGGAATCAAGACGATGATTCATGACCCTCTGGAAAATCCTTCTAAAAATTAGGGAGGAAGATATATTCTCCGACCTAAATTGGACTACCCAATACCATATTAAGGGGGCTTCCGTGCTAGGTAATTGTAACTCTGAGTATTCATTACTTTCAATTACAAGCAAAAGGAGAGCTCTGAGCTGAAGAGTACTCTCGACCTCCAATGACTATCGAGCTTACTTGAGTGTCAGAGAGGTCTCGTTCTGATACTCAGGTCCCCCATAGCTCACCTTACTTCCTTCGAAGATTACCGAAGCACAACCGAGATGTCATCTCCTGACAGCTAGTCCGACCACCTGATACATCAACACGACCGAACGAGTTTTTGATGTCATCATTATTAGTTCATATGCTATATTATCCGTAAATAAATTTAATCATGTTATATTGGTTTTCAGTAACTTGAAAAGAGAGTGAATTCCAATATTTTGTATTGCATATTGTAACTATCATAATATGGTAATAAAAGTCTATTAATATTACATGATCGATAATATTAGTGATGAGATAGATTGAAAGAATCAATGATCACACGGGATTAGAGTTGGGTGAGTATATCGTTGAAAAGAATAAAGAATAGAGACAGAAGATGGAATTTGCTTTCCATATATTAGTAGGGCTAAATGTTTAGCATGGTGTTCAATTCAACTTTTTTTATATGTTGCTACATACGGATGGTTGTCTTTCTCGTTGAGAATTGACATCAACAATAGAAAAAAACTAATATTAGACACCCAATCATCACCTCTATAAATCGAAAATGATGGATATGGTTGAGACACTAGTTAGAATCTTTTGATGTAGCTTTTTCTTAGAATAAGGATAAAATGTCCTCACCTAATGGGTCTACTTATTAGATACAAATGGCAAATCAATTTTCTTAAGACTTTCATGTCTTATAGATTTGGTATGAACAAATATGCTCAAGTCTTTTTTTGGCTATAACACGTTTTTCTTCAACATTTTGACGTGGAATGATGTAAGTTTGTAGCTCACCGTGTACTGGTTCATCGTCATATGAGTTTTTATCTCAAAAGTTTGGGGTCGACTTTATGAGAAAATCAATAGAAATCTACTATGTATATTCGTTTCCTCTGTTCACTTCTATCTAGGATTAGACTCTCATCAACTCCAATTGAATCTTATATTATCTTACCACTTCAAACCATATTTCTTTATATCTTTTTCTATGTTTTGTACTCCCATATATACATATTCTCTCGATTCTCCTCAATGTTGCACGTTATCTCTATGTTGTTTGCTCATATATACTATCTTAAACAATTTTCTCACAACTTATCTTCAGTTGGTGCAACTCCTAGCTTAGATTTAATAATATCATTTATTATTCTATATTTTCTTGTGTTACCATATATCCAATGAAATATTCGCATTCATGCTATATGCATTTTGTGAATATATTGTCACTTAATAATCTAATATTCGGAATCATAGATCATCGCAGATTAGCTGTCTTTGTTGTTGTTATCAGTCGATCTACCGTACAGATGAGTAATTGAGTATATCCATAAGTGTAGATATTTTCGATTTTAATCATAGAAATACCAAAAACCGAATTGAACTAATTTTAATTCTTTTGTATTCGAAATTTTTAATTATTCGAAGATTGTAGCAGAAATGCCCTTATAGCTCAGTGGTAGAGCGCCAGTCTTGTAAACTGGAGGTCCGTAGTTCGATCCTGCGTGAGGGCATTTAAATTTTTTTATACTAAGTCTTCTTAATTTTTATTTTAATGAACATTATTTATCAAAATATTCATTAGGATTTTAGGGGAGGCCATATTCAATCAAATTATAGGCCTAGCAGTGGACATGAGTCCCTTTTCTTTTCTTTTTTTAAATATCCGGGTCGACTTTAAATCCCAAACGAGTTTAACATTAGACCCAAACTCGGCCCCTTTATCTTATGGGCCGAGTCTAAATAGGGCCGTCCATGAGCGATCGGCCCATTTTCATCCCTAACAATACTTAATAAACCATTCACAAATTTTGTAAATTCTCCATGTCTTTTGTAGTTTTGTGGACGTTTACAGGTCCAAGAGTAAGCTTGTAATCTAGGTTTTTGGTAATTGGTTACTTGGCTTTGAAGAATAAGAATATTATTGTCAATAAAATGACAAATCTCAATCAAATACTTATGATAAATCTATGATACCTTCATCAAGCACAATACCATATTACCATTATTGCAACGGAAGAACATACATGGAAGGAAACACCCAGAAAACAAAACACACACACACACCTTTAAAAACAAGTTCATTTAGCTTCATTGCTTGGTCTTGTTCTCAGGCTGCTGGTGTAAGAAAGTAGCCTCAGCATTCTCATCACTGCAATATAGACAAGGGTGTTGCTCAAACCCTTGTTCCTTTAAGAGCTTCCTAGCCATCATCACAACCTGTTTATTGGTCAATGGACCTGAATGCTCTTTCAACACCAACTGCACTGCATTGCTAAATGCACCATAAGCTTTCCCTCCTTGTTCCGTTGGGCTCATGTCCGCGGATGTTTCATTTTCTTGACACCCACTAAGCAGAATTCCCTCATCAGGTTTCAGTGGTGGGAACGAGTCCAGTTCATACTTTGCCGATCGAAACTTGAGACTTGCATCGCCTCCAAAGGATTCTAACAAGTGGGTGCTAATGTCGGATGTGTTGATGCTGGTTTGGGAAGATAAGTGTTGGAGTACAGACTCGTAAGGGATGGTTTTGGGACGGATATGAGAGTTGATGGTAGAAGTGTTGGTGGTAGAATGAGGTCCAATCTGCTCTTTTTCTTTGTCTATTAGGCCTCCACTGTGGCATGAATCCGAGAAAATTATGAAGCTTGCTCCTTTCGGAACGCGGTTCACTATATGCCTGAAATCTACATCTGCATAATTCCATAAATGTCATCATCATCGTCGTCAAGTCTTAACCTCATATTAATCAGTACAGCATTAGTATGAACACACCAGTGATGAGATTGAAATCGCAGGGCACAATTGCTTCATCCTGCTTGGAGGGATGACCAGGCTTTGGAATTCTTGTTCCATGTCCACTATAGTGAAAAAACAGGACATCTCCATCCTTGGCTTGACCGGCCATCTTCTCCAGCGCCTTCTTGATGTTTGCACCGGTGGGCATGACGGGCGATCCAGCTGCATCTGTCAAGAGCTCAATGTTTGTGTGATCAAACCCAAATCGTTTGATCAGCACCTCTTTCATAGCAAGAACATCATTTATGCATCCATGCAATTCATTCCTAGTGTGTGCATAGTTGCACCCTACCAGAACTGCGAATCTCTTCATTCTTTTGGACAATAATACAAAATTCAAAAAGCTAAAGAATTTGCCTTTCAAGTTTCAATCCTCAATTGCTTGATTTCTCCTTCATTACCTGCTATGTATTTATAGTCTCAGCTTATGCATACTATATGAAACGTCACACGCATTTCCCTTGCAAGTTGGGTCAAGCAAAGTATTAAACTGACCTTTTAGTTGGCTTACAAGGGTAGGTATTAGTAGGGGTGACAAAACGCTGTCCGATCTGGATGACTGAATTTGTCCAACCCAGAATAAACCGAGTTTGGACATAAAATTATATGTCCGAAATCCGGGTCCAAAGACAAATTTTTTTTTTCTAGTTTGAAATAGGATTAGGCTCCAACACAGAAATCTTATCCGGACCCTAACTTGAATCAGATTATTGTCAAATTTAGTTGTCTGAATTTAAATCAATCTAGGTTTGGTTAATTAAGTACGTCCGTAATCCAATCCGGGTTAGGGTACGGATATATAAATATTTCGTAAACACATGCTCTTGTCTGACATAAATACGACCCGGAACCGAATTTTTGCTACCCTAGGTATTAATACCCTAATTGAAAAGGAATATTTAATGATATATATATATCATTATAGAGTCATAGCAGTAGCTTCCACGTTCTATTAAATAAGGAAAAGATTGGCTTTTGGGCAAAGAAAGAAAGGAGATTAACGATTAGGGAAATGGAAGCAACAACTAGCTTGCAAGATTCTACAAGAAAACCATCACATTCTGCAGTGTATAAACTACCTTAAATGAAACGAACATGTTTATGGCCACATCAACAGCTAACCACTTTTGAGTGATGTTTTAATCCCTACACTGTTGATGACCAAGGTCAATGAGCATGTCCATCTCTGTGCTCTACATCAATGACCATCAAGACTTTTCTTTTTTTGGGTAAGCGTAGGAATCATTCAACCCAATATGCACGTCGGACAATTGGATAACGTAGGAATCTCTCAACCTAATATGCATGTCGGACAACTGGGTGGGGATAAACCTTGAAAGAATAACCCTCACCACGGATTAGATTATTGTCCAATTTAGTTGTTTGAATTTAAAGCAATCCGGATTTGGTTAATTAAGTATGTCCGTAATCCAATCTGGGTTAGGGTACGGACATATAAATATTTCGTAAACACGTGCTCTTGTTGACATAAATACGATCCGGAACTGAATTTTTGCTAACCCTAAGTATTAATATCCTAATTGAAAAGGAATATTTAATGATATATATATCATTTTAGAGTCATAGCAGTAGCTTCCACGTTCTATTAAATGAGGAAAAAGATTGGCTTTTGGGCAAAGAAAGAAAGGAGATTAACGATTAAGGAAATGAAAGCAACAACTAGCTTGCAAGATTCTACAAGAAAACCATCACATTCTGTAGTGTATAAGTAAACTGCCTTAAATGAAACGAACATGTCTATGGCCACATCAACAGCTAACCACTTTTGAGTTTGACGTTTTATTCCCTACACTATTGATGACCAAGGTCAATGAGCATGTCCATCTCTGTTCTCTACATCAATGACCATCAAGACTTATCTTTTTTTGGTTAACATTCAACCCAATATGCACGTCGGACAACTGGGTAACAGAACAATGACCATCAAGACATTTCTATTTTTTTTGATAACGTAGGAATCACTCAACCCAATATGCACGTTGGACAACTAAGTAACATAGGAAGCTCTCAGCTTAATATGCACGTCGAACAACTGAGTGGGGATAAACCTCGAAAGAATAGCCCTCACCACACTGGCCCACCTCCAATTCTTTTTACCTAGGATTCTATCTTGAAGAATCATGGGTGTTGGTTTTGTCATAGAACCTTTTATTTTGAAGATAGAGAACACAACACACAGGTGCTAGCATATGATCTACCTGATCATCTTGTTTTTTTAGAAGGATTGGTGTTCACTGTCAAAGCTGCATTGACCGCTGAACACTTCTTGAAAATGTGAGAGTTCATACATAATAAAGCAGGAGCCTTTCCTTTGTCTATTCCTTATCTTCTATAGTCAAATAAATATCATCAAACAAATGCCCTCATCCAGTGCTGTATACATAATACTCAAAGCAGGTTACAGAAAAACGATCGCGGATAAATAAAAACAACGAAACTGCAACCGAGCCATACGTACAGATCTGCTAACTTGAACTGTGATGCCAAAATCACATTGGGAAAAAATAAACTTGGAAAGAAGCAGACATATACAAGAAGTAACATCTAGAGATCGTTCCATACGTTGAAATTGGTTGTTGAACTTGAACCATTATAGTTTATCAATTTGTCCTGGCACCCAATAAAATATGTCGTACGTACAGGATCAATATTCATCAAAGCATGAGCAGTTCCGCTTGGACTGGCTACGACAGCAACCTCCTCTGCATCAATTATCGCTTCAGCATAACCTTTACCTGCTATTTGATTGTTCTCCAGCTGTAATTATTAATTCATGAAGAAAATGAAAAAGTCACATTATTGCAATCACCGCTGAGGGATATCATGCATACACATACAGCAATTATCGATTGGACAGAAATTGTATTCCTATGCTGTGCTTCTGCCACATGGATAACATATTTCAAATACAAATCCAGGAAAAATTACCTTCCCTTAATGCCCACATAAAATTGAACCCAACACACAAACATTGCACATGTTTGTAAACGTAGTGAACACAAAGGCAAGTTATGATGCACAGAACATCACTAGACCTGCATCTTGTAAGCATCTTAGAACAATTTTCAGTACATACCCACCGAAGAAACCTATTCGAATAGTAATAACTGATTCATAAACTCAGTTCAGAAAGGGAACAGCTAAAAAATGTCGTCTTCCAAAATATTTAGCATATTATATCTTGATAAACAAGAACTTATCTACAACCTTTAAGTCATGGCATCTTAGAACCATTTTCAACATACACCCACCATTAGAACCTATTCAAATAGTAATCACTGATTCATAAACTTAATTCACAGTGGGAACAACTTAAAAACGACTTCTACAAAAAAAAATTAGCATATCATATCTCAACAAGAGAATGAACAAACGATTGAATTAGATGGAGAGAGGTAACAAAAAGTAAGATTTCTAAATGCTTAGCTCAATTTTCAAAGGTGACGGAGACATTAGTGAAGACGTAGCAAATATGATTAAAAACATGTGGATGAAGTAGAGAAGTCCATCCAGAGTTATACGACCAAAGAATCCCTTTAAGGTTAAAGGGAAAATTCAATAGGTAAGCTATGTGACACGTGATTTTCATGAAATAAACAGCAGGACAAAGTCATTATCCTTATCCTTCTACATAATATATAGAGCATACCCGAAATTTTGTCTTAGCGCCCCAAATGACAAACGTCTCATTACAATCATGGTGCCGGTGGTTCCCTCTCATAGCTCCAGGTTGCATCTCACCGATATGAACTGAAGCACATGACACCGCTCCACCTGCAAGAAACAACCTTCCTCTTCAGGAAAAAGGGACTTCAAGCAATCTTTACAATGTGTCAGAGAACCAGAAATTTTAATTTGGACAGCAAGTAAAAAAACACTCTCTAACAAAACAAGAGTGCCAGAAACCAAATAACTATTCATATAATGCAACAATGTCTGTCCTCCACTTAATCGCTAACCTAAAAAATGAAATAAGAGAACTCATTCTAATTCCAAACAAGAGTTGGCCACCATG
Source organism: Tripterygium wilfordii (assembly GCF_013401445.1). NCBI lineage: Eukaryota > Viridiplantae > Streptophyta > Magnoliopsida > Celastrales > Celastraceae > Tripterygium > Tripterygium wilfordii. Next base: position 3,116,375 of record NC_052244.1, on the reverse strand, counting down.
TGATGACACTCAACTATTCAAGTACTAGGGCATCACAGTCACTAGCTACTATGCCTTTCTGTTTTACCTTTCTTTCATCATTGTTCACTAAAATGGTAATATGGTTTCTCTAGGTACATAATATATTACGTTTATATCAGAATTCAAAGTTAACATTCAGAAAAAAAAAATTGGAGAATTTGGGGCTCCCTATGTGATTATGATAAACTACAAAGGGAAAGATGATGCGTAAAGACGGAGGGAAAGACATGGTTTTTTAATTGTTCAAAGTCGTTCCCTTTCCTCTTTCCCTAAAATTTTCATAGAACCAAACAAATAACAACGAAACCAAAAGGAATAACAAAATCCAAAATCTCTACGAATCAACAGTATGTAAAAAACACACCAGAAACACCATAAGTGATTGACCAAATTTCATATCCGTAAGCAAGTGTACCTTTAATTCCAGAATCAAGGGCAAGAGAGACCGGGTTGAGCAACCAACCACGCTTATCTGTGGCGATGGGCGAAGGGAACCCAGATTTGAATCGGACCAGATTCACCTTCTCATCATCCTCTGCGCTCGATATCTCCTCCTTTCTCTGCTGGGCATTGTTTGGGAGTTGGTTATGGGACGAGCGTTGGAGATTGAGAGAAGCCCAGGTGAGGAAAACAAAGATTGAGAGCAGAAGAGGGATTGCTTGCGGTCTCTTCAGGAACTGCTCGAGAGAGGAGATGATCGAGTGGTTCTGATGGAATGGGTTCTCCGTGCTTTGGCCGCCTGAATAGGAATTTCTTCTGGGGTTCGGCATAGCTAGTCAGTCATATAGATTCTCTCATAGAGACAGTAATCTATATGTCTCTGTTTGTCCGTTCGGATTTTCATTAATATTCCCTTCTTGGTCTTATCAAATGAAATTATTGCTACTCTCGTACTTCTCGCAGCGCCTGGAGCCTGTTGGGATATACTAATCGAGTGAAGCCAAAACCTTACAGAAGCCCGGATGTTTGAGCCCATTTACAGCCCTAACACATTTCTCAGTCCATTAACAGAATAAGCGGTCCAGTTAGGGTTAGCAACTCAAGAAGCCCGAACTTGTTCCTCGATTGCCTGGCATCAATTTCATTTAAGGATAATGCTTGAATTCCAATCACATCCAATGGCAAAGAAAAAATGCAGTGCGCTCACTCCTTGTGAGACCGTCTAGGGTTTGCATTTTAAAATGAGAACTAGTTGCATGCTCGCGCTTTATGTGACACATAATTAAGTTAAAAAATACAGATTTTTGATAATTTTTCGATACTTTGTTTCCATGATGAACAACAGAGTTTGAATTATAGAAAATCAAGATAATTGTGAGATTAACAAATAACTACAATACATTTTTCTCAATATGTTAAGAAATAATTTTCTAAGAGGGAGCGAAAAATTTGATGCATAAGAAAAAAATATGCTAAGAGTTTAACAATTATTGTTTGCGTTGGTTTTTTGAACAAAGTTGTAAAATAACTAAAAAACATCTCATAAATTCTAAATTTTATAGAAAATATAACGCACCTCCTTTGTCTCCTAGTTTTTACATCTCATTTATTATTGCTCTTTATGTCAGCAAGCCACAATTTTTCATACTATGTCAATAAGCATATATAATATATAATTTGTTGTACTTTGTATTTCACATTTGATTAAATTCCTCATTTGTACGATCATCCACTAAGGGATTATCTTATACGGGATCATCCTCTATGAAATCTCCTAAGAATGCATCCTCATTGGATCTTTTTCATCATCAGAGTTTATTGAATTGTATAATTTGGTTGTTGTTTGACAACTAATATCATGATTTGTAGGGTCATATCGTTAGGAATTTTGTTGAAATTATTCATTTTTCCCATGAAGTTTTTGTGGGTCTTAAAATTATTCAATATATTTAACTTTTTCTTTTGTCAAGGCATCCACGTGACACCAAAGAGAAGTCTTTTAGAGGATCCTCAGTTATATATATAGATTGACATAGACATATAGATATAGATATAGATATATAGATATCGATATAGATTGATGATTGATAGATTGATGATGATTGATTGATGTGATCACAACCAATAACTAAGCTACAAAATCAAAAACAATAATGTAATGGCAAACTGATAACGTTCAAAACTATCTTCAATCTTAATGGTGTATCAGACAGTAAAACTATCTTCTTCGATGTTAGTACGTATCATCAATGTTAGTGATGTATAAGACAATGCAATAGGACTGGTGTCCTTGCTCGGTTGAGATGGACTGCACAATAGAAATAGAACACTGACCTCTCCAACGCTAATAGGTTACGGGAGAGTCCTTCGGTGCTCGATAATATGCCGAGGGGCTTCCAGTCTTTGTCGAGATGTTCTCTCATCGGTTAGCCCGTCTTTCGTGGACTCTTTTGTGACTTCTTTTTTGACGGGGCACCTCGGCTCTTGATTGTCAGTGGACGAGAGAGATGATATATACAAAGATTAGATCATGGCAGACAAAGGAATAATTTGATTGATTGGAAAAAGCGAAGCGAAATCCGTCTAAAAGGCCTCTGATTCGGCGATTAACCCTATCAAGCCGACTGGGTTTTTGATTCAAATCGGTTTGGCTGGTAGCAGGAGAGACGGCGAAAAGAATTAAGAACCCAAATTCTTAATAACCCATTGTCTACCCTTCAGGGCTGTAATCTTCCCATAACAAAGCACAATTCCACTTCAACGACCCAACAAACGGCGCCAGGCTTTCCCCGCTAACTTCTACACAGAGAGACGGCGTTGTCGACGACTTTCCCCCTCTCTCTCCCTCTGTTCCTCTCAAATCAGAATCCAAATTCCAGATTATCATTGTCAGAATTCAGAGCCAACTAATCCGAAACCGTAATTTCCAACGTCCCCTGGGTTTCACGGAAAGCGCTCGCGATTCCCCGCTTTTCCGACTGTCCACCTCTTCAATTAATAGTTGCCGTTTTGAGACCTCAATTCGATTCTCTTTGTGGGTTGTTAAACCGAAAGCATCTGATAGAACCCGGAAGCTCACTTGCTCGCGCTTGAGTCTGTAGAGGTAAATTCCGGTTTTAAGTCTTCTTTTTATCTCAATTTTCCATTTTTGGGTTGAATTTGCCTTTATGTCAACTGCTGCTGATAATTAATTCCGTATATGTTTCGTTTAAGATTCACAAAATTTTCGAATGGAGTTTTTAGGAATTTTCGATCATTAATTATAGCGTTTTTAAATGTTAAAATTGAACTTTGGTGGGTTCTTTGCTTGGTAATGCTTATGGCTGCTGAAGGATCAGCACTATACTGGAGTTTCATGGTCGCTGTTAATCTTTGATTTTATCTTGAATAAGAATTATTTTTATTTGTTATATGAAAAGTTGTTATGTACGATGTTGCTACGTGATAGGGTATTTCCTTATATATTTGCTTTATTAGTTGATTTTATTTCTACAATCCAACATATTTATATGATGTGTCCTCCCATTCGAGGAAATCAGAGCTGATTTCTATGATTTTCCTTATGGTGTATATGCTAAATTGTAGTCTGGGACACAAATATGTATCATGCGAACAAAGTTTCAACTGTGAGCTTAGTGCCGCGTAGAACTCAAGATGCTGAACAAGTTTCCAATGTTGAAAGCTTAGGTGGAGCTGGAGTAAAGACTATCACTCCTCTTGGAGGTGCTGGGAAACAGCGTTTGCGGTGGACTTCAGATCTTCATGACCGCTTTGTGGACGCAATCACACAACTAGGGGGACCAGACAGTGGGTATCTTGCTTTAGTTTCTGAACTTGTTGTACATTGTTTTCCCCTTTCTTTTATTAAATGGCTATTTCCTTATCTTCGTATTGCTAGCAAGCAAAGGGGACTGTATTCGGTTACTATGGTGGTCCATTGATCTTTCTGCAATTATGGATTGAGTGCTTTAACTTTAAGATATAGGATTGATATTTGTCACTGGTTTTGTAGTTTACATTAGGTATGTTCTAGGGAAATGATGCCTTATATGGTAACTTTGTTGATAAGCTTTTGTGGCTGCAATTCTTTTTTTAGCCCTGAAGTGGTGTGCTTCATTTGCAGCAAAGTTTGTTAGATCTGATTGCTTTCTTTTTGTTTTTTAAATGTCATCCTTTTCTCTGGTTTGCTACAATCTACTAGAATTGTCAAAAATTTTGATAGTTAATACGTTTTTCAACCTTATCTCGTTATGGTGGCTCCTAAGTTTCAAAATGATACAATCAAACTTTCCCTGCTTTTATATTTATTTTAAAAAAGCAATGGAAAGTTAGTAGCGTGTATAACTATTTTTAAGCATTATAAGATTAGGGCATTTTTGGTTTTGTACTGACAGATTGGTGTTATTCTTGTGCCATTTTCTAATGAATTATTTTCTAGTCTTCATTCATAATTAATAAATTAGTTTTGTTGCATTAAAAAATTAAAAAAGAAGCTCAGACATGTCGTCTTTAGGTTTTAACTACATTCATTTTTAGTGAGGAGGTGGTCTAGTTTCTGTGATATAAGGCTTCTCAATCTATGCTATCATTGTCTCAATGCCACTTCTGCATCAATTTTAAGCTTACATGCATGGAAAGCCTTTTCATTGATGTACATATTCTTTGATGTTTTGTTTTAGAGGCAACACCGAAAGGTGTCCTAAGCTTGATGTGTGTCCCTGGACTTACCATTTATCACGTGAAAAGCCATTTACAGGTATATAATGCGGCCTTAACATTTTCTTTGTCTACGTAGACATTGTGTTGGTGTTGATATTTCTGCCTGCATCGAAAGTAAATATAATTGTTTTTCATTATTGTTTTTACAGAAGTGTCGCCTTGCAAAATACCTGCCAGAGTCTTCAGCTTATGGTAAGAGTGCCTTATTTTCTCTTATATTTTTGTGCCAGTCATTCCTTCCTTGCTCTTCTTCCTCTCAACATTGAACAAAATGGATCTGAAGTTTGAAAGTTTCTCGATAAGTTTTAGGTTCCAAAGACGAGAAGAAAGGCTCTGCAGAAAGCCCCTCTGACATGGATTCTTCCTCGTGAGTACTTTGTCTTCTGCCAGAGTTGTTTTACATCTAAAATTCTATGACTCGTCTCTCATGTTCTCGACATGGAAGGATGCAACTGGGAAATGAAAATTACGAATTCCCTGGCTTTCCACGCTAACATAATCATAATTTCATTCAGGGGAGTTCAAATCAATGAAGCATTGAGATTGCAGATGGAGGTCCAGAAGCGTTTACATGAACAACTTGAGGTTCGTGTTTTATACTCGCTTTTAATGAAAGATGGTTTTTTCTGCAACCTTAAATCATGTATAGGGGGGTGGGGCAATGTCAGGTTTTGTTTGTCCAGGGAATTGGGGTTCTTGGGGTTCCGATTGCCTTATGTGGGTTGGGTTTTTTTCTCTTTGTTGTCTTCTCCATTTGGTGGGCTTGTTCTTCTTGTATTGGTGAGTCTCTCGAATTGTAACTTCTCCAAATAGTGAAACTGAATATTTACTGCCCATGGACGTAGGCTTTTTGCCGAACCACGTATATTGCTTGTGTTCTTTACTGCTTTGATGTATTGCTTCATTCTCTGCATTATTTTGCTTGGATGGTTTGATTCTGTCAATCGATGTGGTGCTTTGTCTAGGGGTTTGGTGATTTAGCACAACAATTAGACCCATCTCAAGTTTTTGAGAGTTCGTTTGGGTTGTGTTGCAGCCATCTTCTCATAGTCATAGGGTACCTGGAATCAAATTAATATTTTGTTCTCTAGCATGTTCTACATCCTGTAAAAATGTTGCTTGAATTATTCATTTCAAGCAAGCTTGTTCAGGAAGATAATACGATATTACGATATCTTGGAGAATGTCCTATGGTATGAGGAGCAACATTTTTACATAATCCTCTCTTTTTTCCAGGTGCAGAGGCAGTTACAAGTAAGGATAGAAGCCCAGGGTAAATACTTGCAGAAGATCGTTGAGGAGCAGCAGAAACTAGGTGGGGTGCTAAAAGATTCCAAGCCACTGGTCGAGGAGAACAAAACGGCCTCTCCAACTGAGATGCCTAGAACTGGCCCAACAGAAGCGTCTTCTCCCCGTAAGAAACCAAGGATGGATGATGGTTTGAGAGATGACAGCTGCTGTTCTCTATTTCCTGCAGAAACCCGACCAGAAGAAATATCTTAATTGGGACCAAAACTTGTGTCTTGGACATGGGATTGACTAGCTATCTGACACCCTACAGCTTGCATTGATGCTGAGAATGGACAGATCCAAGAACTCCACAAATCATAAGAGCAAAGATGAAATCAATGTTGCATTGGCGGGAAACTTGACTTGCCATACATGGTGAAAGCACTGTATATGGTCTCATTTAGTATGCTTTTCTAAGAGTGTAATAAGATGTAAAATCTATTCTATCAATTCTCAGTCACTATTTCGAACTCCTACTCTGAAACTCCTATTTATTAACGTTATTCCAAAGGACTTGCACAAAATAGCCTGTGCAGAAACGAAGTATTGGGGACTACGGTTCCTCAGCGATATCACTATCTACCACAATGAACAGTTATCATACATGCTTTATGGCAAAGATTGATGAAAGTCAGTTTTGTATGAGAAAAACTAGGAAATTCCCTTGTGCATCATGACTCCAATTTAAGCGATAAAATGTACATACAAGGAAATGGTTCACATTGGGGGGGCTTGGGGGCGAGTAAAGAGAATTATCAGCAGAACTAGAGACAAAAAAGCTCGAGAGGAGAGGCTCCAGTGGCAGTCACCTGAATAATGCATCTTTTAACCATTATGTAGTGACAAGAAAAATATCAGAAAGGGGCTGAACTCGTTCTCCGAAGCTGATGCTTAGGCTCAATGGGAGGAGCACTAGGCAAGACCTTATCCAATTCCTGAAAGAAGAATTTAATAGGAAAAACAAAATCAGAGAGTTAATTCTGATATTCAGTATGAAAAAACATATTATTTCTTTGTCCACTATCAAAAGAAAAAATAGGGCAAAGCACACGCATGCACTCAGGTTTTATGCCTGCACTGAGATATCAAAGCTAACAGAAACACTTCAAGAAACAATAATAGAAATTTTTTAAATGTCAACCTTACTATGTTGATCCCAAGTCCAGATAGATTTGCATGGAGTGCAGAAAAAATGGTGCAGCAAATATCATTAATGCAAATATCTTCGGCAAGAGAACATGGACACTGGGTAAACATGGATAAAGACTGAAACTCAGTAAGAAGTAGTATATTAGCGCAACTACCATCATGAGCAAATCTGAAACAGACTTCTGTATAATTACTCAAGTTTATTCGGACAAGTTGATTCATCAAGCAAATAGTGAAGAATGGGTAGCCCTACTTTCGTTACAACTGCAAATGCCACCATTAACTAAGTATGTATAGTAGAACTTACTTCTTATGTTATGGACTTATGGCTTTTTTCTAATCTATGGTCATAATAAGCAAACTACTGACCTTTCTGCAGCATTATGTAACATGTTCATGAGTAATTTTCCAACAGTACATGGCAGCTATTCATAGGAATGTTTTAAGCACAGAAAATAAGAATTGAAGAATGTTAAGAGAGAGAGAAAGAGCTTGCTACTGTTTGTCCCATTGTGGATAATTAAAGATGTATCAACCTACAAGTTTATTCTTACAGGCAATCTTGTAATCCACAAATGAACTCATGCACTTTGGACTATGTTGAAAGAAAGAGTTCAATATGTTTTTTACTTCAGCAGATACACAAAAGAAGGCTGCTGCTGCTGAACAAAGAACCAGGGGAAAAAATCTCAAATTTAGACAAATATTCCACTGGTTTTGACATGGATACTAATACCCTAACCTGCATAAGATGTAGCTACCAGTATCTTTTTGCGTATGGCACTTCCTTTGGCAGCATCTACTAATTCCGAACTTAATTTGAAAGCCATATTTCGACCCGGACGTTTTTGGGAAGAAAGGCTTCCACAATGAAGTTTCACTTCAACTCAATTTAAATTGGCCAGAGCAATTAGATTTTAACAAGTGAATTGCATGACTAAAAACATGTAATAACTTTCAACGGCTTTGATCTTTATCCTTCTAATGAACAATATATAATTTCAATTCTCTGTTCATTATCTTGAGGTCTTTATGGGGATAACTTCCCAACAGAACCACAAAAGGGAACTGAATTTATGCACTGCACTTACCACAACCACTCCGAGATCCATCAGAGTTAAAAACAACTTGTGTTGTTTATATTCAGTCATAAATCTACAGACCCACTCCCAGAAAAGAAGCCCTTTCACCCATATAAACCCACAAACACAAGCACCCTAAGATCCGTCAAAGCTAGCCCTTAAAACAACTTTTATTGTTTTATCCAGAATCTCCTGCATGTATTCTCTCATTCATCCTTTAACTAATCATCATCAAGCCTTGCCTTTTAAAACATTCACGAAAACTATTAATCAATAGCCCACAAGCCCCTAGTCAGATACTAACACTGATTCTCATCCAAAACCTTCATAACACATAACAACAGTAAACATATTTCCCAAATCTAACCTACAGCAGTGATTTCAGTAAAACTTACCTGTAGCCCTATGCTTAAATTATTATGTGGAAAGATAACTTGGCCATCAGAAATTTATATGTTTGTCACATATAGAGATAAAATACCCTGGCCATCAGATTTGGCACAGAACTGAAGTACAAAACGCCACCGAAGAAAAGGTTTTAGCTGGGTTAAAAAAACCTTACTCATAGGCCTCTCAAGAAATGTATCAAAGGTAGATGGTTGAACAGATTTTTGTTGTGGTAATAATATCAAGAAACAAATTCACAACAACTTATTCATAGGAGTCTCAAACCTCCATTTCAAAAAATTAAAATATGAAAGTAAGCAGCTTACTAAGACTCGAAGAGATTGAAGAATGTATCAACTGGGAAGACAAAACATGTCCTATCCAATAAAAAAGGTCACAAAAACCACATTGAAAACACCGAAATGATTGCTTAATCTATATTTCTAGATCGACAATGAGATCAATCTATCTATCCATGTAGAGATAATCTACAGATGGGTTAAACCATAATGCGGTGCAACAGATGAAGACTGTTATTTCAGCATTCAACAAACAATGAGTGGATTGTGAATTATTTATTGATTACATACTAGAATAATCCATCACAGAATAATGTCGATGACTACATAGTAGAGGACATGAACTAACAACCTGCATCCATTTCTTGAACTACAATGAATGAAAAATCAAGAGGCAAGGCATAATTAAACTACTAAGATACACATGAGTCAATACAACAAAATATATCCTAGTAATTACAAAAGCTTCAAGTAATATGAAAATAAAGCTTACACTTTGTCTTCTGAGTATTTTGTTTTCCTCTTCCAAATGCGAGATCTTGATCTCTAGCTCATGTGTATAAGCCTGTCCTTCAAAACATACACTCTCTTAAGTACATATACTAAGATTAATAATTATCAACAAACAAATTTGATCAAATCTTAACTTGTTTCCTGGCTCGTGACCGCGCCGCAGATTCCCTGTTCTTAATCATTCTCTTATGCCTCCTTTCAACAGTCTTCTCAACCACGTTTCCTCCAGGAGCAGCCCTTTTCCGCGTGGCTGCTGCCTGTGTATCTGAAAGAGTGCCCATCAAAGAAGAGGGTGACACGTTCACTTGAACATCAGCATAAGGGCCTTCCATCATACTCAAAGCCATAGGCTGTTGAATCGGATGGTTTGGCATAAAAACAGGCATCATATCATGTTGATGATGCTGTTGCTGAGGCTGCTGTACTGAAGGGAGCTGGAATTGCATCCATTGATTCTCTTGTTGTTGGGTATTTTGTTGCGGCATCAGAATTGAATCAGCAACAACGCCTGCTCTCGCCAAGAAATCTTCAAGGGTCATCTTCCCAAGAGTTGGATGTCTTTCTGCGTCATTATTCCATTGTTCTTCCTTGTCATTCTTCTTTAGTTGTATGTCTTTCCATAACTCATCGACAGTCTTCTTACTAAGATCTCTGGACAATGTGAGGCTCCCTTGCCGAGGCAAAGACGATCCTGAATGATTTTGGGGTGCACCACCATTGTCGATGCTTTTGAGAAGCTCATCGAGATTCATGCTCCCCAATGGTTTCCCCAAATTACCCAATTGGTTCTGGACCTCATCGAGGGTGAGACTGAACATTGAGCCTTGCCTTGCCAAAGATGGAAGATTTGGCTCTTGAACTGCTTCACCTTCAGAATCCATTGTCTCAATATATCATTTATTATATAAATAAATCTCCAGAGGCCTATATGAACCGTAGAACACTAAATACCTTCAATCTCAACCTCAGACTCGGATCAAAAAAACTATCTAAACGTATTAAATTAAAACCCAAATAAATATAAGAACACTTATGAATGGCTCAAAATTTCCGACAAAAAACAAACCTAGATGCCCATTAAAGCTTAAATGTCAAAAAAAAAAAAACCACTTAGGTGCATTAAGAGAGACTGAAAGATTCAGAACAGAAAAGCAGGGAAGTCGAAATGAAACCCAGATCAAATAAAAAAACTAGAGACTGCACACAGTAACGGCTGCAAAAACTAGATATCAGCCCCTCAGATAATAGGAACAAAATGAAAAATCTTCAAAAAGTCATCTTGCATGGACTAGGTTTCAACATTCTCCACAAAAGAACAAGAACCCAGATATCAAGCTGCAAATAACCAGAGCCAGAGCGGAATATAAATAGACTCTATTAAGAAAAACACCCACAAAAAAAAAAACTATACAAAAGAAAGAAAGAAGGGACCTACATTTTCTACTAGAAGCAAACAATGTATGAACTTTGCAGACGGGAAACGTGAAAAGGAAAGTGAAATTTCGAGGACAAAATGAGTGAAGAATCCACAGTTGTGACTGTGAATTAAAACAAAACACCCAAAAACAGAACAAAATCTCAGAGAGACTTCACTCACTTGTCGCAGGATCCGATCTGAATCTATAAAAGGAATTCTTTTTTTTTTTAAAAGTGCAAGAGTGGGGACGCTTTCCAAGCGAACCCACATTTCCATCTTAATTCCCATTTTTTCTTTTTTCTTTTTGAAGTTTTTATTTTTTATTTTTTCTATACTCTCTCCAACAAGTGACTTGTAAAACCGTCTCTATTATTTTTGTTATATTATTGATATCAGACATTTAACGAATCAATTTTTTTTAAATATCATAAAAATTACTTTTACAATTGAAATCGAACTTGGACAAACATATGTCAAATCCAGTCGATTGTCAACCGAACCAATTGGTAACGAATCAATTATAATTAATTAAATATAACAAATTCAGTTTATGGAAATACTCATAATATATAAATGATTTCTTTCCTTTTCCTTGTATTTTTTTCTTTTTAAATATTAAATAATTAAAATTAATATATAGATCATAATTAAATTGGAATAAAAAATTTAAAAATAAATTTCTACACTTAATAATTTTAATTTATGTTGATATTTTTCAAGTACTCATTTAATATTTTAAGTAGATATCATGTAAAAAAATATTAAAATTTAATATTTTAACACAATATATATATATATATATATATATATACACACACACATATATATACCCTTATTTTACACCCTTACATTAAACCTTTATGTGAGAATTCTTTAATATATATATATATATATATATATTAAAGGAGAAAAAGAATTTTATTAATTTTAAATAAAATTGTATTTAATAACTTTCCGATGTACATAAAAATACGTGAGAAAAATATTTATTTGATTATAAAACACTTGATGAGATGAAGAGGAACAAGAGGGGAACAACCCATGCAGCATAATACTACATTTCTATTAGATGCAAGGGTTTTTGGTAGGGGAAAAAAACAGGAAGTAAAATAGAAGAGTGCATGCTAGTGGGTTGAGCTACACACTCCAAGGTTTGAGGGGGAATATTCTTATAAAAACGCACGTGATAACAGGAACAAACTCTTAGCTTCAATACGTACATCTAGGTCCATAACCACTTATTTATTTGTCTCTCTATATATTAACTTTAATTTACTTTTAGTTCCTTTCAAAGAAGATTAATTAGTTGTTGACAAAAGCCAATGGGGGGTGTCAGGTCAGGTGGGGGGGGGGGGGGGAGGGGCAACCAAGCCCACTCTTGGTGGGCACACACATAAGACAGCTTGCTAGACAATACTGAAAATCTACTATTATTTTAATTAGCTTTCTCTTAATTAAGAGGTTATAATTAGCTTTCTCTATTTTTAATATTTAAAATACCATTTTACATCATGTTAAGAAAGTGCTTGAGTATACATAATTCACAACATGATGAGAAAGCAAGAGACAAGATAATGAAATTAACACTAACCTAGTACTCCACCAACCAATCACAACCTGGTACTCAACGAAATACATATATGTATGTATGTATGTATGTATATATATATATAAATATATTACACCAAAGCTGCAAATAAAATATGCACTTACATCTCCACCAAATACAATGATCATGTACTATAAACATCGCTGGCCTGAGCACTATCTTTACCAAGTTGGAAGGGAACTAGGGAAGGTGGCTTATGAAATGCATCCCACCAAATATGCAGTCCAATTGCAAATAAATAATCAAGGCCTCCACCATTTAAATCAACAAACACATCAACAAAATAATAAACGAGGAAAAAGAACAAGTCCAACAAACTCATATCATATCCCACAACTATGCACAGGTTATCTTGAAAAATCTACTTCTAATACAGGCACCATCGAAACGGTAGGCGAAGAGCTAAAAACAATATCAAACTCTCAACAAATTCAAGCAAACTAAAAGATTTAACTTTCAAGTCAAAACTCACTGACTGCGCATTCCAAGGATGTGCTAAGCTTGCACCATTTCCCCCTTTTACAATAGCTACAACATCTATAAAATAGACCAAACCCACCTCATCCCTGTCATTGAAAAATGAAAATTAAGACATAGGCTACTTGCACCATTTCCCCCTTGATTAGATTTCTAGTGCTAAGCCCAGGGAACCCAAAATAGTCGTGATACACAATACAAACAACTGAAACGCAAGGAAAAAGTAAGTTCTGACAAATATTCTTCTGAGATGAACTCTACCACCAAAGGACCAAAGAAAGTGGAGCCTAAGACAATGAAACACAAATGTTCCAAAATGTGTCTTACCGCTTTGTAACACTTGAAGCCTAAAAAACAAGACATATTTCAGTTGAAAACTTTCGAATGTAAGGCGACAGATTAAAGGCCAAAAGAGGCACATATAACCTCCAAGTACTAGAAATTAATGGGTTTTTTCTGCCCTAGATTTGCTATTTTGCTGATTTATCTAAGTAAGGCTAGTAAGCCCATTATATTATGCTCTACATAGTCCAGAGACAATGTGAGTTTCCCAATATTACTTACCAAAAAAAAAAAGTTTCCCAATATTAAATCTAACTCAACTGAAAATATTCAAGAAATTATTAATGTAAGTTCAATTTCTTACCTTCCACGCATGTCATCTAGTCTGCAGACACCAACACCAACAAGTGCATTCTTGAAAGTTGAGCAATGTAATGTTGGTTGTTTAGTGCATGAAGACAAGTTTAATCAAAACCTAAGCAAACAGTTAATTGTACTCAACTTATATCCATATTCTCCCATCTCTTAAAAATATGAGTGAACTTCAAGTTTTATAAGGCTAAAACAGGTAAATTTTTGGTCAATGCAAAACAATCTTCAAAAGTTATTTGAAAAGGTCCAATTGCAAAGACAGTACCAAGGTAAACAATAGTTGATGTTTACAAAAAATAACCAACACAAAGTTTGATGAAGATGTTAAACATTTGATTCAAGTAAGGCGACAAAGAAAACACTTGGAAACACCAAAAATAGTACTTCTAAAGCAGCTGCTCAATTTACGCACACAAAGTAATTTTAAAGCAGTATTTTATCCCAAGAAATAGGAAATGTTTCCTCAGTTCTATACTATACTCTATTTTTTTGCTTTAAAAAACCACATGACACGTTTTCCAAGGAAATGAACTCTGAAATCAATCTGAAGATCTCAGTTATCTTATTCAATCTAACATTCTAACCATATGAAAAAAATCATTAGTGCAAGTAAGCCATAATAATTACGGTTGCTCAACCTGCATCAAGGTCACCTGCAGTACAAAATGAGACATAAAATCTGAGCAAGATTCATTAGATAGACAAACACTGAGGCTCATATATCTTGAACACACCATGCATTAATGTCGCAAGTTATTCATAAATATTCACTTCTAAATTACAGCTGGATAAAACATTATTTGCAAAATCATAATTCATAAATAAGAACAATTAAAACTAAGGAATCAATGACAAACAACCGTCTTACATCAAAAAAGACAGGCACTTTGGAAATATAGAACAATACTTAAAAAAAGTGCATAAAATTAATTAATTCTAAAGAATAAATGTGCAAGCAGTATTTAATTAACAACCAAATAGATTTGTAGTTTGGTTCAACTTCACCGACTCCACATAGATACATAACGAAAAATACAAAGAATGTTCTCAAAGCTTTGAAATCAAATATCAAATACCCAAGTAGTACAACATTTTGGAACAGATTAAAGGTAAGTCAACAAAACAAATAGAGAAAACCAAAACTCCATTTAACAGTTTTAAGAGTTTGCTCTCTGTTGTAAGCAAAGAGTAACTTTTCAGCATAAAACAAAGACTTCATTTGCATCATCTCCTTAAAACTTCAGCAGATTCACCAGGGCAGTACTAAAAGACTGATGAACAAAAGGAATCTGCACAATGCATAAAAAGATTATTTCGTAAAAAAGATTTCAGAAACAAATCCATTAGAAATTAGCAAAAACTTTGATTAATGAAGGTCAAGATTAAAGCTCTGGAAAATAATCATTTCAGCATTTAACCATACCAACGAATGCTACTTTACTTTTGCAGTAAAACTATTTTAAAAACTTTAGAAAGGCTGAATAAAAACACGATACTTCAGAAAACGATCTGAAATCATTTGTTGAAGTACAATGTAAAGCACTGCTTAGCTCCATACAAAACGAAAACAAGTCAGGACTCAGAACCACAATGACAAGTATCAATTTGCTTCCATACCTTGTATTAGCAGATCAACTGGTAATACATTGTGCCTCAAATGAAGTCTAAATACATAATATCAAAAAAAAAAAAAATACTAACCAACAAAGTTTCATGATTCCATTTTAGCATCTAAGCACAAACCTATGGAAGCTAATATCACTTATTCATAACCAACAGGCCTGCAAATTAGCTGCCATAGCATTGATACTGACAAAACATATTCAGCATGTTAGGCTGAGATACCAGAATAAGGTAAGAAATATTCAGCATGTTAGCAAGCTACAAAAGCAATAACCATGCTACTTCCAAAGAAATTTGGCTAGTTCTTTGTAGATGCATATTTATTTAGTCTATATCCTACCAGAAAACAGCAAGGAACGCAAAGCAACAAAGAGGAGGAGTAAATCAGTCATACCTGAGGGACACCTAATGCCCCATATAAGGTCCAACACCACCAAATTGGCCAACACCATGCTGCCCCCTTCCAGACCCGCCCTGCCCTATCTGCTGATTTGGATAGGGTCCCTGCATCCCAGCCTGATTACCGTATCCTCCCACCACTCCAGGGCTTATATTTGTCTGGGTCCCATACACAGCCTGTAGTCCAGTAGCTGAACTTGGCACAGCCTGTAGTCCGGTAGCTGCAGAACCCAATGTCCCAAGCAGATTACTTAGTCCCAAGCCGGCACCCTGTGTTGCCAGCAATGCTGTCAGTGCCTGCCCAAGAGCTGCATTGAATGCCTGTGGTGCAGCGCCCCCTTGGTTGAATCCAATACCAGCAGCCGGTGCCATTAGATGCCCACCCCCCGCAGCAGCTCCACCCACAAATCCCTGATTATCATTCCTTTGAAATTGCGAATTGTGCTGTCCATGATGCTGCCGCGGATGACCTTTACCTGGTTTCCGCCCATCAATAGCCTTCTGGCAGTGCAAGATATGCCCCTCAAAGTTCTTGTGCGGCTCCTCTAGGGCCATTTTTGCGCTCTCAACTGTCTTATACACAAACAAGCAAAATCCTTTGGGCTTCCCAGTCATCTTATCGAGCCCCAATGGCCCTTCCTCAATCTCTCCAAACTTGGAAAAGAAGGCTAGTAACTTCTGTGGATCCAATTCAGCCCCAACATTGCTCACATATATCTTTCTCAGTGTATACTCGGACAACAGCTGCTGCTGAGGCTGAACGGCGGGGGCAGTGCCGGGTGCGGGGACTGGGCCAATAGATGCAAGCTGGCAAGCAGTCATCCTATTGCCAATTTTCTTCTGGGGCTGCTTCAAGGCCTCACGAGCTCCGCGTCTACTCTTGAAGAGGATGAAACCGTATCCCTTTGATTTCCCCGAAATCTTGTCACGGACGGCCTTGCAGTCCTCAATCTCCCCGTACTGCTTGAACTCGCTCCTAAGAATCTCGCCGTTAGTGTCCCTGCCAAGTCCGTGAACAAAGATCTTACGGTGCACATGGTCCTCATCGGCCACTACCAGAATTCGATCCGCGACATCGCGGTGAGAATCCGCGGCTTCGCATAGCAGCATAACAAGTTGTTCTTTACTGAACGGCTCCAGGAGCTTCGATATCGGTTCATCCTCATCATCGCCCTCTTCGACTGCTCCAAGATTCGACGTGGACGCATTCTGTAACGTCTGATTGCTGGCATTCTGATCTTCATGGTCGTTCTCTTCCTCCTCCTCCACTTCCTCTTCTTCTTCGATTTCTTCGTATTCCTCCTCGTACTCTTCTTCCACGGTTTGTTCGTTTTGAGTTGTGGGTTCTAGTTTCACAGCGACTGGTTCCAGATTCTGCTGCTGTTGTTTCTGCGGGGGGGTTTGTTCGTTCTGAGTTGTGGGTTCTAGTTTCACAGCGACTGGTTCCAGCTTCTGCTGCTGTTGTTTCTGCGGGGCGGTTTGTTCGTTTTGAGTTGTGGGTTCTCGTTTCACATAGACTGGTTCCCGCTGCTGCTGCTGTTGTTTCTGCGGGGGGGTTTGTTCGTTTTGAGTTGTGGGTTCTCGTTTCACAGCGACTGGTTCCAGCTTCTGCTGCTGTTGTTTCTGCGGGGGCGCGGTTGGGTCTATGGACTCGGAATCGTGCTTCCGCTTCTTTGCCATTTTGTAACGAGAAAGCGAGCGTTGCGTTGGTATTCAGAGACGATAATCGATTTGAAGGCTAGGGTTTTGGAGGGCTTATTATAATTTTTTCTTTTTTATTTTATTTTAATGTGAAAAATAGATTAAAGTCAATGATCGCCGAAATAGAAAATCGATTTTCTCAAATTGCTCTTGATTGAAATTCCACTTAAAAATAAACAAATAAATAATATTACTGGAATATTTACAATAATAATATAGGACTTTTCAAATGCTTAAAAATAAACCAAGCAATGTCTATTACATAACCAAACAAGCAAACCTAAGCACGCTTACTTAATAATGCAAATAAATTTTTTTAAAAAAATCTTCACTTGTTTTCTTCAGCTTCAGGCTTCGGATTGCCATGAATTTGAGTATTACAGTTTTGAAGGTTGTTCAAGGAAGTACGGTGGTGCATCCGACACCGAAACGATCCTTCATGCTTCGTCGGAGCGCACACACAGGTTCTTCCAATGGCACTGCTTGATAAAGAATCAGTTGACCATGATTTCCTCATTGTACCATCCTTGAGAGCATTTTCTTTGGTATTAACCTCCCTCTTTGTTTTCTCTTCTGACATTGTTTCCCTGCGAAGTTAATTCAATTAAAAAAAAAAGACATAGATGAGAAAGATGAACAATTGAGATAATATGTAAAACTTGGATGGATTCCCAAAATTAATTTTGAGTCATACAAAACAAAACTAGAATAAGGTTGTATTTGGTAGAGTCTGCCTAGCAATACCACTAACGGGATACGTTAAATCATGCTCTACAACAAAACATACAGGCAGAAAAACGGCAACATATAGCTGTCGTTTTCGCCTAAAAATACATGGTCACTAAGACATGAACATTGTCACATCCAGGCCGGTCATGAAGACAAGAGAAAAAGAAAAAAACATTGCTTGGATTTTGATTTGAAATGGGAAGTTATCAGGGATTGAAAATCCCCAATCACTATTGGAAAAATCTCTCCCAAAACTATAAAGCATGATGAGATCAGAGAAACAACAAACTATTTAGCAATCTAAAAGAAACACAAATAAATTGCACATGTTTGCATACCTTGTTGGTTTCACCAAAAAAATGAGAATTCAACAGAAACTGAAGAGATTTTGGCTTGGAATACAAAGAAATGGAGATGAGACTGACAAAGGAAGGAAGGGTTTAGAGGATGAGCCTTAGACGTGAATGCTACAGAAACACTTAATTATTCAATAATTCAAATCTTTGAAAAGTTATGGTCAACTAATATTGGCATCTTCTAGACTTGGATACCATTTTTATTTCCTATTCAAAATTGCTCAATTAAGAGGCCAAGTCAAATGCAGATGTTTCTCAATTATTGGAGAAAATTAAATTGGGTTTAAAGTCAAAATTATTTATATATTTAATTTAAATATATTAATATTTCTATATAATATATTAGCTTACTATTTTCCATCCCTCTGTCATACCCTGCGGCCTGCATTAGGTCCATTTGAATCCACAAATAATTTTAAAAAAAAAAGTCAATATATAATTTATGGAATATAGGTATATGTCATCATTATGTAATTTTTTTTAAGGCTAAAATTTTTAATTCATTGACAAAAAATAACAAGCCAAATAGGTATTTGATCCAACGATAAAAAAATGTTTCATATTTGTATCAATCTTTTATCAAGGACTTGAGGGTTTTTTTCCCCTAAAAAATACATTATGATTATTTATACCTCATATATTTTGTATTGATTATTCTTAAAAAACATTTGTGGATTCAAATGGACCCAATGTAGACCCTGCAGTAAGGCCCTAACCAACTAACCATTTTCATGGGTCCCTTTAATTGTACTAGCTTGGATCGTGCTCTATTTGTATTTATTTAAGTTTGTTGGGTTTTTGTTGTGTGTGTGAATTCGGTTTATCCCAAACCAAATCGAATATATATATACTTACAAGCTTAGTAGACATCGGGTTTCAGCATTGATTTATTATTATTATTATTCTCTTGATATAGTGTGATTTTTTTTAATTATAGGTGTTTTTTTAAAAAATTTTATTATTATTATCAACATGACAAAAAGAATATTGGAATTACAGCTACTGGAAATGAGAACCTGATGCTGATAATTAGAGTTACTCAACACAAAATATGCAAATTTAACTTGATATTTCAGAAAAACCACGAAAAATATGTTATAATCGAAACCAAAACTTCTAGTCACTCCCTCATAGACGATGCTACATAGATGGTGTAGCAAAATTACCTTTTTTGACGTGGAATCCATCCAATTGCCTATCGGACAATTGATTGGTAAATTTCGGGTTATATGAAAGACCATGCAACTCCCATGGACCATGTGGAAAAATAATGCATGATGTCATTCGCACAAGCTAGGTTGAGCAATGATCCATCTCGCAAATCGCTATAATGAAAACACTCATAAACTTGGAGTCACGACATTCCATTTGCGCTAAGCCATCCAAAAACAACCAAATGGCGTTTATTCGTACCAACCTTCACTCTCTACCGTAGTTAGGATGAAACAAGAGAGGAGAAGAAAAAGAAATCCCAACTAATCGGAACCACTATTACCCACCAACTTCTCCTTTACCTCCTCAACATCATCTGCCTCTACTTTCCCTCCCTTCTGCGACCCAGTCATCCTTGCTAACGCCACAAACGAAACCCCACCAAGGACATTATTCAAACACCTTAAGATCACTACAGACACTTTGAAGACCAGAGGCGGAACTCCTTTAGCCAACACGAACTCAATCCCATTCAATGTTTGGTACCTCAAGTTGCTGCTCAAACCCAGGTGAAGCGCCCAAGTGCCTGCATTCAGCAGAATTGGTGGTGGCTTGTTTGGGGTCTCAAATAACGGATCCATCTTCTTCCTCATCCCCATCAATCCGTTCGATAAGGCAGTACCCACCAGCCCAGCTGCGAAGCCAACTGCCGCGAATAGTACACCCTTGTACAGAAAAGCACCCAATCGGTCAAACACAGAGAATGCTCCCGGTTCAAACATCGAACGTAGACCTGAAGATGCAGAGGCGCCTGCAGTTGGTGCTAGAATGTACATAAGAACGAAATTCAAAATTGAATTAACTACGAGTGTGGAGAAAACGAAATCCAATTCGTTAAGGCCAAAGTTCGGGCGAGAGGCCATATCTCCTAGCACACAAGCAGTCACGCCTACTATTTCCTCCATCAGGACCTTGAATGGGAATTGCGGGTCTGCTTGAACCCTAGATCTCCATCCATTCAAAAACAGCCCCAATGGTCCAAAAGCGTCTTTCTTATTCTCCGAACTTTCGTCTCCGCCTTCAGAGCTCCACCTATCACCGCCGCCGG
The DNA here is from genome assembly GCF_013401445.1 of Tripterygium wilfordii. Lineage (NCBI taxonomy): Eukaryota > Viridiplantae > Streptophyta > Magnoliopsida > Celastrales > Celastraceae > Tripterygium > Tripterygium wilfordii. Next base: position 3,095,750 of record NC_052244.1, on the reverse strand, counting down.
GACCCCCAGTGCCGCCACCGGATCCGATCCCGATACCTCCATCACCTGAGGCCAAAAGTTTGAAACTGGAAGGGCGATCGCGGGTCTTAAAATATAGAGGAGGGAGATGGGGATTGTTAGGAGAAATAGCAAGATTTGGAGAAGTTTGGATCGGGGATTGGCGATCTAAAGAGTAGCTACTGCAATGGGAGATCGGGGAGTGGAGGAGACGGATCATAGCGGCGGCCATGCTGCTCTGGCGGGTACCGAGGAGAGAAGCTGGTGGCTTTGGGTTTACTGGTTGGCTCTATTACTCTACTAGGGTGGTTGTGAACGTGAACTGTTTGTATAAATGACAAGAACTCACCAACCCACTAAATTGGATCTTGTGGTTGTATATACCTGTATGAGGACTCTTTCGTTGAAGTTAGTTGAAGGGGGAAGGACTATGAGTATTGACACTCGGAGTGAATTAGAGGCCAAAACTCACTCTTGGACACTAAAAAATTGAACCAAACAAAGGATGCTAATGACATGTAAATATTCGAGGTTTGTCTTTGAACATTCGATATAGACCTAAATTCATACCGTTAAACCTACATGCACAAAAAAACTCAGCTGATGACATACTAAGTTAGGCTCAAGGCTAGAGCATGGCTAAATTAATTTTTCATTCGGTATTGTGTGACCCATAACATAAACTTATACAACCTAAGGAAAATAGTAAAATACACAGGAAATGATCTTTCATAAGCTGAATTGGGCATCAACAGTTGCAAATCATTGGATCGCTCAACCAAAAGCTCTTCTACTTCCACGGTTCCACCAGGTGCGTATGTCTCCAACAAATTAAGGCCGGACGGTGTCAATAACACAAATCCTTATATCCTGCAAATCCATGGAGACATCAGGCTCGCTGTACTCGTCTCTTGTCGCACATTTGTCACCGAAACATGGTCTCCCGACAAAAGAAGAATGTTGATTTGTTGCAGAAGTAGGGTTTGAGATTTGAGCCCGAAAGAATTCAGATACGAGAAGAACCAGAGAAGCCATACCAATTAATGCGCTGAAGCTTTCTCTGCGCTGTGGTTTTCTTCAGTTTCGCAGTCTCTGTAGCTTAAATGAATTTCCAGAATTGGCGCGACGTCGATACAGAGAACCACGAACCTAAGACATCTGGTTGTTGTCGTTTAGTACATTTGGATGTTGTTTTACTTTGCATGGTTGCCAAGTGCAAGGCTTGATAAAAATACCCAAAACGACAATTGTTGTAAATAATACGACAAATAGCCGTTCGGCTCGAGATTCTTTGAACTGTGATCCATTTTGGACAAAACTCTGACTTCAATTAGCTAGCATGCGATTAAAAATTAAAACAAAAGAACAATACAATAGTGAGGCACGAAAATCATCAAAATATACTTTTTGTCGTACTAGGCTGACACCATGAGGCCCAAGCCCAGTGTAGTAGTCTGGCCCAGTTAGTGCCATCCAAGCCCACTAATAGCGCCCGAGAAAGATACGTATTGAGCTTTATCAGCTAAGTTGCAACAATAGTCGGTGTTGGCTAGGGCCGTGCAAAACGGCATATGACCCGACCCAATCCCACCGATCCGATCCGATTAACCCGATCGCTATCCATATAGTTGAGGATTGGATAAGAGTTTGTTCAAGGGTAACCCGACCTTATGCGAGTCGAATGAGGTATCTATCTTAACCCGACCCAATCTCATTTTATTATATAATGTTGTTTTATGCTTGTATAGACAATATCCATTAATATATTAACACCTATTAGGCTATTAGGCTATTAGTCTATCTATTAGTTTATTAATATGATGAGGCTTGAGTATTTAATGGGTCAAGTGCCCAACCCACTTAATATGAGGCTTGAGTATTTAATTACACTATAATGATTTAGGTAGAGAATTTTAGGAAAAATTTTAAACTTAGTGACAGGTACTGACTTGACTCAACCCAATCCATCGTTAAATGAGGTTGGTTAAGGGTTGAAGTAAACCTCACCCGACCTTATGTGGGTCGGGATAAGGTCGGGTGAGGTTTTTCCGTAAACCCGACCCATATTCAGCCCTAGACTGCTGGCCACCAAATTAACTTATGGTGGGCAATCTTGGAAACCCAAACCCAAACATATTAAGGATATTGTTTATTCTCAATCATGGGTCCGTAAAGATTTATTCTTAATTTGATATTGGTTTTTAGTTCTTAATGGACTGTCTTGGGCCCATACAACGCGCCCTTGTGTCAGATTTACCAGCCATTTATTTTGGACCTTAATTGAAGTTGACATAGAGGCATTAGTAATTTTTATTTTTTTTAGCTCACTAGGAAAAAGAAAGAAAAAAAGAAAATCACAAACATTATTGGTAATTAAGTTGTAAATGGTAATTACAAAAAAGGAGGGCAAAAACATTAAAATAGGCATGAATCAACAAATTTCTATGAATTATGCCTTCGATGAGAACTTCGGAAATTCTTCCGCATAAACACCAAACAATCTACGGCCAAACATGGTCTACACGAACTCTCCACTCCCGCGGATCTTCGGTCACAGTCTCTAACTGATCAGTTTTATTAGTCTCCGTCCTCCTCGAACTCATGGAAGCCACAGATGCAGCAGCAGAAGACGATGAAATTGCTGTTACAATACCCAGATTTGGATTTCTGGGTCGAACGAGAGCTGATAGAAGCAGCACTAGAGAAGCCATGAAAGTGGTTTTCTTTTCCTTTTTTCTGTTAATAATAACAAAACAGGGAAACGAATGGATTTATAGGTCAGAATGGCCCATTGGATTGATTTACTTTTCTTGTTTTTGACGGTTCATGGGTTGCTGTTTTATTAATGCCATGGATAGAGAAAAGTGGGTCAACGAGAGCCGTTGATCTGAATTCAACGGGTGATCCTAGTCGTAGTTTTGCTGCCAGTGGTTTTTGTTGTATCTTTATTAGCGGCGTTAATGACATTAGGTGGGTTTCTAGTGATGTATAACGCTACACCGACAAAACATTGTGCACTTTGTTTTTAAGATAATAATAATAATAATATAATATAATAAATTATCACATAAAGGTATAATGTAATAGTGTAAAATAAGGGTATATATTTACACCATTGATTTGAAACATGTTGGACCCAAAATAGTGAACCCCATTTATCATCTTATTCATCCAGACCATTAAAAAATAACTTTTATTTTACATTTTTACATTACACCCTTATGTGATAATTCATCATATATATATATATATATATATAATCAAATTGGAATCACCATCCCAATTTTGTTGGTATGACTAAGCTCAATTCATAAAATTTTATCAAATATATCATGTAATCTACAAACCTAGGATGGGTTCGGACAGTAACTTGGGGATGGTTTTCCCGAATCCTGGGTGGCTGTGTTTTTGTGTGCCCATAGCTTGTAGGGGTGCACAAAACCTGACTTTGACCCGACCCGACCTCATTGACCCGACCCACGTAAACCGACCCATACCCACATAGTTGAGGGTTGGTTAAGGGTTGGTTAGAGGGCAACCCGACCTTATACGGGTTGGATGAGACATGTACCCCAACCCGACCCTTATTAACCCGACCCGACCTCATATCAATGATACTATGTCTTTTTATCCTTTATATTGATATATAATTATAAGCCCATAGTCCATACTACTCTAATACTTGTTTTGTGTTTACTAATTAGTATTGTATGATGTATTTGCATATTTTAGAATTTAGAGTATGGACTATTGTTAAATTTTGTCAATTTGTGAACTGTCATTTGTTCGAACTGTTGGTATTTTTGGATTATTTTGGACTATTGCAAGTCTGCAATTTAATGAGCAGATTGGAGTGGATGAATGTGAAATGATGTTTCTAATTTCTATTATTCTGCAATCTGTATCAACCAAAGTAGGTTTTTAGACTATTTTTTGGAGTATTTTTCTATTAAGTATTAACATTGGCATATTATTCTATAACCCGACCCGACCTCATTGACCCGACCCAACCCGTTTGACCCAACTCGACCCAACCCGACATCAAAAGAGGGTCAGGTGAGGGTTGGTAAAACACTAACCCGACCCCATGCGGGTCAGGTGAGATATGTCCATAAACCCAACCCAACCCAACCCGACCCATGTGCACCCCTAATAGCTTGGTTGGGAACAAAAGCATGAGATAAGGGTATAAGGCAAATGTCATCCACATGTCACATTGACTGAATATACGAACTTTCATTATAGGACCTTAAATTACTTTTTTCCTTCATCAATGGAAAGGGTTGTCACGTGACTCACGTCTATCGACTTCCACATCTCCTCACACGAGCAACTCCAATGGGAGAAATTTGGAGTGCTCTAAATATTACTTTCTTCATATATCTAGCACTTTAATGTTCACAATGAATATGTTTTGACTCTTGAAAAGAGTAAAAAGATTGACACTCCATATTTGGAGTGTTTGTTAAATGATAAATAGTGAATAAAACGGGACTCATACATCCAATTAATGGACGTCACGTGTTGTTCACATCACCCCCATATATGAATCAAGAGATATAAAGAGGAGAGACCAACTTGGAGTGTTTGAAATGTTAACCATTGTAAGACAACACTTTAAAATTGAGAGTTTGCACAAGTATCAAGGAATTTGAAGTGGCGACTTCCACATGGCTTGCCAAACATCAAACAGGAGTTGGTACCGAGCATCCACAATGGGCAATTGGGCATTGTATCATGTGCTTGAAACTACATTTTATGGTGAAACTCAGTGATAAAGCTCTATAATGAGACAAAACCATACTTGAAAATATTTAGTAAATTAAGACAAACTCCATTTATGGAGTACACTCTAAAAATTTGAAAGTGCACATAAGCGGAATCCACATGTGGTAATTGATACTTTATACACAATTTCAAGTGCTTGATATTGTGTGTGTTAGCATGTCCAATGGACACTTGAAACATATTTTTCAAGTGTTCAAAAGTGAATTTTATGGAAAATTTAGAGTGCTAGAGTTCTACAATGGATGACAATGAATACTTGAAAACACACTTCCTTGATAATGACACTTGTTTTATAGGTTGTTGTGGAAAATGACACTTGAAATATGAAGTATGTATATAGTTGAGGAATAGTGAAGAGAGTTTTATAGGTTGTTGTGGAAAATGACACTTGAAATATGAAGTATGTATATAGTTGATAAATAGTGAAAAGAGATGATAAAAAAGAAGATAGAGGTGATAAAAGGAAGAGAGATGTGATGAAAAGTAAAAAAAAGATGATGAAAAGTAAGAGAGAGAAAATAGAGAAAATAAGTATGAAGTGTTGATGAATAGTGTATATTGTGAGACTCACTCACCCAATTAAATTATGCCACGTAGGAGAGATAATAAGAGAGATAATGGTTTTGGAGTGTTTGATATTGTATTTGTCATTGAAGTTGCTTACATATGAAGTATCCATCAAGTGTCCACCACTATGGATCTTAGGGTGCGAAGAAGCACATTGTCCCAACCGTACAATAAAAAAGGACAACCGTTGATCCTATAGTATTTCTAAACCAGTGGTCTTAAATCCACAAAAGAGGCGGAAAATTATAACGATCCCAACAGTTAATATCACATTCATATCAATTGTTAAGCGTACAATATACAAGTGAATTCGTGAGTTTTACATCTCCCAGAATATACACATGAAATTTCATGCATACAACTCATTAATCAGAATAACTAGCTCCTGTAATGTTTATCATAACTGCCACGTGTAACACGCTGTCGTTACATCCAGGAGCCCAGCCCAGCCCAGGGAGGTGAGTCAGGTGACATGCTATCGTTGGCTGTCAGATTTGTGGACTGAAAGGACTCGCAGGTAGCCATCACGTATCGCCGGTGGACCCTACATTCTTTTTTGGGTATTAACGATTAATCGTTCAAAAAAGTGAAAACAATTAATCGGCACCACACAAACGCGGAACGCTGCCCGCCAAGAAAACACAAACAGCTATTCACCTCTTCCACTGACACTCTTCGAGAATTTCGTACTAAAATTCTGCAATTGCAATTTGTATGGGTTTGATCGTGGATCCAGAGATAAATAGATAGATAGGTATGAACGTGAACGCATCATCGTCGTCGTCATCGGCAGCGGTCCACCCGAATCCTCCTCAATCGTCGGGCTCTGATGCGTCGGGCAAGAAGGTCCGGAAACCCTACACCATCACCAAATCACGCGAAAGCTGGACCGACGAGGAGCACGACAAGTTCCTTGAAGCTCTTCAACTGTATGCCCACTGTATTCGCCATTATCAGTAAAAGGCTAATTTAGTGTTCTTAATAATTTAGCGGTAGTATTTAGGTTCTTCATTCGGTATTTCATATGGGATTGCATATTTTATTAGGATTTTGAAGTTATTCAGTTTATTTGTTTGCTATGTTGTGAGGATGTAGATGGATTTTAAAGTCACTGATAATCTGTTTTTTTTTCCTTGGGAGTATGATATGGTATTATAGTTGATGAACTGATGGGTAACTATGCTAGTAATTCATGAAGCTAAAACATTACTTTTGGGTTACGTATGTTTAAATTGGATGTTTTAATTGCAGTGATATCCTCATGTAGGCGCGTTGAGCTGATTGTAGTTTGTGTTGACTGTTGAGTTATTATTGTATCTATGTTGTAAGTACTTGGGTCACTGATCATTATCAATTCGAGTCGCTTGAACATTGCATATGATGATGTCAATGTGGTTTGATCCTTTGTAGTGAAATTTTGGTTGACCATCCCATTTCATGTAAGTTTGAAGTTTGAACATTTTTTGTAGTACTCAATTTCTGAATTGTGTCCCCTCCACCCCACCCACCTTTCTGTTCCATCTCCAGATTTGACCGTGACTGGAAAAAAATTGAAGATTTTGTGGGTTCAAAGACAGTAATCCAGGTTTGAAAACTGATTTAGCTCTGTGCAATTTTTTTCTGGTTCCTTTTTCTTGTAGGTGCAACTGATGAAGGTTCGCGTTTGCAGATTCGGAGTCATGCACAAAAGTACTTCCTGAAGGTCCAAAAGAATGGGACACTAGCACATGTGCCTCCTCCTCGCCCTAAACGCAAAGCTACTCATCCATACCCACATAAGGCATCTAGAAATGGTCTGTCTACCACTCTACCCGAATGACAACAACTTTCTTTTTGAACTGTTTGAAATGCGACTTTGACATCATGTTTTTTACTGCAATTCTAGTGCCATTGCAAGCATATACGGCTTATCCTTCTTCAATGAATACCCTTGTACCCGGGTACGGTACATGGGATGACGCCTCTTTGCTGATAAACTGTGCAAGTAGCGAAGCCATGACATCCCAAGACGAATTTGCCAATCTTAGAACAGTTCCTGGTTCTAAGATACCTAAGCAAGGGAAACAAGCTCCAATGCTTCATGGTAATAATCTGGAAACGATTGGTATTCCTCATATTTTGCTATTCTTACACTTGGTGGAAAGGGTGGGCTCTTTTTCATTTTACTTCTGTTTACAGGTATACCAGACTTTGCTGAAGTGTATAGCTTCATTGGAAGTTTATTTGATCCAGACACTGAAGGTCATGTGCAAAAGCTCAAGGAAATGGATCCCATAAATTTTGAAACTGTAAGTTAAATTGAAATTATTTCGCTTTTTTGTGGTCTCATATTTTGTGGCGTATGTTTTTGGAAATTATATATATTTCATTTTTTTAATTGCAGTATATGCCTTGCATATTTGTTTACATTTTTCTCACTGACATGGTTTTATTACAGAAGCTAAGTAATTTTGAGATGTGAGTTAACCGTACTATTCTTCCACACGAATAATAAATTTGAATCCGGGGATTATGGAATTGCTTGGATCATCTGCAAACAGACTTTACAGTGTTACCTCCAGTGTCCTTTAGCCTTAGATAAGTGGCCCTCTAGCATGTTAGCTAATAATAAAGTGACTCACCAATTTAGTATAGATGTTTTGTCTCTTTAAAGTTCGCCGAGCTAGCTGATTGCCTACATTATTGTCACCTAAGTAACAGTCTCCTGCTTCATACTTGGGATAAGATACTGACAACCATGATTTATTTTGTGAATATCAAGATTTTTCTTTCAAGGGTCTATTTCTTTTTTTAATTGTGTTTGTGTTTGTGCGAGCAATGTTACGTAGTTCCGTCTAGACAAGGAACTGTGTTAATTCTTTCATTTGGTGCCATCTGCAGGTTTTGTTATTGATGAGGAACCTCACTGGTAACTTGTGTAGTCCCGATATTGAGCCGATTGTAAGCACTTGAATTTAGCGGCACTTGAATTTTCTTAAGATAAATTAATATTTTTTGCTATGCTATGCATTAAATTCTCCTGCTCGTCTTCCTAACCTGAATTAAATGAAGCAAAATAATTTACTTTTTTCTTTTCTTTTCGCTTGTTAGTTAATTCTCATATCCCCCCTGAAGGTTATATGTTTCTTCCAATTATGAAATTTCTATGATACCATAAAGGAATGCCAACGTGGTTACTTAGTTTTCCAATGCTAAGTTTGTTTAGTGTTGACTATTTACTTATGTATCTGCAAGTCCCAAGAGTAACTTAAAAATGACCAAGTCAATGTAGTTAACTTGCAAGACTAATTTCTTTCAGTTGTTTACTTTTGTGAGGAGCTCACATTACATCTGCTGTTATGAACAAACACCACAGATCTTTTTAACTCAATAATAGGGCAACAGTGAAGTTTTGATGTCAAGTTAACTACAAAGGAGTGAGTCTATTTGTTGGAATTTTCTGTTTGCAGTATTTTATGATTATTCATTGAGTCATAGGTTTTCTTAGGTTACTGGGCAGTATCAAAATATAATCATCATAAATCCTATTCAGAATCAAATTCAAGAGTTCCCTCACAACAATTAACATTCGCTTTGAAATAAAATCTAAAAGAAATATTGTTATTGATAGTGTGAAGCAGTGAAGGGAGAAAATGACTCATCTGACCTGTTTAAACATGCTTTCAACTTTATTTCAAATGCTTCCACCGTAACTATTCTATCTGATATTAGAATTGAACATCTTGGAGGATTGTATGAACATTGTGAATAAATGTGGAAATCAGAAGTGGAATACACCAATCATTGCTGCCTTTTGATGTGTATCTTCTTGGTATTGAAGACGAAGGAAAATTGATAAGAATTAAGAATTGCAATGTTTGACACTTGAAAGCCAGCTTTATAATCTTATGACTTTCCTATTCTTGAAAACGTTTACGTTCGTTTAAGAGATTGTCCTTTAACTTTGCTAGTTGGTCTCCTTGGTTGGCTCAGAGGAAGGTCCTTTCTTCGTATGACGTCTATACTGAAACCGTGGGAGCTGGTGTAGGTACTGTTGCAAAGAACCAATCCAATGATTTACCATATTGAACTTTTTGCCACGCCCAATTTGTCAACTAGTGGGTTTTTTTAGTCTTGCTCCTATACTTTTTTTAAATCTTTTAAGTTTCAAATAGACTTCCTAAAATGTCCTCTCAATAATTCTGTGAGATCTAAACCTTAGAATTATGCTTTATGGTTTCTTATGCAGGATTCTTAGATGTATGTTGGAGGCGGATTTTGCAGCAAAAATCATGGGAGTGTGCTAATGATGTCGAATGGGAGAAAATTCTCAACTGATTCTGGAGAAGTCTGAAGCTTGATTTCCAGAGAACACAGTAGGAATTCCATTCTACTGATTTTACTTTCTCCCTATAGTGTGTAAATGTAGTTAAATTTTCTGGATGGCTATTATGTAAATGTTGAAGATAATGCCATCTTAAATTTTGGGGTATGTCATATGTGTTACCTGAGGGTAACTAGAATAATCTCAAATGATGATAAGGGCCATGCTCCTTGTTTTTCACTTTCTGGAATTTTCTTCAATTGTCAATGACAATGTGTGTGATTTTTTCTTTACTCTTGCTCATCTTTTTTGCCTCTTCTTTTGGCCCCCTCCCCTAACCTTTGGGTGCTAGCAGAAGCTGTGGCAGAGGTCATTGATGCAGATGAAACTCTATTTCAGGAAGGAGAAACACCTCAGAATTGGGTGGAAGCTGTTGAATGGATTGAAACCTATGCACAAGGCATCTTTCACTGCATCTGCAAGGTATGAGGAGGATAAATGTACTTAGCTTTATTTTTGTGTGAAAAGTTCATGTAATCTGTGATATCAATGATGATATTTTTGTGAAGAGGAATTTTCAGGGTTAACTTTCCTAGTTGTTTTGTACCATCCATATTCTCTTGCGCAGGTGTGTCCAAGACTCCAAGCAATGGAAAAGATTTTCCCACTGTTGGTTAGGAAGCCCAATGTGTAGAGTTCAAAACCCAGAGTCAACTCATATTCCATCTCAAACTGCCTGAGTGAAGTTTTAGGGTCCATTTGGTATGATGAAAAACAAAAAAAACGTCTATTTTTTCGTTTTTGGTTTTCATTTTAACCACTTTTCTGTTTTTTTTTAATAATTTTTTAACCAAATATGTTTTTGAGTTATTTTTTGTTGTCCAAAAAATACGAAAAACAAGTATACCAAATTGATGTCGGAATTGAACCTAGGAACTCTTACTTTTATGGGTATTGATAATGTCTTGTGTGATGAACATTTTCTTGCTTAAATGCATATTTTTCATCCTTATTTAGTATTTTAAACCCTTATTATCATTTTTCATTTTTTAATTGGGAATTGATTTGTCAATAATGGAAGTAACTTGAAAATTTAAAATCTATTGGACTGCTTATTTCTCTCTTTAATTAATTATCTTGGGAAAAAAATATAAATAAAATTAATTTTTTTTTTAAAAATAAAAAAAAGCTAACTAGGGTAGTAGAGAGGAGAGAGGACCAAATTCCTTCCTCGCTCCGACGCACAAAACTTTCTAGGACTACTAATGGGATCATCAGAAACTGCCTTGCCTGAAGAAATCTAGGGTTTCTTTTCTGGATCACTGATTTTGTGTTCTGAAGGGTTTGTTCCAACAATGCTTCAACACCAAATTGTACAGTCACCGGCGAGGCTTGGCCTCTCCAACCCAACTTCACCGTCTCTGCAAAACCCTACCCCTACACCTCCCAAATTCCCCTCCTCCCAAACCCCGCCACCGTCTCAACACAACCAGAATCAATCCAACCTCTCAACCACCACATCTTCCGCCCTCCTCTCTCTTCTTCCTCCACTCCCTCGCGCACAGTCAATCCTCCTCCAGATGGCCTCTCTCGCCTCCAAACTCTTCGAGGTCTCCCCCAACCGTGCTCTCTGGCTCACCGCCTTCCGCGGTTCTATCCCCACCTTTCTCTCCTCCCAATCCCAACACTCCCCTCACGATTCCTCCTCCTCCTCCTCTCCTTCCTCTACCAAAGAAATTCTGATCCAATTCACTACCCTCCAGACCCAGCTCTTTGAGGCTGTTGCTGAATTACAAGAGATTCTAGACCTCCAAGATGCGAAGGTCAAACTCTCCCGTGAAATTCGTGCCAAGGATTCTGCCATTCTCGCCTTTGCCAACAAGCTGAAGGATGCCGAGCGCGTTCTTGATGTGCTCGTTGATGATTATTCCGATTATCGCCGACCCAAGAGAGGGAAAGTGGAGGATGGTGGTGCCGACGATGAAGATAATGGTGAGGACTCTTCTCGTATCACCACTGTTTCTACTCAGTTGAAGTTATCGGACATTTTATCTTATGCGCATAGGATAAGCTACACGACCTTTGCTCCACCGGAGTTTGGGGCTAACCAAGCTCCTCTCCGAGGGGCACTCCCGCCAGCACCACAAGACGAGCAACTGCGGGCTTCTCAGTTATATAGTTTTGCTGATCTCGATGTGGGATTGCCTAAGATTGTGGACACCAGGGAGAAGACGATTGAGCCAATGATAGAGCCTCCGCCACCTCCAGCAGATACAAATCCTCTTTCGAACCTACCAGGAATTCAGGGTCTTCTTCCTCCGAATATTACTGTCCCTTCTGGATGGAAACCTGGGATGCCTGTGGAGCTGCCAACCGATTTGGCGTCCATTGTACCACCTCCAGGATGGAAACCTGGGGATCCTGTGTCGTTGCCACCTTTGGATTCCCTTCCTTTGCCACCCAAAATGCTGGAGCAACCTTTGCGTCCCATTCCTCCTCAAGGATTGCAAAGGCAACCTGAGACAATTCAGGTTAGACATGTTCAGCTCGATATTCTGGATCAAGATGATGACAGTAGTGATTACACTAGCGATGAGGGAAGCTCGGATGATGATGAGTGAGACAAGCAAGCTCTTGGAGAAATACAGGTATTGTTCTTATGAATTTTTTTTTGAATAAAAGAAGACTATGGATTGTATTGTATTGTATATTAAAAGTAACATCCTTTTAGGTTAGGTATTATTAACATGCTCGGCGTTTTTTATCATCCTTTTCCTTTTCCTTTTCCTTTTCAATGTGCATTCTACTATTTGAGTTCAGCTAGAATTTTTTGGTTTTGCTAATGATTTATTGAACAAGAAACTAGATTTTCCTGTTTCCTTATTTCATGAGTTATGTTGTAATTAGCCCAAACTGTTGTTTGTGACTGGGGTTTGCATCACATTTTGGTCTCTCTTAAAGATATCATTCCATTTGTTAAGGCCATGGGAAAGGAAACTTGCTAGGAAACACAGTGTCTTTTGTCACTCAAGTGTGCTATTGATTACCATATGGTCGGTACCTTGATCTTCCCTAGGTGCAAACTTTGAAGATTTATTCCTTTGGGATTCTTTTATTGAAAAATTTGAAAGAATTCTCACTGAGAAAAAAAGGTTATCTTCAAAGAAGATGCTCAATCTGATTTAGACCGCCCTTGGTTGTTTACCCATGGTTATGGTAGCTCTCATTCTTTTCTGTGAAGCTTTATCATTCAAATTGCTTTGGAAATTACTAAGATTGTTTCCACCCTTGAAGTAATGTGGTGCTAGTGAAATATGACCTGGGACAATTTGGTTGGATTTCCAATTGGAGTAGAGATAACCCTATGGAGAGGGGGTTTGGGAAGTACTCAGGTGAGAATCCAATCCTTAGGACCCTTGTACGTTCTATAAAGTGGGTTACAGTTAGATGCTGGGAGGATGCTTGGGTTTGTAAAGTTCTTTTGAAGACTCAACCATCAGAGTTATTTGGAATTGCTGTTAGAGAAGTGGTGAAGGACCTGAGGAAGACTACCAATGGTAGATTATTTTGGGACATGGTTTCGAAGACGTGCTTTGGATTGGTTAATGGTTTGTTATAGTAATTTATGGAAGTTGGTAGATGAAATCTCCATGAATCTTGGGGAAAGGATAGTCATATTTGGAAGTTCTTTACAAATGGAAATGTTGACGTTAAGAGCTATTATAGATTGCTCAAGGAAAATGGTGGGAACATTGGTAAAGAAAATTCCCTTGGGAGACTTTGTGTCGATAACCAAAAGCTCCTCCCAAGGCTTTCTTTATTCTTTAGGGAAGTTTTCTAGGGGAGAATTTTAACTATAGACAATTTATTCTAGAAGAGGATCATGAGTATATGTTTCCTTCACAAAGAGAGAGGGAACAATTAATTGCATGTGGTTTTTTGGTGAACATATATTCTTTTTAATATATGTTAATTTAGCGTGTGTGAGGATTCGAACCTTCTACCTGTTCGAAATCCTAAGGAGTGGCTACCAAACTGCATGTTGTTTCCTTGATTTTGTTTGTTTGTGCCCTTTATTAACTAGTTGGAGTATTTGGATGGAGAACCAAAGGAGAGCTTTTGATGGTTCTCAATCTTCTTTGGGGGAAATTGTTGACTTACCCCAACATTTTAGATAGCAATAGAGTTGTGTAACCAATCATTTGTGCTTGGATGTGGCATATAGTTTTCCCTAAAAGAAAAAAACTTCTTAGATGATGATAGTCTTACCAGAGTTGGTAGTCTCTCTTGCCTGGCTTGAGTAATTGACTCTTTCCTGACGGAGCAAGTGGTCCAACTCCTCACCACTGATCCCAAGGGCACAGGTTCAAATCACCACCCCCGTTGAAAAATATATAAAAAATGTTATGGTGTTCTTTGATTGGATCCTTTAGGATGTTCAAAATTGACGTGAATCTCACTGGTTTTCAAAGTTGACCTTAGAATTCTGTGACATGTGGGATTGAGTCTTGACCATTATGATATGTTAACTTTTCTAGTTCATCTGCTAAACAAGCTTTAAGTGGCGTACTTGATGTCTAGTTATAGATTAGTTTGATATAGGCAAACTCTCCTCTGTGTATAGCTTGTGACTGAAGTTTCTGAAAGGCAAGGATATCATTTTTGTGCGTCTTTTCTTGCAATGTCATTCTGTTGGTCGTTTGGTTTTGGGTGAAGTTAATACTACTGTACAGCCTTATGATTTGTAGGTCAAACTTTTTTGAATTTGTTTCATGTTGAACTTTTATATGATCCTGTTTTTATGAAATTGTTGTTGTTCTTGATTTTCTTACTTGCACAAAACTGCAGTCCATTAGCCGAGAGAGTGACAGGACCGATTTGAGGTCTGAAGCTATAAAGTTGTGGCTCTGCTGAACACTTGAAGATTATCTGGGAATCAAAGCCACAGTTGAAGAAATTTGCAATTGAATTTTGAGAGTTATATATACAGGTTTATTGACCTGTAGAGTCCATGTTCAATAGTTGCTTGAAACAAATCAGGCGAGTTTTTCTTTGGTCCCCTGTTATAACAAACTCTGACATTCCTGGTTCTAGTTCACAGAGTGAATCCAGAGGACATATTATCTGTGTAAATTTAAATTATGGAGTTTGTCACACTGTTGCTCCTAAACGTTGATCTTGTTCATGACGATCAATAGCAGTCTATATATATCATTATATATTGACCAATTTGCTGCTCATTCATAGGGGAGCTCTTTCTCAATTGAGTTCGCCAGGTGTATTTGTTCTGCAAAAAAATATGCCAAATAGAAGGAAAGAATGATTAATGTGCGAATGTCATCCTACAACGGTTCATGTTTCAATTGGTCTATGGGATTGCAGGGTTTTCATGTGGCCCGGAGTTTATCGGTCTGGGTTTCAGGTTTTAAAAAAATGGAAGAACCTACCAAGTGCTATGGCTGAGATCATTGCCAGAGATGGAGAGGTGAAGAAATTGAAACAAAATGGAGAAGGGTGTTACTTGGCGCATCAGAAGTCCATATTAAAATAACTGGGGACCTGAACCAGCAATTACAAAGCAAGCAGATGCCGAGTCGTAATAACATTTTGGCCCATCACTTAATTTAAAAGGCCCAGTATTCCCCATTTGATAGGCCTAGCCCATACATCATGTCAAAGCCCACAAAAGAATAGCCCAGGTAGAGGGGGTTGGAATTTGGAACTTGGGTGGGCCTTATAAATTGTCACTGCAAAACCCTAGCTCTTCACTCGGTCTCACTTCCCTCATTTCCCAATCCCCCAACATTCCAATGGCAGCAGCTGCTGCGCGACCCCTCGTGACGGTGCAGTCCCTTGAGGGCGACATGGCCACCGATTCGGCGTCCACTGTAGCCCTCCCCGATGTCATGAAGTCGACGATTCGACCAGACATCGTCAACTTTGTCCACTCAAATATCTCGAAAAACAAGAGGCAGCCCTACGCCGTCTCCAAGCGTGCTGGCCACCAGACCTCAGCTGAGTCATGGGGAACAGGTAGAGCCGTTTCACGTATTCCTCGTGTTCCTGGTGGCGGTACACACCGAGCTGGACAGGGTGCCTTTGGTAACATGTGTCGTGGTGGTCGCATGTTCGCCCCTACCAAGATCTGGCGTAAATGGCATCGCAAGATCAATGTCAACCAGAAGCGCTATGCAGTGGTTTCGGCTATAGCTGCTTCTGCTGTTCCTGCTCTCGTCATGGCACGTGGCCACCGCATCGAACAAGTTCCCGAGATGCCACTCGTTATCAGCGATTCTGCTGAGACCGTGGAGAAGACTTCTGCTGCTATCAAGGTCCTTAAACATATCGGAGCCTATGCCGACGCAGAGAAATCCAAGGACAGCCACGCCATTCGTCCAGGTAAGGGGAAGATGAGGAATCGCCGTTACATCTCGCGGAAGGGTCCTCTGATTGTCTATGGTACTGAGGGATCTAAACTTGCTAAGGCGTTCAGAAACATCCCTGGAGTTGAGGTCTTGAACGTAGAAAGGCTCAACCTGCTAAAGCTTGCTCCCGGTGGTCACCTTGGCAGGTTCGTGATCTGGACCAAATCTGCTTTTGAAAAGCTGGACTCCATCTATGGTTCGTTTGAGAAGTCCTCTGAGAAGAAGACTGGGTATGTGCTGCCTCGTTCCAAGATGGTGAACGCTGACTTGGCCAGAATTATCAACTCCGACGAGGTGCAGTCAGTAGTGAAGCCCATTAAGAAGGAGGTGAAGAGGGCTCCACTCAAGAAGAATCCATTGAAGAATTTGAATATCATGCTCAAGCTTAACCCCTATGCCAAGACAGCAAAGAGAATGACACTTTTAGCTGAGGCTGAGCGTGTCAAGGCAAAGAAGGAAAAGCTGGAAAAGAAGAGGAAGCCCATTTCCAAGGTATATCGATTGCCTTTTTATCATATGTCGCAAAATAATTTTATGTTCTATTCAATTTCTTTTACCTTTACAATTAGAATTTGTCAAATATGAATTACATTCTCTTGGCCGATGATTTTTTTACTTGGTTATTAATGATTAAATGACGTAGTATTTTAGCTGGTTATAATGATCAAAAACAGTTTTAATTGTTCTCCTTAACCCCTCGTCTATATAAATCTTAATTTTGCTTCTATTGTGTGAATTTGATAGAGCTCATGTGCTTGTTTGTTATCTCAATTAATTGTCCTGTATGCCTTATCCAACATTGTTTCATGGTTTTTGTTGTATATTTTTCAGTGTCTCATTGCCGGTTTGGCCATTTGCTAGTTTACTTTTTTTGAAATGTTTGATTACTTTGAAATGTGAATGCTGGGGCCGTTTTATGATGCATTCATTGACATTAGATAAATCAGTTTAAGTTTTCTTTATAATTGGTGTTTAGTTTGTGATAGTTAACTGTTTGTTTCCCTTTGTTTTGATTTGCTTGTGAGTTCTTTTCTGTAGAAGTGGCTGATGTGACTCCTTTTTTTTCTTTTTTACACTTCAAAATCTTAAAACAACATTATTCTGTCTAATTTCTGTATATTTATTTGACTGTGCTATTAGTCATATGCTTTTGACCTTTTTTGGAGTTCTATACATTTTGAACAGATTATTCTCATGAATTTTTCAACAAATATATATTTACAAGACCTTGTTAAGCTTGATTAATTTTATAAATTGTATCTCAAATATTGGGGCTGTTTGCATGTTCGCTTGACAACTAAAATATTAAGGCAGGCTTAAAAATTGAAATCATGATTTAATCCTGTTACATATATTGTGCCATCAAAGCTTTTCAGTTGACTTTTTTTTCCCCTTCACCCAACCTTGCAGGAGGAGGCTGCTGCAATCAGGGCAGCAGGCAAGCAATGGTTCCAGACCATGATCTCAGACAGTGATTATACAGAGTTCGATAACTTCTCAAAGTGGCTCGGGGTCTCTCAGTAAACCAGTTTGCTACTTTTGAAATTTACTTAGAGCATATGTCATATTCATTTTTGCCATGGTGTTGACTTTCGATTTATTTTGTTATTTCTGCAACAAAGACAAGACTTTCTCGGCAGACAGTTTCTTTATGGATGTTTTTAAACATGGTTTTATTTTGTGCCTTTATGTCTTATGGATGACTTTTCTAAGGTAATTTGAATTAGTACGATTTAGCCCCGTGTGGTATTACACTTTCCTCTGCAGATTTTAATGGTGGTTTTGCGTAGATAAGGCCCTTGCAGATTGATAGTCCTTGCCATCCTCGTTTTCTGCCGAGTCCTAAGGCTAGTTTTCTTGCTTGTTTAGTTTCTATATTCAGGACGATTGTGGTACATTGCACATCATTGAGTATTAGGGTTACTCTATTATGCAGCATCTCCTGTAGTTTTAAACTATAAACTCTAGTCTGTATTTCTGGCTGGGAAAATAAGGTGCTATGAGATGTGTATCTAATATGTTGCAACTAGTGGATTAGGATTTTGATAATTTGGATTCCATCTATAAACCATCTAAAAGGTAGTGCCTGGCAATTGTTGGATATGAGATGGCGAATTGTTGAGGAAGATGATATGCAATTTGTAGTTCCTGTGTCGGTCTGAGTTGGCTTTGGAACAATTGTGTTATTGTTGATAGCCTTGCCCCTTTATGGAAGAGATCCAATGCCCCATACGTGTCGTATCCTAATTTCCTGATTCTAATATTCGGCTTATCCAGCGGGTCTTTCTTGTTCGGTTTAGATTCAGTTTATATTTTATAAACAAGTCGGTTTAGATGGTCTCTTGATTTGTTCAGTTAAAAAAAAAAACTAAAACAATCATATTTATGCACTTATGGAAAGTCGACAATTCTGCAATTCAGTCTCGCAGAAAACCACTGAGCAAATGGCGCAGCGCGCAATACAAGCATGATTTATGTGATCTCTAGAAAAACTTATGGGCAGTGTCCTTTCCTTTTGTTGCAGGATAAGGATCATACTCATAACCTATCCAAGTGAATTACGTCTACAGCACCAGAAAGTACTGGAATTCGGACAATTGTCACCGTGGGGAAAAAACAAAAAGGTCCTCACACCTGCTCATAATAATACAAAACAGTCTATTGAGGCAATGAACCTTGTTTTTCATGCTAGAGTTGGCCCGAAAAGCATTTCTTAAGCGCAGCAGGATGAAAAAGGCTCCAGTTGTTGACTTTGAAGGTAGAAACGGCAAGTTTGAATACCTCAGCCATTGATAAGAATCCAGACTGTGCTGCAGGAACAGCTAAACCAGGACCAACTGAACTAGCACTTTCACTTAAAGGGCTGCAACAACAACAGCATGAAAGCAAATCAAGCTCCTGACACAAAAGTAACACCACACAGGAAGGTGTAACCAACCACTTTGTGGTTATGACTCACGAGTTTATGAATTTCCTTTTCTTTCTCACTTGCCAGACTAGTGAAGCAGGCATGAACATAGGTGAGCAAAAGTATTAACAATATATAAACAGATGATAAGCAACTTAGGAGGAGTTCGGCATTGCTCATCTCTGCCTGCTTTTACTTATTTTAGTTACTTAGAAAGAAGCAGAAGCATTTACGGCAATCCTATTCTTCTGTATTGCTAATTCGCCAACTTTAAGAGACGATGATCAATTGTATATCGTACTTCTAACTGGCCTCGTAAAGCAAAAGGTAATCCAAATTTTCTACAATGCGTATTGATACTTACTTTATTAAGATAGGTTCATAAGCAGTTATTAGCACATCCGTCGCAACTTCCTTAAGTCGCAGATTTGCCAGATACAACTGCAGAAAATCATCACAAATTCTAGTTAACTAATCAAAAGCAACTAAGAGAAGGTAGAAAATGTGAGAGGAAAAAAGTACCCTGACAATATTCTGGGCATTCATTCGCTGTCGTCCCTTAGAAATCGCCTATTCACAAGTGGAAACACAAATTATTCCCAAGACTCTTCAGAAAATCAAAGGCAAAACAAGTATGCAAGTAATAGGCATGCTTGCCATGCACAATCAAATAATCAACTGAACACGTACCATTTGGCCAACTGCGGTGGTAACAACCGCGGGCATATTCCTGTAACACAATCCAGGGACCTCAACCACTCCTGAATGCTCTATCATCTGAGGCACACAGTACAGAGAATGTTATATTCTAGATCAACAAACAAAAAAAAAAAAACACATAGTTTTCATTGTTTTCAGGTTAAACATAGGATATTAATCCCTAATCATGGAGCTTACCGTGAAACCTTCGGCCTCCTGTTCATTTGCAAGGTCCTGGAGAAACCAGGCTGCACTTCCAACATCTCCAACTTCATGTTTGAAATCCAGTAGCTCGATTATCAAGCTTTCATCTCGAGCGGGGTCCACAAACACCTCCTTTTACAACCAAACAAAAAGCAGAAAATTAAAACCAAAGCATAAACACAGGAAAACAAATCTGAATTTTCCTTTGTAAGTAAAACAAATCTGGAGTTGTTAAAAGGCACATCAGAACCGCTAAGCCGACCTGATGATCAGGAACTTGACGAACGTTGCTCAGATCCTGCAAAATCAAACACTCCAGTAAATATACTTGCCCCGCCTGATCAAAAACCAAATCACGTCGATTGTAATTAACGGACTCACCTGAAACCTTATCGGCAATGTACTTGTAATCGCGCCTCCAAACAGATGGCGTTCCGTGCAAAAATCTTGTATCATTCTTGCGGCGGCAGGAGCAGTAAAATCAGGAAGAACGGTTGTCATATACAATACCTCAACAGAGAAGAGAAACCGACTTCAATTTGGTTTGAAGGAAGAAGAAGAGCAAAATATATAACCGCTAGAAATCGGAAGAACGCGCGTTATATATACGCAGAAGAGAGAGTCCATGGTACGCTATCCATAAAAAAAAATAATGGGCCGACTTTGGCAAAATGGGCTGCTGCGGACTCGGGTCCGATAGAGTTGCAAGTTTGTTTAAAGTGGGCTTGAACCTGCTGGGCATGACTTTGGGCTTAAGCCCCTTGGTTTGTTCTTCCTCTTTGTGCTTTAAAAATTTGTACGCTTATAGTGTTGGCCCAGTGGTTGTACGGGCTTTAAATCAGTATCAATGTCATCCTCAGCAAGTCAGCATAACATGTCCACGGCCTAGAAGACTTCATAGACCCACGGCTAAGAAAACCCCAATAGGCCCATGGCTTGGGTAGTCGATATTACAGGCCCACGACCTGCAAGAGCCCAATAGACCCATGGTCTAAGGCTCTAAGCAACCGCCATCAACACATGCCCACAGCCTAGGCAGCCACTCTATGAGCCGTGGCCCCTTCGAGAGGCCAACAGGCCCACGACCTCGGAAGTAGCCAACTCAACAGGTTTATGGCCTTAGCATATCAACAAGCTAGCCCAATTCTTAAAATACCAAGGTGATGACCGTGTCCAAGTGATGTTCACCATGGCCTTTAAAATACCGAGGTTCCCCACTTGAAGGGATCTCGAGTTCGGAGGTATTAATTGCTCTCACTCGCTCTAGAATTATGTCTCTCTAAATTACTCAGTCACGTTACCATTCGTCTAAAATCCCTTGGCTGGCATCGCAATGGCGTCAAGTTTTCGCACTACAACTCTTTCCTTGATTTTTGTAGATTGCTAGTGTCATAACCAGAGCCACGATGCATGTGCATACTCAAGCTGTCAAGCATGTCATCACAACCCATATGAGCACGTTTGAAGTCATCACCAATTGATTTTAAAGACGCAATTGGACGTCCAACAATCTAGGCTTGGTCTGCATATATATATCCGAGATTCATGAGTGTTCGAGGTCTGATTATGTGTGGAAAAGGTATCAATCACCCCACATCTATCCTAAATGGACATTTGCCACCTGAGATATAATGAGTTCCAAGTGTTGTCGTTGCTATAGAAAATAACGTATATATATATATATATATATATATATATATATATATATATATATTCACAATATAAATCATGCAAGAGAGATGGATTGGGAGTCGGTAGGACCAAATGTTCCACTCGGGGTCTATGCAACCATATGAAGACAGCACACGTGACCTATGAGTGGCGGCGTAAAACCTTTCTGTTGGGGGAATAATATGTCACAGTATGAGATACAGATGAGAATATGCATGATGTATAGTGAATGCACGAAACATGAGTGTGTGCCAAAAACGTGAGACACTGCCTATTCTCGATCGATGAATAGGAGACACGGATGGATGCAGGACGTGTGAGACACTACCTATTTCCTTATTGATGAAATAAGGGACGCGGATGTATGCGTGATGAATGAAATGCTGCCCGTTTCTTGACGGATTTCACATGAGTATTTCCACTGCCATTTTCATATGTAGGTTCCAATGACCATGTGGAAGCCTTGTGAATGATCATTTCGGAAAATACAGAAAATGGAATTAAGCGATTTTAGAGAAACACCTTACAAGGACCTCAAAAATGGAACTTTTGTGTTACTACGATGATTCTGAAAATGCATGATTATGAGATTTCATCCAACTCCCTCCTTCATGACAATGTTCGGTGATTGTCGGACTATTCCCCCTTTTTAATTCTGAATAAGGTTGCTTTCTTGTCAATTTCAAGGCATATACCTAAGTGTGGATCTCGCAGTTGCGACCTCGCGAATCTCGTCACCGGCTCCCTTGCTCTTTTTTTTCTTTTGTTTCTGGATCCCCTTCCAACAAGCCTCCTCATCTTTCTTTTTTTTCCTTAGAGAGGTCTCCCTCTATTTGACCTTTTAAGATTGTTCTCTATCTGTCTTTTCAGTCCGAACTGGTCTATCACATGGTCTAACTTCCTGTCAAGAATTTACGGGAAACTTTACTTAGCTCTGAAAGTATGAGAAGTAGTTGGGCCTATTTTTCATTGGGTCACATATGCATTTGATAGTTAGTGAGTCGGCCTTGAGGTTGGCTTAGTCAAAGGGTCACCAGAAGACTCCGTTTTTCCATGGAGAACCAGTGTCCCTCTGTGAGAGACGTCGTTGAAGAAACAAAAACTTCGACTGTATGATGTCCTTGAAGACTTTGATCTCCCTCTCGAGCGACACTTCAGTTCCTCTAATGTGCCGGACATGGGGGATTATTTTTAGGCACTTGGTGATAATATCTTAATTCATAAATGTATGCATTTGCCCGGTGTGCAATTTCTTGGTTTCCCTGACCAATCAAACTTGACTTCAGAGCAATCCCTTCTTCAGTAGCAAGTGTCAACTGTCAAGTGCCATTGCTGAAGGAAAGTTAGATCCAACAAACATGGAGGCCTTCGACTGTTCTTCAAGTGAACGTTGTCCATACGCTTGTCATTTAAACTCACTACGTTCAGAACACTAAAACTGCTGCTGCATCCATGATCCATGTGAGAGACTAGAACATTCTTCCCGTAAAACCCCAAAGGATCTTACAGGCAAGTATTCTACTCAATACGATGTGCAGTACTATTATCTATTTCAAATTGAATTGCCGAATTCAAGTCCTTTTCTGTCTGAATAGAGACACGATTAAGGAGCATATTCACGATGCATAGCTAGCAATATTTTATTAAAGACTCCAAACAACAATCCATTTAAGCAAAAGAAAGCTGATGTATATAAGTTAGAAGAGGAGCTCAGTTCCGCTGAAGACATCTCACTTGTGACCGCGAACGAGCCTCGGGAGATTCTGTGTAAACCATGACGGCAAAACACAGTTCTACAACAATTACCCATGGAACAACCGTAAGGAGAATTTCCTTATCATGCATAAACTCCTTATTCCAACTCTCTTTCTAATAATATTTGAAAATCACCCACTGTTTTGGTGATCAATCGCAGTGGCAAATGTAATATATAAGTAAATAAACTTTGCTCTTTTGCTTTGGCATCAATGAGAAGTATCCAGATGCACTAAGTTAGGATACATAAATTTGTATCTTCATAGAGGTAATACCACCATAAGATCATTCACCAATGATTTTTATTTCATCTGACAGTTCACTAAATACCGATGTACCAAAATTGGTTGTACATTCTAGCAGTGAATTCACCCGTTCCATAACTAACTTTGATAAGGCGGAACATCAATTCTGCTTTCACTTTGGCATCCACAAATTGACTTCATTGAACCACCAAATCAAGAAGTTGTGTAGAATATATAAACCTCCCACCCTCTTCCTTGGGGTTACAAAACGAAATTGCAGATTTTTGGTCAATCATAAAAAGCCAAGGTAACCCAAAAATATCAAAGTAACCTTCATTCCTTTCACCACTGCCAAAAATATCAAAGTAACCTTCATTCCTTTCACCACTGCGACTCTAAAAGCAAAACTACGAGCAGTCATCACATAGAAATGTTCAAATAATCTGAGTTCAACAATCAGTAGTTAACATTTTTCTTTTTAGATAGCTTTGGAAACTGTCCAAGGTTGAGCCACATTTGACCCATACCTGTAGGGTAGTAAACTCTGGATTCTAACAGTTACCCACAAATGACTAAAATCACTTTAAATCAAGGTGATCCAGGAGAGATTCAAACCATCTCCAAGTTTACCGATGGTACCAGATTCTCATTCTCAAACCACAGATTATGAAAAAAAAATTCTCATTAAAGATCCAGGAGGGGCGATTTAGAGACTAGATTGTGGTCGGAACAGGGAACCTTAATAATAAAATAGGTAAACAACTTTGCCACAATATTGTCTGCCAATTTTATGGTCACCTCCACGAATGTTTCTCACTTCTACCAACAAAAACAGACACTAAAAATGACCTCATCAAATAAACCAAAATTCAGGCATGCAATTAGGAGTGTAATCAAAACCATAAATATTAACTTCTAGAAGTCATACCAGACTTGTTTTTTCACCACATTGGCTTCGAACTTGAGGCACGATCCAAACCTAATAAGGAAACTTTTAGCATATGGAAACTACAAGACGACGTTAATAAACCCGAACAGACATTTCAGTAGCTTGATGCAACCAATAAGATATCTAATATCGAAACAAGGGTTTTCTCTTTCAGCGTTTAATCTTTTCAAATTTCAAAAGCTATATTTCAAGAGAGTAATTCAGAGTATGATTTCCGCATTATCCACACCATAAGGCGCGATTTGCATTCAATTCTCATTTGCCAAAAATATGTATGAATAGAAGGAACTGCCAAAAGGCAATCTACCAGCATCTCTCAGTTCTGTATTCGTACCAGCTTCTCAAGCCTGTTCAACAGAAACTACATTCGATATTGAATCTAGTTTATTAGGCCGCTTGAAAACAGTTAACCACCTTTTGCACTGTTTTCACCTTTTGCACCCTACCTGATAGTGGATCCCTTGGGCCCCTTTCTGTTTGCACCTTACCTGATGGTGGTTGTGATTTGTTGAGCGGAAGATCATAACTACGGCTTGATCTGAAACTTTTGGATGAATAAAAAATTATAGAAGCAACAAAACAGAACAGAATACAAAAATATGGAACCATGATGCTCACAAACACCGTATGAAAGAACTGAGCCAATGTGAGCCATGAAACAATACAATATGGGTTGCTTTACCAATAAAAATGTTTAGAACATTTAAAAACTGCATTCTACAGGGAGTGCTGGAAGAAAGTGTATGCAGATACCTAAATTTGCACTTGTCTTTGCGTAGGCATGTACAAAATGAATGTTCTTATTTCCATGAATCATTTAACAAAGATGTTCTCTTTATAAAATCCAAGTGCAAACATAATCAAAACTGCAGCCTTATCAAAGTGGAACCTCTTATTCCTGCTGCAGAGCAGTGATGACATAGCTAAGGGAGTTGCATGTTTAAACGGACATAAAGAGTTCTAGTACCATTAATTTAAAAGCAGTCTAATGGCCTTTTTCCTATATAGTAGATTAGTAAAGCACTAACATAAGCATTCTTTAATTGTCTGAATCTAACAAGTGTGCAAGTGCCTGTAGTCGACCATAAAGACAATCAGGTAATGACAAAGCCAGATACATCTTCCATGCAAAAAAAGACGAAATACAAGTACCATTTGAGGAATGACCATCATATGCACAGTTAGACTTGTTCTGTCCTCCATTGCGTTGGAAAAAAGACTTGGACAAGCTTCACTTCAGCACCATAAAAAATACTAATCCATAACATTGTTTTAGGGCATAGTTACTCCACGCATCAGCAATTATTCTCAAGTTGGCAGCTGGGTATTTATTAAATGCTCCCAGAACAACAATAAAGACTCCTTTCCTGTTTGCCTCATTATAGCCCATTCCAGGGAAAAAATAGTTCAATCATCAATGATCCCTCAGGCTTGAAAAAGACAGCATTTAAGAAATGACCATCCCAAGTGGAACCACAAGACAGGATTAAAGACAATAATCTTCTAATTTTGGCCTTGAGAAATAGGAATTCTCCTACCTTTTGTTTTATTCACATAGACTTTACCCTTATAATTTATATCAAAAAGTTATTACCCGTCACGGTTGTTTGCCTGTCCTACATATTTGGACACCAATATAAGGTTCATCAAATGCCAACCAAGAGAGCAAGATTTACCAGGTAGTTAATCACTTGGACACTGACATCATGTGCTCGAGGAATATAGGTTGTGAGAATTAAGTAGCTCGAAGCACCTTCTCCGCCAGATTGCTTTCTTGTAAATTTTCCTTTCTACAACTTTTCAATTTGAAAAACTATGATGTTAACTCTTCAAAAGAGCCAAATCAACAAAAAGGGATAAGGTCGAAAAATATGCGAAACTCCCAAAGGCATTGGCATATCAGCCTTCAGCCCCAACCCTAACACCGTGCCAAAAGAACACATGTATGACCACAAAATAGAAAAGAAATGGATAAGACCGGAAAATATGTGAACATCTACCACCGAGAGTATATCAACGCCTTTCCGAGCCTGCAACAATATTTGTACTCACTTTGATTAAGCTAAAGCATCTTTAATTAGTTCGGTGTCCTCAACATGAACAAACTCAGCACCATCAGGTATTGGTCCAGATATTTTTAAAAAGAAAATTCCAAAATGAGAGCAAAAAGAGGTCAAAGAAAGTCAAGAATAAACAGACCTCCACGAAAAATCCCTGAGACATTAAACTCTAACATTTGATACTACTTTGTAGGGAAGTTAACCTATATTTAGTAAAACTCTTGTCAACTTTTATAGACAAGGTGGAATGCATCAGATGGAATAATTCTTAGAGCTTCAACGCTTCCCCAATCACTAGGCCATGTTTTCCATTGTCATGAATTCTTTATTCTCAAAACCATAATTCAAGTATTCACTTATTTCCTGCTTCCCAAGAAGTCAGAACTATTGTTCTATTTTTAGAAGTTTCAACATACCTACTAATGCTTCCTCAACTTTGGGTAAATCAAAATACAATCTCTCGTATGGCTTAGTGGACTCAGTAAAATATTCCCTCTTCGCGTTCAGAGGCTCCTCTTGTCACAATATAGCCAACAAAATGGTTTCAAAGGCAACAAACTTAACTTCCAATACATTGCTGCTTTCAATGCATGCATATCTGACAATCTCTTATATAGTTTAACGGACTGGATAAATTGCCCCTTGCTTTTATAGGCTCCTCTTGTCACAATATAACCAATAAATTGGTTTCGATGGCAAAACATTTAACTTCCAACACATTGTTGCTTTCAATGCATGCATTTTGACAATCTCTTATATGGTTTAGTGGACTTGTTAAATATTTTGCCCTTTTGCTACGATAGGCTCATTCTTGTCACAATATAACAGATAAACTGGTTTCAATGGCAAAATATTTAACTTCCAACACATTGTTGCTTTCAATGCACGCATTCTGACAATTTCTTATATGGTTTAGTGGACTCGTTAAATATTTTGCCCTTTTGCTATGATAGGCTCCCTCTTGTCACAATATAACCGATAAACTATTTTCATTGGCAAAATATTTAACTTCCAATGCATTGCCGCTTTCAATGCATAGATTGTCTGATGTGGTTTAGAGGACTCGTTAAATATTTTGCCCTTTTGATTCTATAGGCTCCCATTGTCACGATATAACCAATCAATGGGTTGCAAGCGCAAAATATTTAACTTCCAATGCATTGCCGCTTTCAATGCATGCGTTCCGACAATCTCTTAAATGGTTTAGTGGACTCGTTAACCAATAAATTGATTTCAAGGGCAAAATATTTAACTTCCCATGCATTGCCGCTTTCAATGCATGGATTGTCTTATATGGTTTAGAGGACTCATTAAATATTTTGCCCGTTCGATTCTATAGGCTCCCATCTTGTCACGATATAACCAATAAATTGGTTTCAATGGCAAAATATTTAACTTCCACTGCATTGCCGCTTTCAATGCATGCGTTCCGACAATCTCTTAAATGGTTTAGTGGACTCGTTAACCAATAAATTGGTTTCCAGGGCAAAATATTTAACTTCCAATGCATTCCCGCTTTCAATGCATGCATTCCGACAATCTCTTAAACCCATTTAGTGGACTCGGTGACCAATAAATTGGATTCAAGGGCAAAATATTTAACTTCTAATGCATCGTTGCTTTCAATGTATGCATTCCGACAATCTCTTAAATCGTTTAGTGGACTCGATAAATATTTTGCCCTTTTGCTTTTGTAGGCTCCTCTTGTCACAATATAACCAATAATTTGGTTTCAAGGGCGAAAACTGTTTAATGTAACTGCAACTTCTAATGCATTGCTTTGAATGCATGCATTCTGATGCCAAAACCATACTGATTAAACAACCTGTCTAGATTGATAAAGGGTAATTGCAACTTTTCTCTGTTTTGAGATAAGAGGACCCAAACTGAAACATTTTCTCTCTGTTTTGCGATTTAAGGACAACTGCAACTTCTATTTTCAGTTTGCCTACGATCAGATTCCAATTATAAAATAATCATGGATTCACTTAACCTTCCACGAAATAGGGATGAAATAGATTGTAAAATCATGTGTACATCAACAGCACAATACCTTAACATTATGCATACAAGCACATTACCAGTTTGACCAGCATCCAGTGGTTACATATGCAACAGTCCAAGGAATGATAGTGACACCAAATCCATCATTCCAACTCTTGATTCAATAATCACATGATATTCACGGGGCCCATTGGAAGCAACGACCGCATAACCATCCTGTGTCACATAGATTTTTATTCTACCAATTCGATCTTCACTCCATCAGTGAGAACAATCACCAAGAAAAGGGAAATTATACTGAAATCATGGTGAAAAACGAAAAAAGAAAACGAGTTTCGCTTTTAGGGTTTACCTTGAATGACCACCACCTAATTCTTTCCTCGAACAATGACATGCATGTGAAGAAGATTTGCATATTGCCTACCTCCCAAATCCCAATGACACCAGAGAAGATCATTTCCTTTCTTCTGGCCATGATCCAGAAGAATCAAAGCTTCTATTAAAAAATACATATAATACATCATGTTTATAGGAATATCTACATATATAAAACACAAATTACATGGTAGCTACTCTAGAAATGGCAAATCCCGTACCTTCATTCTCACTGATGTTTGATAGTAACTTGATTATCCTCTCTACCAAAGAATAGGAAATAGCCAAGTTCATTTGGTTTAAGAAAATATTTTCAGTAGTTGATGAACTGTTTGAAAATTCAGGTTTCAAATAGGCACCTTCAGCAACACAACAACTTCAACTCTCGGAGACTATAAGACATGTAAGATGTAACCGATGACCTGAATAAGAATATGGCAACAAAATGCATTATGTGAACTAGCAATCAGAAATTTCTGGATAAAGCAACCATAATTATAACATGCACAATATACCTCTCGGCAGGAATTGCACATCAGCCCTCCCCCATAATAGGTATTGTAGATTCACCCAAAATAAGGGTATGAAGCTTTCAGCAGCTGTTGCACATTAAATGAAGGCCAAAAAAGGAACATCATATTGAAGAAAATCAAAACTTACTAAATGGAAAACTCAAGTTACCGAAGAGCTCCTTCATGTAATGAACAGGCACACATTTTTCATTGAGTTGTAAGAAACATAAAATCCAGCAGGAAACAAAGAGATATCTTACATGACCCCAACCCCGCGAAAGCTTTGTGCGTGAGTGTTGTTTACCTTTAAACATGTCAAAGAATACATAAAAGAAAAATAAAATAGGATCAGTGCATCTACCAACAAGATTTTGTAAAATGACCGCAAAACCAACGCGTATGTAAATTGTTCATTTCTTACTAGATGTTACGTGAAGTGTGCCAGTAAATGTTTCCTGAAAAGGGCAAGAAAGACAGATTCAGTACATCAAACTACATAAGAGCATATGAGAAATAAAAGTAGATACTAGTAGTACAACAAAGGATTTCATGATCTAAGTTCCCTCACCAGCCACCAAACAAAAAGGAAAGAAAATAAAGCCGAAGTGCATCCACCAAAGGAATAGGTTAAATTCAAGCAAATACACGCCAACCATATCGTGAAAGAAAAATCCAACGGTACAGCTATTTCTATTAGATGAGACATTCATACTTCACAGATAGGGAAAAAAAACGACATATTAATGGATGAAACCAACAAGATATAATGCTTTAATTAAGTTGAATTTCCTCAATTTACGGAAAGAGCACACGACAAAAAGTAAGAGTTAGAGGCGATCAAGAAACCAAACGCGTGGTAAACAGGGAAAAAAAACTGCAAAGCTACACGACAAGGAGTAAGAGAGTACCAGACACGAGAAGCGATCACGAAACCTTACAGAGTGCATAGTAAACCCTAACAACCGAAAACTACACAGCAAGGAGTAAGAGCGTACGAGTCATGCCTGTAAACCCTAAAGACAGAAACGCGGACTAAGACAGTAGCAGACATGAGAATGCGATCAAGAAACTAATTACCAACGGCATTGTAAACACTAATAACCAAAACAAACGAAAAGGAGTAAGAGAGTACCAGACATGAGAAGGGGATCAAGAAAACCAATTACCGACGCCATCATAATTCGTAAACCCTACAAACTGCAAGCAAACTACAAGAAGAAGTAAGAAAGTACCAGTCATGATAAGGCGATCCAGAAACCGACTACCAACGACATCGTAATTCGTAAACCTAGCGAAAGCAAGATCTGTTCCTTCACAAAACTTGGTCACCAGCTTTACGTTGCTCGTCTCTCTCCTTTCAACAGCTTCAAGGGCTGTGACAATTTCTGTCGCGAGTCCATTTCTGGAATTAGGATTTCGTGCGCAAGAGTTTCCTTTATTTGAACAACCAAGGGCAAATAAGGAAGAGTATAATATTTCCTAAATAGTTTCCTACAAAGGTCGGTTATACACTTATATTAACCCCATCCAACACTTTCCTTTATTTGAACAACCAAGCCCATGTTAGATGGGCTTAGGCTTCGGCCAACCACATGAAAAGCCTCAGCTGGAATTAGTACGATGTTTTGGCCCACTAAAGTGTACAGTTTAGTCC
This sequence comes from Tripterygium wilfordii, assembly GCF_013401445.1. Classification (NCBI taxonomy): domain Eukaryota; kingdom Viridiplantae; phylum Streptophyta; class Magnoliopsida; order Celastrales; family Celastraceae; genus Tripterygium; species Tripterygium wilfordii. Next base: position 3,064,634 of record NC_052244.1, on the reverse strand, counting down.
AAAAATAATGGACTTGGGCGTAAAATGGGCCTCCTATAAGATAATAAGTTAAAACCGGCTTAATTATTAACAAACCACTATCAGTCAACAAACCCGGAATGCCTTCCTAGCCACTGTACTCTACTGATAGAATTGAGCCTTATTTTATTGGTGGCTTTCGAGGGTCAATCACGTATTTTTCTTTAACATTCTAATTTGAAATTTGCAGAAGTCATACCTGGTTTGTCTTACACCTTGTGAGCTTGGAACTCGAGGATCGACCTTAACCTAATAAGGAAGCGCTATAAGCACTCGGACTCTCGGAGACCACACGGCAAGAAGAATCAAGATATAACTGAAACAAGGGTTTTCACTTCTCTTTCATCCTTCATTCTTTTCAAATTTCAAAAAACTGAATTTCAAGAGAGTAAATCACCGTCTGTATCTATATCTGATTCTGAACCAGCTTTAAGGGCCTTAAATTCTAAACCTCACCCCAAATGGGCCCATTCCCACAAATCCAACAAGAATAACCCAACAAGAACATCACAACCCGGGAGTTTATTTGACCTAAACTTTAAACACGTAGACGCAGCATACTCTCATGCCAGAAAAACATACATTTGTCTATTCCTGTTTGCTTCATTTTGTCAAATAGATTATTTTTGCTATGCAATCCGCCAATCCCTATACTTTCCCAGATTTTGAAATCAGACAACATCGAATTTGATGGCATACGGTTGCCCAGCTTGCAAGGCTTCTTCCGAAACCAGCTGTAAAGGTGGAATAGCAGCAGCCTGAGAAATTTGATTTTGTAGTCTTACTATGAGAACGACATCCAGAACTGGGCTGACTATATGGCTACCGCACAACGAATTTACATCGCAATGCTTTGTGGATTCTGTTCCTGGAACCGAAATTGCAAAGGCGCCTATTTTTTTATTTCACAGTACGGCAATCTAGACCATGCAAGTATATGCTTCATCTCGTGCAATTGTGGAGATTCCTCTTGTGAAGTGTACCAGTGATCATCTGCATTTAGGTAAACATGCATGCCCCTCCACATTTGTGTATGTACGATACTGAGACTAAGATGATAAAATACAAGACACCTCTCTCGCAACAGCTCCTGTACCCCTAGATGGGGAGCCCGATTTCTTCGGACCGAATCCTCCTTCCGTTATTCAATTTTATCTTTCAAACCCCACTGCATATTGTTCATTTAGATATCCAATATTTGTATCATTTGACATCATTCGATCAGGTAAGCTCTATCATCTATTCAAATTGATTTGCTGAACACAAATCCTTTTCTGTCTTTAATAGAGACGAGGTTAAGGAGCATATTCACGATGCCTAGCAATATTTCATTGAAGACTCCGAACAACAATCCATTCACGAAAAAGAAAGCTGATGTAAGTAAGTTGGAAGAGGAGCCTCAGTTCTGCGGAAGAGATCTCACTCGTATCACACACGATGAGATCACATCAAAAATTCATTTCAATCACTCACCAAAGGAAAAGGAAACACAGAAGGCCTACAACTGTCTGTGCATATTGCACATGATGAGATCCCATAAAGGATTCATTTCAATCACTCATCAAGGAAAACCAAACACAAAAGGCCTACAACTGTCTCTGGTTACTGAGGAAGAAAATTTCGGCAGGGCCACTCTACCACATTATACGAGAGCCACAGGCTCAATAGCCCAATGCCATTGACGCGCATGACCGATGATTCATGTCCAAAGTCAAAACTGAAGCAAACATGGACTACTATATTCAAGGCAAAATTACAATGCACACTAGCAATGACTGTAATATGTGGTCAGAAAGAGCAAGGACGATGCACAGCATTCAAAGACTATCTTAAAAGTCCTGGAGATGACTAGCTAAATGATTTAGCAAATACTGTAGCGAAGAGTGTAGTACTTCACTACTACTTCCCATGTTTCACTTTGGCGATGAAAAATCAACTTTTCTCTTTTGCTTTAGCATCAACCAAGTGACCTCTAAGAAACATCTAAGAAACAGTGATTCAAAGAGGAGTATCTAGATGCACCAAGTTAAGATCATTCACCAAGGATTTTTATTTCATCTTATAGTTCACTAAATACTGATGTACCAAAATTGGCTTTATATTCTAGCAGAGCAGTCACCTGTTCCGTATCCAACTTTGATAAGGGGGGACGTCAATTCGGCTTTCACTTTGGCATCCACAAAGTGACTTCAGCAAACCACCAAATCAAGAAGTTGTGTCAGAATGCTTTTAATATTGAGCATAAACCTCCCACCCTCTTCCATGGAGATACAGATCGAAAATGCAGATTTTCATCGGTCAATCATAAAAAGCCAAGGTACCTCAAAAATATCAAAGTATCCTCCATTCCTTTGACCACCGTGAATCTAAAGCAAAACTACAAGCAGTCATTAAACAGAAACATTCGAATAATCTGATTTGAGTGTATTTGACAATCAGTAATTAACATTTTCTTTTTGGACACCTTTGGAACCTGTCCAAGATTGAGCCACATTGAACCCATACATGTAGAGTAAACTCTGGATTTTAGTAGTCACCCACAAATGACTAGAAAGAATGGCTTTAAATCAAAGGTGCTCCAGGAGCGATTCGAACCAAGGATCTCCCAGTTTACCGATGGTACTAGAGTCTCATTCTTAAACCACAGATTATGTGATTTTTTCGCAGAAGAGGGGCGATTTAGAGACTAGGGGTAACTACCGCAGAAAATGTCCTTTCAACATCATAGAAAAATTCACTAATTTGGGCCAGCCAATACAACACTTTACTCCTTTTGTCTTACCCATCAACTCATTTAGGTGCACCATTGCACTCCTTCAAGAGACCAACCAACAACCCCCATACTCTAATTGCCTGCTCAGGGACCAAATTTACATCTCTTACACCCAGTCCACCCAAAAAATTGTTTCAAGGCCGACACACATGGATAGGGAACCTTAATAATTAAAAAAAAAATGTAAACTTTGCCACAATATCGTCGGTCAATTTTAAGAAAACCTCCAAGAATGTTTTTTTCTCACTTCTACTACCAACAAAAACAGACACTAACAATGACCACATCAAATAAATCAAAAATCAGGCATCCAATTAGAAATGTAATCAAAACATAAATATTAATACGTATAAGTCAAAGTCATACCAGGTTCGGTTTGATAGGGAACTCGAGGCAAGACCCAAGCCTCATAAGGAAGTTGTCCGCATTATCCACGCCATAAGGCGCAATTTGCACTTAATTCTCATTCGCCAATAATAAAAATGAATAGTGAAGCAACCGGCTTGAAAAACAATGAAGTCGTCACCAATTGATTTTTAGGGATGCAATTGGACATCCATTCTAGTCTGCGAGAAAAATGGGCAAGGGGGTCTATTGAGCATGGGGAAGGTGTTAGGCACCCCACAACTCCCGAAATTGGTTACCTTTAAATGTTTTCCTATTTGGCTCTAATTTGTTTTTGAAAATCCCATTTTGATGGGTCTTATTGGAATGTAAATGAAAAATCCACTTGGAGTGGTTTGGAGAACAAGGTGCACGGGATCATTGGGGCCATTCCCGGCTTGGCCAAGGATTGGAGAAAACACCACTTGGAGTGGGTTTGGGGGTTTTGAAAAAAGGGGTTGCACGGGATCATTGGGGCCATTCCCGGCTTGGCCAAAGGTTGGATAAGGTACCACTTGGAGTGGGTTTGGATATTTGGGGAAAAAGGATTTTTTTGGGGACTTGGTTGATGTACCAAAAGGGCCCACAATCAAGGAATAATGTTCAATTCAAGTCTTACTCACAATTATGTTCTTCATGAGAAAAGAAAGAATCCATTTATGGCTCATTGAATGGGTCAAATATCTTTAAACCCACCGTTGAGTCCGTAAATAAATTCTCCTAATCCCTAAAAACACATTTGCTTTCCGGATCCACGAAATCCAAATGTTTTCAATGAATGCCAATGGAACCCCAATATCTTGAAGGCTCTTTGGTATTTAATCAAAACATAAGGATTCCATAATTTAATCTTGATGTGTTTTATTAATGTGAGACGGCTTGGATTAATCCAATGACTAACGCGTTGCATTTATTTTCATGACATTCAAATAATCCTAGCATACGTCTAAGCATCATGGCATGGTGTGAAAAATCAAAATCCTAAGCATGCATTCTAATGCAATCGTCATTCACAAAATCATCTCCTAATGTCTATATGCTTCTAGCACCCTAAACATTTATGTATGCATTTCCACTATTTTCCACTATACTATTACAAAGATTTACATTTTACAAGGATACGTGACAAAAACGAAATTTATACAAATGTACAAAAACCCAATATTGCCCTTGAGACCCATTGCTCAAATCCGGCCCAAATCCTCTAAGTTGCCCTTCGGCCCATGCGGTCACAAGCCCGATCCAAGCCCAACAAACACAAACATAAACACAAGAATGGGTCAAATGGGATCCAACGTCATAAAAACTCAAATCAAATTAAGTCAATATACATTATAGATATGCATACATAAACACATATATACAAATATACAAACTAGAATATATACATATACGAACACATATACAATCTATATATATATACACACACGCCGTATGCACGCATGCGCACACTCACCATATAATACACATATACATGATCACAATATATATATACACAACACTGTATACATATATATATACATATATATATACACACGAACACACATGCTATATATATATATATATATATACACACCACACATATACATATACACGCACACTATACATAACATATATATATACACATCCCATATATATATACACGCACACTATACATAACATATATATATACACATCCCATATATATATACACGCGCACACACAGCCTATAATATATACACATCATATATATTTACATATATAATGTATGGACACAAACAAACTCATATATATATATATATATATATATATATATATATATATATATATATATATATATATATATATACAGGAATTCTCCTATGTGGACCAAAAAGTGTGGACCAAGTTTGTGGACCAAAATCCAATGGTTGTAATCAATCACAACATAAGTGGGGGCCACACATTTATTATGGGACTCACCACATCTATGGTTGAAAAACAAGTCCACAAACTTGGTCCACACTTTTGGTCCACATAGGAGAATTTCTGTATATATATATATATATATATATCCACCATATAAACATGTACATGACAGACCCATATCCATATGCAAACACATATACACTAGTGGCATATAATAGATATACAAATTGAGCATAAGCAAATGTTTGTACAGACTGGATCTTTATGCAATTCCTATATGCGCCTATAACCCACATACAGACATCAACCTTAATAATATGTTTAAACCGGACATCAACAACAAAGAACAAATAAACATCCTTCAAATCCAAAACGTATTATAGATCCTACACATTGGAATAGAACCAGGAAGAACATATCCGAAAGCTTTACAAAACCACAACCATGAAATCGAACCAATGATATTGAAACAGGATCCGGTATGACACGATTCACACTGGTATGGGTCAAAGAAATAAATCCGGCTTAAGCATGGGGGTAGGGAGCAACATATGGGTTTAGCAAATAGATATCCAAAAATTTGCAGAGATTGAAACACACACACAAAAAAAAAATCATAACTAAAGTTAAAAGTGTGTGTGAATCATCACCTTTTTCTTCTTCTTGCTGATTCTCTTGCCGTTCTGCCCAACACGCCTCTCCTCTCCTTCTACTTTTTTTTCTTTCCTTTGGCCTCCCGGTTTTCTTTTCTCTCTCCTCCCCTTCTTCCCCCTTTTCCCCTTCTTCTCTTCCGATCTCCTTCCCCTTTTCTCTCCTCCTCCTCCTTTTCTTCTTTTTTTCTTTTTTATTTACCCAATTTCCCCCTACTTTTTCTCTCTTTCTCCCCTACCTTTTCTCTCCTTTCTTCTCTCCCGATCTCCTTCCCCTTTTCTCTCCTCCTCCTCCTTTTCTTCTTTTTTTCTTTTTTATTTACCCAATTTCCCCCTACTTTTTCTCTCTTTCTCCCCTACCTTTTCTTTCCTTTCTTCTCCTTTTTCTTTTCCACTTTCGGCCACTTTTTCTTTTTTTATTTTTTTTGTTATTTTTTTGTTATTTTTTAATATATTTTATATATTTTTTATTTTTTTTATTTTTGTATTTTTTTTTTGGCCGGACGAAAACCGGTTACTACAGCTGCCCCCCTTTGTATGTCTTTTATGAAATAAAAGGCAGACAAAGGTGTAGTTAACCGAATTTCGTACGGAAAGGATAAGGAAAGATGCTCGGGATCACTGTAGCCATTCCCGGCTTGACTGAAAAAGTGCTCGGGATCATTGGGGCCATTCCCGGCTTGGCCGATGCTTGAATGAAATCCCACTTGGAGTGGGTTTTGTAAATTGAAAAAAACAGTGTGCACGGGATCATAGGGCCATCCCCGGCTTGGCCAATGCTTGAATGAAATCCCACTTGGAGTGGGTTTTGTAAATTGAAAAAGACAATGTGCACGGGATCATAGGGCCATCCCCGGCTTGGCCAATGCTTGAATGAAATCCCACTTGGAGTGGGTTTTGTAAATTGAAAAAACAGTGTGCTCGGGATCATTGGGGCCATTCCCGGCTTGGCCAATGCTTGAATGAAATCCCACTTGGAGTGGGTGTTGTAAATTGAAAAAGACAATGTGCACGGGATCATAGGGCCATCCCCGGCTTGGCCAATGCTTGAATGAAATCCCACTTGGAGTGGGTTTTGTAAATTGAAAAAACAGTGTGCACGGGATCATTGGGGCCATTCCCGGCTTGGCCAATGCTTGAATGAAATCCCACTTGGAGTGGGTTTTGTAAATTGAAAAAACAGTGTGCTCGGGATCATTGGGGCCATTCCCGGCTTGGCCAATGCTTGAATGAAATCCCACTTGGAGTGGGTTTTGTAAATTGAAAAAACAGTGTGCTCGGGATCATTGGGGCCATTCCCGGCTTGGCCAATGCTTGAATGAAATCCCACTTGAAGTGGGTGTTGTAAATTGAAAAAGACAATGTGCACGGGATCATAGGGCCATCCCCGGCTTGGCCAATGCTTGAATGAAATCCCACTTGGAGTGGGTTTTGTAATTTAAAAAACAGTGTGCTCGGGATCATTGGGGCCATTCCCGGCTTGGCCAATGCTTGAATGAAATCCCACTTGGAGTGGGTGTTGTAAATTGAAAAAGACAATGTGCACGGGATCATAGGGCCATCCCCGGCTTGGCCAATGCTTGAATGAAATCCCACTTGGAGTGGGTTTTGTAATTTAAAAAACAGTGTGCTCGGGATCATTGGGGCCATTCCCGGCTTGGCCAATGCTTGAATGAAATCCCACTTGGAGTGGGTTTTGTAATTTGAAAAACGGTGTGCTCGGGATCATTGGGGCCATTCCCGGCTTGGCCAATGCTTGAATGAAATCCCACTTGGAGTGGGTTTTGTAAATTGAAAAAACGATGTGCTCGGGATCATTGGGGCCATTCCCGGCTTGGCCAATGCTTGAATGAAATCCCACTTGGAGTGGGTTTTGTAATTTGAAAAAACGTGTGCTCGGGATCATTGGGGCCATTCCCGGCTTGGCCAAAAAAGTGCTTGGGATCACTGTAGCCATTCCCAGCTTGGCTGATGGTGCTCGGGATCATTGGGGCCATTCCCGGCTTGGCCAAATTTTTTTTTTTTTTTTTTTTTTTTTTTTTTTGAGAAAAGCTGCTCGGGAGCTTTTGTAATCTCACCTTGACAGAAAGATGTTTCGAGCAGATGATATGCTTTGATTTGAGGAGAATGACTACGTCCAAGCTGTATCTTTTGCATAAACCTGCCATAATACAAAAAGGACAAACCATATGCAACAATGATGCATGTAATGACCGATTTTGTTCAAATATGAATGTTTCATTAATGAGTGAATGTATGCTCTCTTAAGGCTGTGCCGTCCTCAGTCACGCGTACAGTTGCGAATTGCTAGAACAAATCTGCTTCTTTGTAGGGTTTGACCTTCTGATTATGGATTTTCGATGCATCTTCTCTATACTGATTAGCAAAAGCCTTCGCTCATTCCCAAACCCAACTCTTCAGCTATCTCTTTTCTTCTCTGCATGTGTGCCCACTTTTGAGCTCAAGGCTGCCAATTCATCTGGATTTATTTTCATTTCGTTGTGCGCGTCACATGATTATGATCTTCCCTTTCCTGCTAATGCTTACCTCGGCTTCAAGTCTTTTATTCAAATCCTTTCCAGCTTAGGATGCCAAAATCCAATCAAATTCCTAGCAAGAGTAATGTCCTAATGCATATTCCACATTTCCTGTCAAAACTTTATCAGTGATAAATTCAATAGTATAGCCATGCATGTCAATTAATGAATGCAGGTGATAAACTTTTTGGAACATGGATTGAGAATGGAGTTGGGGTATGGAAAACAGATGCCACAAGTGACAAAACTACAGAAATGAATTTCTTCACCATTTTTATTGAAAGGACGAGTGCCGATTGACAAAGGTATGTACAAGAATGTAGAGAAGTCAAAGGAAGAAGGGACAAACCCAACTTCTCCAAGATGAAATATGTAATAATTCAAAGATTCCACCAAAACTGCCCCAGTTTTGGTGTGCACCCAATTAACAATGATCAAATCTGACTCGTCTGAGACTGTCTCTGAGTCCTCCATTTCTGCTAACAAACTTCTCATTCTGTTTAACGAACAAACAAATGATAGTATAAAGAGCATCCTGAGAACTGCCCCAGTTTTGGATGTTTGCCCAAATAACTGTCCTCCAATCTGGCAACTATGAGGTCGATTCTGTACTCTGCCCGAATGTCAATGCAAGACAAGTTAACAACCAACAGACTCATGTCTCAACCTCCTTTCTTCAAACAATCTGCAACCGAAATTTGCAGCCATAATTAAAGTACCCGTGAGGGTTTTCACTTCAATAAAATTTCTTATTGTCCCTAATTTTGCCTAGAGCGCCCTTTCAGGTTTTCACTCTAACGGGATTTTTTTTTTGCCTAGAGCACCCTTTTCGGGTTTTCACTCTAGCGGGTTTTTTTTTTTTTTTTTTTTTTTTTTTTTAAGCATAATACTGCCTGAGAACATCGACATTTACTGGGTGAGGCAAATCATCTCCATCCATCCTTGTCAAAATTACTGCTCCACCAGAGAATGCTTTCTTCACCACATATGGTCCCTCGTAGGTAGGAGTCCATTTTCCACGGTGATCTTTTTGAGGTGGCTGAATCATCTTTAGCACTAAATCCCCTTCTCTGAAACAACGAGGACGCACCTTCTTGCGATGTGCTCTTATCATTCGTCTTTGATAAAGTTGTCCTCTACAAAGTGCCCCTAATCTTCTCTCCTCAATAAAATTTAGATGTTCATAACGGGCTCGGACCCACTCCGTCTCCTCCAAGTTGGCCTCCATCACTACTCTTAGCGAAGGGATTTCTACTTCAATGGGAAGGACCGCCTCTGTCCCATATACTAAAGCAAAAGGACTTTCACCAGTGGATGTACGCACCGAAGTTCGGTACCCATATAAAGCGAAAGGAAGCTTTTCATGCCAATCTTTGTAATTCTCTGTCATCTTCTGGATGATTTTCTTGATATTTTTGTTAGCCGCCTCAACAGCCCCGTTCATCTTGGGACGATAAGGAGATGAATTATGATGCTTGATCTTGAACTGCTCGCATAAATCATTTACTATCTTGCTGTTGAAATTCGTGCCATTGTCAGTAATGATCCTTTCGGGAACCCCATAGCGACATACAATATCTTTTCTCAAGAACCGGGCGATAACGTTACTTGTCACTTTAGCATAAGAATTTGCTTCCACCCACTTTGTAAAATAATCAATTGCAACCAGGATAAAGCGATGTCCATTGGAGGCTTTGGGCTCGATAGGACCAATAACATCAATACCCCACATCGAAAAAGGCCAAGGCGCTGCTAATACTCGTAGAGGGTTTACTGGCACATGAGTTTTATCAGCATAAATTTGGCACTTATGGCATCTGATCGCATAGTTAATACAATCTCTTTCCATGGTAAGCCAATAGTAGCCTGCTCGCAATATCTTCCTTGCCATTGAATACCCACCTGCATGAGTACCACATATTCCTTCATGAATATCTTCCATAATCTGTTTGGCTCCATCAGTATCCACGCATCGAAGAAGTACAAATCCCGAGCTTCTCTTATACAACACGTCTTTATCCAAGAAAAAGGAGCTTGAGAGCCTTCGGATGGTGCGTTTGTCATTATCTGAGGCCTCTGGAGGGTATTCTCCTTTCTCCAAATACTGCTTCACATCATAATACCAGGGTTTGCCATCAGGTTCTGCTACTATATTCAAACAGTGCGCCTGAATTTTACGCTTCTCAATCCTGATAACCTCTACTTCTCCTCGAGGGTCCAAATCAAACATAGCTGCCAGAGTGGCCAAAGCATCTGCCATCTGGTTTTCTTCTCTTGGAATATGATCAAATTCTACACAATCGAAAAACTTCATCAATTCCTTGATATGCTGATAATACGGGACTAACTTGGCATCCCTGGTTTCCCATTCGTCACACAATTGCCTGATCACCAATTGAGAGTCACCATAAACCTGAAGCTTTTTAATCCCAACATCAACAGCAGCTTGAATTCCCATGGCACAGGCCTCATACTCGGACACATTATTGGTACAGTTGAAATAAAGCTTAGCAGTAAACGGGGTAACTTTTCCTTCTGGAGAAATAAGCACAGCCCCAATCCCATTACCAACGATATTAGAAGCGCCATCAAACAACATAACCCATCTGTCAATATCTTTCCGACTCTCCATCTCTAAGGACAAGATTTCTCCATCTGGGAACCCTGGATTCATAGGCTGAGAGTCATCAATCGCCTGCTCTGCTAAGTAATCTACTATTGCACTTCCCTTCACTGCCTTCTGAGCAACATACAAAATATCGTATTCTGACAACAGCATCTGCCATTTTGCAATCCTCCCCGAAAGAGATGGTTTTTCAAAAATATACTTGATCGGATCCATCCTCGAGATCAACCAAGTAGTGTGATAAAGCATATATTGCCTGAGCCTATGCGCAGCCCATGCCAATGAACAACAAGTTTTCTCCAACATGGAGTAGTTTGCCTCACAACTGGTGAATTTCTTGCTCAAGTAGTAGATCGCATGCTCTATCCTCCCTGATGAATCGTGCTGCCCTAACATACACCCCATCGAATTGTCCGATATAGTCAGGTAGAGAATAAGTGGTTTCCCAACAACCGGAGGCATCAAGACCTGTGGATTTTGTAAATACTGTTTAATTCTCTCAAAGGCACTTTGACATTCATCATTCCATTCTGATGGGTTATTCTTCCGAAGTAACTTAAAAATTGGCTCACACGTAGTTGTCAACTGTGAAATGAATCTTGCAATGTAATTGAGTCTGCCCAAGAAACCTCTGACTTCTTTCTCGGTGCGAGGGGTCGGCATCTCTATAATCGCCTTCACTTTATCCGGGTCTACTTCAATACCTCTTCTACTGACAATAAAACCCAACAACTTCCCTGAGGTTGCCCCAAATGTGCATTTCGAGGGATTCAACTTCAATTGGTGCCTTCTCAACCTCTTGAACAACTTCTCCAGGTTAATCACGTGATCTTCATCCTCCTTTGACTTAGCAATCATGTCATCCACATACACCTCAATCTCTTTATGCATCATATCATGAAACAGAGTAACCATTGCTCGCTGATAAGTAGCTCCCGCATTTTTGAGACCAAATGGCATGACTTTGTAACAAAAGGTACCCCATAAAGTGATGAAAGTAGTTTTCTCCTGATCTTCCGGTGCCATCTTGATCTGGTTATATCCTGAGAATCCATCCATGAAGGAGAACGCAAAATGTTTAGCAGTGTTGTCTACTAGTATATCAATTTGGGGTAAAGGAAAGTCATCTTTCGGGCTCGCCCGATTAAGATCCCTGTAATCCACGCACATCCGAACCTTACCGTCTTTCTTTGGGACTGGTACGATATTCGCAACCCACTCGGGGTATTTTGCCACAGCGAAGAATCCTGCATCAAACTGCTTTTTCACTTCATCTCTAATCTTCAAAAGCATCTCCGGCTTCAATCTTCTCAACTTTTGCTTCACTGGCAGACAATTTGGTTTTAATGGCAATTTATGGACCACTATGTTTGTATCAAGTCCTGGCATATCCTGATATGGCCATGCAAAAACACCCTGATATTCATGTAGCAAACCTATCAATTTGTCTCTATCTTCTCCTTCCAAAGCTGCACCAATCCTAACCTCCTTTTTCTGATCTTCAGTTCCCAAGTTAACAACCTCAGTAATTTCTTGGTGTGGCTGAATTATCTTTTCTTCTTGATTAACTTGTCGCAACATTTCTGGCGATATCTCAAATTCATCTTCAGTGTCGGAATCAGATTCAACATTGTTAATGGGTGCCCCAAAATCTGGTTCATTCGGTTCATCTTTTTTATTATCATCAATTTCAGTCCTGTTAAAATGGAATGTGTGAGATTTGGATTTTTTAGAAGTGATGTGTGAAATGAAATGAATAGATGTGAGAATTATGAGCAACGATTTTTGTGTATGATAAGCATATCAGAATCATCAGAAACATGAGAACATGCAAAGGCCTTACTATGCGAATTCATCAAAAGATAAAGTAAAGACATGCTCATTACAAAAACCCAATCAGTGGCCATGAGCTGGGTCACAGATCATAGTGCACATGGATATTACTCTTGAAGGCTGTTGATAGAGACTGGCAATTCAAAACTGGTCCAGTTGTTGAGCTTAAAACCTGAAGGACATGGCAAGGCTTAACAGCAAAGTTTTGATCATTCCCCATAATAGCAACATAGAATTCCTCAAACTGCTCACATAACTCCCCAAAATTTCTGACTGTTGGATTGCTATGTTTTCACTTCCGTATCATATCCATGACTGCTACCAACATGTGCTCCAGCCTGTGCTGTCCATCTTCTAGTGTTTGTAGCCCCATCTCTAGCCGGGCTATCGCTGCACGCATGCGATCTGATTGTGGAGATGCTGCAATTACTGATGAGGAATCACCAGGTGGTGATGCTGAGGGACCCTCTTGGGTCTGCTTCTTTCCAGCAGAAGTTGTTTTCAAATGGTTGATGCTCTGAAGCCATGTCCTTCTTTCTAGCATGGTGACCTGATATCCCAAAGATGCTTGAGGCCGAGGAGGTCGAATGCTTTTGAACAAAAGCAACCTTGTGATAAGCCGTGGGAAAAATAACTTCCCCGCCTTTGTTGGCTTCGTCTCGACAAAATCCTTGGCTTTGAAGATAATGGCCAGATAGATCTTCCCAATATCAAACCACTGCCCTTTATACATAGAGTATAAGACTGACAAGAATGTTCCTCGTCGTTCTTGCTCATGGCTAATAGGGCACAGATTTTTCCTGACAGCATCATCCAGCAACCACATCTTTGAAGGCAAGTAAGCACGACGTGTAGCGTTGCTGTGCCTATTCTTTTTTCCTCCACACATATCATCAACAATTTTCTGCTTTGACGCACAGATCGGTTGTCGAGATCCAGTGGGCTTATCATCTACTGGTGGATATCCCAAGCAGCAACACAGATCTGCTGTCGTGAATTGAACTTTTATACCACCTAGAATGACCTGATAAACCAGTTGATTCCTAGTCCGCTCACTTCGTGGTAGCTCGATGAGAGTGTGATAGAAGGAGCGAACGATCTGAGGATACACCAGTAAGTCATTTTCTGGATCTGGGTCTACTAGAAACAGCAAGGAATGCTCCCTCAAGTAGCGCATCGCCCATTTGTTGAGTGCTTCTCGCTGTACCGTTTCGTCGATTCTACATTCAGGAATAATTTCAGCTTTGTTGAACAACGCAAGCCTGGACTGTAATCTTGAGGCGATGGTGCGCGAGCGTCTCGGCATAGCTCTTGATCTTTGTGAGAGAACACACTTTTGTCAGGAATGATTGAGATGAAGATGGAGATGGAGATGGTGATGAAGATAGCTCAGAGAGAAAACACACTTTTGCAATTGAGATGGAGATGAAGACGGAAATGGCTCTGCATATATGAAGACATTTGCGGTGCCTGTCACATCAGTACTTACTTTACTGTCACCATCCACTGTTATTTTCCCGCTTGAGGACAACTCTTTTCTTCCTTCTTTTTTTCAACTAGATGATAATAAAAAACAAAACTATCACACTCAACTATTCATTTCCCGCTTGAGGACAAACTTTTTTTTTTCTTTTTTTTTTTCTTCAAATAGATAATAATAAAAACAAAACTGTCACACTCAACTATTCATTTCCCGACAAACTTTTTCTTTCTTTCTTTTTTTTTTTTTTCAAATAGATAATAATAAAAACAAAACTGTCACACTCAACTATTCATTTCCCGACAAACTTTTTCTTTCTTTTTTTTTTTTTTCTCTTTTTTTTTTTTCAACTCAAATAAAAATAAAATAGAATAATAAAAAAAAACTTTCGCACTCCCCGAGAAATTATGAATATTTGCACAATGAGACAGGGTACATAACGGACGGTCAAGACCTAATCCAAGTGGGATCTTTTAAACCGTCTGATAGGAGATTCCAACAGTGGTAGAGAACACGGCTCTAATGGTGATGATGGTAGTGACGGAGAATCTGACCGCTATGGGGGCGGAGAGCTGAGAGTAGAAGATGACGGTGATGATGAACATAGATCACAAGTCTCTGGAAGCTCTCTCTTGTTGTTGATGCATCCCTCTTGGTTTCCGTCTTTGGCCATGTAATCTTTCAAGCGCTTCATATCTGACAACTTCACTGGCTTTACAATAGATTCCTCTGCTCCTCCTCCCAAGCATCTGTCAATTCGAGCCACTACGGTCTCAGATGACATGATTACTCTCAAATGACATGATTAACACCGGAATCTCTCTCAAGGCAAACGATCCCTTGATTTTCTTCAACAACTCATATCTTGTCATTCCAGGCATACAGTAGTTGGTGATGATCAGATCCACCTTCAAACTATCAAACCCAATAGAACAATTATTCTCCTCGTTTAAACCCAGAAACTGAAGTACTCTTATTCCACTATCCACCGCAGTCACTTTACAGGAAGTAATCTTGAGCAAACTATTCTATCAACAAGGCTGTCATCGATAGCCAAAACATGAATCTCTTCAGAATCAGACAAAGAATGATCCATTCCAACCCCATCAACAAGAAAATTAAGAGTCAATTTCCTCAAAAACTGCACCAGTATTTTTTGCTGTTCATTTTTCATTGTTTGAGCTATGCACAACTGTAATCTTGTGTAATAAGGATGGCAATGACATGAGTGAAATGGTTTCTTTTTTTTCTTTTTTTCTTTTTTTTTTTTTGTTTTTTTTTTTTTTGTTTTTTTTTTTTGTTTTTTTTTTTCATGCATGACTATGAACTTATTAGTTTGTCAAAATGCAAAAAATGTGTGTAGTGAATGCATGGTAGTATTAAAAGAACGAGCGTAAGATGTGTATAAACATGTATGAGTGATTAACAATCATGCAAGTATATATGGACATGTATGGATGATTAACAGATGTACAAGTACATATGGACAAGTATGGATAATTAGCAGATGTACAAGTATATATGGGCATATATGAGTATTCAAGTATATATGGACATGTATGGGCCATTATGCTTGTGCATGATCATAACCTAGGCTAACATATATGACAAATGTATATGGTTCAATGAATGTATATACACAGGTATGTATCAAGTACATATAAACATGTAAATGAGGAATAAAGGTACATGGTATTTAAATGTACAGGAAATAAATAGAGTTAAGGATAGGAGAATCCCCCATTGTTCCTAACAAAATCAGGTTCCTACCAATTTCTGAAGGTCTCGAACCGGATCTAGGGTTATGTAATGTGCATATGGGTGGCATATCTAACTATAACGCGGCTACGCGAGAGGCCACTGGATCAGGTTAGTTCACACCCCATATCTGGAAGTGGAACCCATCCCCCAATATCTTGAAGGGACGTCAATCCAGGAGGATGTTTTTCCTTGCTTACGTGAGGACAAAATCCATCAAAAGCAAAGATCAACCCTCACTAATCACTAGTAGGACCCGGTTTTTATGGGTCATTTGTGTGCATGTGAATAGTGATGTGTGTGCGGGGGAATCATACCATATCCTCAACAAACACTCAAATTTCATGAAACCAAAAACCTGTCATTTTATCTACAATCATGAACAAACACATTAGATTCTTCAAAAATGTTGAAACAAAAATGTACAACAAAATAAAAAAAATCAACCAAATAGGAAAACCACAAGACAACAAGGTCCGACCCCTTTGGTACAACAACCAGACATTCCCCAGTGAAGTCGCCAGCTGAAGCAACCGGCTTGAAAAACAATGAAGTCGCCACCAATTGATTTTTAGGGATGCAATTGGACATCCATTCTAGTCTGCGAGAAAAATGGGCAAGGGGGTCTATTGAGCATGGGGAAGGTGTTAGGCACCCCACAACTCCCGAAATTGGTTACCTTTAAATGTTTTCCTATTTGGCTCTAATTTGTTTTTGAAAATCCCATTTTGATGGGTCTTATTGGAATGTAAATGAAAAATCCACTTGGAGTGGTTTGGAGAACAAGGTGCACGGGATCATTGGGGCCATTCCCGGCTTGGCCAAGGATTGGAGAAAACACCACTTGGAGTGGGTTTGGGGGTTTTGAAAAAAGGGGTTGCACGGGATCATTGGGGCCATTCCCGGCTTGGCCAAAGGTTGGATAAGGTACCACTTGGAGTGGGTTTGGATATTTGGGGAAAAAGGATTTTTTTGGGGACTTGGTTGATGTACCAAAAGGGCCCACAATCAAGGAATAATGTTCAATTCAAGTCTTACTCACAATTATGTTCTTCATGAGAAAAGAAAGAATCCATTTATGGCTCATTGAATGGGTCAAATATCTTTAAACCCACCGTTGAGTCCGTAAATAAATTCTCCTAATCCCTAAAAACACATTTGCTTTCCGGATCCACGAAATCCAAATGTTTTCAATGAATGCCAATGGAACCCCAATATCTTGAAGGCTCTTTGGTATTTAATCAAAACATAAGGATTCCATAATTTAATCTTGATGTGTTTTATTAATGTGAGACGGCTTGGATTAATCCAATGACTAACGCGTTGCATTTATTTTCATGACATTCAAATAATCCTAGCATACGTCTAAGCATCATGGCATGGTGTGAAAAATCAAAATCCTAAGCATGCATTCTAATGCAATCGTCATTCACAAAATCATCTCCTAATGTCTATATGCTTCTAGCACCCTAAACATTTATGTATGCATTTCCACTATTTTCCACTATACTATTACAAAGATTTACATTTTACAAGGATACGTGACAAAAACGAAATTTATACAAATGTACAAAAACCCAATATTGCCCTTGAGACCCATTGCTCAAATCCGGCCCAAATCCTCTAAGTTGCCCTTCGGCCCATGCGGTCACAAGCCCGATCCAAGCCCAACAAACACAAACATAAACACAAGAATGGGTCAAATGGGATCCAACGTCATAAAAACTCAAATCAAATTAAGTCAATATACATTATAGATATGCATACATAAACACATATATACAAATATACAAACTAGAATATATACATATACGAACACATATACAATCTATATATATACACACACGCCGTATGCACGCATGCGCACACTCACCATATAATACACATATACATGATCACAATATATATATACACAACACTGTATACATATATATATACATATATATATACACACGAACACACATGCTATATATATATATATATATATACACACCACACATATACATATACACGCACACTATACATAACATATATATATACACATCCCATATATATATACACGCACACTATACATAACATATATATATACACATCCCATATATATATACACGCGCACACACAGCCTATAATATATACACATCATATATATTTACATATATAATGTATGGACACAAACAAACTCATATATATATATATATATATATATATATATATATATATATATATATATATATATATATATATATATATATATATATATATATATATATATATATATATACAGGAATTCTCCTATGTGGACCCAAAAGTGTGGACCAAGTTTGTGGACCAAAATCCAATGGTTGTAATCAATCACAACATAAGTGGGGGCCACACATTTATTATGGGACTCACCACATCTATGGTTGAAAAACAAGTCCACAAACTTGGTCCACACTTTTGGTCCACATAGGAGAATTTCTGTATATATATATATATATATATATCCACCATATAAACATGTACATGACAGACTCATATCCATATGCAAACACATATACACTAGTGGCATATAATAGATATACAAATTGAGCATAAGCAAATGTTTGTACAGACTGGATCTTTATGCAATTCCTATATGCGCCTATAACCCACATACAGACATCAACCTTAATAATATGTTTAAACCGGACATCAACAACAAAGAACAAATAAACATCCTTCAAATCCAAAACGTATTATAGATCCTACACATTGGAATAGAACCAGGAAGAACATATCCGAAAGCTTTACAAAACCACAACCATGAAATCGAACCAATGATATTGAAACAGGATCCGGTATGACACGATTCACACTGGTATGGGTCAAAGAAATAAATCCGGCTTAAGCATGGGGGTAGGGAGCAACATATGGGTTTAGCAAATAGATATCCAAAAATTTGCAGAGATTGAAACACACACACAAACAAAAATCATAACTAAAGTTAAAAGTGTGTGTGAATCATCACCTTTTTCTTCTTCTTGCTGATTCTCTTGCCGTTCTGCCCAACACGCCTCTCCTCTCCTTCTACTTTTTTTTCTTTCCTTTGGCCTCCCGGTTTTCTTTTCTCTCTCCTCCCCTTCTTCCCCCTTTTCCCCTTCTTCTCTTCCGATCTCCTTCCCCTTTTCTCTCCTCCTCCTCCTTTTCTTCTTTTTTTCTTTTTTATTTACCCAATTTCCCCCTACTTTTTCTCTCTTTCTCCCCTACCTTTTCTCTCCTTTCTTCTCTCCCGATCTCCTTCCCCTTTTCTCTCCTCCTCCTCCTTTTCTTCTTTTTTTCTTTTTTATTTACCCAATTTCCCCCTACTTTTTCTCTCTTTCTCCCCTACCTTTTCTTTCCTTTCTTCTCCTTTTTCTTTTCCACTTTCGGCCACTTTTTCTTTTTTTATTTTTTTTGTTATTTTTTTGTTATTTTTTAATATATTTTATATATTTTTTATTTTTTTTATTTTTGTATTTTTTTTTTGGCCGGACGAAAACCGGTTACTACAAATAGAAGGAACCGCCAAAAGGCAATCTACCTGTCCTTGTGAACAGGCCAGTCCTAACTGGACTTCTCCAATTCTCGGAGACCCCATATTATACCAGCATCTATTTTGGTTCTGTCCTCGTACCTGCTTCTCAAGTCTGTTCAATATAGACTAAATTTGATATTGAATCTAGTTTGTTAGGCAGCTTGAAAACAGTTAACCGACTTTTGCACCCTACCTGATGGCTGATCCCTTGGACCCCTTTCTGTTTGCACCCACCTGATGGTGGTTGTGATTCGTTGAGCGGAAGACCGTGACTATGGCTTGATCTGAACTTCCGGATGAATAAAAAATGATAGAAGCACAGAATACAAAAATCAGTACCCATGATCCTCACAAACACCATATGAAAGAACTGAGCCAATATGAGCCATGAAACAATACAACATGGGGTTACTCTACCAATAAATTTTTAAAAAAACTGCACCATAAAAATAACTAAAGGGCTCAAAACATTGTTATTAATGCATACTTACTCTATGCAGTAACAATTATTCTCAAGTTATCAGCTGGGTATTTATTAAATGCGACCAGAATAGCAATAAAGACTCCTCTCCTGTTTGCCTCATCGTACCTCATTCCAGGAAAAAAATTAGTTCAATCATCTGTGCTCCCTCAAGCTTGAGAAAGATAGCATTTAAGAAATGACCATCCCAGGTGGAACTACAAGACAGCATTAAAGACAATAATCTTCTAACTTTGGCCTCGAGAAATTGAAATTTTGAATTAAATCCGCCTTAAACTTATATTTAGTAAAACTCTTGTCAATTAAAGCAAAAACGTGAAGACTTTTGTAGACAAGATGGAATGCATCAGATGGAATAATTCTTGGAGCTTGCACTGCTTCCCCAATCACTAGGCCATGTTTTACAGTGTCATGAATTCTTTATTCTCAAAACCATAATTCAAGTACTCACTTATTTTGTGCTTCCCAAGAAGTCAGAACTATTGTTCTATTCTTAGAAGTTTCAACATAGCTACTAATGCTTCCTTAACTTTGGGTAAATCAAAATACAATCTCTCGTATGGCTTAGTGGACTTAGTAAAATATTTCACTTTTCGCGTCCATGGGCTCCTCTTGTCACAATATAACCAACAAATTGGTTTCAACGGCAAAATATTTAACTTCTAATACATTGCTGCTTTCAATGCATGCATTCTGACAATCACTTATATGGTTTAGTGGATTTGTTAAATATTTTGCCCTTTTGCTACGATAGGCTCCCTCTTGTCACAATATAATTTGACAATCTCTTATGGTTTAGAGGACTAGTTAAATATTTTGCCCCTTTGATACGATAGGCTCCCTCTTGTGACAATATAACCAATACACTGGTTTCAATGGCAAAATATTTAACTTCCAATGCATTGCCGCTTTCAATGCATGAATTTGACAATCTCTTATATGGTTAAGAGGACTCATTAAATATTTTGCCCTCTTGATTCTATAGGCTCCCCTCTTGTCACGATATAACCAATAAATTTGTTTCAAGGGCAAAATATTTAACTTCCTATGCATTGACGCTTTCAATGCATGTGTTCCGACAATCTCTTAAAACGTTTGGCGGACTCGTTAACCAATAAATTGGTTTCAATGGCAAAATATTTAACTTCCAATGCATTGCCGCTTTCAATGCATGAATTTGACAATCTCTTATATGGTTTAGAGGACTCATTAAATATTTTGCCCTTTTGATTCTATAGGCTCCCCTCTTGTCACGATATAACCAATAAATTGGTTTCAAGGGCAAAATATTTAACTTCCTATGCATTGCCGCTTTCAATGCATGCGTTTCGACAATCTCTTAAATGGTTTAGTGGACTCGTTAACCAATAAATTGGTTTCAAGGGCAAAATATTTAACTTCCAATGCATTGCCGCTTTCAATGCATGCATTTCAACAATCTCTTAAATGGTTTAGTGGACTCGTTAAATATTTTCGCATTAATAGGCACCTCTTGTCACAATATAACCAATAAATTGGTTTCAACAACAAAATATTTAAATTCCAATGCATTGCCACTTTCAATACGTGCATTCTGAAAATCTCTTATATGGTTTAATGGGCTCTTTAAATATTTTGTCATTTTGCTTTTATAGGCTCCTCTTGTCACAATATAACCAACAAAATGGTTTCAAAGGCAACAAACTAACTTCCAATGCATTGTTGCTTTCAATGCATGCATATCTAACATTCTCTTATAGGTTTAATGGACTAGATAAATATTTTGCCCTTCGCTTTTATAGGCTCCTCTTGTCACAATATAACTAATAAATTGGTTTCAACAGCAAAATATTTAACTTCCAATACATTACTGCTTTTAATGTATTCTGACAATCACTTATATGGTTTAGTGGACTAGTTAAATATTTTGCCCTTTTGCTACTATAGGCTCCCCCTTGTCACAATATAACCAATAAATTGGTTTCAATGACAAAATATTTAACTTTCAATGCATTGCCGCTTTCAATGCATGAATTTGACAATCTCCTATATGGTTTAGAGGACTAGTTAAATATTTTGCCCTTTCAATTCTATAGGCTCCCCTTGTCACGATATAACCAATAAATTGGTTTCAAGGGCAAAATATTTAACTTCCTATGCATTGCCGCTTTCAATGCATGCGTTCCGACAATCTCTTAAATGGTTTAGTGGACTCGTTAACCAATAAATTGGTTTCAAGAGCAAAATATTTAACTTCCAATGCATTGCCGCTTTCAATGCATGCATTCCGACAATCTTTTAAATGGTTTAGTGGACTTGTTAAATATTTTGCCCTTTTGCTTTTGTAGGCTCCTCTTGTCACAATATAACCAATAAATTGGTTTCAAGGGCAAAACCTGTTTAATGAAACTTCCAATGCATTGCTTGAATTTCAGATGCCAAAACCATATCCTGATTAAACAATATGTTAAGATTGATTGGAGATAAGTGGATCCAAACTGAAACAATTTCACTCTAATTTTTTATCAAGGGTAGCTCCAACTTCCATTTTCAGTTTGCCTACGATCAGACTCCAATTATAAATTAATCATGGATTCACTTAACCTTCCACGAAATAGGGATGAAATAGACTGTAAAACTGTGTGTACATCAACATCACCATACCTTAACATTATGCGTGCAAGCACATTACCAGTTTACAAACATGTCAAAGAACGCATAAAAGAAAATTAAAATAGGATTAGTGCATCATACCAACACGATTTTGTAAAATGGCCACAAAACCAACGCGCATGTAAATTGGTAATTTCTTACTAGCTGTTGCAAGAAGTGTGGCGGTAAATGTTTCCTGAAAAGGACAAGAAAGACAGATTTAGTATATTAAACTTCATAAGAGCATATGAGTAGTAAATGTAGATACTAGTAGACTAGTAGTACAACAAAGGATTTCACGATCTAAGTTCCCTCACCAGTTACCAAACAAAATGTAAAGAAAATAAAACCAAAGTGCATCCACCAAAGGAATAGATTGAGACTAAACATTCTTAGCAAATAGAAGTTAAGATATCTAGCGAGCCAAGCCTTTACATGACAAAGCTATCAACTAAATTTTTAGTGCCAAATCCAATAATAGAGTCAGTAAAAACTGTCCAAGAAATTTGAATTTTATTTGCGAGTCAACAACCTGAAACTTCGAGTTAAAAAATGAAACAAACTATAAACTTTTCAGATCCTAAGCCACAACGAAAACAGCTACATGTTTCCAAGACTAGCCGGCAGATAACATAAATACTTTGATTGTCACCATACAACCCTGATTATGTAGAGCAACAAACATTTAGAAATCACTTCATAAGTAGTAGTTGGAAGATCCTGAACTCGTGTTTTGAAGATACCAAAACAATAAGACAATATCATTCCGAATACTCCGAGAAGAACATAGAGAGGACGTGAAGCACTTCTAATTTAGGGCATTTTGCACCACAGCTAATTGTCTCACTATTGTAGCTGTCCACACCAAGAGGAAAAGGCAATGTAGGAGTAAAATATTAAGAGGGAAAAACACTGGAGTTGAGGAAACATTCAGGATATTTAAGTGTAGAAGGTAATATAATGTAAAAATACACACAATGATGAAAAACTCAAGCCACCGTCATTGACAACTCTGATTATAACTGACAACCGTTGCAAACTCTGGCCAAAGACAGCTCATTAAGAATAAATTAGACAAGTCTCACTGATTTACTTGACTGACTTAAGGAAACATTCAGGATATTTAACCCCCACCCATCATATCGTGAAAAAAAAAAATCCAACTAGTAGCACCGTACAGCAATATCCATTAGATGATTATATAATATTTCAATTTTGAATTCTTAAAAATGATAAATACTCTACAATCAGAAACAGCCAATGACACGGCTAGAAAACGACATCCAAAGACCGTAAAATATGCAAGGAGTATTACCAACAATCATGATGAGGCGATCAAGAAACCGAACGGCATGGAAAACCGTAAAAAAGGGGGCAAAGCTACACGACAAGGAGTAACAGAGTACCAGACATGACAAGCAATCGCGATCCCGATTACCGAGTGCATAGAAAACCCTAACAACCGCAAACTACACAGCAAGGAGTAAGAGCGTACGAGTCATGCCTGTAAACCCTAAAGATCGAAACGCGGACTAAGACAGTAGCAGACGTGAGAATACAATCAAGAAACTAATTACCAACGGCATCGTAAACCCTAAAAACCACAACTACACGAAAAGGAGTAAGAGAGTACCAGAAATCATAAGGAGTACTAATAGAGTACCAGACATGAGAAGGGGATCGAAAACCAATTACCGACACCATCGTAAACCCTACAAACTACAACACGGAGTAAGAGAGTACCAGTCATGAGAAGGCGATCAAGAAACCGATTACGAACGGCGTTGTGAACCCTGACGACGACCGCAAACTACGCGACGATCATTGAGAAAGCACAAAAGGCGATCAAGAAACCGACTACCAAAGACATAGTAAACCTAGCGAAAAGAGAAGCGATATCGGCTCTTTCACAAAGCGATGGCTGCGACGGCTTATGCCGCGAGTCCGTTTCTGGAATTAGGATTTCATGCTCAAGGTTTTAGTGAGGTTTCCTTTGTCTGAGATATGTCGTTACGGGTCTAAAATAGTCCAATAGTCCCCTTTATCAATGGCAAATAAGGAAAAGTATTAACTTTTTCCTAAATAGTTTCCTTCATTTCAAATTTTGAACCACCAAGATTTCCTTTGTCTGAACGACTAAGGGCAAATTAGGAAAAGTAACCTACAAAGGTCGGTTACAGTAGTCCAAAAGTTTATTTCCTTGGAACAACCAAGGGCAAATAAGGAAAGTTCTTAACTTTTTGTCCTAAATAAAAAAACAAAGCATAAAACACAGGAAAACAAATCTGAATTTTCTTTTTGCAAGTAAAACAAATCTGAAATTGTTAAAAGGCACATCAGAAACGCTTAGCCGACCTGATAATCAGGAACTTAACGAACGTTGCTCACATCCTATCAAAAACAGTTCAATCAACACATTGGAACCACCCGATCACAAACTAAATCACATCGATTGTAATTAATGGACTCACCTGAAATTTATCGGGAATGTACTTGTAATCGCGCAACCGAACAGAGAGCGTTCCCTGCAAAAATCTAGTATCATTCTTGCGTGCGGGAGTAGTAAAATCAGAACGAACGGTTGGCATATATAACACCTCACCGGAGAAGAGAAAGCGACTTCCATTTGGTTTGAAGGAAGAAGAAGAGCAAAATAGAACCGCTAAAAATCAGAAGAATGCGCGTTATATATATAGTTATATACGCAGACTAATTAATTAATTATAATGTCACTGATTTTCATTTTTATATTATGCTTATATTGTATGCTATAAATCAAAAGCAATGGGCTGACTCTTTGGCAAAATGGGCTACTGCGGGCCTCGGGTCCGATAGCGTTCCCAAGGTTTTCCTCCCTCAATTGCAAGTTTATTTAGATAGTGGGCTTGAACCCGCTGGACATGCCTTTGGGCTTAAGCCCCATTGGTTTGTTCTTCATCTTTGAGGTTTAAAAAACATGTACGCTTGTATATATCCAAAGGTAAACTTTAGTCACACCCTTAAATTTATTAAAAACACTCCAACTTAAATTGATCATCTCTCATAAAAATCAGTTGACCGGGTGTCTTTAGTAAAAGTATAGGTATGACCAAAGTTTACCATATCCAAACTTGCAATGGCCAATGACACTATTGGCCTAGTGGTTGTAGCGGTAGGGGCCAAAATCAGTATCAATACCATCTCCAGTAAATAGAGACCCACGGCTTAGTAGAGTCCAACAGTCATACGGTTTGGACATTCGACATTACTGACCCATGGCCTAAGCAGCCACTATACTAGCTCATGGCCCCCTCGAGAGCCCAATAGACCTAAGATCCAGGCACTGGCCGACTCAATAGGCCCATGGCCTTGGAATTTCGACAAGCCCACCCTTCAACATGCTCGTCCAACGCATTAAGCCCAGATGTGTGATGTCCGTGACCAAGTCACCTGCATCCATTGCCTATAAATACCAAGGTCCCCCACTTTGGAGGAATCATGGGTTTGGAGGTATTAATCACTCTCCCTTTTCCTTTAGAATTTTGTTTCTCTCACTAAAACATTCAATCACGTTATTAACTTGATCGTTAAAACTCCCCCACCAACACCACACCAATGTCACACTGTAACTCGATGATTCTCTCATAGTCACAATTAATCATGAAGGTCAAATCATATGACTAGACTAATCCTATTGAAACCAGTCTAAAAAGACTATTAAATTAACTTGTAAGTAACATTGTCGGTTTCCCAATCCTAATTGGATTGTGATACCTAATTCTAATCCTTTACAATTATTACTTATTTATAAAAACAGTAGAACCCAAACAGGACGATGTGAAATACAACTTTATATTATTTTTGATGTAAAAATAAAAAATGAGAGAAATACGATTTACAAATTTACATAATGTCGAAATACAATTTTCAATATACGAATATCAATAGATTAAAAAAATTATAATAATTACTTTAACAATTATATTTAAATAGAAAAATCATCATCTTAATTTTAAGAACACTTAATAATCAAAATATTTAATATTTCCCTGTGTATCGTCCCCAATTGGGAAAATTCATATAGGTCCATTCCCGAAAGAAAGCCACTTGAGAGAAGTGGAAGTAGAATTAGTGTTTCGATCACTAATGACAAGCCAAATTAATTGCTTAGAAAAAAGTATTGAAATTAATTATTAGAAAAGAAAAAAAAAACAAAAGTTGAGTAAAGTATAGATGGGTAGTTAAATAACATAAAATAATTGGGTTTCTTTTACTTTGGAAGCTGCCAAAAGTTGTTGGCGACGTGTACGGATATTGCCCGTTAGAACCTAAGACATTGTAGAAATATATTTTATTCAGCGAATCTAGGCTTCAAGATTTCTTGATTTCCTTTTCTTTTTTTTTTTGTCTCAAAGCAACCAACCATAGGCTTTATTATTATTTAAATGCACTCAATTAAAAATCTTCGACATGAACTATTGTGACGTTGCCTTATGCTAGTGAATTACTAGACATCCCGCATTAATTCATTTGGTGGATCTAATTTATTCAGTGTTGCAATTTGATCAAATTGCAGCGACAAATAAAGGTAGATTAAACTTTAGTGTAAATAGCGTGGACTCCACCCAGAATCACTTTGCAACAAAACTTTTGTAGTCACGTTCTGAGTTTTGATTACATAAGAATTATTATGGGCGAGTTGAGTTTTTACATGTTTAAGCTCAGTTTTGCACATTAGGGTTCAACTTTAACGTAGCTAGATTTGTGTCTTGTTATTTTTTTTTAATAAAGAAGAAAGTGATGGAGGATATTCGAGCTCGAGATTTTTATGAAATATCATACATATGAATGTCATCTGAATTAATTGTACTTCCTTTTGTATGCAACACGAGTCGCAATTGGCCGGCCCGGCGACAGGTTGGCCTTGTTTTAGAAATAATTCCTAATTAAAATATCCAAAATTTATTTGACATTGTAAAACCGGTCGGCGCCAATAAAAATAAGGTTGGTTTTGGTGATCCAAATTCCAAAATGGCCGATGGCTAAGGCCTACTTATTCTCTCACACGTCCCATCGCCATTTTTAGACTATCCTTGTCTCTCTTCCTCCTCTCCCTCTCGCTCTTTCTCTCTCTCTAAGCATCCCTTTGTACTTTGTGTCGTCGCCAAGAACCACCACCACCGGCAACATAAGCACACACTCGCTCTGGAAAATGACTTTCTAAGAGCTCTCACTTTTTACCAGTCATAGCCTAGTGGTACACTGATTGGTCGAATACAATTACGCAATGCTGGATCTCAATCTCAGTATGGTTTCAAGTACTGATCGGTCCAGCTCCACTTCAATCGATAAGAAGTTTCCGGAGCTTTTCAGCAACCAATTGGAAAGTTCTGGAAGCTTCAATTCCTCTCCAGTTGTCAACGCCGGCGACGAGGACGCCTCCTCCAACGCTGACGCGCTTGCCTACTCTTTCAGCATCTTGAACAACAACGGCGGAAGTGTTGCAGTTGTTGATCATGGTGACGATGACGACGACAGCGGTGACCGAACGATCCAGCTTTTCCCTGTGGATGGTGGCGCCTGCTGGGGACAGAGCATCGGGGAGGATATTCGCGGGAGAGAATGGTTGGATCTGAGAAGTAGGGCGGCGGAGTACGGAGGTCTTGCTGAGCAGAGGAGCGTTCCACCGGCTCAGCAACAGCGCCTGCAGCAGGTGAAGAAGAGCCGGCGTGGGCCTAGGTCACGGAGTTCTCAGTATCGTGGCGTTACGTTTTATAGAAGGACTGGTCGATGGGAATCTCATATTTGGTTAGCGTTATATTATCAGTCACTGTTGAGTATGCGAGATAGAGAGTAGTAATTTGCATTTTAGTCTCATATAATTATGTTGTATTTGGACTAATTTGCTGATCTTTCTTAATTTCGTTCTATCCAGGGATTGTGGCAAACAAGTGTACTTGGGTAAGGGGACTTTCTGATTAAAATATTTGTTTAATTTCTGATCGCAATTTACTACAATGTTTAACGGTGGCTAAAGTGGGGTTTGCTTTGTGGTTTTGGTTCACTGGTATCTTAATTTTACAGGTGGATTTGACACCGCTCATGCTGCAGCTAGGTAACAATGTTTCTGTTGTATAAATATCATAGCAAGCATCTTTGATTACTCGATTAGCTGTGGTCTGCTGTCATGTGGAGATGTACTGTGTTTTTTATAAATTTTCTTTTTCAGATTTTGTTGGTGTTTGTATTTTGTGTGTTAAATTTGTTGTATGATATGGCAGGGCATATGATCGAGCTGCGATCAAGTTTCGTGGAGTTGATGCTGATATCAATTTCACTGTCAGTGATTATGCTGAAGACATCAAGAAGGTAGAAATGGATTATAGGCGTTACTGGTGGATTTTGGTCTGATTTGTTTGCACTGTCATGTAATGAATATTTTTCAATCGTTCTACAGATGAGTAACTTTACGAAGGAGGAATTTGTCCATATCCTGCGTCGCCAAAGCACAGGTTTCTCTCGAGGAAGTTCAAAATATAGGGGAGTGACCCTTCACAAATGTGGGCGATGGGAGGCTCGTATGGGACAGCTTCTGGGCAAGAAGTGAGGAATACTTCCTTATTTGATGTTTTAAGCCGATTTTTTTTCTTATTTCTTGATTCAGCTGCTATCAGAAATAGCTTTCTCGCTATTCCCTGATTTCAAGTTGTGAAATCAACGAAGGAGTTACATTAGGTTCATGATAACAGTTTGAATTTGGTTTTTATGGAGAAGTATGCGTTGCTTGCCTTTGCAGGTATATATACCTTGGGCTATTCGATAGCGAGATAGAAGCTGCAAGGTCCTAATAAACATATATCTTTTCACCCTTCGTGTACTTGTCTTGATTTGGCTTCTCGAGCTTTACTTGCATTTTATGTATTACTCTCTGGCTATCAGGGCTTATGACAAGGCTGCTATAAAATGCAATGGTAGGGAAGCAGTCACTAACTTTGAGCCTGGCACATACGATGGGGAGATTATCTCTGAGGCTAATGATGGGGGTACTTCCAATTACAACTGTGTTAAAGAATTTTGAATTTTATTGTTGACCCTTGGTGTATCATATTTAGTGATATCACAATATAACCTTTTGTTACAGTTCACAGTCAAAATCTTGATCTGAACTTGGGAATTGCTCCCCCTCATGTGGAGGATGACGTAAATGGGGACAAAATTATGGGCGGCCCATGTTTCCAGCATGGCTTGGATGGAATCGACAAGGGAGAGAAGGTAACAGTGACATCATTTTTAGATTTCCTCTTATTTCTGTTTATCTCTGTTTTTGTGAATCTTGAAGAACTTGTTTGATTTCAAAGTACTACCTCATTTTGGAATTAGTGTGGCTTTTGTGATTAGTTCACTTTGGAAATCCTTTGTTTGTTGTTCTGTGACAGACTGGATTTTCTGGTTCTGCATCGGTGGGGGTTCTACCTCTCCTCGGCCCTTCTGTGGCATCTGAGCACTCTTCCATGTGGAATGGTGCCAATTTCAGTTTCTATCCCCTCTATAAGGTGATCCTTATTTTGTGTGATAATTGCAATCTACAAAATGCCTTGTTTTTCTTGTTTTCTTCTGAAATATTTAGTTAGTTTGAATAAGAAAGTGTGTTTTTAACACTATCTTGTCTGGTTTGCTTAGTTGGTTAGTGTCTAGGTATAACAGCAGGCACACACTCCTACACTTCTATCATTTAGCTCCTTGCTGGCGGCTTGTAACCTGCCTCTTAATCCTTGTACCAACACATTCATCTTTAACAGATTTCCCTTCTGACCAATTATGAAATGCAAGTAAAGTTGTTGAGGCTATAGCTGCCATTGAAGGGCCTAAGCTTAAATGGGGTATCTGATTCACTAATACGATGTTTTAAAGGTTCATGGGATTCAGTGGACCCAGACAAGCAATTCTTGTGGTTAATATGAATGACTATTAGTTTTAGAAATTGACATACTGGAAGTAGAGAGAAGGAAAGGGTGAGATACATAGTGTGCGTATTTATTTGTGGAGACATCTATTATGCGATAACTTATGTAATTATTTGTTATGTTGTTTGTAGGGAAGAGCAATAGAGAAGAGGATGGAAGTAGATCCTCCACTAAATCGGGCATGGCAAATCCAAACACCGTATAGTGAGGCTATTTCAGTGCCATTCTACTCTACTGCAGCATCATCAGGATTCGCTTTTTCAACAATTCACAATGCACCATCAGCTTCCTCTGCTCAATTTCACTTTCCAAATGCTGCTATGATCCACCATGATTTTTCTCCTTCATTCATCAACCCAAACATACCCAATTTCTATTGCAAGAGCTGAGAGGTAGATTGTATCGACTATCTTTACTGTTCCTTTATTGGAAGGAGGATGCAGGTAGGGAAACCAAAGAATGTACCTAGTGGTAGTCATTAACTACGTTTATATGTTCAATAGCACTCATGTATTAGGCTCTCCGCGTAACCATGTTACACGCATCTCGTTTTCTTAACTGAAAAGGTAACCATGTTACAAGGCCTATACTTTGAAGTTTCACAATTTTTCGATGAGGAACCAGCTTCTATTTCCTCTACTCAGCGAAGATGGTTTATCGGATATTATGATGTTGGTTATTAGGAGTGAACTTTATTCTTCGCATTGCAATTTACTAATATTGTTTTATCATTGGTTAACATGTAAGAAATTGGGGATTCAAAGCTCATGCTTTATGATCTGTTTAGGGTACATTGTTGCAGAATGTTATAACCTCGTTATTGATATATTAGTCTTCCTTTCAGGTTTTGGCAGTAGCACAAAATTTGTTGAACTTGAAATAGCATACAAAATGTTTCTTGAGATACTCCATCCCAGTGAATGAATGCTAACCTTAAAAAAAATGTTGAGAGTATCAGGTTTGCCAATGTTAGCCAGTCTACTAAAGTCAAACTCGTCCGATAAATTAGTTTAGTTGGGTTGAATCTTAACACAAATTACTTGAAAATAGTGACGCTAGCTTAGAATCGGATTCCAATAATCTTTATGCCCTAAAGTGGTTCAAATCACAAGATGTACACGAACAATTAGTACCCAATCATCCAGCAAAACTTGTGCCAAAGCAAGTCACTGAGGGGAAAAAAAAAAATACAAAATCAAACAAAGCATTGAACAAAAAAGACAATTTATGCATATGTAGCTTGATGTGTCTAATGTTTCTAATCTTCTTTACCAATGTAATTGAAAGCCACGTGTTAAAATTGCGAGAGGTAAGCTTCTTCTGGGTCGACCTTTTTTTCTCTTCGTTTAAAGCAATTCCGCATTCCTCGGCTTTGCTTTTGTGTAGTCGTACACCTGCAAAGAAAAGAGAGTTGAGACGAAAAGGAAAAGACCATCTGTCTGTGTCTGTCTGTATCATAAGCAAACATCAAAAGCTATTGCATGTTGTGGCCCTTGTGGGTACACTCTGTACTGTTCATATATGAACAGTATATATATATAAATGAGATGCTGATCATTCTAGGTTTTTAGAAAGACTGGCCCCTACCAATAATACATGTGTGATCATTCTAGGTTTTTACGTGCTTCATGCTTTGCTCCAATGGGAAACCACCTGTTTGATGATATGTCTAAGTGAGTTTTGGTAATTTAGCTGGCTGCTGCTGACCCCCCCCCCCCCCCACCTCCCCCAAGCTAGTTGTTCAAGGTTACTGTTTGTGGCCTTTGTAGGTAGCTATATATGTGTGTGTATAACTGTATATATATAGTTTGCAGTACCATAGGTTCACAACAAAAGCTAAGAAAGTCATCTTACACATTGTGTCTGAAGCAATGCTCTTGTAAAGTATCGTTTAATGTTCTATTGGATAATGAAACTCACTCCATTTTGTCTGGGATTTTTAAGGTGTATCATGGATAGATATTTGTTGTCAGCTCTGGCCTCTTCACTCTTCAGTCATCCATGCATGCTCCTCCTCTGCTCTACTGAGTAGTCACCTAACTAAACAAAAACAATACTGTTTTTTTTCAGTTTTTGGGTCTTAGAGAATTTTGCTGGAATGACACATGTACATAACTTGTAGTATATTGACAAAGAGGTCTGATTAGCTGGTCTATAGAGAGGCTCTATCTCCAATTAATATGATGGAACTGGAACCAGCTCACACATTGACCTATCCTACTGTATGATCATTGTTTTGGGATACCTTTGAATTGCATCAACAAATTAAGTTCCACAGTAACACTATGGGCAAGCAGTCTAGCTTTTGAAAAAATCATCAACGGTCTTTTTTTTTTTTCCTTTCTCAAATCTTGATTAGGATTTGGGTGGATCAATTGATTTGGTTGGTCCAACTATCTCTTTTCAATGTACATCTCTCTGTTATGTTCTGAGAAACACTGCATGAATGAATATGCCTATCTACCAAGCTAGCTAGCTCCTCTAATGTATACACAGTAGTGTCGGTGCAACTGTTTTACCATATGAACGAGCCAAGCATCACACTCATGATCCCCTGTATCGTTTAGGATCTAGCTGGTGTGTCAATGTATATATGTACATGCGTGCATCTTTCAGTAATGAGTCTGATCTGGTTTGAATGATCTAGCTACTTGCATTGTCCATGCAGTCAAATTTCATGCTATTTTTCAATGTACATCTCTCTGTATATAGTTAATTCTTCTACTTTTCTTCGTCAAATAAGGTTTTCAATTCATTAATAGAGACTCTGTAGTCTGTAGCTGAAAGAACAGGACCCTTTTTGTACGCTAGCTTCAACACAAGCACAGATAGGTGGACACATATGGTTCATGTGAAATTATGGACCCCACATGATCCATATGAAATCATGTCCATCTATTTCATCTCAGTATATGGGGTGAATGAGAAAAAAAAATGAACAACTCAGATTTCGGAATAAGCTCTCGGGTTGGTTGGGTTGGACTAGAACCTACCATTTGGGCTTGAAGTCATGGAACATAAGTGTCGCCAAATAACTTGAGCTCAATCTAAATCAAACAATCCAAATGCAAAAGTAGCCTGGTTAATTATACTTTACAGCAATGAAAGATAAGGGTTATTACATTTTAGTTATCCAAATAAATTTTGTTACGATGTTATCATCCAATGTTTCAAAAGAAAACATACGAACTAGACCCGATCATGGGCCTCGCCGGCATTCATCACGGGCTTGGGCAAAACTTTAAGACCGAAATTATTTTTGGACCGGATTTGTGTTTGAGACTCTTAGATTGGGCCCTTTAATTGTTTTGACTGTTTGAGACCCTAAGCTTTCAAACTTATCGTAAGTTGGGCTCCAAATCCGGGCCAATACCTAATACCTTTCCTACTCAACAGCCCGGCGCCAGCACAACTTTGATCAGGCCTTCCGGCATAGTGTGGGACTTCAGACTTCTCGGGACCCAAAGGCCCAAAATATATTTTGATGGGCCTAACATGAGGCCTAGTCTTCATTTCTTAATGGTGAGCTTTAATTACACCCCAGTTTTTACTAATTACATCTCAACTCTAGTCAATTTACCTTTGACCATATGTTTTTCTAAGTATAGGATTAACACACCCCACTCTAAACCTAACTTGCAACTTATCTCTGGTATCCAGTTCTTGATCTCCAGAATCCTCCCGACTCCTTCATTTGTCCTCATCGTTCTCAAAAGGCTCATGTGGATTCTCTCGGAAACAATAAATCGATGACTTCAACTTCTTTATCAGGGACAATGATGATATGCAGATTTTGGAGCTGTATTATGCAGATTTTGGGGTTGCTTTGGTTCAGATTTTGAAGCTATTTGTGCAGAATTTTGGAGTTGTTTTGTGCAAAATTTTGGAGTTAGTTTATGCATATTTTGCATTTTCTAGGATACAACTTTTATAGCTTCTTAGTTAACTTGGCCTACATGTTGTGGAAGTTTTATCTTTTCATTTGAAAATTTATTTTTCGGACTTTCTTGGGAAATGCCCTCGTGTATTGTACATCTTTTTTTATCAAAAAAATGAGATCATTGTTTGCTATGCTTTTTTGTCATTGGGGTGTGTTTAATAAATGTGTCAATTTTTTATTATTTGGGGTGTGATTAGTTATTTTTCAATTTTTATGGTGTGTAGATATATCGGGGTGTGATTGTTAAAAACTGAGGTGTAAATAAAGCTCACCTTTCTTAATTGGTACTACTAGTCTACTACCAAGTTAACTAAGTTTCTTGGCCCACAATCAAAAATAAATAAATAAGGTATTAGACAGAATCCTCAAAGTCTCGAACCCTATTTAAAACTAACCCCGTCGATTCTAGCTTCGTGAAGGCGGCCTAGATGATCACTAAAAATTGGAAGAGTTAAGGAGAAATAACTAAACACTTAATTAATCATGTTTTAGACTCATAACGAACAATATGTTTTGGGTTGAATAACCTCACATTGGACGAGTCCATTGCGTGAACAACTCAATAGTTAGTACTTTTCAACCTGCTCAAACTCATACTTCTTTCTTGTTTCCTTTGCTTTCCTTTTAGAATCTCCTTAGTAGTTCATATCCTTTTCATGGGTAGAAATACACCGTTGAATGTCCTGAAGAGGGGGAAAACAACGTCAAGCAACTTGTAAATTTTCCAAGCTTTTGTTTATTACTATGTTATTTTGATTGTATTATGTTATCTAGTTGAATACATGATCCGACGGTCAAAAAAAATCTTAGATGCTTTCTATTTATTAAGTTTTGAAAAATTCAATTTTTTTTAGAAGCATTCACTTAATGTCAAAAATTAATGTAAAACGACGTTGGATTTGTCGTAGAGGGTTGAAGCCCAGAAGGGTAAGAACCTGAACAACTGTCAACAGCATAAGGGCAGTAGGGCACGTGAAAAACGATTTCCATTAAAATAAAAACTACAAAAGAGAGGCGAAGAAAAACGGAACAAAAAAAAAAGAGAGGAAAGGAACGAACGGTGTTGATAAACCTTGTTCTCTCATCCCAGTCGTCTCCTATCTCCTATCCTCTCCAGCGTCCGATCCCTTCTCTTTCTCCTTCAATCCCAGACATCTCCTTCACTCGCGCCCATTTACAAATTCCCCGCTTCACAGGTGACTCCACTTTCACTAATTTCACACACAAAACACATCGCGCGATCTTCTCTCTAGGGTTTCTGGTTTGGTTGATCATGTCGATCGATTATGATGTTGATAATTGTTTTGTGGTGCTAGGGTTTATTTGTCGGCGAGGATGGCAGCGGCGGACCAACCAACGAGTCCTGGCGGGGGGAGCCACGAGAGCGGCGGCGACCAGAGCCCGCGATCTAATTCTAACGTGCGGGAGCAGGACAGGTATCTTCCGATCGCGAATATAAGCAGGATCATGAAGAAGGCGCTCCCTGCCAACGGCAAGATCGCGAAAGACGCCAAGGAGACCGTACAGGAATGTGTCTCCGAGTTCATCAGCTTCATCACCAGCGAGTAAGATAACTATTGTTTTTTTAGATTGGTGATTGTGGTTTTTGGATCTGTTTGTTATTCTGTTTTTTGTTTTGATTTTGGGGGTTTTGGTGGCTGGCGATTGATTATTGATTATTTGTTAGGGCAAGTGATAAGTGCCAGAGAGAGAAGAGGAAGACCGTTAATGGTGATGATTTGCTCTGGGCGATGGCCACATTAGGGTTTGAGGATTATATCGAACCCCTAAAGATTTACCTCGGTCGATACAGAGAGGTATATTCATTTTTTTTCCCTAAATTATATTGGGAATCATGGAATTGTACCTAGTTTCTCTTAAGCAGATTTTTGTTTTGATTTTCTCTAATTTATTTTGGATCATTGAGATTTAACTGACAGATTAATTTTCCTTGATTCTTTTCTGGATCCAACTGTTGTTTGCAGATGGAGGTTAGATAATATTCCCTGCTTTAATTACTTCAATTATGAAATTATTGTGATGTTTTTTTAGCAATAAGGTTTTTGAATTGCATTGTTTGGCAGGGTGACACCAAGGGGTCTGCAAAGGGTGGAGATGCATCTGGTAAGAAGGATGTTCAACCAAGTCCAAATTCCCAGGTAACATGAGGTGTTTCAAATGAACCAGTTTCTTTATGACTTTTGTACTAAAGCTTATGAGATGGAGCTTATTTGGACGCTTCTAATTTTTTAACTTTGCAGATTTCTCATCAAGGGTCTTTCACACAAGGTGTTAGCTATGCGAACTCTCAAGTAATCTCTCTCTCTCTCTCTCTCTCTCTCTCACACACACACACACACACACACACACACACAATAACTGTTATCAGTTTAAATAAATAAATTGAAGTATCCATCTGTGTTTACTGTTGGGCAATTGGAATGTACATGGTAATGGGATGTGGCATTCATGAATTAACTATTATTATAAATAAATTGAAGTATTTATCTGTGGTTGCTGTGGGGATGTTAGAATGTGCATGGCAATGACATGTATGCATGAATTAACTTTAATTTGTCTGTGCATGGGAATAAGAGCACAATAGACGGCAGTTTTATTTCACTTTGATTGTGGGCAGCAAAGTTCCTGCAACATTCAATTAAAAATGGAAGAAAAAATCTACCTAGCCGCATTCTTTTAGGTATTGTTAAATATCAATATTTGATACACATAATCTGGGTCATGCTAAGTCTGGAGTTTTGATCCATTAAATTAGTGTAAACATCTCTGATCTTCCCAGAATGTTTTAACTGACAGCACTACCACATGGAGCACATGGTACCAGACCAATCTTGACCTTACTTTTCTTGTTACCACTGCTACTACCACTCACATTAACTTACATGTAATTGTTTGGATGATGATGTTTAAATTTTGAGAATATATGACATCTTTGTATCCAATTTTTTCATGCATGTGCACATAGATGATTATATATGTATCTATTTAGGTTGGTACATATTTATGTTGATATGCATGAGTACGTTTTGTTTTAAGTGGTTATCGTTGTGTCTCCTAGATAACTTTGGCTAACAAAACAGTTGAGTTCTTTCTCTATTAGAGTTTGTTCCAAATTTTTGTGTGTAATACCATTTGTTGTATTCTTGGGATGTTTGTAGTCACAGGCACAGCATATGATGGTTCCAATGCAAGGCACCGAGTAGGGATACACTCCACTTCACTTCGACCTCTTAATTCGGATATCCCATTTCTGATCTGGTTTGGTGCCAACAAAAATATTGTGTGCAAAGATTGATCTGATTTGAGCACTGCTGTTTTCAATGGTTGTGCCCTTGTTGAATCCTGGGTTAATTAGTTTATGGCATGGTTGTATATTAAGGCGTTTTTCAGATTAGAAGAGACTGCCATAGGGGCATTAAATTATAAGTCCTGGGAGAATTCAGAATTGTTTCTTATGATTTGTAGAGCGCAGAAATGATGAATTTCTGTTATTGAGTCATCAGAAAACTATTTATGCTCTAACTGGTGCCAGTGTTCTTTTCTCCCCTTTTTTCCTGATGAATATCCTGTACACCATACAGGCGGATGCTAGTTTTTCTCCATTGCCAGCAAACTGATTTGGAAACTTACAGTGGGTATAAATAATTTTCTCATCAGATTTACCGAAGAAATTGAAGCATGAATAGACTTTTGAGGCTATTGGATTGACTGTTATTTGATATGGGTATGTTAAATGTGACAAGATGATTTATAGTTTGGTCATTTGAAGTGTTTTCTTTGTGCATATTGAACTTTTGGAATGGTTTCTATCACCCTGGGGCCTAGGCTTGGTAGAAAATTACCAAAATACATATAGGGTTTATAGGCTTTACTTTGGAATAAACCTAGTTGGAATAAACTAATATATATGCTGGAATATAATCTGTTCTATGGGGAAACTAAAAAGACATATAAAGATCATTTGATTAAGGAATATATAGACAAATGGCAATTTGACTAACATAGGAAACAATAAAGGCATTTGACATCTATTGCCTCTGGACCAACGAAGACAAATGCTTATTGATTCCTCAATGTCTCTTCTATACCCATGTTGCAAATTCTTTAGCTCATCAAAAGTCATGCCTATCTCCCTAAGATAAGGTATACTGCTATTGTTTATACAGAACATGATTTTGTGTTGCTTAACGTATCAAATTGGCCAAAAGAAAATACTATGTGATTTCCAGTGTAAATAAATTAGGATGAAATTCTACTTAAAAGAAAATACAAATTTTGTGAGAAGCCCATTAATCATAAAATAACTAGCGTGGGTCCCATGTCAGGACACCTCCTTACAGACGGTCCAAAATTGATTGTGATTAATCAACAAGTTTAGCAGGTTTGATACTCAAGGGACCAACATGAATGCTGGTGTACCGCACAAACAGAGGATGACCACCTGCCGGTGATAGAAGCTGAATTAACATCTTTCTCCTTT
The DNA here is from genome assembly GCF_013401445.1 of Tripterygium wilfordii. Taxonomy (NCBI): domain Eukaryota; kingdom Viridiplantae; phylum Streptophyta; class Magnoliopsida; order Celastrales; family Celastraceae; genus Tripterygium; species Tripterygium wilfordii. Next base: position 3,025,657 of record NC_052244.1, on the reverse strand, counting down.
AATATATTTTTGTTGAGATATATATGGGGACTTATAAAAACACACAGTTCATCATCATCGTCACCTACACCTGTATACGGAGAGAACACGTACATATGTCTAAGGGAAAGAGCTTAAACGTGAAGGAATTGAAAACCCTAGATTGAAATTCTTCTCAGTCTTCGGCCGATTAACAGGCGTTAGAGCAAACAATTTAGGTACTTTTGTAGGGAGTATCAGAATTTCTGAATGTGATCATCGTTATTTTCTTTGGTAATCACTTGTTTTCCGTTTCACTTTCTCTTACTTTGTTTTCTGTTCTTTTTTTTTTTCCCCTTGTTTTCTTCTGGTTTGTTCTTATTGGGGGTGTTTCTCAGGGAGTGATTTTGTTGTTGATACTTTTTTTTTTGTGTGTGTGATGAATCCGTTGATGTTTGAACAAGTTCTGATTCTTGATGTTTAGGGGTTTTATGCATCCATTGCCCATGGTGGTTTGAGTTTTGATTTCGTCTTTAGTTGTTGACTGAACTAGCAATATGCATTGATTGTGATTTTGTGAAATGAAAGCTGTTTCCTTCTTTTCTTTGTGAAAGAGTTTTGACTTTGGGGATGTTGTGGTGTTAGATTCTTCTTAGGCTGTACAGATGTCTGCTGATGCTAGGGTTTGTGGCTGTTGATGGATGACATTGGCAATTTGTGTAGTGAGTTTCATCTATTAAGAATTTTTTAAAAACTTTTCAGGGTTTAATATTGCATAAGAATTAACTTTCGATAAGCCTAAGGAAATTGGCACTTAAATGGGAAGTCGTGGCCAAAAGCGTGCAGAAATGGTTGATGAATTACCTGCTGATAAGCGAGCTTGTAATTCGTTGGATTTTAGAGCTGGTTCGTCGAACTCATCAAATCACAGTCACTTGATCTCTCCTAATTCAGCATCTGAAAACCATGACAATGATATGGATACATCCTCATCTGCTTCGGGTTCCTCAGATGGAGAACCGGAGAGGGATTCTGCATATGGGTCCTGCGATTCTGATGATGTAAACTTGAGACAAGGCAGCCTCAAGGAGTACCAGAGGAGGAGATCCTCTAGTGATCTTGGAAAATTAAAGAGTATATTGGGGAGTTTGAGTGAAGAGACTGACTCCTCTAAGCAGTTAGTTATGCTGACAGAGCTATGCGAAGTGTTGTCGTTTTGTACAGAGAACTCTCTTTCCAGTATGATGGCAAACTTGTTGTCTCCTGTTCTTGTAAAGCTTGCTAAGGATGAGAACAATCCGGATATAATGCTGTTGGCTATAAGGGCTATAACTTATTTATGCGACGTGTTTCCTCGATCTTCGGGTTTCCTTGTTCGACACGATGCAATTTCTGCGCTTTGTCAAAGATTAATGGCTATCGAGTACTTGGATCTAGCTGAAGAGGTAAGTTTTTCGATATTTGTCCCTTTTTGCATGTAATTTGTCGTTTTATTTGCATTAGGAATTAGGAACAAACATAGCAATTCTATTATTAACTGCATATGTGTTGGTTCTAAATAGTGTCTTCAAGCGCTGGAGAAATTATCACGAGATCAACCACTTGCATGTTTAAATGCTGGGGCAATTATGGCTGTACTAACTTATATTGATTTCTTCTCGACCAGTGTACAGGTAAGCCAATATGCGGTCTGATATTTATTTCCATATCTATCTTGTTCTGTATTTCCATATATCTATATTAATCTTTATGACTTTATGTTGTAAACCTTGATTGTGAATAATTATGTCGGGATCCTCGTTTGGTAATATTAATCTTTTGCTTTTGCATAGAGAGTAGCGGTTTCTATTGTTGTGAACATATGCAAAAAACTTCCTTCAGAATGTGATGCACCTTTCATGGATGCTGTTCCGGTGTTGTCCAATCTTCTCCAATATGAGGATCTGCAGGTTGGAGTTATTGTAGATAGCCGCTGAATGACATATTTAGTCTAATCTTTTATTTAAAAAAAAAAAACTTTTCAGCTAATAATCGTATTTACATTTGTCAGCTTGTTGAAAATGTAGCTGTCTGCTTGATTAAAATAGTGGAGCGGATGAGTCATTCCTCAGAAATGCTTGATGAACTCTGTAAGCATGGGCTAATTCATCAAGCTACAAAACTCATAAGCATAAATGGCAGAAAAGCTCTGCCGCAGCCAATTTACAATGTATGCAAGCATTGGCTTTCCATGTTTTCCATTTAAAGTTTTTGATGATTCTTGTTTCTGAGCATGATTCCTTTCACCTTCATTGCAGAGTCTGATTGGACTACTTGTCAAACTCTGTTCTGGCTCAGTTTTAGCTTTCAAGACTTTACATGAGCTTAATATCAGTGGTATACTGAAGGATATATTATCTACTTATGACCTCTCACATGGAGTGTCTTCTCCATCTATGGTTGATGGGCATTGTAATCAGGTTTTTATTTTAAACCATATATTATTTTTTCTCTGTCTTATGTAGCAATATTGTTCCATTTCCAGTGGCTGGAAATAGATTGAGCATTAATCCTGAATATGCTTCTACCACACATTAAAGTCTTGTGAAAAATGAAAGATACTAACTGATAATATACACATACCACTACAATTATGAAATTTGGGTTGTCTTTAGTTGATATCATACCTTTTAACGAGAACCTTGGCGTAGAGGTAAAAGTTGGTGTCACTGGTTCAGACTTCAAACAGAAAATTCTGCGATAGATGGTAAGACTGTCCACATTTGACCTCTGGGTGCCCAATGCTATGCAAGAGCATGCACAGGGTGTTTTTCTTGTGCAAAAAACTCATGAGAACTGTGTTCCAAAACCAAAGAAAGTTGTTTTACCCAGTTTTATTGCTCCAAAAAACACCTGTTTTTGTTTGGAAAAAAAATGTGAACCTCGGGAAATAACCCGTAGCAGTAAATCCTTCAAAGACAGTATTTAACCGTTTTAGTATAGTCTTGAACAGACAGGCCAGTGTAATGTTAACATGATGAATTGTAATTGCAATTACGTCATATTCATGGCTCTGTTTTTTATGGTTAAATAATAATATCCAGATTATTAGTTAGTGGTGGGAGTGGTAATAGACTGCTGATAGTCCTGTCTGCAAATGATGATGATAATTTTATGGCTGGAGTGACAAATTGGTGGTGGTCTATGAACTTTGGGACTGTTAAATATATATAGGGTGCTTAGTTTTGGCCCATAAACTTCTTTTAATTATTCCCAATATACTAATTTATTTTGAAATTTTGACATTCAAAAATTAAAAAATTTAACTCAATTGCTTGACTTGGAAAAATCTTCTCCTCTTATCTTCCAATGTTGCACTAGACTTACTGTATGTAATTTTCCAAAAAATTTCCCTTTCAAACCTTGAAACATAGCTGTACTGGTTTTGTTAGATGGGTTCCTTTGTTGGTGGAACGATGAAAGATTTCCAGACATCAATGCAATGATCCTAAAAAGGAAGATTTCCAGACATCAATGCTATGATCCTAAAAAGGAAAAACCCAACATGTTAGCAGCTGCTCATATGGTTATCTTCATATGCAGAGAGCACTAACTTGTGATAGGCTTACCAAAAAAAAGGGACTCGTGATAGATTTTCCCACATTCCAGAGACTTCTTTATTGCTTGACATTCCCCAAAGAATCAGGGCGAGCATAGGTGGGAATTTCATAATTTGGACATACAGAGACATCTGAAGATCTATCATAAATTTTATGTTCCGTTCAGAGAGAGAGAGAGAGAGGGGGGGGGGGGGGAAGCCTTTTATGAGAAGCTCGAAGAACATTGGGTCCTATCGAGCTGTTTTGTATAGAATTTTAGTAATTTTTTTTACGTACATTATCGTTTCCAAGCCTTTAAAAGCTGAAATGTCTTTCTTTTCTTTTAGTTTACCTTGTATTTATGGCAAACTGCTAGCTTAATAAGACATTCCAGCAAATGCCCTCACTGTGAAAAAACCTGATGTGTTGTATAATTATAACTGGTTTGTTGAACACACTCCAACTCATTTTTAATTTCATATGCCCGACGTTGGTTGCAGAACTTCCAGAAATCTTAGCTGGTGATCAGTCATGTTCACGTTGCTCATTTTGGCAGTTTGATATGGTCATTGTGCTTTAAAGATGCTAGGAGAGCGATATCCTTTAATCTATGGTACTTCTAGGAGTGTTCCCTATATTTCAGTGTAAACGTTAAGTCTGGGGGCAAGGGGCAAGGGTGATGGCTGCCATGAATACTGGCATAGATAATTGAAGAGAACGTGAGGATTTAAAGTTTGCTTCGTCCCTAACTTTAATAAAATTACTGTTTCTATGTTATATATTGTTTCTGCATCAATACTATTAACGTTTTAATCTTACTAATGAATTGGAGTTATACTATTGATTGTAATATTTTCTGCTTCAGGTACATGAAGTTCTTAAGTTGCTGAATGAGCTTCTCCCTACTTCAGATAGAGATCAATGTGTCCAGCAGCTGTCTGATAAGGAATCATTCTTAGTCAATCACCCTGATCTTCTGCAGAAGTTTGGAGTAGACATATTTCCCATGCTGATTCAGGTATTTCCATCGATCTTCACCTTTATTGCTCTTCATGTTCCTGTAGATGACCTTGGTATTTTTTCTTCACCCCTACAGGTGGTTAATTCTGGTGCCAATATATATGTTTGCTACGGCTGCCTATCCGTGATCAACAAATATGTTTACTTGAGCAAATCTGACATACTCATTGAATTGCTTAAGAATGCGAATATTCCAAGGTGACTATGCGTCTTGTATTTGCATGATCAAATCTTAAAATGTCCATGACTAATGTAATAGTTGTCTCTGGATAATGTTGCAGTTTTCTAGCTGGGGTCTTTACTAGAAAGGATCAGCATGTGCTTATATTAGCCCTGCAGATTACTGAGATAATTCTGCAAAAGCATCCTGACTTGTTCTTGAGCTCATTTATAAAAGAAGGTGTTTTCTTTGCTATTGATGCTCTTCTATCACCTGAAAAATGTCAACACATGATCTTTCCTGTGTTCAATGGCATCCAGCTGCCTGTTGACTCTAGCCAAAAATCTGCAACGAGTGTGGTCCGCAGATGCTTATGTTATGCTTTTGATACTGTTCAGCATACTTCAGTGTCAGAAACAAAAACATGCAAGCTTGAAAAGGATAGGGTTCAAGATCTTGCAAAGCACATAAGAACCAGTTACTTCACTCTAGAAGTTTGTGATTCTGAGAAAGGGTTGACTGATATTCTTCAAAAGCTCAGAACTCTTTCTGCTGCTTTGAGTGATTTGATGAACGTGTCTGGGAATACCGAACCTGCCACTCAAGATGAAGAAAAGTTCTACTGTATATTGCATCAAATCGTGTTCAATCTAAGTGGAAGGGAATCTGTTTCCACATTTGAATTCATTGAAAGTGGTATTGTGAAATCAGTACTGAACTACATCTCAAACGGATTCTATTTGAAAGGAAACATAGAGGGTAATGTTTCATGTAGTTATTTCTATGTGATAGCAAAAAGGTTTGAGGTGTTTGCTAGGCTATTTTTGTCTTCTTCAGACACCCTTGGCGAGGGCCCACCTTCGTTAGTTTTAATACAGAAATTACAGAATGCCCTTTCTTCCTTGGAAAACTTTCCTGTCATTTTAACACATGCATCTAGGCTCAGGAATTCATTTGCTACTGTCCCAAATGAGCGTTCCAACAAGTATCCATCCCTAAGAATTCTTTTTGTGAGGGGAGACGGCGAGTCATGCCTCAGTGATTACTCTGGAGATGTTGTGACTGTTGACCCTTTCTCTTCATTGGATGCTATTGAAGGATATCTGTGGCCTAAAGTAGGCATAAAAAGAAATGAACAAAGAGAATCGACTCTTCAAGCTATGGAGCCAATTGACAGTGCACCATCAGGATTGGCACCAAATGCAAATTCCAGCCAAGGCAAATGTCCAGGTGATACAGAGCCTGACAGCATGTCCGCTGCTTTGCGTGAGATGCAGGTTGGTTGTTTTTTGTCCTACTGACAGACTTTTAGCTTGTCACTGGGGCCGCCAAAACAATTTTTCTTTTCTTTGACTTTAATTTTCCGTTGATTTTGTTTGTTTTGTTTTCCAGAAATAGTTTTTGTATTGACATTAAATTCAATTTAAACAATCTACAGGTAGAGGAGGCTAACTTATTACCATCCACATCCGAACAAGTTATTAATTCAAGAGAGAGAAATTCTGGTGAAATAACCTTAGATGAAACTCGTACTGTAAGTAGTTTTTCCCTTCAATCATAAGTGTTCGGGCTTGTAGGTTCAATCAAAATCAGCAGTGTTTCTATGGACATACTTTATTAATCTTGTCAAAATCTGGTTATGGGTACATTATAGGATGTTGTAAGATGTTCCTCTACCTGACTAAAATTTTGTCTGGCTCATTTAAAAAAAAAGTCCGGCTAGATCAGATGAATGAGTATTGGTTTTATAATGTTTTAATATCATGTTTTCTGACTCATCTTGTTTGGAATTATAAATATCAAAAAAATTCATGGTCTTCTGTCCAACTACCTGAACTTTTCTTGTTTGTACTGACATTGAAAGAAATGTGGTTGTATGTTATTTATTAGCGGAATAACCTGTTCATTGATTGTACTCAAATATCTTTTTTAATCTCCTTCAAGGCCTATCCGTTTCTTATAGAGAGAACTCTTTGTTTTCTCAGATTAAGATTTTTTTTTTGCCTTATGTTATCATTGATTTTGTTATGTGTCAGGCCTCTACAGGGCAGGAACTACAGTTTTCCTCTGAAGTAGTTACAAATGTGAAAAGTGAGAACCCTGAATCCTGTAGCATTACAGCTTCCTCTCCAAAACTGGTATTTTACCTGGAAGGAGAACAGCTGGACCGATCCTCGACAATATATCAAGCGATTCTCCAGCAACAAATACAATTAGGCGATGAAGTTATTGCTGGGGCAAAACTGTGGAGTCAAGTATACACAATAACTTATGGAATGGCTGTAAAATCTATCCAGGAAGACCATCAAATATCTCTTCATTCAGCTGAAAATTTCCCTGTGTCAAATAATTTTGACACACAACTGCAGAATAGCCCTTTCCTTTCTCGCATGTTTGCTTCTGGGGTTGCTTCTGACTTGGATAACTCAAACCCCACTTATGACATTTTATTTCTGCTTAAAATTTTGGAAGGATTAAATAGGTTTGCGTCTCATCTGATCTCCCACAAAAGAATATGTGATTTTGCAGAAGGGTTGATTGATGACATGGATAATTTAAGGTTGGTAGTTCCTTCTGTAGCACAGAATGAATTTATGTGCAGTAAATTAACAGAAAAATTAGAGCAGCAAATGCGGGATAGTTTAGCTGTGTCTGTTGGCGGTTTGCCTTTGTGGTGTAATCAGTTAATGGCTTCATGCCCATTTCTGTTCAGTTTTGAAGTAAAATGTAAGTACTTTCAACTGTCAGCCTTTGGTCGTCAGCAACTTCAAGCTCATGTACCTTCGCAAACTAATTTGGGTGGTTCAAGAGACAGGAGATCTAGTGGTGGCAGTTTACCTCGGAAGAAGTTCTTAGTTTTGCGGAACCAGATTCTGGAGTCTGCAACCAAAATGATGAACTTGCATGCTCATAATAAAGTTCTTCTTGAAGTGGAGTATGATGAAGAAGTTGGTACTGGCCTTGGTCCAACACTGGAATTCTATACCCTGGTTTGTCATGAGTTTCAGAAACCTGGCCTTGGAATGTGGAGAGAGGATCTTGGTTCGTTTACCACCAGGAAAATCTTGCAAACTGATGATTTGGGAGTTGTGATGTCTTCTCTTGGACTTTTTCCCTGCCCATGGCCCTCTATGGTAGTTACATCCGATGGGATGCAGTTTTCAGAAGTGAAAAAAAGATTTTACCTTTTGGGGCAAGTAGTGGCAAAGGCTCTTCAAGATGGAAGGGTTTTGGATCTGCCCTTCTCCAAGGCCTTCTATAAACTTATCCTTGGGCAGGTATCAAATATTAAAGAATATCAAATATTAAAGAATTGGGGAACTATTTGTGTAAATTTTTCCAATTTTAAGAATGCTTGTAATCTAATTTATTTATTATTTCTTGTACAGGATCTTAGTTTATATGATATACGGTCATTCGATCCTGAGCTTGGCAGGACACTGCTAGAGTTTCAGGCTCTTGTTAATAGGAAGAAACATTTGGCCTCCTGTGGCAACCAGTCGGCTTTAAAAGTTGAATCATGCTATCGTAACACCAGAATTGAGGATCTTTATCTTGACTTTACGCTCCCTGGTTATCCTTTTTATGTTCTTACTTCTGGACCGGATCATAAAATGGTAAGGCATACCTTGGAACAATTGATTGTATTTTTACTGAGATTCATTGATTATTCTGACTTTCTTCTCTTTTGATGTTGTATCGTTTCTGTATAGGTAAATATAGATAACTTGGGGGACTATATCATGCTTGTTGTGGATGCTACTGTGCATTCAGGAATATCAAGACAATTTGAAGCTTTCAAATCCGGATTTAACCAGGTTTGTTCCTGCAGATTTTGCACCTAGCCCCACATGTCCTCACCCTGAATTTCTTCCTCTATGTTTGAAAGATGTTGAGGGGTGTGTTTCACCTTTATCTTAAAATCTTCAGTTCTGTACTTTGGTCCCAAATATTTTAGCTTCAGCCAGGTCTATGCGTTACTTATGTAGCAGTCTATTTTATTTTTCAACTGTCTCTTTGGAACAAGCCATAAGAGAAGATGACATCCATCATAAGAAACAACGATAAAAAAATCTCGAGGTTGTGAACTGACATTGACCAAGATAGATATTTTAATGTTCTTGCTGCCCCCTCAGTTGATGCTTTGTTGCTTTCTGTGGTGAAAAATACCATTGCACCTAGTTGCAGACCTTCCAGTGCACATATTGAACTACATCTTTTTAATGGATAGGAGAATACCATTGAATAGGTGCACCTATTCAACTTCATGGGCACAAGTAATTTGCTATTGCATTTTTTACCAATTTCTGCTATACATAAAAGCGTCACTTTTTCCCAATTTAGGTGGAAATAAAGGAAATTTAGAAGCATTGTTGATGGTATTTTTTTTATAGATCTTTATACTAAGGTACTTGAAGCAGTCTTCTTGGTCCATTTTTTCCCCAGATGTCTTAGTTTGTTGCTTCATTACTTCCTTTCGGTTTTCCTTTGTGTTATCCCCAAATTTTCACATTGAGAGAATTTTTATTGCTTGAGTTGTTTTTCTGTCTTGATGCCGTCATTTTTATTTAACTTGTTATCTTCTTGATGATGATGAGCTGATCTGGTTGTTTAATTTTATTCCTATGACTCTTTTATTTTGTACTTTCAGCTTATATTTGCGTTGCTTCCAGGTTTTTCCAATTGAGCGGCTTCAAATTTTCACAGAGGAGGAACTTGAGCGTTTACTATGTGGAGAACATGACTTTTGGGCTGTATGGATACTCATATCTTGATTAGCAAGTTCTTAGATGTTCTTCAAACACTTTTTTCTTATAAACTCACAATTTCTTACCTATATTAAAACAGTTCAACGAGCTCTTGGATCATATCAAGTTTGACCATGGATACACCGCTAGCAGCCCACCGGTCATCAGTGTTAGTTCTCTCTCTCTCTCACCGCTTTCCTTTTCCCTTGTGTATTTTTTACCTCATTGATCTGAAAAATCCTCAATTACTGTTTGGAATGTCAGTTACTAGAAATTATACAGGAGTTCGATTATGAACAAAGAAGAGCGTTCTTACAATTTGTGACTGGAGCACCTCGGCTCCCTCCAGGAGGTTTGGCATCTCTTAATCCAAAACTGACAATTGTTCGAAAGGTATGTACCCAATGATTCTCTGATTCCTACATGAAACACCGCTCATTTTGTTTTGTTAGCATTTTATCAATTTACTATCTTGGTGCTTTCTACAGCATTGTAGCAGTTGTGCAGATGGAGACCTGCCGAGCGTGATGACATGTGCCAATTACTTGAAGTTGCCACCTTACAGTTCAAAAGTAAAATTTCTTGCCACTCTCTCTTGGTTTGTTATTTTTTGGAGTTTGATGGTGTATAATTTCTCATGATGATTTTTTGGCAGGAGAGGATGAAGGAGAAACTCTTGTATGCAATAACAGAAGGACAAGGTTCATTCCACCTTTCATAGCTTTCACAGGTACATAAATTGTGGTGGTGTAATTACTGGTTGTGTAGATGGTAGAATCATGGCGGATCAATAGAGGAGCTGATTGTTTGGAATAACAAGAGGATGCTCCTGTCATTGCTGCCCCATGCGTAAATTGGTGGAAAATGCAGGCAATTGGTTTACTTAAGTTGGATAGATGTACAAAAATAAATATTGGGGATTCTGGTTGCCATGCTGACATTTCAAGGTTACTTATGTACATAAATTTTTATCACCCAGATGAATTTTTTTGAAGGTGATGCAAATTGGTTTTCTAAACAGAAGATGTTTTTGAATTTGCTTGTTACTGAGCACTTCATGCTACAATCATGAGATGAATTCCATCTCCGCTGGAGTGAATTTCCGTTGGACTCCATTTTTAAACCACGCAAGTTTCATGATACCGAGTTCCCTACTCAGTGCCTCTGTTGGCAAGCAATCAGTCCAAATGTCTGCATAAATTGTGTTGGCTTGTTGAATGAAGTATCTCATGCGACTCATCATATTTCTGGCTTGTTAATGTTATGGTTATATAGTGGTTGAGTCCACTTATCTGACAAAATTCAACACACTCTTATTTGTTGCGACATGGAGCGCCCTAATAATGACAATAAATTCACAGAATAATGGCTCCACCGAGTCTGCTTTAATTTCAGTTATAGCATTACACTCCTTGAACAAAGCCCCTTATCGACATTCAATTTCAGTTGGCCACCCTCAAGTGGTGTCCATGCAACAGTACGAGTCATGTCTAAGGGTATTACATTCCTTGAGCAAAATCACATCAACATTCAATTTCAGTTGGCCACCCACTGGTGGTATCTATGCAACAAATGGAGACATATCTAACAACATTACACACCTTTGAACAAAGCCTCATTAGCATTCAATTTCAGTTGGCCACCTATGGTGTCTATGCAACAGACCGACACATATCTAACAACATAGGAGCATAGGAGACGATTGCATAGCCGAGCAAGTGATTGCATAGCTGAGCGAGTGACTGTCATTGCGTTGGATGAAAAATTATTTTCGTGCTTTGCAACAAATTGTAATTTGATAAATTATAAATATTTAGAAAATTAATTATCATATTATATTGATATTTTATAAAAGTAGAGAAGATATTTAGAAGAAAAAAAAAATTGGACGATTCCAAGTTTCCAACCATCTCATATTTCTCTACCCAAAATGCCCTTAGATTCATTGTAGACGGAACGCTGCAATAGATTTATTAAGATTTAAGCAGTATGAGAGAAACAAGAGGACAGAATAAAACAACGTAGTTCCATTTCCGCCCAAACCAACCTGAATCCTGAATCTCTATCCCCCCCGCTCCTTTCCTCTCCCTTTCTATCACTACAATTCAAACCTTTCTTGCTTCCTTTCATTACTCTTCCTCCTCCCAAACGGACCGCCACCAGCCATGACTTCAGCTCTACCATTATCTTCCCCATGCTCCTCCTCCTACACACTCCCAAACACTTTCCCTTCAACCAACACTTTCTCTCTTCACTGTAAACCCTCTAAACAAGCTCGCGCATCTGGTTCACTGAATTCAACCACCAACCAAACTAACCCCACAATAATTACAGCAAGCAATGATGAGGACTACAATGAAACACTTCTATTTCTCCTTCGCCAGAGGAGAACTGAAGAGGCCTGGATAAAGTACACGCAGTGCCCTGACCTGCCCAACCCTACTTGTCTTAGCCGATTAGTGTCTCAATTGTCATATCAGAATTCTCCCACCAGTCTCAATCGAGCTCAGGCTATACTCACGCGCCTCCGCAATGAGCAGCAGCTCCACCGCCTTGATGCTAATTCTCTGGGTCTCCTTGCCGTGGCTGCTTCCAAGGCCGGCAACACCCACTATGCCTCCTCTATTATCAAGTCTATGCTAAGGTCTGGTTACCTTCCTCACGTTAAGGCCTGGAGCGCTGTAGTCAGCCGACTTGCTGCCTCAGGTGATGATGGGCCTAATGAGGCTATTAAACTATTTGGGTCTGTGATTCGTCGGATTCAGAGCTTCACAGACCCTGAAATGGTTGTGGCCTCGAAGCCTGACACTGCTGCTTTTAATGCTGTGCTGAATGCTTGTGCCAATTTGGGTTATGCAAAGAAGTTCTTGCAGTTGTTTGATAAAATGCCTGACTACGGTGCTGAACCTGATGTCTTGACATATAATGTGATGATTAAGTTGTGTGCAAGAGTTGGACGGAAAGATTTGCTCGTCTTTGTGTTGGAAAGGATTCTGGAGACGAGAATTCGGTTTTGTATGACTACACTGCATTCCCTTGTTGCTGCCTATCTTGGGTTTGGAGATTTGGATACAGCACAGAGAATGGTTCAAGCGTTGAGGGAAGGTAGGAGAGACCTTTGCAAGATTCTTAGGGATTCAAATTCCGAAGATTTTAGTGAGAGCGAGGAGGATATGGTTGAGAATTTTAATTCAAGTTGCGAACACGAAGATATATTTCAGAAGCTGCTTCCTAATTCAACTGATGCAGGTGACGATGAACCACCGTTATTGCCAAAAGCTTATGCACCCGACACTAGAATTTACACGACATTGATGAAGGGTTATATGAAATCTGGTCGGGTCACTGACACAGTAAGAATGCTGGAGGCAATGCGCCATCAGGGTGATACTACAAGTCATCCTGATCATGTTACATATACAACTGTTGTTTCTGCTCTTGTTAAGGCAGGATCTATGGATCGTGCTCGTCAGGTCCTAGCTGAGATGACTAGAATTGGTGTGCAAGCCAATCGAGTTACCTATAATATTCTCCTGAAGGGTTACAGCCGGCTACTGCAGATAGGTAACGCAAAGGAACTGCTAAGGGAGATGGTCAATGCAGGTATTGAGCCAGATGTAGTATCATACAATACTCTGATTGATGGTTGTATCCTGGTTGATGACAGTGCAGGGGCTCTTGCATTCTTTAATGAAATGCGAGGAAAAGGAATTGCACCCACCAAGATCAGCTATACGACTTTGATGAAAGCATTTGCATCATCAGGTCAACCAAAGCTGGCTAACAAGGTTTTTGACGAGATGCTCAATGACCCTCGAGTGAAAGTTGATTTGATTGCTTGGAACATGTTAATCGAGGGTTATTGTCGGTTGGGATTGATAGAAATAGCAAAGAACATAGTTCAGAGGATGAAAGACAGTGGCTTATACCCTAATGTGTCTACTTATGGTAGTCTTGCAAATGGGATTGCATTGGCTAGAAAACCAGGGGAGGCTCTCTTGCTTTGGAAGGAAGTAAAAGAACGCTTTGAGATGATAAGGGGAGAGAATTCTGCATCAGAACCACCTTCTCCGCCACCATTAAAACCTGATGAAGGGTTGTTAGATACACTGGCTGATATATGTGTGAGGGCTGCTTTCTTCCAGAAGGCCTTAGAAATTGTGGCATGTATGGAAGAGAATCGAATACCGCCTAATAAGACCAAGTATAAAAGAATTTATGTGGAAATGCATTCCAGAATGTTTACAAGTAAGCATGCCTCACAAGCTAGACAGGACAGGAGGAGGGAGAGAAAGAGAGCAGCTGAGGCTTTCAAATTTTGGTTGGGTTTACCCAACGAATATTATGGGAGCGAGTGGCGATTAGACTCTATTGGAGATGATTATGCTTCCAGCTAAGTTTGATTACTTTGTAGTTTGTATATTACTCTATACTGTATAACTGGGATTTTTGTTCCCTCAAAAAACAAAAGTGGCTGGGTTCTGCATTTACAGAATCTAAATACAAGTTTCATATCTATGTACTGTGATTTTTTTTTTTCCCCTCAGGATGCAGGAGTTAAATCATGCACAGATGAGAATAACATGCGATGGGTTTCATAAGCTTTTTACCTAATTCTTGTACGATATAAACTTGAGAAGAAAAGGCAAAAAAGAAAAAAAAAAACAGGGCATGAAAGATGTGGATTGAAAATCAGTTTATGTTTGTATTAGTTTTATTCAAATGGATGATGCAGGATGCAGATATGTTACAACTATTGAGGTTGAGAAGCTTCTCAACTCATTGGCAATGAACCATGCATCATTTTTTACCTTTTTCTTCTTTTTTTGATGGCGATGATTTTTTTTGATAAAGCAGCAGTATATCCAAACCGAAAACAGGGAAAACAACAGGGCATCAGGGTGGATGGCTTGAAAGATGCATCAAGCAAGAGCAAAACAAGAAAAAACAAAGCGGAAGAAGAGAAACAAAACAAAGACGATAAAGCTACAGACATCAAAATGAATCATTTTTTACCATTAGCTGCTGAAGCAGGCATGCAATCAAGGGAAAAGGTAATTGGTCACACAAATGGTGATGGCAATGAACCATGCATCATCTTCATAGGAATGAGCCTTCAATGGAAAAGAATATGGTATGGTTTATGCATTAGCAGCTCTTTTTTGTTAACAATCATGGCGTTGACAAATACGTTTACTTGAAAGAAAATATATTTGACATTATTGCCTCTATTTTTGTTTCTGCTAGCAATCTTCCATATTTGTGTTGCTGATATTCATGACTTTCAAATTGGTTCTACAACTAGAAATATTGGGTTCTTTCATGCTCCACAAACTGCTTTGATTCTTTTGTGCACTGTGTCAACCTTCGGCTGTCATTCATATGCATATGATATAATTAATTATTCACTCATGTGAAATACAAGAGCAGAGCCTCTCTTTCGGAGTGGCAAGTTGCTAGCCTTGCAATCATTCATCAACTTCACGGCGAGTTCATCTTTTTAGCAAGAAATAAAGCCTCCAAAACGGTTCTAAATGGTCACAACTGGAGCAATTCCGGACATTCAAAATCTTGCACAAGTCTATTAATCAGACAGCTTCAACTACGGTATCTAAAGGGCCAAAGGGGCAGGGCGGGCTAAGGCACAGTAAGGTCGGTAAACTACTCAATTCTGCCCTCTCAAAGGTATGCATCTATAATTCACTAACACATCAAAGGCAAGGCATCTTGAAGCTCACTAAATAACAGAAACCAGGGTAAATCGAGGTCATTTAGCGAAGAGACAATATGTATGGACCAGAAAATAGCGTAGAGAATAAATGATAAACAATTCATAATGGTAAAACATATTATGAATCCCAGTAATACTCCAAATGTTAACCATATATGACAGAAAGGTTGACAGTTCAATAGGAGTCCGCAAAATTGGCAATCTAAGTAAGAAAATAACCCGAATATTCAATACATTAACTGGAAATAAAATCAACTCATCTGCAAACAAGTAGCATTCCACAACTTTTAAAAGTATCAGAACACTGCAGGAGAAAACTTCTCCGTTGTTAATTTAAGACCTTGGCTTCTCCTTCTTCTCCTTGAAGAGAGCAAGAAGTGATACTCCAGACACCTTCACAACCTTGAATCGTACACCGGGAATATCACCCACGGCATGCCCTTTACGTCCAAATCCAGCAATCAACACTTCATCCTACAGCCACATATTTTTACCTCACAATCAGTACAAACTCAAGAACAGAAAACCAAAAGAGTTAAATTTTATGACCAATTTTTATGCTGTTACTTACATTCTCTTCAATGTAGTTCAAGCAACCATCATTGGGAACAAATGCAGCAATCTTCTTTCCATTTTTGATCAGTTGAACTCTAGCACATTTTCTAATAGCAGAGTTTGGCTGCTTAGCCTCAATACCGCTGCATATTCAAAAACGTTTTAGCGAGAGTTAATATTAGATTTCAAAAAGTCATATTAAAATTAGAGCTAAAAAATTTGAAGCATGGAAAGAAACATCCACATGGTCTCACATCTTCTCAAGGACAATGCCTTTAGCATGGGAAGACCCAGCAAATGGCTTCTTCCATTCATTTCCAAGATTGGATTTCTTGTATGCCTTGTCAGCCCACCTTTGCCTTCTGCGGTGGGACTTGAGCTTGCGACCAGCTCCAATACCACGTGTCTTCCTGTCATATGAAGGCAATTCAATTGTAAACAAAATTAACCAGAGAAAGATTTAAGTGAAAAGGGGAAAAAAGCCTATCTTGTGGTTATAGGTCACACAAATGTGAGACGAATGTCAGTAACTAAGAACTCTTAAAGACAAAAAATAGACTGCGAGTCTTTCCCATAGATCTAAATACTTTACCGCAAACCAACTTGTAGCAAAAACTATACATTTCACCAGACATAGATTATACCAATTAACAAAGGACAAATTTTCATTGGCCAGGCATCATTAATTGATGCCTGGAAACACTTCCTAAGGGGAAAAAGAAGATGACTTCATATTTTAGTTATAAATAACACAGCACCAATACACAAAGATCAACCAGCGGATCAGACAATGCAACATTCACGGTCATCGAAACATCTACATCAAAATCTTAGCATCCTTCATAAAGAAACAATTTCAGCAACCATTGCAAACTTCATATTTAGATTAGAATCAAAATATCTTTGCACAAGCAATATTCTAAAATTCAGTCTCAGCAACAAATCTAGAGTCTAAGGCAAAGAATCCAGCAATTCATTTTCGTTGGCGAAAAATCGATCCATCTAGCATTTATCTGTGAATTCAAAATATCAAATGCTTTCTCGGATTAATCGACTATAACAATTGCTTGTCTTCCAGTTAAGATGAAAAAATATTCGGATCCTAAGAAAATGGCGATAAGCTGAATCCCAAAAAAAAAAAAAAAGCTTTGCAACACTAAAACCCTCCCGACCTAAGCTTAGTACAGCACTACAGCTAAATTAAAGTAAGATTTTCTCACTAAAACAAAAACACATAACGGTTTTCGTACAACAAACCCCAATCAAACAAGTCCACCAAATTAACACGAATCCAAGATTCCCAGACTTCCGAAACAGATCATCATATTCATACACAATACGAATAAACATACGCTTACATATGCCGAGATACATCTAGGAAAGGAATCATACCCCATGATTGCTGAAGTTCTTCGACTGCGACGAGGGTTCTAAGAGCTCCGGAATGCAGAGAAGTAGCCGCTGAAACGTAAAAACCCTAGCCATACAGAAACGTTTGCTCCGTTTATATAGAGATCTCGAAATAGTTTTGTTAATTAGCTGGGCTTGGGTTGAATTCGGATTGCATTATTGGGCCTTTAAAATGGACCACAGCGCCTTTTATATAAAAGCCCAGTCACTTCTCTTTAGCTTTGAAGAGAAAATAACCTGGGTTTGGGCTAGGCTAGGCAGACGTATTTGGGCCTACCATAAAGCCCGTATGCAATACTTTTTGGACCGGACTCAAAACTGGAAAGAAAGCCCAGATGCAGAATAATGTTCATCTGCATTGTTATTATTTATTAACATACTCAATTTTTTTTTGGTGACAAGATAACCCATCGAAAGCACAGTCAATCGGACTCTACCTTAATGATAAACTTACAAGCCACATATAATACCCGCAAACCACATGAATCGGTTAAATCTTGGGTTGAAATCCAGTGCGAAAATAACCCTAAATCGCGTCAGAATGGGTATTAATCTTGACTCTACCTTAATGGTAAACTTACATGCCACAGATAATACCCACAAACCACATGAGTCGGTTAAGTCTTGGGTCGAAATTCAATGCGAAAATAACCCTAAATCACATCAGAGTGGTTATTAATCTGTAACCCCACGCACATGCACTCAAAATTTCAAACAACTAACTTAATCATTCAACCAACCATTTTTTATTTTCCACTGAAAACCAAGTTTCACTATGAACAAGCTTTACTAGTAATTAAGAAGAAAAACCGATTCTGATCATTGAAACAATCTGTAGATACATGTGTTTGTCTTCTCATATCATATTTTCTACACAATAAAAGGGTTTCTTTCTAACCCCAAAAGCAAATTAAAATTCTCCTCACCAGTTCATTTTTTTCAATTACAGCAAAACTTACTGAAATCTACTCTCAGTTCTTCATCCTCGATACTATACTAGTCATTCTAGTTTCAGAATTACCAGATTGCAGTAGTTTCACTGCATCCCCTGCTTTTCCCCACGAAGTAATCCCATGGTGGAAATGATGGCAAAGCAGAGCTTCTGGTCTACTTTATTGCGAAACATCCATATGACAAATTCCTGATCTATGATCAGATTGTGCTCTCTGCAGAACTCAATCCATCCTTCAGTGAGCAAACGCGCCCCGGACGTCCCTTTGTGGAGATTCATTGAAAAATCCCTCCCATCTGCATCGTAGACTGTCACCGGAATGCTCTCTGATTCTTTTTCTCCCTCGTTCAACAAAGGCTCAAGATACGTAACAACATTATTTTTGCTAATGTGGAGAATTTTTTGTCTTTCACTCACATCACTCCTTGTCAACCTCTTCACAAAAGGTTTACTGCACTTCTCAATAAGGCTATTCAGGGATGACACCGGAGGGAATTCCGGTTTTTCTTCTTCTACCACTCTTCCTGAAGTGATGATAGAGCAAAGATTCTGGTTTTCTTTACCAAGAAAAATCCAGAGTGTAACAAATACATCAGCTTTGATCAGAGATTCATGTATTTGGCAGAATTCTTTCCACCCATCAGTGAGTACATGCCGCCGCTGGGTGGTTCCCCGGACCTTGAGTTTCATCAAGAACTCTTCCTTTCCATATGCAGTACTGTACATTGTCAACTGAACTCCCTTCTTGAGATCAACGTCAAGATTCTTCAACAAAGGCTCGATGAATTCTTCAGAGTGTTTTTTGTGAAAGATGAGCGCTGGCTTCTCCATCTTCACGTCACGATTTGTCAATTGCTTTGAAAAGGGTCGACTGCATTTTCCGATAATGTCAAGATACTGGCTTGGAGGCTTCTGGTTTTGTTGGATTATTGTCGCTGAAGTGATGGCAGAGCAAAGATTCCGGCCTCCGGCATGGCGAAACATCCAGATATTGATAAAAGCATTAACTTTGACCAGAATTTTGCAAGTGTCTTTCCAGGCCTGCGATCCAGTGAGTACATACTGCATTACGCCATGGGAATCTTCATATTTATGGTCTTTGACTTTGAGAATCATGTCCAACTCTTTCTCGACATCATGATAACAGTACATTGTCACCGGAATCCCATCCTTCTTGACATTTTCTTGGTCATCTTCAGTCAAGAAAGGCTTGATAAACTCATCAAAATCTGGTTTGGTGATGGTGATCGAGTACTCCTCCTCTTCAGTGTCTGTCAATTGGGTCGCAAAAGGACCTTTACATTCTTCTACAATAAATTCTCTCAGCCTCGGCGACGGATTAGCGTACTGCAGGGAAACAAGCGCTTGGGAAGCAATAGCTTCAGCTATTCTCACACTTTCGCTCTTCGGTGTGCCAGGATCACCATCTTCGTTGCTTCCAGTTGGGTTTTTCTCCATGGTTGTTCTCTATCTCTACTTTCTTTCTTCACAATTTTCAGAGAGAATTTTTTCTGTTTGTTCGAAAAGTATTGAATGTGTTCGAGAGGGAGTACATATATATATATATATATATCTAGAGAGAGAGAGAGAGAGAGAGAGAGAGAGAGTCTAATTGGTTTTGATTGGTGTACACTTTCTTGCTTTCTTGAAAAAAATGCGGAACCGTTGATCTGTTGAGAACAACGGTCGAGAGTCGAGACATGCGGTTGGGCCTATATCAAAGCCAGTAAATATAATTGGGCCAGAGTCAAGATACAACAAAAGCCCCGTATATTGGAATTAATGTTGAACAGAAAGTGGGTTCGGCTTGAAGGGTTTGTGTTATGGGGCCCATAAGAGCCCATGAATTCATTTTCGCAGGGTTGGACCGAACTCAAAGCGTGAAAGAAAGCCCAGTTCATTGGGTCTACATAAGGGCCCACAAATACATTCTATTATTGAATATAACGGAATTAAAATATGAAACTACTTCGATGGTTCAATCATTCTTAGTACAAGGTTCCAGAAAACCTATTCATATCTCTGGATAATACAAAATCTCATCACCGAAAGATAGACCCTGTTGCAATTTGACGGTCAACTTGTCACATAGATGGATTGATAGACAAAAACTCAGAAAGTACCAAATTTTACCCAAATTATCAATGTGTGTAAATTGGAACACGGTCTTTCTTTTGGTGAAGAAGATCTTGTATTAACTCATTCATATATTCTCTAACAAATTCATATGGTAGTTTTTGTATCCACATGCGGAGCAATAGGACTGTCCACGGTCATTTTTTTTTCTTTTAATTATTTTTTGACATAAATTAAACGATCTATTGGTCAGTTATTAATTTATTATCGGCACTGTTACATGCGGATCGGGGGCTCTACGCAATAGTTTGGCTAATTAGCTGGGCTCAGGTTGAATCCGATTTGCATTGTTGGGCCTTTAAAATGGACCACAACGCCTTTTACATAGAAGCCCAGTCAATTCTCTTTAGCTTGGAACTTGGAAGAGCCGAAGAGGAAATAACCTGGGTTTGGGTTACGCTAGGCAGCCTTTTTTGGGCCTACATAAAGCCCGTTAGCACCTTGTATTGTGCTCAATACTTTTACTGTTACTTGCGGATCTGGGAGCTCTGCGCAATTTGCTCCGGATATGGGGTTTAAAATTATAACGTCTATAATTTAAAACTAATGGTTTGCAAGATATATCAGATCGCACCACATTTTCATATAAACAATGGTTAATTATACTTTTCGTCACTAAAAGATCGGCTTCGTTCACATTTAGCACCTAAAGATTTTTTGTTACAAAGTGGTTATCCATTGTTCAAAAATGAGATAATTAGGGGATTCGGTCAGATTTGCTACAGTAATGGGCAGGTTTCCGCTGACGTGGCATCCACTCAACATATTTGGGTCAACATCTGCTTATGTGGCAACAAAAGGAAAATTAATAAAAATGACGTCATTAATTCTTTGCCTCTCTCATCTACCTCCCTTCCACCCTCTCATCTCTCTCTACTGGTTCAGCAATGCAATCACTAAGATCATGCTCAATTGGTAATTATTTGTCAGACATGGCTTCAATAAGCCTACTTGCAATATAACCCACTCTCTAGATAAAAAAAAAAAAAAAAAAAGATAAAAAGGCTCAAGGAATCAGATTTCTAGATCTAGGTTTCAATCCAAGCGTGGAATAGATGAGAGAGAGGCCAAGTAAGTATCGATTTCAGATGACCTGCTCAAAATCCACCTCTGTGTAGGAGGGAGAGACGATGACAGTGGAGTGAACTCCCTAAGACACTTGGATTCATGGAGATTATTCAAAAAAAAAAAATATCAAACTCAAAGAAACATAAATTGGTATCAACAGCAACTTCCCAATAATAGTTGAAGAACGACTGGGATTTTATTGAAGAATATTTTGCTTCTATGAGAGAGATGAGAGAAAGTTGCATAGAATTTTTTTGATGGAAAATTATTTTTTATTAATAATCTAATTGGAATTTCCATGTCATATGTCAAAGATAAGGTTTGTTGTCACATAAGCATTTTTTACCAATAATAGTTAAATAGATGTCACGTCAGCGAAAGCCCTGCCTGAAATTGTATCAATTCTGACCGAGTCCCCTAATTGTCTCATTTTGGAACAATAGATGACTATTTTGTAACAAAAAATCTTTCGGTGTTAAATGTGAACGAAGCCAATCTTTCAGTGACTAAAAGTATAATTAACCCTATAAACAAATTAATAGTTTTTAAAACATGTCTAATTTTTTCTCTACCATTAAATATGAATTGTAAACTATAGGAATTGCGCAGCGGCCAAATCCGCTATTCCCTCAAGGTGGATATCTATATTTTCATGAATATCCACTACTAAAAATCAAGTTTCACCATGAATGAACAAGCTTTACTAGTAATTAAGAGGAAAAACAGATTCTGATCATTGATAAAATGTGCAGATACATGTGTTCGTCTTCTTCATATCAAAATTTCTACACAACAAAAAGGGTTTTTTCTACCCCAAAAAAGCAAACCCAAAAGAATTATGTACCAATGACCATTATTGTCATGAACCTACATTAATGCTAAACAATTAAAATTCTACTCAGCAGTTCTACTATCAGTTCTTCATCCTCAATACTATACTAGTCATTCTGGTTTCAGAATTACCATGAGATTGCATTAGTTCCTCTGCAACCCCGGATTTCCCCCCTGAAGCAGTGCCAGTTCAGCCTCTGCAGTTGTATTCAATTCGCCGGTGGAAATGATGACGAAGCAGAGCTTCTTGTCTCCTGTATTTCGAAACATCCATATGACCAATTCTTGTTCTATGATCAGATTGTGCTCTCTGCAGAACTCAATCCATCCTTCAGTCAGCGAATGCGCCCCGGACGTTCCTTTGTTGAGAGTCATTGAAAAATTCTTCCCATCTGCATCGTAGACTGTCACCGGAATGGTCTCTGCTTCTTTTTCTCCCTCGTTCAACAAAGGCTCAAGATACGTCACAAAATTATTTTTGTGAATGAGGAGCATTTTTTTTGTTCCATTCACATCGCTCTTTGTCAACGTCTTCACAAAAGGTTTACTGCACTTCACAATAAGGTTGTTCAGGGATGCCACCGGAGGGAATGTGATGCAGCGGGCCCCACCCCACAGAGGTCCTCCCTCTCGAGGGCGTGGGCTGTCAACCCCGAGCCCGTCGAAACCCCTCCATGGGCCACGGGCCTAAGGGCCTAGCCCAACTACATCAGGCCTGCAGGCCGCACACTCCAACCCATCTGGATGCATTCCTGCAGCTCGATGGTTGATGCTAAGGCGTAACGCCTTAGTGTTAAAGGGTGCTGGGGTTCGACTCCCAGCACCAACAACCTTGGCTTGCAGAAATGCATCCAGATGGGTTGGGGTGTATGGTCTGCAGGCCTGATGTGGTTGGGCTAGGCCCTTAGGCCCGTGGCCCATGGAGGGGTTTCGACGGGCTCGGGGTTGACAGCCCACGCCCTCGAGAGGGAGGACCTCTGTGGGGTGGGGCCCACCTGCATCAGAATGCTGGTAGCTTGTATTTTTCTTCTTCTTCCACTCTCCCTGAAGTGATGATCGAGCAAAGTGTCGGGGTTTCTTCGTTATTTCTAATAAACATCCAGAGTGTAACAAATTCACCAACTTTGATCATAAATGGATGTTTTTGGCAGAATTCTTTCCACCCATCAGTGAGAACATACTGGTTGGATCCCCGGAGCTTAAGATTCATCAAGAACTCTTTCTTTACATTTGGAGTAGCAGTTCTGTACATTGTCACCTGAACCCCATTCTTGAGATCAATTTCATAATTCATCAATAACGGCTCGATAAATTCTTCGTAGTGTTTTCTTAGAAAGATGAGGGCTGGCTTATTCAGCTGCATGTCACTATTTCTCAATTGCTTTGAAAAGGGTCCACTCCATTTTCCAACAATGTCCTGATACGGGCTTGGAGGCAGTTGGTTTCTTTGGATTATTATTTTTGAGGATGGCAGTCCGAATCTCGCTAAAGTGATAGCAGAGCAAAGATTCCGGCCTCCGGCTCGGCGAAACATCCAAATATTCACAAACGCATCAACTTGGATCAGAATATCACACAAATCTTTCCAGTTCTGTGATCCAGTGAGTACATAGATGGCATCAGAATCTCCGGATTTATGCTCTTTGAGAATCATGGGCAGCTCCTTCTTGACATCTTGATAACAGTACATGGTCACCGGAATCCCATCATTCTTGACATTTTCTTGATCATTTTCAGTCAAGAAAGGCTTGATAAACTCGTCATACTCCGGTTTGGTAATGGTGATCAAGTACTCCTTCGCTACAGTCTCCGACTCCGTCAATTGTGTCTCCAAAGGCCCTTTACATTCTTCTCCAATAATCTCTGCCAGGGTTGGCGACTCCAGAACCAGCAGGTTTGCTTTAATCTGTAATTTATGGTAATTAATAGCCGTGAGTCTTTTCGTTATTTCTCGCGACTCATTAAGATCTTCCGATGTCGTCGGTGTGTTCTTCATATGAAGAAGGTTTAGAGCGGCCTCTCTCTTCAATCTGTCTTCTTCAGAATACACAGTTTCCTGCTGCGCAATAGCTCCATCTATTCTCACATTTTCGCTCTCCGGTGTGCCGGTATCACCATCTTCGTTGCTTCCAGTTGGGTTTTGCTCCATGGTTGTTCTCTACTTTCTTTCTTCACAATTTTCAGAGAGAATTTTTCCTGATCCGTTCGAAAAGTATTGAATGCGTTTGAGAGGGAGAGTGAATTTATTATATATATGTATGTATGTATGTATGTATATGCATATGTATAAGAGCAGAGTCTGATTGGTTTACACTTTCTTGCTTTTCTTGAAAAAAATGCGGAACCGTTAAATCTGTTGAGAACAACGGTCGAGGCATGCGGTTGGGCCTATATCAAAGCCCGTAGGCCGTAACTAACATTAGGCCAGTCAAAGATAAAACAAAAGCCTCGTGTATTTGAATTAACGTTGAAGAGAAAGTGAGTTCGGCTTGAAGGCTTTGTGTTATTGGGCCTACAAGAGCCCATGAATACATTTTAAATGTTTTGGACCGGACTCAAAAAGTGAAAAGAAAGCCCAGTTTTTTGGGTCTACCTAAGGGCCATAGATACATTTTATTATTGAATAATGGAATTAAAATATTAAACTATTCAAATAATAGAAGTTTTCAGAAACCTATTCACTTCCTGTAAGGATGACAAAATTTTGTCCGATCCAAATGATTGAATTTATTCGACTCGAACTAAACTAAGTTATATATTCAAAATTCAGATCCAAACACAAAATTTTGTCCGATTTAAAACTGGGTTCGGATTCAAACACAGAAATATGATCCGGATTTAAACCAATCCGAATTTGATCCATTAAATATGTCTTAAATTCAATCCGTGTTAAATTTTAGACATATAAATATTTCGTAAACAAGTGATGTCGGATCCCTAATCGATTTTTGTTTCCCCACCTCTAACTTTTTGTTTCCACTTATAATTAACCCACATTGAACACATGTCTCATACTTTTGTGTTTGTCATTTTTTACTAGCTTTTAGTGCTTTAGTGGAGAAATGAGGACCGAGCACCATCACTAGTGGCTTCTCTGTCCTCTCCATTATTGTAAACCCCCTCCCTCCTATAAAATGCTATCTCTACCAACTTTACTCTCAATATCATCAAATTGGTCTGTCTAATTGAATCCAATTTGGCAGGAAACAAACAATTAGCAAGTGATATAATTCTCTGATGCAAATGGCGAAGAAGATCAATTATGTGAATTCTTGGACTGAAGTTGCACCAGCTCTTGTCATTTCTTTCACAAAAGCTTCAAATTCTCCTGGTCTGGAGACCATAACAGAGGAAGAGCCTGAGGATTGCGATGATGAATCATAGGAGTTGTTGAATTTTTCTCTCAAGTTCCTATTTTTTTTAGTTCTCTGTTGCAATTGTTGACCTGATTGGAGAGTTTTCTAATCAAATCTTCATGGTTGATGCAGTAAATTGTGAATTCAAGATAACTCTGTTTCTGTATGTTCAATGGTTTTTTTTGCCAATATTCTTTGTTCATTTCAATCCCATGTTTAGTAGTAATGATGTTTGCTGGCTCACTGAATTTATTATTTTTTTTCTCACGGTAATTTCAAGCCAATTCAACCAATCTATCGATAGTAAATTGAACGATAAAAAGGGGGATTAAGTGTTCGAATTATTGAATTTCAAGGGGTTGCTTTTCTTACTAGCCAAGCGAAGTGATTTATACGAAAAGCTTATGTCCCTCTCATTTAACGAGGTTTTGGAAGAACAAAGACGTGTGGATTGAATATATATATTGGAATCGGTAAATTTAAAATAGATAATATTGTTGGTGTGAGTGAATTGAAATTTTTGATAAATTGGTCAAAATAAACTCTTATCAAATACGAAGGATACTGGGTTCTAACTCTTTTGATGGACCAACTTCTTTGGAGTCATCTTTATGGATCAAGGCTTATAATTGTCTGATGCGTAGGACACGAAGGGACTTGAGTAGAAGTTGCACCAGCTTCTCTTATTTCTTTCACAGAGATTTCAACTTCTCCTTGTTTGGAGGAACTTTTTCTGTTCGTCTCTGTTTCTTCTTCTATTTATTTACCATAATTCATCCGCATGTCTTCTTTGTAATCTAAGTAGTTTCATGGGAACAATTGGATTAAAAAAAAAAGTTTCACGGGTGTATTTTTGTTTTCTAGGCAAGGTTTCATGGGAACAAGCTCATTGGTGAATACTTGTCACACGGGATGAGGATCCAAGTCTAACATTACAAGTTTGGACTTAAAACTCTATCGAAAACCCAAGTTGACAGTAGAAAGTTTGACTTTCCTTATACCCTATACTCCAAATCCACCATCTTTCGATGTGAGATTCTCATCAATCCTCCCCCTTGGGAGCATGCACGTCCTCGTGCATGGCCCGGGCTAGACCATTTCGATGGTCAGCCCACTTGCCAATCCAGTGGATCAGGGTTTTCTCATTTACTTGAACGACATCTTCTTTCTTTTTACTCCAAATCCACCATTTTCCAATGTGGGATTCTCATCAATCCTCCCTCTTGGGAGCATGCACGTCCTCGTGCATGGTCCTAGCTGGACCATTTCGATGGTTGGCCCACTTGCCAATCCAGTATATCAGGGTTTTCCCAATTACTTGAACGACATTTTTTTCTTTTTTTTAACGCCGTTTTCTCTTTTCCAACCCGTCCACTATAAATATAACCCATTGTCTGCTAACTCAACTCAACAAGGGATGGGCCCGCCTATGATAGCATTAGTCCACGGGCCTGCATGCGGGTCAACGCATGCTCAATGAAAACACCAATGATGAATACCCGTAGGTCTCAAGTCTAGTATCACAAGTTTGGACTTAACTCTCTATTGAAAACCTAGGTTGACAATAGAAGAATTTGCCCTCCTTTATAATCTAGGCTATAAACTCACAATCTTTCAATGTGAGATTCTCATCACCCATCCCAAGCATATTTAGCTCTGAACATGGGAAAACCAGGTGCTCCATATTCTTCCAAGTTCCAACTTCCAATAGGCCATGATGAGGACGGGCCTGCCACTAGCGACCATCTATCCCAATAAATAAAATGGGCTCCACTATTCTCGATAACAGACAAATTTAGCACGATTGTTTTACTGGGAGATCAATAAGAAATTGGACTACAAGTTCTGTCGCTAATGTTAGTTGATCATACATAAGTTTCTTAAAAAAAGGTTCGGCAAGTAATCTTTTAGGGATTCTCAATCTCAGGTAATCTCTACGTTATTGGACTATTAGATATATATATATATACTAAACAAAATATAGACAAGCTTGATAATCAAATAAAAGATGTATTAAGGAAAAGATTTTATTGAATTCACTACAAGTTCACATTCTAGCCATATTTTTGTGGTTAGAAACTCAAGTGAAAACTGTGAAATTTATGAGAGGAAGAGTCAGAATGGTGGTAAATTATAAAAAAAGTTAAATAAGAGTTTAAATTTCGATTGATATTTTATTCTTTAAAAATATGTCTTAGTTAATCTAACTAAGGGAGGTAAGTTTAGTGAGGTGCAACCGAAAAATAGAAAAAACTGACCAAACTGACTAATCGATTAAATTTATGTCAAAAAATTGAGGAAAAAAAAATACCAAACGTGGATATCCCTAGTCTATAGTGATGATAATCTAGTTCTTATAAGACCAGAGAACAATATAAGAGGTATATTAGGATTATTTGTGGAAAATTCTAAAAACATGAAATTCTACCTTTAGCTAAGAAGATGGAAGTAAGAAAAAGAAAATATCGATTTTATTTGGGCATGTGATTTTATCTTGGCATGGATATTCGATGCACATTCAATTCCCACTTGAGCAACACAATCTAAGATGAGTTTCATGTGTTACTTCCCCTCAAAAACAGATCACATGCAAGCAGCAAGCTCAATCCCTTCCAAACATGTGGGTGGGTTCCCACTCCCCATTTCCCCTTTTTCATCAAAACGTGACAATTCCCCACCATTGGACTTCGGCTTTCATGCTAGATTTGAAGTTCTATCGGGACCCATAATTGCACTCGTTTTGTATCTTCTGGATAATTTCAGTGGGTGCCGACAAGATAAGGCATAAATCCCCTACAAAACCCTATGAAATGAAATGTGATTTTTGTAAGATGAGGACAAACCAGGCTTGACTTTGTTGACCAAAACGAAAAGGACAACGTAGTATATGGTGGGACGTCATGGTGAGTTGCTGACCGTATAAGGCCAAATAGATGACAATGCGACCACGTGATCCGATCGGCGGTTGCCAGATGACTCGGAATCCTTTGTCCAATGTGGAATATAAAACAAAAATAGACTAGTCTTTTACTTCATTAATCCATCCTATGTCTACTCAGATTTCTTTATCAAACAAAAAACATTGACGGTAAAATCCTAGGTAGATTCGGATCACAATCCAGTCATAGTTCAGTGTATTACGTGAACTGAAGTAACAGTGATGAGTTACTGAACTTGTCTACTTCCTTCTGGATAAAACTTGTTTAGTGAATCACAGCGGGCTCTGGATCCAAAATGACTAGAATGGCAATATATATGTAATTTCCATTAGCGGTAAATGTTGTGTTGTACCTTGGAAGTTCGGTCATTAGAACTGTAAAAATGGCGACACCCACGTTCTTTCATAGCCACCATCAGCATCATCACCAGCAACACAAACAACAATACCCAGCACTGCACCCCATGACACCCTCTAATCCAAGTTCACCACCACCTTCACTATCGACATCTCGACCCACGATCCAATATGCAATCTTCGCTCATTATTCCTCTACTGCTACTGCTTTTCTGCTCTGCTGCATCTGGGTTTGGCTCCATGGGCCCAATCGCAGCTGCTTTAGGTGATGACGGATTCTTCTGCGCCATTGATGCCGGCGGAACGCAGGAAGTCATCTGCTGGACCAAGAACAATAGCTCCCTCTCAGCACCCATGTCTGGGTCATCATCGTCAGCCGCATCTGCATTTTCTAGTAGTATTCCCCCGATGGCCGCCCTATCTGGAGGCGAAGGGTTTCTGTGCGGCATTGCGGCGAACACTTCACAAGCATTGTGTTGGAACTCCTTTTCTTCAGATCTTGTCCCTTCTACCTATCGAACCGTTGCTTATTGCCACATTGCTGCTGGCAAGAACCATGTGTGTGCTATCAGAGGTGCTTACTACTCCGATAACGATTCGGGTACCGTTGATTGCTGGGATATCGTGAGACATTCGAATAATAGTTTAAGAGCTAAAGAAAGTAGTCTGTTTTATAATCAATCTATAAGTAACCTTGTTTTGAAGAAGGTTGTGTCTGGTGATGGGTTTAGTTGTGGTGGAGTGAAAGGAGGGATTGTTTGTTGGGGACCAAATTTGACGAGTTTGGGAATGCCTGTGATGACAGAGAATTTTGCTGTTCTAGCTTCAGGGAGAGGTTCTCTTTGTGGGATCTTGGAAGGATCTCGTAAAGTTGAATGTGGGGGTGGTAATGCTGATTCGTTTCTAGGTCCTCCCGTTGGGATTGGGTTTGTGTCCTTATCAGCTGGTCCTAACCATTTTTGTGGTATAAGAGAAGATAATCATGCTGTTGAGTGTTGGGGAAGCTTCAATTTGTCATTGAATCCAAAGGGTGGTTCAGGATTCATGGCCATTGCTTCATCTGATTTTACTACATGTGGGATCAGGGAGGATGATCTGGTTCTTGATTGCTCGTTTGTTAATGCCTCCATGCTGCCAGAGTTTAATCCTCCATTAGAGTTGTGCAGTCCAGGTCTTTGTAGCCCTGGTTCTTGTGGTGAGGGAGAGTTTGCATTCAATGCAAGTCTGCTAAACGAGGCAGATTTGACAAGTTTATGCGTTAGAAAAGATTTAAAGATTTGTTCTCCTTGTGGGTCAAATTGTACTGAAGGGTTCTTCTTGTCTAGTCAATGTACTGCAAATGCTGACAGAGTATGCACCCCTTGCACTCTTTGCCAGAACAGTTCTTGTTGGGAGGTTTGTGGGCTAAAATCCACACCTGAGAAGCATTGGGATCACTGGCATAGATTAGCAATCATAATTGGGTCTTGTGCTTCTGTTTTCATTTTGATCTTGATGTGCTGGTGTCTTCTTCCTTATCTGATTGGGACTCGGAAAGAAGAAGGGGGTAAAAAGCATTTTAAATCTTGCATTGGAAAGCCAGAGTTGGAAACTGACAATATTGCCAATAACCTTTCTCCTTCTGTGGCTTCATGTCCTGGTATGGCTCAAGTTTTTCGACTTTCAGAGCTCAAAGATGCCACCAATGGATTCAAGGAGTTCAATGAACTTGGCCGGGGAAGTTATGGTTTTGTTTACAAAGCAATCTTGGCAGATGGGCACCAAGTTGCTGTGAAGAGGGCCAATGCTGCCACAATAATACATACCAGTAGCCGGGATTTTGAAATGGAGTTAGAAATCCTCTGCAAAATCCGCCATTGCAATATTGTAAACTTGCTGGGTTACTGCTCAGAGTTGGGAGAGAGACTGCTTGTTTACGAGTATATGCCCCGTGGAACTCTTTACGACCATCTTCATAGTGGGCTTTCTCCTCTGAATTGGAACCTCAGATTAAACATTTCAATGCAGGCTGCAAAGGGGCTACAGTACCTGCACAAGGAATTTGTGCCTCCGGTTGTCCATCGGGACATTAAGACCTCAAACATTCTTCTAGATTCCGATTGGGGAGCACGAATTGCAGATTTTGGCCTTCTTACATCAAATGAAAAGGATCTTAATGAAGAAATGAAGAATGATGTTTACAACTTTGGGATTGTACTGCTGGAGATTCTTAGTGGAAGAAAATCATATGATGTAGATTATACACCCCCAAGTATAGTTGAGTGGGCAATACCCTTAATCAAACTGGGTAAGGCAGCTGCCCTTATTGATCAGTATGTGGCTCTTCCGAGAAACGTCGAGCCTCTCCTTAAACTAGCTGATATAGCAGAGCTAGCAGTCAGGCAAAATCCTAGTGAGCGTCCTACAATGTCAGTGATAGCAACATGGCTGGAGCAAATTGTGAAGGAAGGACTTATCTTGTAGTCTTGAAGCTGAGTCCTCAGCTTGCACAAGATGCAACTGACGGCCAGCCAAAGAAAGTAGGCATTTCAGGAATTTTGGTGAGTACTGCTATTTTGGAATTGTACATTTGTATTCAAATCTTTCTGCAGCAATGCAATGCATCATTTGATAGTCATGATGTTGATCCTCTTTGTATGCGATGAGATTCTTTTCTAGGCTCTATATGTTCTCATAGTGTATGTCCAAGGGGAGGAAGTTGATTCTAAAGAGGATGTAAAAAGCCACTGTATTCTACCATGAGGATTTCCTCTCCACATATTATATTGGAGTAAGGTCTCTATACATCTTGCATGTTCCCGATATCACCCATTGTGAGAGCCTTCTGCATGAGAGTTTTGACAGAGAATTTCCAAATGGCTTAAACCAATTATATCTTTTTTCCAACATGCCCACTGGATAGCTAAGCCAACTCTAAACTTGGGCCGCCAACCCAGCCCACTTCACTCTGACGATAATTTAGACCGGGCCAAAACCGTGCGGGGAGAATCTCCCGACTCCCATGAGCCTTTGGCCCATGCAAGTAAATAACGCCGAAACTATTGAATGATGTCAACTTCACCATCCCAATATTTTCTTTTCTTGCTTATACGGTACTCGACGTACAAAACTATGTATATGATGTATCTGGCCCTGAAAGATAATTGGTGGCCTAAATTGTCATTTGTCAAGGAAAAGTTAACCTGCAAGACTTAGCAATTGAAGTCTTAGAAACAAGTG
Source organism: Tripterygium wilfordii (assembly GCF_013401445.1). NCBI lineage: Eukaryota > Viridiplantae > Streptophyta > Magnoliopsida > Celastrales > Celastraceae > Tripterygium > Tripterygium wilfordii. The sequence goes on along the minus strand of NC_052244.1, from coordinate 2,993,640 downwards.
AGAAACTGTATCTGGTCACCTGTGATTATAGTTTGCTGGACATCGACTTCATAAAGACAAAAACTGAAATAATTGATACTCAGAGTATATGGTTGGCTTTGCACTTGCAGATAAAGTATAATGTGAAGTGACAGAGAATCTGTGCGGAAAAGGATCCCACAGGCCACAACACCAACAATAGGACTGGGAATATTTGGGGAGAATATATAAGTGAGTGAGGCTAAAGTTAGAAATGACAGAGAACTTGTTCTTTCAAAAAACGCAAGCTATGGAGATATATGGGAATCTATAGTGATCCAAGAACTCCAAGACAAATTGGTTTTGTAAGAGAGAAAAAAAAGAAAACAACTTTGCTTTATGATCCGGAAAATAAGCTTAAATTTTGGTTTTTACATCATCTCTATCTCTCTCACTCCATCCCCACAGCTTCTTCCTTACTCTATTAAGCTCACACACAATGCCCTTTTCGAAAAAGAAATAGACTTTCAGGTGGAGTTGGTTTCTTGAGCTGTATTTGCTATCATGCCAAGTTGCCAACTCAACCGCTAGTTGGCTGTTTCTGGGAAAAACGGTGGGGGAAAAAGGAGAAGTATAGGAAGAGGAATGCTTGCTTAGAAGCCAATATTTTGATGTCTATGGAGTGGCCTCATATATACACACACACAAATTAAATCTCCATTACCTCCTTGTATGCCATTTACAAACTATGCCTGGCTCCCTGTATGCCATTTGCAAAGCCCATCAAGATATTGGTGGCCTCAGCAGATGGCGTGCGAGGAGTCATGCATGCCAGTGGAACTACTGTACTGTGTTAATATTTCTTTCTTGGTAGCTTACACAGTTATTTATCCACACAGTTGCTTAGAGAGACTGCTGTTTAGACAATGTTGCATTCGAGCTACACTCTTCCAGCATAAAATGGCAAGAACTCAGTCTTTAAGCACAATTTGCAGAAAGGTTAGTCATTTCAAAATGTTGCCATGTCTCCATTAATTGTTTTTGAACAGGTAAGAACACTTTAGGCTGAGGAGACTGCTTTCTTCCCTTGTTTTTGTTGTGGGTTTTTCTTCTCTCTTTTTTTAAAAATTCTTAGACCAAGAAATCTAATGGGTTCTTTACTAGAGGTTGAAATTTAACTAAATATTAAAGGAAAATGACAAAGAGCCCAAAATTTGGTAACCCAAAAGAACCCAAATCTAGTTGGCATGTCTATATCAGCATCCTATGTGGATAAAATTTGAAATTTGAAAATTTCACACAAATATTCACTCTCTCCCCTCCCCCTCACACACACACACACTCACTCTCTCTCTCTCTCTCTCCCCTTTCTCTTCCTCTCACTGTCGGTGGCTGGGTCACAACATGGGTCAAGCACCTCCGGTGGTTGTTCCTACTGATAGATGGTTGGGCTAGGTGCTCCTCAATGCGGGGAGTCCAGTGGTGGTGCCCGTTTGCAAAGGCAGCGTCGGAGGCTGCCGAATCTGATGTTCGAAAGTCCGACTCCATGGCAAATTCCTTTGGATTTTCTGGTCAATCTTGCTACTAGATCCGGTTGATGAGGGTTGGATTGTGTTCATGATTATTGTCTAATCATTTTGGGACCAACACGAACACCAAACATTGCCGGACGTCAGAGTTGTCGTCGGCCAGTGGTGGAAGCGGGGAGAGAAGAAAGAAGGGGAAAGAGAGTTAGCTGTTGCTCACATGTGCCACAGCAAACTCTAAAGCAGAGATGAGTTCTTCCTAACTAATCCACTTGAATGGGTCAAGGGTATGGGTGAGAATCCATTGTGTGCTATATGTGGGTTTGGTTACAGGAGGATCTTTGTACGATGAAGGAGCCATACTAAATAAACAATTCTTTCTCATTCTATTTTTTTGAATTTATTTTGTTTTCCTCTAAATATTCAATTTGCTTCTCAGATAAAATCAATGGAATATCCCCATTCCATTGATTTTATCAATGGAATAGCCCAAATCCATTGATAAAATCAATGGAATAAGTTATTTTGTTGATATAAATCAGCAAAATTATTAATTTGATTGTTCTTAGTTCATATTGAAAAAAAAATCAGATTGGTGTGTTGACAGCCATGATCGGTGGTTGGATGATTGATTTTTGTTTTCACCGTGAAAATAAGAGAGATGGAATGAGAGAGAGAAAGTAGGGATCTCTCCGTCTCTACCATCTATGAGATAAGAGAATGAAAGTTTTTGAATTTTAATTTTCTCTCACTTGTACAATCATCAGCTGAGTCATACTGTCACCTAGATTTGGGCTATTTGGGCTACCATAATTTTGGGCCGACTAGCACCATTGATAACTTCTACGTCGTCTGAAGTCTCATGGCAGGAAGGATCATATGAAGGTTGGTTCTTGGATATAGAATTGCACACTGAAATTGACTCTATAGAATGCAACAAACTTCAACACTTTTACCTTCTATATCAGTATGATGAATATCAGAACACAATTTACATTAAAAAAATGCACCCAATATTTGAAAAAAAAAAAAGAGGTGCTCTCAAACTAGACCTAACTGGAAAGTTGTACAAATTTCTTTTGGTATGTAGAACAAGCTGTAATTGTCAAAACTCAAAAGTACGAAGTATTGGTCGCGGTGGTGATCGAGCTCTTGGAGGATGAAGTTTTACTGCCTAGTTTTATTTTCATTAGATCAGCAACGAGTCCGGGCTGGGAAATCTTAAAATCTCTGATGTCAATTTCATTAGTCATCATCTTGACAGCCGTTGACATCGATGGCCTGAGCCTCGCTGTTTCTTGCACGCAAAGTAGGCCTAACATTAGGAACCGAACGGCTTCTTCTTCTCCTTTTGATAAATTCAAACCCGGCATAGGATCTATTAGCCGTGCAAGATCGCTTGCCTGGTATGCTTCCCATGCCTGCACATTGTTAAAACACAGTGCGTCAGTTTTTTTCATATGATCATCGAAAACGTGACATTGTTTGTTGGTAATGTACCTACCAGCTGAACAAGGTACTTTTGTCCCTCTAGCAGATCAAAATTCACCACGGACTGACCACTAATAGTTTCCATTAACAGCACTCCAAAACTGTAGACATCTGATTTTCGTGTCAAATGTCCGGTAATGGCGTATTCTGGAGCAAGGTAGCCCCTTTTTAGCATAAGCAATTGCAGTAAAACCCAATTAGCTATGTTTTCTTGCAAGAAAAAGTATACCAGAAACAACATTACAGGACATGATTCCACTTACAATGTCCCTGCAACACGAGTACTAATGTATGAATGGTTGTCCCTAAGTAGCCTCGACAACCCGAAATCAGACACCTTTGGAGTAAAATCTCGATCAAGTAGTATATTGCTTGCTTTGATGTCTCGATGAACAATATGAGGCGTAACCTCTTCATGAAGATAAGCAAGTCCGCGAGCAACACCTATCAATATTTTTTGCCTTACTTGCCAGCTGAATTTCATCCTGTTTTGCTCTCCCCCTATTAATAAGAATACTAGGATTAAAGAGGCCGATGATAACGGAGGCTTAATCGAACAATGAAGAGAAAGAAAGTGATTACCAAGCAATGTGTGAGCCAGGCTATTGTTTTCCATGTAATCATACACAATTAATCTGTAAGTTTCCTCGACACAACATCCTTGTAATGTAATGAGATTTTCATGCTTAATATTGGAGAAAACAGCTAATTCTGATACGAATTCCCTTTCGCCTTGCATCGATTCAAGCTCAACGGATAGAACTTTTACAGCCACAACAGTACCATCTTGTAGGAATCCCTGGCAAAAGTTAAATCAAAGCATCAAACAAGAAACAGACAATCTGATAAGCCCTTAGATAAGCCAAATGTCCTATTCAGTCTTGAGTCTTGACTGGACCTTGTAGACAGAGCCAAAGCCTCCTTCTCCAATCTTGTTTGAGGCAGAGAAATTATCAGTGGCAATCTTGAGTTCATCATAGGAGAACAATCGCAAATTTTCATGGGTTTGTTGTCCTGGTTCAGATTCACCATAAAAGCATATGAATTCAAGAATACCATGATACCCAGACTCATAAAAACAATGTAAAACAAAAGGGAAAAGCAAAAGTGGGTTACCAAGACGACTTCCATTGGTGGGGGCGGCGGCCGAGGTAGAAGAAAAACAACAGAAAGGGAACTTCATTTCATTGATCCGTGTGTCTGCTTTTAACCAATTTGGGCTAATCCACAAGAATTGTTCTGTTGAGGGACATGTTAAGAAAAAGCAACAAACCAAACTTTCATAGAAGGAAAGGAATACAGATTGGAACAGCCATGCCTGTGGTTTTTGACTTCTTCGATGGCAGTTCTGAATTTTTTTTCCTATTTGGCATGATAGATTTGATGGGTTTATATATATTTATATATATATACACACACATTGCCAAACCTGAAACCCCTCTTGGCATTAGGTTTTGGTCTTTGTTCTTGTCTTATCCAATTATTCAGAGTTGGAGAATTGGGGCAATGATTTAAGACTTGCTGTATCTGTTACTCATTAATTAATACCCTCATTTAATTTATCAATAATGACTTGAGACAGGAAGACAAGAATTAGAACCATGATTTAACACTGGCTGCATAATTTATTTATTTTTAATCGAGGAACCACTCAATTCAACATTTATTTCAGATAGTTGAAAAGTCCGCACCCACATGTGATGACAAATAAGATTTGGTTGAAACCCATACGGGTAGGGGTAGGCGTTGTAAGTGGGACAAATCCACGAAACTGAAATTCCACACAGAAATATCCCAGTTGATTGGTTCTCAGGCACTGTGCATATTAATTAATACTCTCATTTAATTTATCAGTAATGACTTGAGAAAGGAATTAGGACAATGACTTAAGACTGGTTGTATAATTTTAATTTTTTTATCGAGAAACCACCCAACCCTACATGTTTTTCGGATAGTTAAAATGTCGGCGTCCACACATGATGATAGGTCAGATTGGGCCGAAACCCATACGAATAGGGGTCAAAAGTGAGACAAATCCACGAAACCAAAATTCCACAAAGAAAATTCCAATTGATTGGTTCAAACTTCCAACCTCGAGCACTGTACACCCTTAAGTCCATAAGAATAACCATTTAGATCATCGTCGAGTGATTAGACTGGCAGTATCTGTTAGACTGTTATTCATTAATAAGTTCTCTCATTTAATTTATCAATAATGTAGAACATGTTTCCTCCGCTATATTTGGTTTTGGTTTTTGTTTTAATTTCAATTAACAAAGATAATGATCTACCAAGATTACATCTTATTTTTTTGACCATCACTTAGCTTAATAATTCTACGCGGAATGTCTCTATGACCCTCTTGAATGAGTCAGTTTCAAATTTCAAATCAGGGTAAGATATTCTGGAAGTTTCTACTGAAGAAGTCAATAGAAACCTTGGACGGTGCCCTGTGAATTGTTCAAAGTGTTGGAAGACGTATCTTTGATCCATATTGATTTGATTTCTGCATGGAGAGGAAAACAGAAACTTCCAACCAAAGACCACCTGAAAACTTGGAAGCTGCGAGTGGAGGAGTAATCAACTTGGCTGGGCCCTCCCTCTATTACAGGGGCCCAACATGTAGGAGGCATTAGGTAAGAGCATCCACCACAATAACTCTTGTACATTGATCCTGTATCCTATTTTACAGGATGAAACATCACAAATTATAACAAAAGCAGCCACAATAGTCCCCCTATATTACAGGAGGGGCCCACTTTTTTCCCATGATGCTATAGTGCTCTGCTAAAGGTAGAGGAGCACTATAGCTCTTGTTAGCAATTTTTTAATATTAAATTCTTTGACAGACAATTTTTTAATATTAAACTATAGGAGTTTGCCAAACCGCATTCTATCTAATTTTTTTTGCTTTTATTTGACCTAAATTTATTTAATTATAGACAACATTTATTGTTTTATATTTGTATTTTCTATTTAACATAAACCTTAAAACAAATAAGTTTCTTTCTAAAAAAAATAATAAATTTATTGATAATTAAGTGTAAACAACATTGCATTTTCACAATTTTTTATATTAAAATAATAAGAGCATATGATATTGTGAAATATATATCTAATATTTTTAATATTTAGAAAATAAAATATCTTGTGAAATATATATCTAATATTTTTAATATTTAAAAAATAAAATATCTTGTGAGATATATATCTAATCTTTTTAATATTTTAAAAAATAAAATATCTTGAGAAATATATATCTAATATTTTTAATATTTAAAAAATAAAAATATCTTGTGAAATATATATCTAATATTTTTTATCTTTATTTTATATATTATTTTGTTAAAAAAATGATATTGTCAAAAATATATTTGTTATTATATAATGTAATTGATAAAAATTAAACATAAAAAATTTTAAAATTGATTGGAGAAATGAATATTGTAAGTGATAGATGATGGTTTAGAGAAGCTATTGTGGAGTGCTGTTGAATTATAATTCTGTAAAACTGTAAAATGACTCATTTTACTGTATTTTAGAAAATCTGTTAAGAGAAGCCAATGTGGGTGCTCTAAGAAACACAAAGCCTTCTAATATAACTAATAATTAATTCATGCGATGCACGAGATTGTATTAAATATTTAATTATCAAGTATTATTGAATTATTATTATACTTTTGTTACTTTATTTTCATTATTAAGGTAATTTACTATTATTTTTATTTCATTGAATTCGTATACTGACATCATATTGAACATTAGATATATTATGCAAATTTGTAAATCATATATTTATTTATTTGTTCCTCTCTTTGCCGTGTTCGAATGAGCCATTTTGTCGAACACTTGGTGTACACCAGCAAGTGGACTCTCTAATGTGAACAAACGAATTGATCGCGACGTGGCATCTTATACCAAACTAATAGTGCTCAATAACATTATATTTTAATGGATTTTGAGATGCTTAATCAACTTTCATTTTTTATGTTAATGTTTTTTTTAAAAAAACTTTCTTATAAAAAGAATTAACAATGGCCGAATAATTAATGACATAATTAACAACCTTAAACCTCCATATTTTGATGCCTAAAAAGGCTCGTCCCTAGTTGGGAGTTTTTTTATTTGGTTATGTATAGTTTTTTTGGAACATTGTGGGGCTAGTACCACAACTTGGGCTATTCTATATATATAATGAAGATCACATCAACTTTGCAGTATAAACTAACACCACAATTATATTATGATTGGACTTGGGCCGCAATTTCTTACTGTTTAGACCATGGGCCCGCTTGCCTAAGCTATGGGCATGTTAGGCTGATGATTTTAGATAATAACTTATTAAGATGTTGCTTAGGTCGTTGGTAGGACTCGACATTGGGCCGGACCAGGTCGGCCCCGAAATATGAGATCCGGGCCCGATTTTGATAATCGAGCTTTGGGTAGGGCTTGACTCTCAAAATGAGGCTCATGCCCTTAAGGCTTAGGCCTTTGGATCGGGTCGGGCCCGACATTTTGATTATATATGTATTTTTTTGAGGGAAATGTATTATATATGATGAACATTATTTACACCCTATTTTTTATTAAGTATACTCCAATCTAGTGTGTTTTTAAAGAGTTAATGGGGTGTACTTAGTAAAAAATGTGGTGCAAATAATGTTCATTATTATATATATGCATATGTGTAATATATATGTATTATGTGTATATATATACACATACATTGCAATAATATATATATATGTGTGTGTGTGTGTACACAGTGCATGCACTGTCTGTATATGTATATATATATAATGTATGTTATAGTCGGGTTTGAGTCGACCTCTGGCCGGACCTAACCCCAAAAATGGAGCCCAGGCCCGGTCTAATTTAAGGTTGGGCCAGGGTCGGGCTCTGACCTAGACCCGTAGGTCAAATGGTGACCCTTAGTCGTTGGCCTTTTAAGCTTGTGTTTGCTTGCACCATAAGTGCTGGGTCATCTGGACTGATGACCTTTGCCTGGGTTGTAGACCGTCTAAGCTGATATTTTTGCCTAGATCACCATCGTCTAGGTTGATTATGAGTATTTTAAATTTCTGATAGAATCTATTTACTTACATTTTTTTGATAAAAATAATTTAATTCTTAAATTTTAAATGAAGAACTACATCATAAATAATTTAATTGGTATAGTTTTATGAATTTCTTTGTAGAGCTAATGCATTTTTAACTGATTTCTCAAAAATATTTTATACTTTATCTTATTTATAACAACTTATTGAAAAGTGAAAACAACGCGATAGTATCCAAGAATGACCACAATTGATAAATGTTGAGTTCAATGCATGCTTTGTTTTATTGTGTAGATTTCACATTTTTCATGTCACTATTTTTTTTTTCAAAAGAGGGCCCGACTAAATTGTTCAAGAATAGTGGCATTAAGTTTATCAATCTTCCGTCTTAGAATGAGATAGTTCTATTTTTGGATGATTTTAAAAAAATCATTTAAAACCAAACAATCAATCAAATTGAATCAATGCATTCAATCTTCCCTATTGATTGTTTAATTCTTGAAAGGAAAGTTAAAGCAAACATTGTGCACTATACTTTTCAATTTCCCAAAAATAAAATTTGTGCATATGCAATGTATAGTGTATAAATACACCCGAATCACTAATCAAACCACTAATTGAAATCATAAAAATTATATGTATCATCCGTACACGTTGGTGATTAGGGTTCGAATCGCCAAATACCGTCTCGAAAAATAAAATGATGTGTATAACTGCATTATTGGTAATAAGGAAAGTTAATGCGGTAATAATTAATTAATTAAAATAATAAAAAAGAGGATAAAAAGAAAAAGGAGATCACATTCACTTTAGTCTTTTAGCATAATCTCTATCGCCCATCAATGGTGGTTTTGATGTTGGGTGGAGCTTCACGCAATCCCATTATACCTTCCACCCCCACTCCCCCCACCAATCCCAACCCCCATTATCGGAATCTTTCTTCTTCTCCCGTATTTTCTCTCTCGTTTTCACTACCAAATCTTCATTTCATTATCAGAGACCGACTAACTAAGCAGGGCAACAAGCCAAGTTAAGTTTCTCTTGCTATTTATAGCATTTCAGTTTCCCCTTTTATGTTGTTTTGCTACCCACTTCTGTGAAAGCAGAGAGAGAAAGAGGGAATGGGCAATACCAGCAGCAGCGGCGGGCACGGTCGCCGGAGACATGGTAGCAGGAGGAATCATCCACCGCTGCCTCCGGCCGTGCCTCCTCAGCCGGAAACCTCAGCGAATCGTTACGTATTCGCGGCGGCCACACCGTACCCGGCGCAGCACCCGAACCCTAACCCTCCACCGTACTACCAGTACCCGGGATACTACCCGCCTCCTCCGCCCTCCATGCCGATGTCGCTTCCGGCTCCGTACGATCACCATCACCGGATGGAACCGGGCCATTGGGGGAGATATCCGTGTGGGCCCATGATGCAGCCCCCGGCGCCTTACGTCGAGCACCAGAAGGCTGTGACAATACGCAATGATGTTAATCTCAAGAAGGAGACTTTGCGGCTCGAACCAGACGGTGAGAATCCTGGGAAGTTCCTTGTCTCTTTCACGTTCGATGCCACTGTCTCCGGGAGGTAATTTCGATTTTATTTTATATGGATCTGTGTTTTATCATTTTTTATGTGTTTTCATTATTAATGTTGATATTGTTTCTTCGATGAGTCCACACGTGTTGGAAAATTATGTGCAGTGTCGTTTCTCATTAGTTCAAGGAAGGTATCTGTTTGGTTGACGATTGGCCTCAAAGTTTTTGACTGCTGATGTTTGAACTGGACCTTTTCGAATGCTTGCTGTCTTTTGAATGATACAATTTCAATTTTCACAGCGATTTCTTCAAACTTGCCTGCATGTGGATAAACACGTGTTTAAACCTGGATCGGTAAAGTTTCAATTTTGAATGCTTTGTTGTTTGAAGATTATCTCCAATAGTAGTAAGGGTGCAGGCTTGGAAATTAAGAAGCCGGAATGTCAGGCTAAGGAAATTAAGTTTGCTGCGGGGAAGTAGCAGGGTTGAGGATGAGGTGAAAAGGATACGTAGTTGGAGATATTACAATTTTGTCTGCTTTTGCAGTTTCTGTAATGAAAGCAGACAATATGACTGAACAGGAGGTTAAAATGATAAATCACCTGTTTTAGATTTGGCTTGGTGTTAGGGTGAACAATGTGTCAGTTACCATGGGTTTCTTGCTAAATTATGTGACAAAACTCAACCAGAAAAAGAAGAAGGAAAAAAAAGATCAGCGTTGGGAGATCAAGGCTTTGTATGAGATAGTATTCCAAAGCAGCAAGTATATATGTCTCATTGATAAACATCTATTTTTGTGATGACAATCATGGATGTGTGTTAGTTTGCTTATATGTGGCCATTTGACTATACTATTTTGCTTTTCCGACATTTTTTTAAATCATAAAAAGTGCACACTTGTCTTCAAAGAATCTTCTTTGTCGTAGATATTGTTTCTTATAATTCAGGCTGCATGACATTCTTGGTACAAAGTGAAATATTGCCTGTTGTAAGATCTTCAACTGAATATAGTTTGTGTTTTGTTCTCTCTACAAACAGCATCACTATTATGTTTTTCGCAAAAGAAGGCGAAGATTGTAAACTGACACCTATGAAGGAACAGCTGCTTGCACCAGTGGTGGTAAACTTTCAAAAAGGTCTGGGCCAAAAGTTCAGACAGTCCTCTGGAACCGGAATTGACTTCTCAATGTTTGAGGAGACTCAGTTACTGAAAGAAGGTGATTCAGATGTCTATCCTTTAGCAGTGAAGGCAGATGCATCCCCCGCTGATCAAAGTGGCTCGGATGGAAACCAAACTTCTGGATCCCCAAATTCTCAGATTACTCAGGCAGTATTTGAGAAGGAGAAAGGCGAATATCAAGCGAGGGTAATGAAGCAGATTCTGTGGGTGAATGAGATGAGGTATGAGCTGCAGGAGATATATGGCATTGGGAACTCTGTTGAAGGTGACGTTGATGCAAATGATCCTGGAAAAGAATGTGTCATTTGTCTGTCAGAACTACGGGATACAACCGTTCTTCCCTGCCGACACATGGTATGCAAATAATTGCTAGTTTCTCTTTTTGGAGTGCATTTCTCAAATAAGGGAAAGGACTTGGTATACTAATCCGTGTCTGCTTTGCAATGTCATAATCTTCGCAAAACTTGTTCTTACATGGGGGAGTAGTTGCCATTAAAAAGAAAAAGAAGGAAAAAAATCAATGGGGAGTAGTTTCTTGTAGATGGTTTATAATTTCCACACCTGCCAATCACGGCTATCTGTTTCTGTGGGCGTTTTTGTTTTAGAAAATGCCTTGAATCACTTATCAGGTTTGTTGATATGCAGCAGCTGGCAGAATGAGATTCTTATAGCCAGCTCATACTTCTAATTAAAGCTGAAGTATATCATATGCTAATATGAACATGAGTACAGACTGTACAGTATGTTGATTTTTCCTTTCATGATACAAAATGTTGATGAGGTAGAGTTTGTTGATGAGAGATTACTGAATCCAGCATAAATGATGTTTTCTGTCATTGGAAACTGCAGCAATTTTATCAGCCAAACCTAAATACTAGTAATTTACTAACTGGTTGATATAACATTTTTGGTTGGTTTTTGACCTTCTGCTCTATGTTGCAGTGCATGTGTAGTGGATGTGCAAAGGTTTTACGGTTCCAGACAAATAGATGTCCAATCTGCAGACAACCAGTTGAGAGGCTTTTGGAGATTAAGGTCAATAATGGGCATGAGGAATAAGTAAGATAGAATATGTGCTGCTGCCGCTGCTTGTTGTATAGTATCATGTTGTTTTCTTTCTTTTTTGCTTCACTTGTAATTTTCATTCTACGTCTTTTCCCTTGCCTAATGCTCAAAATAGAAAAGTGTGACCAATATGCTGCATAACATGGAGAATGCTGGCATTACACAAAAATTTATGAGCCAATGCCTTCCTTTTGGACGTGTGAGTTTAGTGCCAATTCCTCTGAATACTTGCTATTGGATAAGAAATATATAGTATTATCGTATTATGTTTTGGTTTCTTTTGAATTGTTGAGCCTTCCTTTCCATGTCAGGATGTTCAATGACTCGACTCTCTTGGTTGAGTCATGAATATGTTGCTGTTTCTTGTTGCCAGTGCTTTTTGTTGAGTAACCAGCAGAAACCAACCTATTTTTTGTCATTATTTTCGAGAGGGAAAATGAAGGCTGTTAAATTAGGTCGTCTACTTATGGATTGATGGCCACATGCTTTTACAGGATGGTTGCTATATGTATGTTAAGGAGAATAGAGTTGCTGTGAGTGTTTTATCTATTACTTGGCGATAGTCTGATTGGTTATTTATCCGGACTTAGAGTGTATGATGTCGGAGGTCGAGAGTTCAAACCAATCAATTAAGATATTTTTTTGTAGAATCTTGGTTCTGTGAACTTGTTCCACTTCTGATCCCCTATCAGTATGGGCTCGGCTTAGTCTCACCTTTGATGCATACTGTTCTGGCGACATGAAGCTGGGCGACATTGGGCTGAGTGAATGATCGATGACCAAGGAAAAGGTTTTTGTAGTTGAAACTTGTAATTGTTATTGTTTCCCTTTGTGCGTCCTCTGCAAAACTCATCGACAGTCATAGAAGTGAGAGAAAAACTGATATTCCCCCTCTTCTAAAGTAACAGCAAAACTTGCAAAGTGAATGAATAACATGAGAGATTGAGTTACCCAGTTCATTTTGATGATATAGGTTCTATTTCGTAGAGCAATTGGATTGATTTTTAATGCTAATGGAAAAATTGTGGAAAAAAAAATTGAGTTTAAAATTGTATAAGTTTTACTCGGCGAATGATGTTAACATGAGAGATGTTGAGTTACCCAATTCATTTTGATGATAATAGGCTCCGTTTGTTAGAACGATAGTGAAAAAAATATGAATATTAAGACAAAATGTGGGGCCCACTGTTTTTGAAAAAGAAGATTAATGAAGTTACACTTTATCCCACATGAGATTTTGCAGCGGAGCTACAAAAACATGCGGGGACTGCTATTTTGTCATTAATTTCACATGACATGGTCTCATATTCAATCAAAGACGTTAGCTTGCAAATTCAATTTTCTATTTGCAATCCATCAGGTACCCATTACCAAATCTTAACAGATAATATTATAACGTACAGATATATTAACAGATCATATTATAAAGTACATCTGTTACATGTGAACACCTGAAAGAAAAGGAAAGTTTTTTCAAATATTTAACATGAACCAATTATTTATTGACCGTCAAGAGTAGTTGGCAAATAAATTAACTAAAGCAGTCACCGTGGGTCATAATCATATAAGCATGTTTCAAACTTAAACAAGACAAACCAAGCACACAACACACTTTTTATTCAACAAAACACAAAGCAAAATGGTTCCTTATTTAGCATAAGTGCCCAACCACAAAGCACTTGGATGTCTTCAACACATCCTACAGCAGAAACTTCAACAACAACAACAACAACAGACATAACACAATCAAAGAGAGTTCAAATGACACAGCATTCAAACTAGAGTTTACTGAACGACAGACTCTGTTCAGTCTCCCACCATTGATGGGCAAATACACCTCTGCTTCTGAGACCCTTGAAGAGGTCCAAGCATTGTCCCTCCACAGCACCCTTCCCATACACTTGGTCTGAGCAAACAAGGAACAGCTCGTCGACCATGCATATCGCACCACTTTTAAACAGTTCAGCCAGAAATTCAAGTTCCACCTTCCCTGCATTCATTTTTAGTACCATAAAATCTGCATGCTGCGCTGTTTCCTTGAACCAAGCAAGAAAATCAAAGCTGCCATATTCAACATACGGATCTAATTCTTCAATAGCATCTGGCATTGCTGTGGCCTTGTTTCCAGCAAGGTCTGGGTAATAAACAAATGTGATGCCGGGCTTTTTGACATAAGATAGCATAACTGAAGTGTTATGATCGACAAAATATGAACTGAAAGCTTTGCGATCCACAGGATATGATGGAAAGAACCAATTTTCATCACCGGACTTTAAGTGCTCCCCTGCGCCAATGTCGATATAGACCATATGCTTCTTAGAAGAAATATCCATGAGCTTTGGCAAGTAAGCAATTCTTTTTTCAAATTCCACTGGCTTTCCATCCACAAGAGGCTCTAAGTAGTCCATGAGAGGTTTGCTATCCATAACAGATTGGCAATCAGCTGGCAGTTCAAATTGCTCAAAATAACCAACATTTTCGTTTTTCTTCTTGAACACAACCAGAATCAACTCAGCAACATAACCAACATGCACAACCCTGGAATCTCTCAGTAATATAGAAACTGGGGTAGCGGCACCAATCAAGCCATTCGGGTTTAACGCCCAGCCACCCACAAGCACAGCCCCAATTCCACTGGGCTTAAGAACACGCTCAATCTCAAGCACCAGAATTGCAGGGACCAAAAACTTGTCCATCTCATTGAACAGTACAAAGTCATAAGAATTTCCTTCAAAGTCAAGCTGGTAAACAAGGTTCTTATGCTTAAGCAAGGAGAAGGGGCTCTTATTAACCCCACAAACATGAGAGAATCCCAAATCCCGCAATGCCATAACTGCGGAGGCTGATCCTTCCCCGAGACAGAGAGCTTTCGCACTATAATTCGTCAACATTTGCATTCTCATTAGCTCTCTGACCACATCAACGGTCAAATTAACATTTTCCATGTAGCGCACTGACCCAGATGAGCCCGGTATCAACAATCGATTCATCAGCCAATTCGTACCATAATCAAAGGCACACTCAGGAGTGGTCAATGGATCCAACAGTCCCAAATTTGACCCAGAGAGTATGTGCACCAGAGGCACAATGGACATAACCAAGGCAAGCAAGAAAGCGCGTAAAATCACACGCCTCGCTATAGACCCACCAAATACATGCATTTTTCAAGGACTCCAAATCCACAAATACGAAGATTGCAAATTCTAGAGAGTAATCGAGAACGTTTACAACAGACAAAGAGAGAGATTTAAGCCAAACGGAGAGAGGGGAAATAATTAGCGAGTGCAAAACCTGGAGGAGGTGTGATTTCCACCCACGAGGAGCACGATTGATTTTTGAATCCCTAACCACATCCTTCTTGGAATCATTGTTTTCGGGTCGAACCAATTCATCTTTGCAACTCTGAAACCAATCATTTCACTTCAGATCTTCTACATTACATTCTTCCTGGTCTTTGCTTCACCGTCAATACATTTGAAGAACGGATTCGCCCCAATAAACAAGAAGTTGAATTTGAAGAATGTAATGCAGGGCTCTGAGGAGGATGAGGAGGAGGAGGGCTTTACGAATGAGGGTTTCAGCGAAGTGTGAAGTTAGAGTCTTAAACAGATATGAGAGTAGCGACAATAGTACAGTGGTAGTGGTGGATGGTTGATTGATTTACGTGGCAGAAGATTAAAGCCTTGCTGAATTATTGTGTTGATAAAAACAAGATTCCGAGTCGGCATCTTCATTAAAGGTTGACAGAAGCGCGTAGGCCGTGGGGCCATATGGCTGATCGATCTATCTTTTATTATTTTTACTTTTTATTCTGTTTATCCTTTACAGTATTAATATTACAGTTTAAAAGATCCAACCATCCAATGGAGGGCATGATGACTTCGTTACTAGAGCGATTGTTGTGAGTTTTAATATTAAGTTGTGTAATAAAAATTTATATAAAAATTTGTGTAATAAGTTGTGAGATGTTTGATAGATTAAAAAATTATTTGTAGCTTATAAGCTATTGAATGTATTGGGTAATGTTTGATTAATCTAATTAATTAATTTGAATATCAAATACGTATTAATATAATTAGTATTCTATGTTATTTAATTTATAATTTAAAAATTTTACAAGGTTTATATTCAGTTTTAGAAAGAAAAAAAAAGAGCACAAACAAGTAATAAAACATCAAAGGTGATGTGTCTTGGTCCGTGAAATTGATTGGTGGTGTTGATGGTCATTGGCGTTGTCTATATTAGTCGGATCGAGTTATTTCTCAAACGATGACCATGATTTCACGAAACTTTTTCTGTGACTCAAGTGATAATCGATGGTCAGTGATGACTGGGCTTTGGTCGAACTGACCTAGAGCTTCATTTCGATGGTTCATTCGTTGAAAACGATGGTCGGACGATCAATTTCCAGTTGTGAGCGTGAAGAGAGAAGAAGAAAGAGGGGCATTTTGATAAGTTTACAAGTATTCCTTTTTTTCTAAAGTTTTTTTTGATTTGTGCTTGTTGAAATATTTTTTTAAAAAATATTTGTAGTTGTTATCGTTACGGATAAAAAATCCTTAAGTAAACTTAAAATGTTCAGTAATAATAAAAAATTAATCAAAAAATATTAAGTAACCAATTAATTTTTATGTAAAATATAAACTTATAAACACCAATCTTCCAGGTGAGCTCTACTGTTTTTAAAAGAAATATTAAAAAACTTACACACATTAGAATGATTAACATGGACCCCACGTGACTTTTTTTTTTTTTTTTCCCAAAAAAAGGAAAAAAAACCTGAACCGTTGAAAAGAAAGTCGACTTTAGACTTTAGAGTACCCAGCCATTTCGCTGGTGGATTGATCCAGTTTGGTGAAGCGTCACATGCTAACGAGCTGCACAACTTAAAAACTGTGACTAACGCCTCACCAAACAGGCATGATGTCATCTCATAATTGAGGCCCATTATTTACAGCGGTTTCATGTCCCATATTGGTTTGTGGGCTTCAATAGTTGATGTGGTTTTGCGACTTGGGCTGTCATGGTCATGGGGAGCAGGTCTATTCACTTGATAATCACCATTGGCTTGGCTGAATATTGAAGAAAGAATTCAATAAGAGCATCCACAATTATGGTATATTTAACATTGTTAACAACAGTTTTTGAATAAGTATAGTGCTATATCATCACAATAGATATAATGGAGTGTATTTGAAGTATTTGAAATGTTATTTTTTTGATAAATATAACGTTACATACACACAATGAGTGAAAAATGACACTTAAAAATTTAGTTATGAAAAAATGATACTTGAGAGTTTGAGTATGTATATAGTTGATGAATACTGAAGAGATAGATAATGAAAGGGAAGAGAGAGATGATGGAAAGAAATATAGTGAAGATGAAAAGGAAGAGAGATGTGATGGAAAGGAAGAGAGAAAAGATGAGTATAGAGTGTTAGAATGTATGGAGTGTTGATGAATAGTGTTCATTGTGGGATCCATCCACCCACCTAATTAAATTGTGTCACATAAGAGAGAGAAGAAGAGAGAATGATTTTGAAGTGTTGGATATTTATTTTATTACTGTGGATGCTTAATGCCATTAAGCTAATTGTTATTGAGAACCACACACTCATGTACTGTCACTTCTTCTCATCTCCTATGTTGCTGCTCCTCATATAGACATAGTGGAGAGGGGGGGCAGGGGGGTCCTTGTCAAATATGAAGCGATTGAAAGAGATGTTCAATCGTAGTCAGAAGAAGTGATTGGTGTCATGCTTTTCATGGTTGAGAGACTTTGTGGCGATTGGCAACTGAAGTTTCGGTGAATCAAAACTTTCCATTTGTGTGGTTTCAATCCAATTCTTCAATTGATTCAATATATGGATGTATGGAACTCGCAAAACTTTATTTTTCACCTATTGTCTCCTGGTACTTTAGTCCAAAAAATATGTTTTTAATGTGTGAAGAGTTAAGACTTTACTTATAAATCATTATGTTGAGTTATGACAGACCGATGTGAGATTTAAGTATTGACATTCCCCTGCATTTGTTGGACTGAGTTATGTCATGATTAGCAATGGAGTAGTGACCATGCCCAAATGGGTTGATCGCTCAATACCACATTGAAACTCTCAACACTTATGAGTTATGTTATGTTAGGTCCAACAAATAAAGTAGAGGTCATGTCCAACCGGACCAATTGCTCTGATATCATGTTGAATTCTTAGCTAAAACACATTGATAATATTGTACTATTTGGGTTAATCGGATCACTAATTCACTATGGATACATTGAGTCCGTAAAGATTTGTTCTTCACATGTTGTATCTTTTAATGGTACTTGAGCACAAAAAACACGTTGTTAATGTGTGTGTAAGTAGTCCGACTTAACTTATAAATCACTCGATTAGATTATACCTGATATGAGATTTAAGTCTTGAGAATAAATAAATAAAAAAAAAAGTAAACAACGCACGTCAACGTGGATTTCAAACTTTGAACCTGACGTTGATTGGGATATGCACGCATCTCTTTGTAAAAGTATGAATCACTCTCTTTTATCAAACATTCTGTAATCATCTATAGAAATCAAAATCTAAAAAAGAATTCTCAAATGCACATATGTAACGATCTGATCGTCTATGAAGAAAACAGGAGAGATCCCAACCAGAGAGTAAGTGAAGGATCAAGAAACCGAGTGACGAAAAACCCTAGCTCGAGTCGCAACGCACCTTTGCCTTTGTGTGAGGAGGAGACGAATGCGTTCCAACGTGTCACATAAACGGAAGTCATAGAACCAATCGGGTTTTCGACTTTTGCCAGCGGAGCCAGCTCGACTGGGCTGGGTCTAATAAATAACTTGGGCCTACTCTTAATTAATTACCAACGCCCACGAACCCACCTAACAGGTGTGCCATTTATATTGTGAAATTGGACAAAATTGTAATTAACCGTTGAATGAATGACACAACTTTGTTTATTTTTTTTCCCACTCAATTTGGGATTTGAGAATTAATGATTTTGACATCTTTAATTATTATTCTAATTTTTTGGTTCATCAACGTACCCAAATCTTTCCTTAGGAGATGACAAGAAAACAGATAAATCCATACTTCAATATAATTAAATAAAAATAATTTAATTAATTATGAAAGTCTTAATCACATATGTCAACTTCAACATAACAATTAGCCGCCATTGAGACTGGTTTTCCATAAATGAATAAATATATGTACCCATATGCTTTTTATGTAATCTACCAAAAAAAACCTCATAGTTTTGATACCTCAAGTACATGATACAATCACTTTTAATCACTCGAGAAGTCCTGATTTCGATTTATTCTAGAAACAATACCCTTGTAAATTATACGAAATCTAGATTGAGTAGATCCACTAGTGACGAGGCAAATCATAAATGAACGGATTACATAACATTAAAAAGAAAAAAGAGCGCTACCATGAAGGTTTTTTTTTTAATACAGGAGAGGGGATGGGAAGGCTCAAATTTAAGACTTCTATGAGATACCACACACATAAATGTCATTTCAACTATTTATGATTCTCGCCATTACTATGAAGGTTGAAATACTTTAACAGCAGCTTTCATCTCATATTACCACTATCAAATACTAACTCATACTCTCATGGGCGTTTGACAAGGATTAAGAAAGAGAAATGATAGAAATCATAAACCGGCCATACACAACATTTGATCTTCCCCAAAATTTTGTGGTTCAGATTCAGAAAAGTACTAAACCAATTCCAGTAGCAGGCAGGTTTACGACACCCAAAACAGAATGAAACGAGCCCTAATGCAGCCTCTAAGAAATACAAATGTCATAGAAGCAACTTCTTCACATTATTTGCGTCAATAATTAAATATATATATATCCTACCAACAGCCGTTTTGTACTTACAAAGGCGCTTCCTTCATTCTCCCAAACTGTAATACCATCATCGATCGAAACTTTAACCCAGAATATACAATGGAACTAGTTGCTTAATCTCACAACCATCAGGTCACATTCGACAGTCCCGATCCTGAGAACAACCAGCGGCTAAGAGATGAACGGCCACTCTATCAATAAGATTGCAACTCCATTGAAAGAAGCCAGTTTTGCAGATATCTTACTGACAATTTGGTCATTGCCTATAACTAGAGCCTCCAACCTTGCTGGATGGCAGCGTTTTCTCTTTCAAACTGGTACTTAGCACGTTCTCAGGGTTGCCTGCTTGGTTGTCCGCAACCCCAGGCCTCGTCCAGATCTTTATGTGCCCTTCTCGACAAACAGTAAGCACAGAATCTTGGGTAAATATTACACCAGAGAGGGGTTCAGTGTGAACTCGGTGCGTAACCATAGGAGAGAGCTTAGGAACATCTCGCATGCTTGGAGCAGGTTGGAGAGTCCCAACCGGGGAAACAGTGTCCCAATGAGATGACTGGCTTCCAGTACTGAAAGTAGGAGACCCACCGGTATATCGACGTAGTGGCACCACAATCTCATCCATTTCCAGGTCCCACAAAAGCAACTGTGTGTCCTAATCACAATCAAGTAAATTGTAGCCACAGTGAACAAATATTCCAAAAAATAATTGCACAATAATGTGAAAACAATAAAATACCGAAAATAATGATTATCAATGACCAAAAGGTCATCATTTCACTACTTGGAGCCTTGCTTACAATCCAACTCAAGTTGCTCAATGTAACAGTGGCCATTTTTATTAGTCTACTGTGCATCCCTCAACTATCACAGTTGAGTGTGCAACCCTTTTCGATTTTTAATATTCATTGCCGGAAATAAAATTTATAACAAATATAACAAATAAAAAGGCCAAAGAACCAGCACAGGGAAAGCTTACAAGGACCTAAAACTTTCTCGTCTTGGTCTGCCTTGACTCAACCATATATTCTATTTAATATAAGAACCTGTCCAGGTAACAGAAGTTGGGAGGACTACAAATGTAAAAGTACAAGGAAAGGCTAATCTTAGAGAGGAGTCAAAATGCCAAATAGAGGAAAGCTTCGCACATATAATGCTTGATATCTACACCTCTTTCAAACTACTTTCATACCTTTACTTCCCCCCAAAGATAAAGATAGCTATCAGCAGATCTGACAAAGCAGACTAAGAATGACAGTATCAGATGAACTGACACATTGATAATGCAGATTTAAGTATCAAAATGCATGGGACTTCCTGAAATGCCAAACTTAAGTGAGATGTCGACCTACATCAGTGCAATCAACAAATTCTTAAGCATTTTACAATGAATTTTAGATGTTAAATCACCATTATGCCAATAATAATAAAAGCTAAACAGCCATCAGTATCTCAAGATACCTGACCAACGGATCCAAATCGGTACATGACAGTCTCTCCAGAGCCATCTGAATTTGGTGATGTCCAATACGAATCAAAAGCGACTCCACTGACCTGCCACCATCATCAAGCACTTAGTGAGTTCATCATGCGTAATATAGAGATATTGAGAGCACATCAGTAACTGCATAGAAATCCTACCCATGAGTTATGCCCCTCACCCCACGCTACAACTTTCCTGTCCTCCATGCTCCAAACTTGAACTAAATCGTCTTCACCACCGGTCAAAATGTATTTTCCATCCATGCTGTTGAGCAGAAAATTGTCAGAAGTCATACTTCTCAATCTATTTAAAAAATAAATTATAACTGTAGTCACCTCCAAGCACAACATAGTAGAGCACCATAGTAGCTTTTGCCTCCACAGATAAGTTGTTCCTTTGTATAGTCAAAAACACGGAGATAACCTGCATTCAGCAAAAGACTAAATCTCAATCATATAATTGACAAATAAAACAAAAAGAGAAAGCATCACGAAGGTATCATGCACATAATACGTGGTCAGGACATAATACCATCTCTTCCAACAGTTGCTAAGTAGGCCCCATCAGATGAGAAAGCAATGTTATTGATAGAACCTTGGCAAATATGCCACCTTGCAATTGGATTACTCTGCATATGATCAATAAGAAGTCAACAAACAAAGTTATGCGGAAGTAAAACAGGAAAATTATCCAACAAAACAATAAGCATTGTTCTAGCATCCCTTGTAATGTAATTGTCAGCCAAACTATCATGTAAACATAAAATACACAGAGCTCAATTAAGTCATTGCAGGGAAATCCCAAGGTCCCAAACAACAAAGACCCTATAAAAGCCACTCTAGGTTATATATTTTGTGCTCATACATAAATGCATATATGAAGCATAACTACATAATTGACTATAACTCTTAGGTAAAAAGTATTCCCACACATACACACATACAGAGATTAAGAGTGTTACATGCAGCCTGCATATGCAGCGAATCAAATGAACAAGGATGTGCACTCACGCATTTGAAACTAAATCAAACATAAATTTCCTTTTAATTTTAGTGTGAAGGTGTGTAGCATTGAAAAAACTTTAAGCATGAAAAGATAAAAAGAAAGGGGGAGACCAACAAGGACATGGGTGAAAGCGATAAGAACACAGACTCTTAAGGGACTAGTCAAGAGTGTGGATTTGGATGGAAAAGAATTCTAAAGGAGGACTTAGGTGCGAATTCTCACTTATTTCTCATATGGATTCACATAGCTGACCGCAACATTGTTTTGTAAAGGCATTGATGACGATAAATTTTGTCTTAGGTTGTATAGTGGTGACATAATTTACACTACAGAGATAACAGCTACCAGAATTGCATTCTTTTTTCCATTTTTGGCTCATCATATTTTTGTTCAAGGTTGCTGATCTAAGGCCACACACCCTGGACTTAATCAACAATCATAGGCATAGACCAATAAATCCAATATAAGACAAATGCTAGAAGGTAGATATATTTGCATTAGTAAATTTGATGGTTTTGACAAATCCATCAAATACAATTAGATAGACAGACAGGAAAGATTAGTCTAGTTATTACACCATGAAGAAAATTCCTCCCAGAACCAATCATACGGACTATTATTTTCAGCACAACCCAGTCTTCTATAATAGCCATGAAAAGCAGGCTGATAGACAGACGAGTCAAAGTGACAAGCAAGAGGTAAAGCTAAGACAAATGAAATATGGCCAAATGGCCAAATCCCAAAGACGGAAGATTAATTATGCACTTAGTTATATCCAAAATGCAGGAAGGACTTGGATACCAAAAACTAACAGTAAAGTGTTTTGCGACCAAAAGGACATTCAATGCATTACCTTACTGTAACGTGCATGCGCAACAGAAAATTGAGTTGGGTCTTTGATGACAGGAAATGAAGAATCACCTGCCCCGTCCTTGCTCTAGAAAATTAAAATTATGAAGAGAAAGTATTCAAGTTAGTAAATAGGATGTCATTAACGCGAATGTAAACAGGTGCAATCCGCTCTTTTTAGTGGTTCGAGGCTTGCCTTTTCATACACGTACAAATTCCCATCTGCATGAGCAACAACAAAAGCGCCATCACCTCCAGGCAGCCATGCAATACTAGCACAACGGCTGTTACCAACAACTAGAATCAATCAAATCGGCCTACAAAAATGAATATCTTGTATGCAAAACTAAGTCAAGTAGAAGCCTCATAGCCACATAATGATATATTGCTAGTTATTTCAGAGTATAAGTGTCGTTTCTGTATGTAGTGTAGATACCTTGAAAGCTTCTTAATGCCATTTCAAGCAAAAGGTTCTACTTCTAACGGATATAAAATGTTCCTCCACAAATCTCAACTTTTACTCAAGCCAAAGCCTTGCACTTTAAAAGGATATACAAACTAAGTAATTCAATAACTAAAGGTATAGTACAAAGAGTGACTCATGAAGTCTCACCACATGAGATTCACACTGGGAAGAATACCAAAGCAGGTTGATAACTATTTACCAAACAACTCATGCTAACAGATAACAACCAATACGTAAGCAGCAAGGGAAAAAACAAACTATAGGAAAAAAAAACTAGTACCCGAGGACAAATAGGTAAAGCAAAAGAACTGGACACAGAGTATACTGTTTTTATGATCAAACCCTACCTTAGAGATTACATAATCCAATACAATGCTTATAATCATTTTCATGCATATAGTGGACATCATTCTAGTACCGAGCCTTATAGTTAGATTGTCTTATGTTTGAACAACACATATACTCAATATGGTCACTCTTCCATATAGTACCACCAAAATTAAATATTTCAATTAATTCTTGACATGAAAACCAAGCGTATATGACCTAACATTAATATTTAAGCGCTAAAATTACTACAAAACTATGCTTCATGGAACATGTCTTCCTAATTGTATGCCAATTTGAGAGGAATAATGTCTTTGTGAATGCCAGCATCTTTGCTTTCATCATAAATGACACAAGGCATGAAAAGGCTGTGACATTTGAAAGATAAAAAAGGTAGGCGACAGCATGCAAGTGAAGGAGTTCATCTGACAACCAAAGCATACTTCCCCTTCCGTACAACCTATCTTCAATCCTCATACTCTTTAAATCACCAATGACATAGTACAAAATAACTGTATGAAACATCATTCAAATTAATTGGCAGTTCAATGTGGGTGAGCATGGGCATACATAAGGGATATACTTGATAAGTTCGGTCAGCTTTGAGGACAATAAAATGTTTTTACATATCAGTAACATGTACAGTAAAAAAACCAAAAAAAAATAATAATAATGAGGGTATTGATAAGGCCTTGCCTAATATTAACAGAACCATCTTTGTTGTAATGCTGAGCCCCCACAAGCTTCTTTCCAACATCCTGTAATTGCTGTCTCAGTGATACTGAGTAGACTACAATACAATAAATTTATTGAGCTTAAATTTCAAGAGGATAAAAAAACAAAACTCTTTATGCAAAAATCTTACCGTCACCAGAATTCAATCCAATAAGCAAATCATGGCCATCCTTTGCGTCCTGATCAAAGGCGTGGCACACCGGGTTTGAATTACTAAAATGGATAGATTTAATTGGATCCTACATTCAACGAGAACCTTTTATAAACCAGCTGAAAACAACCACAACATGTAAGAAGCTCATAACCCAGTAAATAAATTACCTAATTACCTTATCTTGAGAATTCAGATCACTAATAAATATAGCATCACCGACATTGAAGATCAAGTAAGTGCCTTTCCCATCAAAATTTGTGGTATTGATTGAATTGCTTGAATTCAATGAACCCAATGACCCAGCCTTGCTGTTCCCACTAACACTTTTACTGCTACCATTACCTCCAACAAAGCTAAGAGCACGATTCCCATTACCAGCACCCAGCAGTCTAGCTGCTGCGGAACGTACTCCGATGCTAGCACTGAAGCTTGAAGATGAGGCGGTCGGGGTTGATGGGGCAGGCTTGTCCTTGAGATGTGCCAGGGTTACCTGATAATCATGTTTGACCAAATTTTCTCTTAAAAATAGATTCTGGCATAGGGCATTGACCAACCACAATCAGCCCAACGGGTATGCAAATTAATATTCTCGTGCAAAAAAAAAAAAAATTTTGAGGAAAAGCCCTAATATCTAACTAATCAACAATACTCCCAGAATTCAATTTCGAGCACCAGATAGCAACAAACCCGGTCCCAGAGTAATCCAAGAAAAGGGAAATAATTGAAACAATTCTTACAAATAGGATTAGATAACGTTAAAAATCTTTAAATGTAATAAAAGAAGATTCTAACCAGGTAGAAATCAATCAAAATCTCTAATGTAATTACGATAAGACAGCAAACAGCTTCAGAAACTGAACTAACGAATGTAATAAAAACGGCAGAAGGAAATACCTGAGTAGCGGTTTTTCCATGGGCGTAGTGGAGGAGGCCGGAAGGGTGAGTCTTCTCGTACTGAAGCTTGTAACGGCCCTCTGGGGTCTTGAAATAGGTTTTGAGCCCCGGAGATTGCGCGTTCACCGACGAAGACGATGCTGAAATCATGCCGTTTGATGTGTTGATCATTGTGCCGGTCTCTATAGACCCGAAAGCTTGTGATCATGAAGTCCGCCTTAACTTACACAATTTCGAGGGTTTTGTCTTCCACAAAGACGAAGTATGGGTTTTTCTCGGTCTATGCTCTGTGTTTCTTCAGTGCTCTCCTGGGTTCTCCAATGGAGATCACGACGAATGGATCCTGCGACTTGCGGCTTACGGGGAACTATCTCCAGTTCGTGTCTTCGTTTCCGAAAGGGGCTAATGTTTATTGGATTTGACTTTTGCGTAGAAATGTCAACGCAATGGACGGCAGAGATTAAAGCATCTCAATCTCTCTCTCTGACTTTCACGAGCCAGCGAATAACTCAAGGCGATGGTGTGAACTGTGAAGCAGGATGTGGGCCGTAACTTACGAAAATAAGAAGGATGTGGGCCTTACAGATGTCGATAAGATTGGGCTAGCCCAGAAAAGTAAAGGCCCTAAATCTTGGTTCCAAAACCAAAACAGATGCCCATTTAGAGAACAATATGGGTCAAAAGAAGTTCCGATATGTATCTATTGGGCCAGTCCAATTTCTCTTGCTTTAAGGCCCAATTGATGTTGGCCTTAATTCAATAATTCCCAAAGAAAGCCACTGTGAATTTGAAAATTGATAGTGAAAGAACTAATGATGGCGATCATGAGGAACCCACAATGGTCAATTCGATCAACCACTAGTCTTCTTTATTTTTAATCAAGAGTTAACATATAAGTTGTCATTTTGAACATTCAATATGCATTTAAACTCGAGCTATTAGACCCGTGCATAAAAATTTTCCACCTAACAACAAGGTAAGTCAAGGCAAGTCCAACGCATGACCATGAGAATATTATGACTCCTACTTCTAGTGAGAATTGAACTCAAAACTTCCTAAATCCATACGGTTTGGTTCCGTAGAAATTCATCAACTAGACTATCAGAACCCCTGACCCCCTTATAACAGAGCATCATGATCACAATCATTCCCAGTTTTAACAACTGCATCTATGACTAACTTGAAGTGTAAGGTTTCTCTATAAAGTTTGTTTGCCCATCTCTACAAGCAAAACTAACACACACTTCAGTTCCAACCCACACTCCACTCACACAATTGAAGAACAAAACCCAGTTGTCTTTCCTGTCTTGCAAAGCAAAATCCAATTATGTCAATACCTTACCAATAAAGCCTGGCACTGAAATTCTCTCCTCACCATAAACTTGCAAACCTTTCACCTAACTTCAAACCTCCATTGCCATCTCAAATCCTCAATGTATTATATATACCCCTCACATCCTAACACTTGCTCATCACTACTAGTAAAACTGTCAAATTTATTGCCTAAAGAAATGACAAAGCAAGTTGCCCTACCATTCTTTCTTCTGTCAATCTTTTTCTTCCTTTGCACCACAACTTTGGCTCAAACGCCAGCTCCGGCGCCTGCAGGTCCAACCAACATCACTGCAGTGCTTGAGAAGGCAGGGCAGTTCACAACCTTCACCCGGCTACTAAAAGCGACGCAAATGGCTGATCAAATCAATACCCAGCTCAACAACTCAAACCAGGGTCTTACCATATTTGCACCAACAGATAATGCATTTTCTAGTCTAAAATCAGGCACATTGAACTCACTCACTGATCAACAAAAGGTCCAGTTGGTGCAATTCCATGTCCTTCCTAATATCTACTCCACGTCGCAGTTTCAAACTGTAAGCAATCCATTGCGAACGCAGGCAGGTAACAGTGGCAATGGCGAGTTCCCACTGAATGTCACCACATCAGGGAATAATCAAGTGAACATATCAACAGGGGTTAATACTGCAACAGTGGCTAATACTATCTATACTGATAGTCAACTAGCTGTTTATCAGGTTGATCAGGTTCTTCTTCCATTGGACATTTTCGGGGTACAAGCACCTGCTCCTGCTCCAGTGACAGCAGATAAGGATCTTCCATCAAAAGCTCCATCAAAGTCCTCAGACACTACCAATGATGGTGATACTTCTGGTGCAATGAGTCTGAGTTACAATGTTGTTGCTGTTATATCCTTCAGTTTTGCGCTCATTGCGGCTACTTCTTTGCAGCTATGATTACTATTGTGTTTGATGATCATGAGATTGGGTGTTGCCTACTACTTCTGTTTTGTGATTTGTACCCAATTAGTCCATTCTTTGAATGCTGTAATTCCTTTTTGTTAAGTTTTCATGAACCCAATTTTGTTAATGTAGTGCCATGTATTTCTGTTCAGAACTCGTACCACACAAATAAATTTACAGTTAAATGTTCCAGAGCAGTCTTGGATTGAGAGATTGACTGTGATAACTCCTTTAAGTATGGAAGATCGCAAATTCAACTCTCATGTTCAACGCAGGTTCAACTCTCACGTTCAACAGTTTCACCGTTATTTCCTTGCATGGCCTAAAGGCCCATGAAAGGTTTTTCCCACACGGGTTTCAATCCGGTCTAAACTATAATCAACGTCGATCAGGCTGGGTTGACAGCCCAAGTGTAGAGCTGGCCGGTTGGCCCAACCATCCGATTGGCATGTGAGCTAAGGAATTCTTAGTTACAAAAAAAAATAAAAAAATTGCAGTGTTGGAAGTAGTATATGGCTAAATTCCGTCACATAGTCATATGAACCTGATCCAAAGAAAGGAGCACAAGGAAGGGGTAGCCAATTGTTGTCCTTGTCCATATTGCCCAAAAGACTGAAATACACTGGCTTGGCTACTTGGCTGGTATATAAATGACACAAATCACACTAATTACTAATACAAAAAGTAAGGTTGCCATTTGGGCTGTGTAAGACATCAATGGAGCAGGTTGCAAACCAAAATCACAAGCAAAGGTGCAAAAATAAAAGATTGATGGATAATAACATAACTGGGTTGAAGGCTTTCCTGAAATTAACTGATAGAAGTCCAGGATTAAAGCAAAACTTCTCAATGATACAAATTCATGTAACACTCCACTTGAAGGCCTTTACACTCCCCGATGTATTGGTCAGCATCAGTCGAGTTGATGTTAGGGGCTGAACTTGTATATCTACAGCTACGTATCAGGAATAAATAAATCCCATGCTTCACTACATCAAAATTGGAAATTAAATCCTCCTCCTCCTCCTCCAGGAAAGCCTCCATCAAATCCACCAAAGCCGCCAGGAAAGCCTCCTTCGAAATGGAATGAGTACTTTTGTCCGCCACCACCACCACCACCTCCACCCATTCCCATGTCTTCAATGTCTTCCCCTCTATCATATCTTGTACGCTTTTCTTCATCTCCGAGAACCTGTTGAGGACGAACGAATTGTAAGATTCATTTTTATGCGGTATCAAACAACTAAGTTCAATTTCTGCTTAGTGGAAGACTACAGACCGTCAATGAACAAATATTTTGCAGAAAGTTTCAACAGCCAGCACGATAGTGATTCATTAACATGTATGATTATGACTAACAACCAAAGTTACTTCACTGCAGGGAACAGGTTGTAGTTTAAAAAGATTATAAGAAAAATCAAAATCACTTCATCAAACCTCATAAGCAGCAGCGATCTCTCGGAATTTGGCCTCGGCTTCTTCTCTATTATCAACATTCTTATCTGGATGCCACTGAAGTGCAAGTTTTTTGTATGCCCGCTTGATCTCAGATACAGATGAAGTTTTTGAAACTCCAAGAATCTTGTACCAGTCCTTGCGTTTGCTCATCTTCAAAGCCTTCTCAGCCCTCATCAAAGCTTCCCTGATATTCATGTCCTGAAACTCAGTAAATTTACTTCAAACATTCAGACAATATGAAGATTAAAGGAATGTTCAAAACTAAACACAGACATAAACACTAGACAATGACCTGAAAACAGACAGCTGGTGGTGTATGAGTCAGTATAAAAAAGTACAGTCAATTAACACTTGGGACAGCAAATAGCAACTAAAGGGCGAAAAGCTGACAGGAATAAGGTAAGAGCGCAGAAGATGAAGGCTCAAAGATACTCTTATATCATATCTGCTCTACCAATTATCCTGTCGAACTCTAAACTCCAAGATTAGTCTGTGGAATAACCCCAGCATAAATATACAGACTAGTGGATATTCAACAAGAAAAAAGAGAAGCAATAAGCAGTAAGAGTCAATTAGGCCTTCTAACTTGGAAGCAATGTGATTGTCCAATTTCAACATTCTTATTAGTCCAGAAAGCTAGCCATAAAGTTATGACAGACTTATCAAAGCATAACTGAGGTTTAGGCTAGTCCTATGAAGACTATCAACAAAATATAAGAACTCGCCTAGGACCCTCAGGCTTCACCTTTCTATCCACGGGCAAGTCTCGTCTAAAAAAAGAAACATTGAGGTACCATATCAGTAAGACAGTAACTTTATGGTCTTCTGAAGCTTACTATACAGTTTGGACTAATATAGGATGATTATTCAAGGCAAGTCTCATGTGCAACAATTACTTCTTGAGGTAACATATCAGCATGATAGGATATTGTGAAGCCTACCATGTACAAAGGTAACACTATAGTTTAGCCTTACTATGTCCAACTGAAACCTAATATAGGATGACTATGACTGACCTGGGGTGAATTTTGGGCTGCTTCATGCAGATCTGCCACGGCTCCTTCCCAATCCTCTGTCAAAAGTTTAGCCTCACCCCTCTGAAAAGCAGAATAAGTCAACATCCAGTTAAAAACTCTACTTGTGGGATACGTTACAAAAGAACTGATCCTATCTGTTAGCTTTCATCGGTATGAAATTCCAAAGAAAGAAATAATAATTGAAATCAACTATAGCAGTACCTGAACTAAAGCTTCAAGAAGCTCTCCATCAATGTTAAGAGCCTCAGTGCAACTATCAAGTGCATCTTTTCCCCTGCCAAGCTTGACCAAGACCTTACACAAGCCAAGATGAAGATGTACATTATGTGCAAGATGATCAGGGTCCAATGCTAGAGCTCCTTTATACTCCTCAACTGCCAGGCGCAATTTCCCCTTATTTGCATTATCTTCTGCCTGTGTTGAACATAAACTTCAAAACACAGAATATTTGACCAAAATAAAAGGTTACAAGTTCACATGTAGAAACCATCCAAGTTCCCCCACAGCAGTAGAGAAATAAAAAGAAACGAGGGTTCATTAAACACAAGTTCACACGAAGAAACCATCCAAGCCTCGAGAGGCATAAGCATAAGCAGCAGATAACTTACACTTTTAGTCCTCTTTAGTAAATTCTTCAAACCAAAATATGCTTTCTTCAATTCACTATGCTCTGGATCTAGGCGGAGACCTTTCTGGAAATGTCTGAAGTGCACAGCAATCTATATAAAAATTTAATTTTGAACAAATTGACAAATTCCATCAACATTTAACTATTCCGACAATATCTTGTCAATTAACCTTATCGCAACATCATGATCTGCCAAGTAATAGTATGCCCTGCCACGAAGTAGTAATGCCTCTAGATTATTCTCATCTTCCTTGAGAATATATCCAGTTTCAGAGATGGCACTGGAATAGTCTTTAGTAGCTAACAGCAACTTCACTTTGAGGAATTTGGCCTGCGGAAAAAAAAAAGTGTAGATAGTTATAGGCAGCTGTTGGTTGCCACTATAGGCAATTAACTAAGGCTCTACTCGCAAACCACAATTGAAATGCATGGTACGAAAATCTTGAGAATACATAGAAGTAGGATCTACCTTTGAGCATGCCGGAGAGAAAACAAGCACTACTTTATCTATATATTCCAGGGATTTTGTATGATCGCCTGAGTCAAAGAGAGTAAAAGCCGTGTGAAGAGCATTCTGCGCCTGAACCAATTGAGAAAGTTCCTTTTCTGCGATTGAATCTCCGGGTTTCAGCTCAAGAAACATTTTGTAATTCCCCTCCGACTCCTGATATCTACATCAGCCAATACTCAATGAAGTTGTTGATTTTCCAAAAGAGATTTGGAAGAAAACAAATGCCTTCTTAACTAATTCATGGGATTTCCCTATACTTTTTTTTTTCTTTTTTCTTTTTCTACTTCGCAACAGATATTTATTGAGATAGAATGGCTTGTGGGAAGCATCATTATCCACATTCATAGTCCATTCAAAATCTCGCAGTTGATGAGAGGAATCATCAAGAAGCAATTGGATTAAAGGGAGAACAGTAATTTAAACAAATCGACAGTCCAGTTCAATAATTCTCAAGCAGGCATAGGTTGGAAGAGCCTCCACTCTTACTGATATGCTAGCACTAAAGCAGTTTTCAAAGCTCTAGGAAAAGCATATAAGATTGCATATCAAATCATGACCATTACAGGCATAATAGTATAATACACCATCAGATTCACAAAACAGAAGTTATCATGGCACAAGCAGGAATGGGCACTCAAAGGAAAAATGAAATGGTCAAGCTAGCAGTTAAAGAATCAGAAGATCAGAATCAATCAGACCCTTCCACTTTTTTCCCTTTTCTTTTCGATTAAGCCATTAAGGTTTATTTGAGGAAAAAAAATTTGCATAGTCCCAGTACAACATATGAGAATATATATATAAATGATGTGAAATGCCCCAACCCAACAAGTTACCTTATTGGGTTGAATGGCAAAACAACTAATCTTAACATAGTATCGGAGCGGAAGGTCTTGGGTTCAAACCTTAATTTTAAAAATTAAACTCCCATTTATTGTTACCCCAAGGGTGTGAGGGAGAGTATTAGAATATGTATAAATGATGTAAAATGCCAAAGTTCAACAAGTTAATTAATGGATTGAATGACAAAGTAACTAAACTTAACACAACAAAAGAAGATGAACAATGGTCATAGCATCCAATATTTAAGTTAAATCAAAAGTAGTGAGTAGTAAAACCCAATGATTCATCATTATATAATCTAGATAAAAAAGATAAAAGAATCTAGCGAAAAATATGTCATCTTGATAAATTTCCATAACCAAGGACAATCAGCAAATGCACCAAAATAAGTAATGAACCAATATGATTCCTCCTGATGTAATGAAAGTTTGGTAATGGAACTATGACCAGCTGGATGCAGCAGGATATGAAATCGATTTCATACCCTTAAGCATAAAAGAAAAGACAAAACAACGAAATTCTTTAGTATTAGAAAGTGCAAAAAGAATTAAAAATTGAAACAAACCTGCATAACTGACGGAGAATGGTTGCCCGACGGAAATATGCTTCTGAAAGAGTTGAATCTGCTTCAATAGCAGCATTAAGATCATCGAGCGCTTCACTATAACGCTTCACCTTTACACTTTTGGAAACCCTCTCAAACAACTCAGCAGCATTCCCCGGTTTGGCATCTGCATATCCAAGATTTACATGGGTAGGATGTGGTTAACACTTAACACTACAGTGCTGCTAAAATCAAAAATATAATAGAAGGAACATCTAAGAAGAAATGAATCGAGCAAAGATTGCAGGCAGTTAACAATCAATGATGTACCTTACTTCTAAAAAGCACCAAAATTTTAACAGCAGAAGATTCCATAGAATGCCAGACCAAATCAATAACCCAATATTGTATTTATCTTCAAGAGGACAGTTACACATTGTAATTCAAAATGAATCAATGGGTAATCTACACACCAACTACATGACACATTCAATCATGCCAAGGAAAGCCAAAATCCAATTACAACCCGAAAGTCATGCCATCGAGCATATAACAATGCAAATACAAATTGGGTAACTTTGATAATTTAATTCCATACTAAAATTACCACAGGATCCACAAACAGCAATAGATCCAGCAATCAAACGAACAACGACTACTCTCCCAGAAGGAAAAAAAACCCGACAAATCCAACAACACATAGTAGAAGTAAGAAAATTAACCTGAAGCGGAGACAAGAGGTTGCAGGAGGAGAAGCTGACAAGCGAACACAAAATGGAGTATAAATAACGTGTAACCCAATCCTCTCCATGCGACTCCATCCATTGCACGAGACAGGTTCACCAGATTCAACATCTCTCTCGCCTTTCATATGCAGTGTGGAGATTCGTAATATATATGTTTTATACGTATGGAAAATTGGCAATCAATATGATATGACCCAATTTGGAGTTTGAAACGGAGATGACCATAGACAACCTTCTGCAACTCAATAAACCTGTTTTCCAATTTGGGGGAAGAACGGCAAGTCATTCCACGTATCTATGACCTATCAGATTTCTCCACGTGGATTTTGTATGTTTGTCTTCTCAGATTGTTACGAACACCTGGCCAGATTAATCCAGTGAAGCTTCGCCACGTAACATCCCCTATCGGATCTACAATCGGACTCCAATTTACCGGTATCGGGTCTGGGCTTGATCTGGGCATGACACCAAGTGATTTATGTCCAATTGTCCAGGCCAATAAAGCCCAGCTCAAAAAAGATCACAGTGGGCCTCTAAATGGGTCAAACAAGCAAACACAAATTCGCTTTTATCTATTTATTTGGGCCTAAACCCAATTAAAAGCCCAAGAATTTACAGAGCTATCTCGACTATGCCAGTGCTCGGTTTACTATCAATATAAAGAATCAGCAAATGAGTCGTTGGTTGAGTGACAATGACTTTGTATGTCCCTGACTTCAGGTCGGGTTCGAGTATCACCTCCTCCGAATATTTATAAAGAGGTGTGTAGGCTTAATCTACCCCTACGTGAGGCCTGTTGACACACGTACTTTCATAGGCTTGATATGATGGTGTGTCGTATAATGTATTTCTACTTGTACTCAAAAAAATATAAAGAATCATACATTACCCGATGGTTAAATTCTTGTACCTCGCCAAATGCAATCACAAATATTAATAAATTAAATCATTATGCGACATTGGCTTCATCTGTGACGTCATTCAATCAAAATCTCAAATGGGTTTTTAGCACAGGAATTTTCAGCGACAGAGGCTTCTCTATTTGTTTTTCATTGCTATCTCTGGGTGTGTCGGTCTATTTGTGAGAACATAGGAATCTTCTGGTTTCTTGGAGAGATGGGTTGTCCTCCCTTGTGAGTGGGTTTGCGGGTTTCATGGTTAAAACTTAAAAAAGAAGAAATTTGATCCTCTTTGAAATGGTGGGATACAAGAAGAGTCAAAGGAACTGTAAATTGTAATGATTGAATGGAGTTTGAGAGACAAAGAAGAAAGAGTCTATATTTTTGCTTTCAATTCCAGATGAAGAGATTGGGTATGATGATAAGAGACTAAGAGAGAGTAAAGTTTTTAGAGAGAGAGGAGAGGAAGTTGCAGAGAATTTTTTTTTAATTTTAGTTTCAGAAAATCTAGCTGGATATTTCTAAATCAGGGTTTGCTGCCACATAAGCAATTGTTGACCAAAATATGTTTATTGATTGCCACATCAGCGAGGACTCTGACCGAAAATGAGTGAAATCTGACCGAATCCCTTAAATGTCTCATTTTGAAACAATGGATGACGATTTTGTAACAAAAAATCTTTTGGTGTTAAAAATGAACGACGCCTATCTTTCGGTGACTAAAAGTATAATTAACCCTTATTTAAAATATGTACAGTACAACCTTTTAAGTTTTAACCATTGGAGCCAATTCATGAACCTTTGAAATTCATCATCGTGGGTTGACACAGACCGGATCGGGTCTGATAACTATAATCTAACCTTCTCTCTCTCTTTTTTCATTTTTTGCGCAACATGAAGCAAACCTGACAGTATGCTTGGAAACTCATTGAAATAGCGGAGACAAAACACACGGTATCTGTTAGACCGCTGAATAAAAAATATTCAAATTTCAAAGATATGGTCGCGACCCAGCCCCAAAAGGCTGGTGACAATTCAAGTACCAATAAAAAGGTGTCACTCATTACAATAAAGTTTGTCACTTCTTTATATATTTTCTCCAAGAAAAAAAAAATGGGGAGACCTCTCTCTCCCCCTTCCTCTTCGTGCATTCCCAATCACTAATTCGTCCAAAGATTTTGTCTGGATGAAGACCCATTGGTTCTTAAAGAACCAAAAAAAAAGTTATAGTTTGTAAATTAATCTTCCAACTTTCTATATAATATCCCTACAAAATAGGGCTCTATGTCCTATCCATAAAGGGCATTGGAAAGTCAAAGCACTAGTGAACTAGGGATCACACAGTGCCCTACACTACCAGGTAGCTAGGAGGGATGCCCTATACCGAATCGCTGACAAAAGAAAACCATTGTTAATGTCTAGGTTTTCTTTTCTTTTTTTTTTGTGATAGATTATGAGAAATTGAGAACTACTACATATAATTGTATACTGTCTCATATGAAGATATTTGTTTGTTGAAAGATGTTGGAATTAAAGACACTTATTTTGGACATTTAGTCTCTGTTTTATAGTTTATACATCTTTTCCCTATAATTATGCATTGAAAGTATGAACTTGAAACCATAAGCATATATATACATATATTTTTACATCTTTAGACATCTATGGAAATTAGACAAAAAGGCTTAGCAACTAAGTTGAACTTGGCGACATGCACGTTAATATTTGGTCCAACTTAGTATGTCATTATGTGAAAAATTTATGTACGTGTCATCTTGATAATTCCCGAATTTAGTCATATATCGAATTATTAAAAGGTTAACTTGTATGGTGTAGAGAGGTGAATTTAGAAATTTCATGTTGGAAGTATTTTATTTCTAGCCAATTCAATCATGATCTCTAGGATAACTCTTAACCTGGAAATTTTAAGTACAATCAACAATTAGCTAAACCTAGATTCTTGCCTCGCTAGTCCAACAACCCTCAAATTAAGTACATGTAAAATTTAATCCTTTAGGGTTGAAATTTTCAAAATCTAACAACTAACCTAAAGAAATATATATATACATATGCATGCAGAGCTTAAACACGTTGAAGATAAAAATCATAGTCATAAATTCACAATAACAAGAACAATTTTTCAAAAACCTAGCAACTTTTCTGTGTTGTCTATAGAAACAGAAGTGATGAGGATATCAGTAAAAAGCATCTCAGTCATCTCAGTAGTGGATGTGTGACTCTCTGGTTCAATCATCAGGTTTTGTGGATCCCCTACATTTATATCAATCAATAAACAAGATCCACTACCGAGATTATTGAGATGCTTTTTATCGAGATCTCAAACATTTTTGTTATAAAAAATAAAAGACATTGTAATATTATTACCGACTTAGGGTAAAAAAGTGGAGTAAGAAAGAAACAAAAAGAAAACAACAAGAACAAGAAAACATGGATATGACTTGAAGTACAATCACTGCCTCATCCGTCTCGACACATGCAGATCGATATCTTGGATTCCCAAAATGATAAAATATCCCAGTAGTCTGAGACCTTAGTTATCCCAGTAGTTGGAAGCACATGATTCAAGTGAACTCTCAACATATCCCAGTAGTTGGAAGCACATGATTCAAGTGAACTCTCAACATATCGATCGCATCACACGATGCGCACAAAATTTTATGCGTATAATTCAACAATTGAGATAATTGAAATACCTACGGTAACAATTGAGATAATTGAAATACCTGCGGTTTGAGATCTCTATCATTACTGATTTACTGCTTTGGTTCCAGCTGTAACTCTAACTGGCTAAGATTTGAATGGTTGCCACTGAATAGGCTCAACCCCCATCGCCGAGCTCATGGAAGCGAACTTTGCAAGCTCTTGTGCTAAGAACGGACGACTAGAATCTCCACTCATGCCAAGAAAATCTCTAGTAAGACCATTCTCGAAAGAACTACGCATCTGATGATCAATCTGTACTTTCTGACTCTGAATCATCAGCTGATCCAGAGTAGCAGTACTAGTCGATGCACTTGTGAGCAATACTTCTTGATCAACTCTGTTTATTGGCTTAGCATTTTGAAAAACCCTCTGCAATTCACTCCTGGACGATGAAGAAGGAGAAGAAGAACACACTGCACCAAAAATGGAATTATTGTTGGTTCTGGTAGAACCCATTTGGGCTGCTTTTTGTAATAAAGCTGTGGCAGACATAGGAGCAGGAGGTGGTTTTGATTGCTTGAAGATCTGGGTATCAGAGTATAGGCAGCTCGAGCTTTCCTCCTTTAACCCATGAGACTGCAATGGCGGCATTGATGGGTTACTAATGTTGGTCAGATTAGCAGATCCCAATTGCACCATATCGGGCAAATTAGTACTCGCTGCTGCATAAAGATTGTTTGGAATATTGATATGTGAATTTGCAGCCTGGTTTAGCCACAATTGCAATCCATGTGACATGTTCACTGTGCCATTTCCACTGAAATTGAGATCTGTCGCTGCTGCTGCTGCTGCTGCTACTGGAGTAAGTTCTACTTCACTCTCTTTAGTTAATGCATCACAAAATGCTCTGTGTGTTATGAAGCTGTCTTTCCTGTTCAATTAATGCATTAAATTCAACCCAAAAAACCCAAGAATGTCTGTATAGGTGAGCATTTATTTCTTCTATTAATTAATAAAAAACACAAGATAAGAATTGCAATTCTAATAGGAATCCTAGCAGATTGAGTTGGACGTACAAGATTCAAGTGAATTCATGGTTCATCAACTGAGATAAATGGAATGTCAACTATTATTATTTTCATAAGAATTGAAATTAATTAATCTATATGTATATATGTATGTATATATACCTGGAAAATAAGGTTCCACAATCACATTTGTACTCTCTAGTCCCACAAGTCTTGGAGTGAGCTTTCCAGTCAGATTGAACAGCATATTTCTTCGAACACTTATCACACTTCCACTTCTTCTCTCCATGCTTTCTGCTAAAATGCTTCTTTATCCCAGTGAGGTCTCCAAGAGCTCTTGATGGGTCATGGTGAACACATGTCTTTTCAGGGCATATGTAGACCTTCTTCTTGATTTCTTTGTTTGTCCTTTGCTTTAGCTTCCATGGAAGATTGTGTCCTCTTCTATGGAGTTGTAGGTTCTGGTCTCTTTGGAATCCTTTGTTGCATACATCGCAAATGAACCGGTTTGTGGCCATGAGAGACTTGGGAGATAGAGCAATGACCTCTGCATCTGGGTCTGCAAGTAAATAAAAAAAGAATTAAAAACCCATCAACAGATTTTTGAAAAAATATTGAAATTCAGTTAAGAAGATAGATAATAAAGCTTAGCTTGCCTGGTGTTCCTGGTAGATTTCTCTTCTTCTTGGCTGCTGAATTAGATTTAGGGTTTGGGATTTGTGGGTCTTGAAGAACAAACCCTCCTAGTGGGGATGGTAATGAAAATGAATCACCAGACATCATTTGCATCTGAATTTCAACCTATGATCACGACATCTGACTATCAAAATTATTATGGGAAAGGACAAGAAAAAACACAAAACTCAAACTTGGGGAAGACAACACAAGTATTGGAAGAGAAAAATACACAACAGCTAGCTGACTGGTGTTCCGCTGTTGCAGGGATCTGGCCTTTACTGCCTCAAAACAAAAAAACACCAAAAAACCCTAATATCTATATATAGAGATATATGCATATATCTCTCTCTGTATGGTCTTCGTCTCTTTAAAGTATCTAACTGGTATATATCCTGAAAGTTTTGGACCTTTGGTCAGCCATAGATTTGAAAGTGGGCCACCACCTACTATTTTCACACGCATCCACATGTGTGGATGTAATAGAGAGAGAGTGACAGGGAGTAGTCAGCTGGTAAGCAGAATGTGTAGGGTTGTGTGTCGTTTTTTGAATCTCAAACTCCAATAATTATGTGCTTTAAAGAGATACTATGCAGAACACAAAACAAAGCACAAGATCCTACCATATATATATATACACATGTATATGTATGTGCATGGATGTAAAATGGCAAGTGATGTGATTGCCTAATAATAACGGATGATGGTGTTTCAAGTCAAAAAGAGAAGTGGGTTTTTGAAAAGTCACTTGCCTTTACAGCCCTTTATTTTGTACAGGAAAGATTAAATCATTGATTAAGTAAACACCCAATCCAGCATGCATGGATCCACCCACTCACTAGTCAGTAGCAATGGTGATAAAATTCTGTTCGGAACATATGACTAAATTTGTTTGATTTGGAGTAAATTAAGTTTGGACATAAATTATATGTTCGAAATTAGGGTCAAAACATATAAAATTTGTCCGATTTAAAACTGAATCATGGTCCAAACATAGAAATCTTATCTGATTTACTTGTTTGAACCCTAACTCGGATTATGTTATTCGATTTGCTTGTTTAAATTTAAACTAATTCAAGTTTGGTGAATTAAGTATATCCGAAATCCTATCCGAATTAAGGTTTGACATGTAAATATTTCATGAGCACGTGATCTTATCCGATTGAAAACCGATTCGGAACTGATTTTTTTACCACCCTAGTCAGTGGTGTGTATGTATAGAGAGAGAAGGGTGGATGGGTTACGACTTCCGAGGCAGTGAAAGGACAGTCCGTGATACCTGTATCACCGTGTGGGAGCCAAGCTAGCTAGCTTGGACTGTGAATTCTGACTGCTGGTGGTGCCGGAGCTGTACCTAAGGATTTATGACTTTCATAATAAGCTAGTTAGCTTGGACTGTCAAAAACTCCTGCAACTCCGAGCCTAATCACTAGTATTTATATATATCTACCACGCGTATGTATAGTTAAATGGCTAACATGATAAACTTATGGCTGTAATTATTATCGTAAGTGGGAAGTTATGATTTTAAGTTTCATAAGTGTTTTCGTTATTGCAATTTGTATGATGGGTCATTGCTCAACCTAACGTGTGCGAATATCATTTCACGTTATATTTCCACATTGCTCAAGTCTCAACTGATTCATAGGGACTGGTTATAGGGTTTTCTATCTAGCTCGAGATCTATCAATCAATTGTCCAGTAAACAATTGGGTGGATTTCATGTTTAAAAAAAAATAAAAAATGTGGGGTCGTAAAGTTTGATAGATCTTATCAACTATCAGGTGTATCGGACTAGATACCGACATTATTGACAAAAATGTGGCAATGCCATGCCAGTTGCACGTACTATGTTTACAAGACAAGACTAAATATGTGGATCTCCAAACAAGTTTTTTTTCTTAATTATTAGTTGGGTTTTCTTGATGATGATGTCGTTTTGAGTAGTCTCATCAACATTTATATCAATAATTACGTGATTGATGGTTAGCTTAGCTGGTCAATCTCTTTAGGAGTAAACCGTACAGATTCTAAAAGTCATAAACTCAAGTCTCATTGGGAGTCATGTTTTGAGCTTTGCCCCAATTTACATTTTCGTCATGTGAAATTTTTTTGTATAAGTTGGCCCGATACCCCAAATATAAGTTCATATTAAATGTTCAAATGATAAACTTGTACATTATCGTTCTCGGTAAAAAATATGTATTAATAACATTAATCTAAAGGAAAGTATATAGATAGATTATTACAAAGATAAATAATTAGATAATATATTCGACCACTTTTGGCTCCATGCTTTCGGAGCTTCTACCAATCAATTGATACTTCCTCATCCCTATAAGGTATCCAAAGCTCACTTCCTTTTTAAAATTAGGACAAACACATGCATACGTATATATATGTGTGTGTGTGAAAACACACCACTCCATCACTCCATGTGTTACTTTCATTTATTAATCAAAACCCTAATTCCTAGGCAAGGAAGAGAAATGAGATTCTATTCTATATCATACATATTTGTATTATTATTATTATTATTATTATTATTATTATTATTATATATATATATATATAGATATTGATATATAGATATTCCTGGATCCGACCAGATACGACATCTCCAACATTACCCAGTCTATTTCGTTGAAGAATAATGCCCATGCTCTTTCTTCATTCCTTTGAACCCTGTTTGGGGCTTGTTTGGTAATTTGAAAACGAAAATTCTTATATTAATTATGAGATTTGATTCATTGCTCGTGCACAAGAAGAGTAAAACACCGATAAAACGGAGAAAAAGCAGAAGAGGAAGAAGAAGTTGTAAATTACAATTAGAAGAAAATTAAATCACAAATTTTTATGAAGAATATATATAGCCATGTAGACATATGCACTTTACCATACTTTTTTTTTCATACATTGGATGGAGGAGGGGGATCAAATCCTAAACCTAATGTTTAGGTATCGGAATGCATTACCAACTAAACTCGAGGTCGTTCCCTGCACCTTGCCATACTTAGATATGCAAATCGGAATAATTAATTTAATTTAACTAATTAATTATAAGAAATTGAACTTGACAAATTTGGTTTGCACCTTACCATACTTAGATATGCAAATAGGATTAATTGATTGATTTAACTAATTAATTATAAGAAATTGAACTTGACAAATTTGGTTTGATTCAGTGAATTTGACTAATTGGGTCCAATCTATGGAGCATCACTTAATGGAGTTACCATAGGAGAATGATTGATAATGAAAATTAATTAATCATACTATATATATATATATATATATCAGTTGCTCACCAGACTATGAACATCACACTTTAAGAAAAACTGTACTCTCTGAGTTGCACAGAAACCTGCAGACATAAGCAGTATGGTTCCTAATATGTGTGTGTGTATATATATATATTTCTGCTTTGAGGGCATACAAAGTTTAACATTTTTTAGACCAATATCTTTGTAGATATATCTGTTTTTGAATAAGGTCAAGAAGTAGCAAACAGTGCAGTATATTCGTTTGAGCTCATCAAAGATTTTTACAAGTAACTTCTAGGCCCAAGAGGATCTAAGGTCCACAAAACCAAGCCCAAAAAGTTAAGAGAAGAAACCCAATAGGAGGCCCAAAACCCTGGTCAGCAAGAGATCCGTCGGAGTAACCAATGAAAACATTTGTTTATTTATAAAATATATAAAAAGATATCTGGCAACATGTATGTTTTGACATATCAAGCATTTGTTCAATGTGTGATATATGGGAGAAGAATATTAATGGAGCCTAAACAACAGGCGAATGTAACCAACCATTCTGCTTAGTTTGACGTATTTTCCTATATATGTATATGTATACTTATATAGTGACATTGAAAGAGAAACCTCGACTTGTTCAAGGCACAAATAATTAGAATGTTTTTTTCTTTTAGGCTCATATCGGGTATTCAAAAAGTAATTTTGTTTGGTGTTATTCTCGGTTAGAAAAAAATTAAATACGGGAGCATCCATATGTTCTTCCAAAACAATGATTCCTCTACGGCCATATATATCTATAGATTACTTAAAAGTAAAAACGTATAGAGTTTATACCTCCCATCAACTCAAGTGTGTTAACATTTCATCATCAATAGCTAAAACAAAGACATCATGCACCGATGTGGGATTATGTTCTTCACAATGCTTGTATATCTTCTTTTGAATTGGGTGAAATTTATATCTTCATGTTTTGACATTCACTTAATTAATGGCATGGGACACCGTTGGTCATGTTGGGAAGAACGAATTTCTTCTTTTAAGCACAGGACTGATAGCCACCTCGAAGATGCTATAGATATATATACATCGCCAATATCCCAATTACCCAAATAAATTATAAAGCTTTGAAAGTGATGACTAAAATAATGTGAATTGCATGTCACATTCATCACAGAATGTCTGGTAATCAATGATTCCAAGCTAGGACAAATGTGTTGCTTTCCATCGCATTTCTCTTACAACCCGAAATCAGCATATACAAGTTCTGTCTCATTTAACCTCACAATGTCCAAACCTATTCATTACAGAAACACCTTATGGCTTATATAACCTTTTGCACAGTGTTTCCAGCTAAAGAATACAGCCATACCAATCGATAAAACCTGTGGTTGATTTCTCCGTCTTCAAGACTACAGCCTAGCTCTTCCTGCATTCCTATGGAGACAACAAAATCCAGCTCAGATCATCTTCATCTTCATCTCCCTCCCGGTTTCCGATTTCACCCATCCGATGAAGAGCTCATAGTCCATTACTTGAAGAACAAAGTCACTTCAAGTCCACTTCCAGCTTCTATCATTGCAGATATTGATCTTTACAAGTACAATCCATGGGAGCTACCAAGTTTGTATCCCACACTAGTTATATATTTTCACTATTTTCTCTGTTTAACATACTAACAGACACCAGTTTTTTTTTCCTTTTGAGTAGCAAAAGCTTTGTATGGAGATGATGGATGGTACTTCTTCTCCCCAAGGGATAGGAAGTATCCCAATGGAGCAAGGCCTAATAGAGCAGCTGCTTCAGGTTACTGGAAGGCGACGGGGACAGATAAGCCGATACTCAGTTCATGTGGAAAGAAGAGCGTTGG
This sequence comes from Tripterygium wilfordii, assembly GCF_013401445.1. Lineage (NCBI taxonomy): Eukaryota > Viridiplantae > Streptophyta > Magnoliopsida > Celastrales > Celastraceae > Tripterygium > Tripterygium wilfordii. Next base: position 2,949,641 of record NC_052244.1, on the reverse strand, counting down.
AGTCAAGAAAGCTCTTGTCTTCTACAAGGGACGTCCCCCGAAAGGACTCAAGACTGACTGGATCATGCATGAGTATAGGCTGCTTGATTCCATGGCGCCTTGGACAGACAAGCGAAAAGGGTCTATGAGGGTATACTAATTAAGACTTAACTAGATACAAAAGATACAATATTGGATTGGATATTCAACAACTAATTCTTGCATCTTTTCATTTCCAGTTGGATGATTGGGTGCTGTGTCGAGTTAGGCAGAAGAGCAGCATCTCTTTAAGTACTTGGGAAGATCGAAACGATCAGAACAGTGCACCAGTAGCAGAATATATCTCAAAAGAAAGTGAACTACGTCCTA